>NW_020651082.1:2118505-2814477 GCF_003573695.1 Papaver somniferum | reverse complement strand
ACCATGTCTATTGTTGTTTTTGCTTAGTAAAAGTATTTTGGCCTTTTGGGTGATTTGGTAACCCTTTGCGATGGCCTTAGCTTTGACCGACGCAAGAAAGCTCGACACGACGTTAGAAAGGAAATGTGTGGTGCAGCTAATTCAAATGCGAAGTGGCCATATTGATATCTTGGTAGGACCTTTTAACTTTTCTTTCTATTTCTTCTTAGTGTACAAAAATACAAAAGCATTAAGATTTTTATAATTATTTGTGTGAGACACCTCATAGTCCAAGTCACACTCACATTCCTGTTTCCTTTTCTTCTTCTTTTTTCTTTGCATATGAGAATCCCAATGTCCCATGTTCATTTTGACAGTTTCTTTGGTGTTGGCTGTCATTGTCTTATTTTTGTTGGATTTGCTTTTATCTTCATTTTTTCGTTGTTTCTCATTCTTCAGATAACTTTTCTTTTTCTAATAAATTAACAGGTTTTATCCGAAGGATACATGATAGCGTAAACAACGAGGACAAACTGCAAATCACTCTCACACCGGACCATGCAACGAATTTTTGGTAGCAGAATCTCAGTTACCGAAACCATAGGAAGAAAAAACTTGAATGACCCGTAGCTGTAACCATAACTCCCGCTTACGTACGGGGGAGTTTGGATCGGTGATGCATAATCCGCAGCCCGAGAACATATTTTTGATTTATTCTGATGACCACAACTAGAAGAAAATTTAACTGAATTTTTCATGTCTGGAAAACAATGAACTCGCCAGATAAATCGTAGGAACTCCTGTAACTGCGGGAGAATTTCATAACTACACTTCAAGCTGTAATCGATCAAATCGTAACCCAAACATAAGATAACCATTATAGAGAAGATTACAATAACCCCATGAGATAGTAACAAAGCAGGCCTGATAGAGAAAAAAAATAAAGTTAACAACCGAATAAAAACATGACCTGATCAAAATTAGATTAAAGATACACCCCATGATAGGATTTGGAGAACACATTGAGCTGCAGATCAGAGACGATCCAAACATATATACCGAAGACGCTGTTGTAGGTGAGATTTACCTATAGACTCGATCTGAGAAAGGTGGAATGTCTTGATCTCTTTTCTCCAACAGATCACAATCCATCCAAACATTTACAACCAAAGATCCAAACAAAATCAACCAAAAATCGCATATCAGATTTAGAAAATAAAATAAACGAGACTTGCATCAAGAATAGAAAAAAAACAGACATAACCTAAAGGTAAACAAAAGGTATTACTGAAGAACAGAAAAACTTGGAGACCAATAGACGAACATGTTGCTCAGATCTGCCCAAAAGGAGCCGATCTGAGAAGGCGGTGATAAATATGGGTAAGGTTTTCTTTTAGAAAAGGTCAAAAAGAAAAAAAAAAAAAAAAAAGGAGAGAGAAAAGAGAGAAAAGGGGTGGGGGTGGGGGGAGGGTGTGTGTTGGGGTCCTTACCCACCATATTAATATATTATATTTGACATATCTTGTGGCATGGCAAATGAGTTGTGCTACTATAGTAAAAAAGTTAAGCGATGAAATTCCTATAATGAGTGGTCTTGTCAACCGCACCAACGATAAAGACTCTATTGCTGGATATAATAATAATATTGCTCGTTCTAATGACTAGCGCCAATAGCAGCTAGTTTTTTCTCGCCTATAAATATGTAATTTTCAACGTAAATTTTTACACCGAAATTTTTACACGAATTTTTTTCTCTATTTCTCTCTTTCTCAATCTAATTTATTTCAAAATTTATCAAATGGCATAATTTCAAACCCAACTTGATTTGGCAACACAACTTGATTTGTCTGGAGTAGTGCTTGAAGGTGTTGTTAAGAAGATATGTGATAGTTATAAAGAATTAGGTGAAAAACAACGAAGTCTTCAAGTTTTGGATATCAACCAACTCAGACCTGCAGCTAAGTAAAGATAAAATTCAAGGCAAGGAAAATCAAGGCAAAACAAATTTGAAGCCAAAGAAGAAGATAAACAAAGGAAACTCTGTTTATGAGCGCATTGATCTGGAAGTTATGTGAAATGAAGTTATTTTTTAAAGTTTATATCTTAAATTATGATTGTCTAGTTTTATGTCGTGTAAAATGACTATTAATGATTAATTTGAAATAATTTTGAAAATTGGGCTCGTATTTTAACTAATTAAACTTATATTTTATTCTTAATTCAGTCTTATATTTTAATTTTAACTGATTAAACTTATTTTCTATTCTTAATTCAGTCTTACATTTTAATTTTAACTAATAAAGCAAGACAAATATTAAAACTTAATACTTAGACTTAAGTTGACAACTAAGAAACTAAAACATAAACATTGGATTATATTTTGGCAACACATTTAAAATCTCAAAGAAACTTCCATGTTGGAAGTCTTTTCCGTTAACGCGGGGTGCTACTCCACCCGATACCTTTTTTCAATGTCCATCATTGTTTCACCGTCCCTCATGTTTCGACCCGCTTGCATTACTAAAGCAACACACTTAATAATTTCCTCACTGATCACATTGAAGCGGTGACTCAACGCGTTCACATTTCGGTTGTTGAGGTTCATTGTTTGTTATTGAAATTTCCCAGATATCCTTTCCCGAAATGTTTGGGTTTAAAATGCATCTGCAATGAAGAGAGCCTCGGTAAGAAAAAACATAATTCCTACAAGCTACAGATACATTCATCTTCCACAGTAGTAAATTTTGGTAAATCGCTTTCTTATTCGACTTTGCACATTGGCTAGATTACCAACTCTTTGATTTTCGGCAGCATGATGCTTTTCTATAAACTCACTCGTGTTCATATTTCCAGCTATGCTCTTTTAACTAATTGGATAAGTAATAAAAAATATGGAAGATGTGTGAGATTGAAAATTCTTGAGATATTTAGAAAATCTGGTGTGAGTTGAAATGAATTTGAAGTTGATTATTTATAGGAGGAGGAATTCCTGACCGTTGGATGAAAAAAACTAAGCGATGTTCTAAGAAGAGAGCGATGGAAAGACTAGCGATGCGTTCTTCTGACCAACAAGCTAAAACATTTGCCATACCCATAATGGATGCAAAAGTGACAAATTTTGATGTTTGACATGTGCATAGGAATATGCCTTATGATATGGGATTTTAAATATCTGACCCAAAATAATTCCTTTGCATGCCATAAGAATTTTATCCCCAATTTTTCTGTGGCGAAATATTATATTTTTTAATTTTAACTTATGTAGATAGAAGTCTTCTACTTATAACTATAGAATGACCGGATATGGTAAAAGAAATAAAATCCCGCTAATGAAATGATCAGATTCCTATCTGGTCATCGTATTACCTTCTCGACTAGCTAAGAAGAACCCTCAAATTTGAGAGGTTCCCTTGATACTTGATTAGGCTATAAATTTTTTTATTTTTTTCGTAACATTTTTGGACCATCTTTGATTTGGTGTTCTTATGTTTTGGTTTGTTTGGATCTATCCATGTTGTTTCGTTGAAATGATTTAAGAATTGATGTTGTGTTAATAATAAAGAATCCTAGCTTCCATTAACCTTATGTGGTTCTCTTTTAAACCAGATCTATATAAGATCTATTTTCTTTTTAAGTTTTAACTGACAGGTAACTAAATAGAATTTATTATGTCTTTCGACATATTTCTTTGCTATTTGGAACGATTTTTTTTCGTTGTTTAGGATGAGTTTCTCTTTACTTTAAGGGAGACTTATTCAATCCTTGATCGCTAGCTTGTGACTTCATATTTTAGATTCAAGAACATCGATTATTCATCACAGTATTGATTTGAATCCATATTTAGGACATCTGGGTTCGTCCGGATCTATAAAATTACGAGAAAAATACTATTTTCTTTTAGGAGCACCTTTTATTGAAGAAGAAAGTCAGATTAAGTGACTGAAGTCGACTCCGAATTGTACCACCATTCTTCCCTGCTACATACATAAAAATTGAATATTTGTATGGTTCCCGGCTCTTTCTCTTCGCGATTTACATGTAATTAATATCTTCGTTTGTATAAGGTTTTAATTATCTTGTATTTTGATATTTTTGTAATTCTAGTAAGTTATCATATGATCACGGTTTTTTTATTTGAATAAGGTAAAATAATATTAAAAAAACACTTTATACACGTCTAGACCCTTTTCTTCAAATGATAATGGTAGTTTCATCAATCATGTTCCTATTTTCTCTTCCACAAGATCTACTTTATTGATATATCAATTTTCATGACATTACGTCCTTTAGTTGCTTTAGTTTTGCTTGCGGGTCAAATCTAGTTAGTTAAAAGATAGAAAAGGAAAGCTCCTTACAATTAGTAACTAACTCCCGATTAGCATGGAAGTTAATGAGGGTGGGGCACCAATCCTTACAATTGGAGGAGCTTACAATTTCATCAATAACGTTGCAAGTTTTCCAAGTAATGTTCTTCCATAAAATCTGATCGAATTCTCTACAGATAGATAACAAAACTATTTATTCTTATTTCTAAGAGCTTCTCCAGTGGTGATTGTGGAACTTTAATATGTGGCATCACTTTTAAGATATTTTTTAGGTATAAAATTCTAAATATTATGAGAAAATAAATTTTTTCTCCAACCCATAAAATGTTGTACCATCCTTTTACTTATTTGTAGGTATATAATTGGTTAAAACTATTTTCTTTCTTCTTTTTTTAATGATTTTTATTAACAAAAATGTGACTAGGATGGGAAGACACCCTCTAAGTGAATGTCTAAAACTAGAGGTCGACCTAGAGGATGTCTAACTTCTTTTTTGCCACATCATCCTCACATCAATGGGTTGGAGATGATTTTTTGTAACAATTGTTGTGTATCCTATGTGGATGAAGATTTTTTTCTTCACACAAATTCCATTGGAGAAGCTCTAAGTAATGGTCTTCCATTAAATCTAATCGAATTCTCTACATGTAGATAACAAAACTATCTACAGTAAGATGTGTCGTTAAAATGGGTGTAGCTCCTGCAGGGCATATCGACAAGTTTGATTCTGCATTTAACCCTCTAATCTTAAATACTCCTTCTGGCCAAGTTATTTTTTTTGGCTCATTCAGATAGATTTAGAGCTTCTCCAATGGTGGTTGTATGTGTTTCCTAGGTGGCAACACAAACAATACATCCTCATTCCAATTTTCCCTTAAGTTTTGGAAGGAAAAATAGTTGATCTCCAATGGTGTTGTTTGTGATTTCTTATGGAGTAAATGTAAATTTTATTCTTAGTAATCTTTAGATTTTATTAGATCTAAAAATGGTTATTTAATATATAAACAAGACATCCTTTGGACCCATAAATTCCACCTTTAAAAATGGAAACACAAACAAGACATCCTCATTCCAATTTTTCCTTAAGTTTCTGAAGGAAAAATAGTTGATCTCCAATGGTGTTGTTTGTGATTTCTTATGGAGTAAATGTAAATTTTATTTTTAGTAATCTTTAGATATTATTAGAGCTAAAAATGGTTATTTAATATATAAACAAGACATCCTCTGGACCCATAAATTCCACCTTTAAAAATGGCAACACAAACAAGACATCCTCATTCCAATTTTCCCTTAAGTTTCTGGAGGAAAAATAGTTGATCTCCAATGGTGTTGTTTGTGATTTCTTATAGAGTAAATGTAAATTTTATTTTTAGTAATCTTTAGATTTTCAAAACGGTGTTGGAGCCCAGCTTGTTGCTAGGTTACCAACCAAAATTATGTAATTTACTCTTCTTTACCAATAATATATCCTAATATTAAGTATTGATTATATTTTTGGTAATTTTTAAATTCGTTAATTTAATTATAAGAATTATTATTGCTTGTTGTCACTTTAATATATTAAAATTAATTTAGGTAAGTAAAAGCTTATTAGGATAGCTTAACATTGTCAAGATGAATGTATAAAACTTGACATTCACCTTGACAATGTCTAACTAAAATGAAGACATGTCATCTTCACATTAATTTAAGAAGTTAGGGTTGGAGAAGAATTTTAGGGAAAATGAATGTTTATTTATCTTCACGTACATTCCATTGGAAAAGCTCTTTATATTATTTGTTTTACAAGAATATCAATTTTTTTTTTATTTAAAATACCATGATTAATTTTCAAATGAAAAAGAAAGTCTTGGAAAAATATCAAATTTTCTTAACTGTGTAAAATCCAACTGCAAGCGGCCAGCCTACGTAAAGGAGTACGTGGACACAGTGATTTCTGCTGGTAACAGTGGCATATTTGGATCTTTACATATATTTTCCTCCATTCTCTTTTGCTCTTTCACACCTGGATGGGTTATATACATAGTAGAGATGCGACAACCCACTTGATGACTTAAGTACACTGTGCATCAAAAGTAGATTATCCAATGTCCGTAAGTTTTTCTTCTCTTTTGCTCTTTATACAAAAATGATTAACACACCGTTATTTTACATCACAGGGCACACCGAAACATTACATGTGAGAGGAACTGGTAGGGACCACTTCTGCCCGTACCTATCCCCATGCTAAGCACGCGCATCAGAACTGTTCATTGCCCTCGTTGTGCATTTCACGGTAGAAAACCGTTGTGTGTGTATCACAGCTGATTTTCTTGCCACCAAAGGCCCTTAGCGCCTGCCCGATTGTCTGGCGGGTAAATTCTCAACTGTGTGTAACCACCGCAATCAATGTGAAAACTCACACAACAAGGAAGAGTTGATTCAAATTTCTTCTCTATTTCGGGGTTAACTTACCTGGCGTCATTAGGGGCGATCCTCAAAGAATTAGGGGCGACTAATAAGATAAAATAGGATCACCCAAACCTAAAATGAAGCCATCCCTCACCTCCGATTTTTTGAAATGGAAAATATACCTTCCACAATCGATAGTTTAATTTATTAATCGGTAGATGTTAGGATAATCGGAGGGTGTACATATGTAGTTTGAAAGTTTTGTTATTTTGAAATAACCTACAATAAGAGGGTATTTATTTACCATGTCTCCCGATTATGAAGTTGCCCCAAAATTGAAATTTGAAAAAGTCTCAAATTTTTCGAATTTGAGAACTACCATAATCGGTAGACTAGGAGTTAACATATCTCCCTATTATGAAGTTGCCCCAAAAATGAAATTTGAAAAAATCTCAATTTTTCGAATTTGGAAACTACCATAATCGGTAGGTTATGAAATTCACCTAACCTACCGATTTTAAACTCCACATTAATCGGTAGACAATGGGAAAAAATTGTGTCCAATTATAAGGGTTTTTTTGGTTCAGAAGAACTGTAAAAATGAAACCACGATAATCGGTAGCAAATGTTAATATTTTTACTTCCGATTGTGGACATATCTGACAAATTTTTGGAAAAGTCACCATAATCGGTAGTTAAGGTTGATAACGTTACTACCGATTCTGCACATATCTGACAATTTTTTGAAAATTTACCAGAATCAGTAGGTAAGGTTGATGATATTTATCCTCCGATTATTGTGAAAAATTCAACAGTTTCAGACAATCAAATAATAAACATAACTCAAAATACATTCATAACCCATCCAAAACAAGTATTTAAAACACCATAATCCGAAAAAAAAACTGTTAAAACAACATAATCCATAACATCGCACAACGCCTTATCACATATTTCCTAGTTTTCTTCATAGTATTGTTAGCTAAAGTTTTAACCCGCATTATCACCAGCATCACCTTCATCTCCCCCAATATTTCCTTCAGTAAGAGAGCTTGAAGAAGCCTGAGATCTTTTATTCGTCTTTGATGTTTTTTTCTTAGGCGGGTTCTTCGTCACTTTCTTCCCAAACTCAGCTGCATACTCTTCATTATCAACATTATCAATCATCTCCCTGTGCTTTTTTATCTTCTCAATTGGCACAGGTTGTCCAGCTGTTATGCAATCAACACACCATTTGGATAAAAACTTGAATCTATTCACCTGTTTTTTCAATTGACAAAACATCAAATGGATTTCACCTAAAAAATTGAATCGTAATATTAAAGAGAAAAGTCATAACCATACACACTAGTTTATCATAATAACCTGGGGTTTTTCTTTGACGATACATCTGTAAATGGAAAACGCCGAGGTCGTCTTTGCTTTAAGTTCACGGGTTACACGAAGATGTGAATTCTCCCGATACCACTCGATATAGCCTGGAGCATTTTCATCACCTCGCTTGACAGCTCTCCCAGTGTTCACCAAGTGGTACAACCTCTGATCCCAATGTTTAATAACAGATGGTGTACCAAAGTAAACTACCTTGATGGTGTCCTTGTTAGTCTCGCTATGCTCCACGTACAACTTGAACTTGCCATTTATGTGATTCCATGGTACTGGTTGGCAATAACCATGTTGTCGGATCACCCTTGAGCCATTGTACATCACATAACCCGTGGAGTGCCACAACGGTCCAAAATAATGGGACAACTGGGAACGACCTGCTATATGTCCACTAGCTCGGTCTTCCTTGTATGGATCAAAGAATACCTTTGAGGCTTTAACCGAGTCTAATTTCTCCCTCAATTGAACCAATTGCTGCTCCTTTGTCCTTGAACGGTTCTTTGTGAACTTGTACTTTGTTCCTCTCGGTGTACCTTTCTCCCAATCCGGGTT
Source organism: Papaver somniferum (assembly GCF_003573695.1). Taxonomy (NCBI): domain Eukaryota; kingdom Viridiplantae; phylum Streptophyta; class Magnoliopsida; order Ranunculales; family Papaveraceae; genus Papaver; species Papaver somniferum. The sequence goes on along the minus strand of NW_020651082.1, from coordinate 2,805,844 downwards.
TTCTAATGCCAATTTCAGACTAGGGTAGTGGTCATAAATACAAGTATTAGAAATTGATTATTAAATTAGAGAAAAAAAACATAACGATCAATTGATTAATAGAGTTGAGAAAATTCCTGGAATAGACTCACATTCCCGGAAATTCGGCTAGTTCTAAGCCTCGACGCCTTTCTCGACTTTGTCATCAAGAATGCAGCGCATGTCGTGCCCCAAGAGTAGTCTGTGACCTTATTGAGAGGATGCAATAGTTGTAGAAGGTTGGCATCTACTCGATAATAAGACACATCCCAATACACACAAGAGATAGGCGGTGGCCGCGGCATCCACTTCGGCATCACTTAACGGTCCTTGCTTTTCTTTCTCGGCAGTGCCTTTGAACATGTTGATCAACTGACTCATGTTAAACTGTCTAGTTTTGTAACCTGTTGAACTCAATGTATGATGTCTCTTTATCCCAATCAAAACACTTTTTACACAAATCATAAAGTTGTTCCCAACTTAACTGCTTTATGTAGTTATACTTGACAGCTACACCATGGTCATTGAGATTAAGAATCTGCTTCGCATCATCTGTAGTAATGGTCATCTCCCCAAATGGCATATGAAAGGTGTCAGTCTCGGGATACAATCTCTCCACAAAATCCGATATCGCGACCGATCATGTTCCAACATTGAGTTCTCGGCAACAGTAGATAATCTCGAGTTGGCTATAGTTGTCTTGAACCTTTCACATTCACCGTTTAAAGGACAATCTTTCAATAATTTTGATGGTGCGATAGTGGGATTGAGTAGACGAATCACATCGGAATGATACTATTAAACACACAACACATTACAAAATTAATAGAGTATTATTACGAATAAAACGACAATATGTTAGTAAAAAAGAATACGATTATTACCTCGGTTTCGTAGATTTATTTGGCCCAGGAGTCTTTATAGCCAAATAACAATGCTCCTCCATCTCTAGGCAGCCCCGAGATTTCTTCTTCAAAATCCGTCTTATTCAACTCAATGGGGACAAGGTGTGATGCTTTCTTCGCGATTGGATTCCTTATAACTCCTCTTTTTCCTTGTGTACCAACTTCATCTTGAGTGATTTCTGGAGCGCTTGGTTCTAATTCTTGAGTTCCTTGTTGAGCGCTTGGTTCTACTTCTTTTTGACTCTTTTCTCTCCGCACACTAACGCTTAGTTTATTACACCCTCTTTGAAGAGGCCTGTAACAGTTGTACCTTGATCTTTCTTACCTCGCATGTCCCTAAACAATAAAATTGGTTCGTAAGAATTACACTACAAACTACACAATCGGAAATATAAACTTCCGATTATGAACAATCGGAAGCACGGTTATAAGCTTTTCTTCCGATTACACACACAATCGAAAGTCATATTCTAGTTTTATCTCCGGAATATGCATCAATTTGGGTCCAGAAATTCATAATGTCATGAGACATATATAATCGGAACAAAACAATCTAACATATCCACCGATTACATATACTCGGAAGTAAAGAAATATCCTTTGGCTTCCGATTAAAACGTAGCCCCGAAATTGGATTTTGCCAAAATCACAAAATTTTCAAATTTTACAACTTACATAATCGGTAGTGGGTTGAATTCGTCTAACCTACGATTCTATGGATCGGAAGTCAAATACTATATAGTATCTTCCGATTCTGGGCACCAATTGTGTGTCCTACATGTTCTAATCCTCTGTTCAAATCGTAAGGAAAAATATAACCTAGCTATCGATAATGTAAATTTTAGGGTTCAGTGGCAAACAACTATATATAATCAGGAGTAAGCTATAAAAATTAACTCCCGATTCTGGTCGATGTAACCGAAAACCCCAGAAAATGGACACAATTAGGAGATAAAATGAAGATCTAACGACCGATTCTGGGAAATAACCGAAAACCCTAGAACTTTTTTTTCATGGATTCGTCAAATTGAAGCAACATAAACACATAAAACGATAGAAACTTACCTAATTGGGTCCATTTGCTGAAGAGTTTGATTATCAGAATCATCACCACCACCTACATGAGCGGCTTCATCTTCATCATCATCTTCATATTCTTCGTGTTCGTCGTCGTCTTCGTCGTCTTCTTCGTCATTTGCAGCAGTTACAATCACTTTTTTCTTTAATTTTTCTCCAATTTTTGGATCGTCACCACGATAGACGTTTTTTACTCGAGCTATCGTAGATTCATTAGTTCTAGTCATCGTTTTATACAAGAATCGACGATGTTTTTGATTCGGCGATGAACGACGACGATAAATTGAAGTTTGAGAACGAGGGAATATTGTTTTTACTCTCCGAAATCGGAAGGGAAGAAGAAGAGGAGAAGAAGAGTTAAAAAAAAAATGAAATGAAATTCCTAGGCTAGGTTTTGGGTGGTTTTAATCATTGAAAGGTTATGTCGGCAATTATACAATCGGTAGTCATATGATGTTCATTTGCTACCGATTATAAACGGTTGCCCCAAATTCATTTTTTCGCAAAATCGATAAAATTGAGTTTTCTACTTTAACAATCAGTAGATATGATATGTTATTATTCTACCGATTATGGCAATATCCCATTCTTAAACAAACTAGTAATCGATAGACAAAAACTTTATACTAAACTACCGATTATAGAAGGTCACTTAGGTACGTGTCTATGAGTTGGAATAAAAAAATCGCCCCTAATTCTTTCAGGGTCTCCCCTAATTCTTTCAGGGTCTCCCCTAATGACGCCATGTTAACTTAGTTGATGCAAATAAGAAATTTAATATACTTGGAAGTACTTAAAAAAGTTGGTCGTCATTGACACGAATTAGACTATTTCATAAATCAAGTTTATCCAGAGCCGTACCGAACTTTTTAGAGGCCCTATACGAAACCCTAAAATGAGATCCCTAAAAAAAAATATCATTGTTTAAAAGATAACGTAAGTAATATACAATAAAATTTGTAAACACACACAATTACATAGCTAATCTATTAAAAATTGACCTTGTCGGCCTCCTCGATGCAAATTCGTCGATTATTACATCATAATCCACATTGTTTACCATTTCGACCTCGATAGATAACATTAATAGGTTATTCAAAAAAATTTTGTGACATTGCCGAACGAAAGTAAGACTTGATCAACTTCAACTCTGAAAAAACTTCTTTCTAAAGAGGTAACTATAAGAATTGTCAATAAAATCTTATATGTAATTTCTGCAGAAGCAATCTTCCATATATTTCAAGAAATCCAACATTTCAATTTCACTTTCAGTTTCTTCAAGATTTTTTTTTTAGAACTTTCATTTCGCCATACAAGTCATGCACACCAATATCGAAACCCATGCCATGCTTTAGATAATTTTTAAGCTTGATACAAAAGGCCTTCAAAATGCCATCATCAAGAAAGTACTTATATAACTTTGCCAGTTAGCTAGGTTCTTACTTTTGTTTAGTAGAAAGTTGAATAATAATTATTTGGGACCAAAGAATTAATTCGCCAAAATAGTTAAAACTTGGGTCAACTAATAAGAAATTCTAGAATTTTGAAAAAATTACACTACACGATGGTGGTTCCATTTTTTCCTTTGATGCAATAATTAGTTGTAGGAAATACCAATAGGTCTTACAATTAATATATTAGAGGGAGTCTAGTCCAGTTGACCTAGTCAATTGTCTGTTTGGTCCTTTTTGGAAATATATATTATAGTTTGGTCCTAGCAATAATGATTTGGTCCTAGGGTGACATCATGGATGATGTATTTGTGATCTTGTAGTGGAAATACCCTTTTGGATCTATATATACCCAAAAAAAGAGAAGAAAATATCTTATTTTCAAATTTACTTTCTCTCTCTTCTTTATTTTCAGATTTACATTCTCTCTCTTCTTTATTTCCAGATCTAGTTTTTTTTTTCTCCCCATTTTTTTTCTCTGCTCATGATGAAGAAGATGAAGATGATGATGAACGACAATGTTTTTGGGCTCTTTTTTCTCTGTTAATGCTATTGTTGATGATGATGATGATGAAGACGATAAAGATGATGATGATGATGACGTTTTTGCGTTTCTTTTTCGTTTTTTGTTGATTTTCTGCTGCTGCTGAAGATGAGGAAGATTATAAATATGATGAAGATGATGTTTCTAATGCCAAAGACGATGATGATGATTTAGTTTTTGAAGAAGATATAATTTTTGTGTCTCTTTTTTCGTCTCTACTGTTTGATGTTGTTGTTGAAGATGATGAATACGATATTGTTGGTGTTGTTTTGAAGACTATGATGTTTGTTGCTGCTGTTGAAGACGACGGAAGAGTTTTTATCAGGAGTTCATTTCTGAAATGAACTCTGTTTTAAGCTTTTTATATGGAGTTCATTTCTGGAATGAACTCTGTTTTTTTTTAGCTTTTTATATGGAGTTCGTTTCTGAAATGAACTCTGTTTTTTAGATTTTTATATGGAGTTCGTTTCTGGAATGAACTCTGTTTTTTTAGCTTTTTATATGGAGTTCATTTCTGGAATGAACTCTGTTTTTTTAGCTTTTTATATGGAGTTCATTTCTGGAATGAACTCTGGTTTTTTTAGGTTGTTTCTGAAAAAATAAGTAGAAATTAACAAGAGTTCATTTTGAAGAATGAACTGCTACAAAAAAAAAGTAGAAATTAACACGGAAGGGTACTATTGTCCATTTAATATTTTTAAATAATTATGGACCAAACAGTAAAGGCGTTTTCCCAAAGGACTAAACAGACATGCGACCACCTAAAAAAGGACCAAACGATATTTTTCCCTAATTAGTATATATACAAAAATTAAATTAAAAAAAATAAATATTCGGGGACCTATCATTTTGGGGCGCTAGGAGGCTGCTTATGTGGCCTAAGCACTAGGTACGACCATGAGTTTGTCCCCTCGTATGGTGTTCACAATTTCATAAATGATTGTTTGTACCCAGAAATATTTTCAGGCACTAAACACGATGATTTTGGTGTTCTTGATGAAAACAGGGTTAATAACAGGAAATAATCAAGAATGACAAACACACGAATTTAACGTGGTTCGGCGAATTTTTCCTACGTCCACGGATGAATCTCCTTGGGGAGTGATATTTTGTTGATGTTTTGGGTTACAATAATTTCTGATACCTTAAGGGTTTGCTGGTTAATTTTTCTCTACCCCCCCCCCCCCCCCCCAGGATTACATTTCCCTCCATTTATACCTTTGCGAATTAGGGTCTTACCCTCATTGTGAGGTAAACATAAATGGTATTTACTTCCCTTGCATGCCTCCAGGTATTAAGTTTGCATGAAACTGCCCTGCATGACTATTGACTTGCCCTGCATGTCTCCTGGCATTAATCTGCCCTGCATGCCTCCTGGTATTGATTTGCGGGCCTCCCGTGTATTTTATACACGGTACATACATCGCCCCCTCTTAACCTCCAACTTGTTGGGAGTTAAGAATTTTGTTTTTCCTTCTCCTCGATCGTCGATGACGTAACTCGCCAATCGCCCCCAAGCGTGAGTAGAGACATTACAAAGACGCCCCCAACTGTGATAACCTGCAATAAAATTTTCTCACGTGCTAGGCGAGACTTTTTGCCACGTGGTAGACTTGTGATGCTCGATAGCTAGTCGAGTCTTGAGTAGAATGTAGTGTGTTCTTGCGGCTGGGGCAAGGATTTTTGCTTGCAACGTAACAAGGCTAACACTTGCTGCTCGGGCAGGCTGGATGTTGCTTGTGTTGAGTACGAGTCTTTGGACCAATATCGGGCATTGGGCTCGTGGTTCAGACGATACTTTATGCTTGCCAAGCTGCAAGTCTTTCATACTCGCGTGCAAGACGAGATTTTATGCTTGCGATAAAAGCAATACTTATATGCTCACGTGCAAGGTGAGGATTTAGGTGCTTGCGCAGTGATGCAAGGCTAAATATTGAAGGGTCTATGCAATCCTCATCTCGAACTCGATCATGTCTCTATCCACGAACCACGAACTCGATCATGTTGTTATCCACGAACCTCGAACTCAATCATGTTGCTTCCCCAAGTGCATATAAAAGTTTCTCTAACACAGAATGTTTTGCTTCCATGCTGTAGGAAATTGAAAAACGGTTCTAACGAGCCGAAAATCACTCAATTCGGACTTCAAACGAAGAAGTTATTGACGAAACAATATTTGGATGAAACGAGTGCATTTGCTGGCGTGGCGTGATGATAGTGCAGAAGCGTTGGCGTGTCAATACTGACTGGGATGACATGACTGACGTGGCACCCGAATGGTGCTGACATGGCACTGCCAGGTAACAAGCTAGATGACAAGTCGCTGACGTGGCAGCTGCCCGGTTGATGACGCGACAGCTGACTGGTTGCTGACATGACGGACGCGACACCGCTGACTGGATCCGATCTGCTGACGTGGCATGTATGTTTGATGATGTAGCACTGCTGACTGTGCAAACATTGCTGATGTGGCAGAAGTCAGGTGTTGTGGTTTGGGAAGAAATAACCGTAAGTATCTGGAATTTGGGTGAAAACATCCAACGGATACGCTTGGTTGGCTCGGTCTGGAGAGGCTCGAACAGCTCGGCTCGTACATCACGGCTTGGCTCTAGGTGAACGGCTTGGCAGCTTAGCTTATCCGGATCGGCTAGAGGATTGCAGCGGCTTGACTCAAGACCTGAGCAGCTCGAACAACTCGACTCGTCCGAGAACGGCTTAGAGAAGCTTGGCTCATAGCTGCGGCTCGGCTCATTTGAATGGAGAAGAAGCTTTGGTAACGTTTCTGTAAAATTTATAACTGTTATTGTTCTCTGGATTTCGCAATACTTGCTGCTACTGTTTTGGCCACGCTTTCTTCAACTGTTTCGCAACAGTTTCTTCAACCTTCGTAACGGTTTCTTCAACGTCGCAACGGTTTCTTCAACCTTTGTAACAGTTTCTTCAACCTCGCAACGATTTTTTCAACCCTATTTTTTTTTGCTGATTTTTGCATGGAAATTCGTGGCATAATTTTTCAGCTTTTGACGCACCTATCCCTGCATTCCTCATGGCATTAATCTGCCCTGCATGCCTCCTTGCATTGATTTGCGAGCCTCCCGTGTATTTTATACACGGTACAAACAATGATGTATTCCGAGAAACAACAATCACAATATGAGCAACACACTAATTCCCCTAGCTAGGCCGACAAGCAATTTGCTAAATCTACTGTAATTTGATTTTGCAAGCAAGTGATGATAAGTTGCATCTGTTTTCTTTGTTAAATGATGATGAATTTAACCTTTTTTTTTTAAAAAAAAGAAGAAGAATCTAACTGAAAATCTGGACATGCTTAATTTTTGAGAACTTATTAGGAATTGGACTAGAACACCGGTACCACGACAGGAAGGCCGACCGAAAGAAAACGAAACACCGCTGCAATGGGATTGTAAAAGAAAATTTGTGATCCTTGACATTTTATATAAATAGGTCAAATTGAAGAAAAAAAGTATCACTTTTCCTAAAACGGAGGGAGTACATTGTTTTATTATTTTATTAGTTGCAACGGAAAACTAGTTGATGCATAAACCAAAATATGGTTGCATAATGTGTTATGCACCATTTGTGATGGTTTACATAATGGCTATGCATCCAATTTTCGAAAATTGTGCCTAAAAGGATAAATACCTCCGAATTTTTTCGTGAAAACTCTAAATTTGATATTGTTGTTTGTACTCATTGTGTAGATCTCTTTAAAATCTTTCTAACGAGATAAAATTTGTAAAATTCTAAGACATGGTTTTTTTGATATGTTATATTCCAGTTTGCTTGCCCATTATACCCTTGAAAAAATAGGATACATAAGTTATACTAATAATTAGCCTAAAAGGACAATTTTGTCCAGTGAAAAGACTAACTATGAACACCAAAGATTTCCAATCTCTTTATCAAATTGCACATTTGAGTTAGGTTTCATTTTACAAAAAAATTGCCACAAAAGGGATCTCGTTGTACATTTGATCAATAAGTAACCTGTTGTAGGGGATGATGAACCCATTAGAGGGGCTGATATAATATGACAAAAAGGGTCACCAATTAGAATGTTGTTAATTTAATTAGCTAATCATAAGGTTAATGAATTTTTTTTTATACTTAATGAAAAATTAAATCAAAGAGTTGGGTTTGGTAGAGAGATAAAATAGAGAGATTTTTTTTTTGAGATTTATTTCAAAAACCTAGATTTTGATTTACTCAAACAAAATGAATGATTTCAGTGGAAAATTGAAGGTGGGTGAATCTCTATATGATAGAGAAACCATATTTTACAGATATTCCACGATGAAGATCCTACTATGGTTGATCTCTTAGCTCAAATGTCCATTTCATGGCAATTTACAGTTGGAATTAACTATGGAAACCAACCGTAAGAGCCATTTTGAAATTAACCACAAAAGCCAACCGTAGGGGCTATTTATGGTTAGTATCTGATGAACATCCAACCGTAACTGGTTAAAATTGGGAAAACCTAATCATAATCCAGTTACGGTTGGATTGTTATCTTACGAGGTGAACCGTAAATAAGTTACGGTTCGCTTGTCGGTGGCTAGTATCCAACCGTAACTAGTTACGGTTAACATTTAAGTCAAAGCCAACCATAATCAAATTCAGAACTTAAATTATTTTCGCTCAGGATTTTTACGGTTGGTATTGTTAAAATCGAAACCAACCGTAATATTTTTACGGTTACAAAATGAACCGTAACTGGATATTCCAAATAGTTTTTTAGGATTTACGGTCGGTAGTTCTTCAATCACCAACCGTAACACCTTCAGAAATCATAGTTACGGTTTGTTAATTAAGAATAACAACCCGTAACTCCATCTGCAACCTGTTATACGGGCAATTTGATGATGATTTTTTTTTAAAGATTTAAATATATTTGATGATGATTATCAAAGAAAAACTATTTTTTTTAATGATTAGGTTTGAATAAATATGAGGGTAATTTAGTCCTTTTAAAAATATAAGGGTAATCTAGACCTTTAACATGATACTAAGACACCCCGTAACCAATGTGGTAGACATTATTATCATGGTTCAGCACCTCCAATGGAATCATCAGCCCCTATAACAGGTTACATAAACAAACACGTTACTTGTGTGCTAGGGGCGACATGTGTCTTTATTCTTTTATTTCTCAAATGATTTGAATTCAATCCAACAGATTTTCTTCTCCAAAATAGTTAGAGTGTCCACACAAGAGTGCGTTTAGGCTAAGTCTTATGGGCTGGATTTGGCTTTCGGATTAGACAAAAAAATGTTGCAATTTATGCTCAAAGCGTTGTCTATTCTTCAATACTACTTCTCTTTCCAGATATATCTCGAATGTCAACTAGTAGCGAGATAATTTCGCTGAATGGTTACGCGCAACCAAAATCCTACTTCACGGAATAGTCAGCGAGATAATTTTATTTTTTCATCCGACAGTTGAGATGGTTGCGTGATGAGTGCTAAAAAGTGCATATTTCTATATATTGTTCTTGGCATTTAACTCATCTTTTGTGCATTAATTCTACATTTTATCCCATATTCTGTATTTTCATTGTTTTCAAGAATAAATATTTTTTCTTACTTAATTTTGCATTTTTAGGTACTAAATAAAGCCTGGTTAACTCACGGAGTGAAAAGAGCAAAGAAACGACAAAGACTCCCGCAGAAAGGGAGCGAAGAATGATGTTTGCAAGAGCCGGACCAACTAGAAGTGGGCTTGGAAGGAAGAATTTGTTCTTAAAGAAGAAGTGGGCTCAGAATGGTCTAAGCCCAAACTCTAACCTAAGTCCAAGACCAAGCCCAAAGCCTGCCTAAGCTCGTAGCCGTCAGATTGGATCCACAGATGCATCCTACGGTCGCTTCATCGTCGTGCATCGAAGTCTGAAGCTCCTGTCGAACACTACAGCACCTAACTCCATCTTGAGCCGTCAGTTTCGTTGTACTTCCGCATCCAACGGTCGCTCCTCGCTTCTTTCTGTCTCGCCGTTAGATCGTTCCATCATCTTCGCATCCAACGTCGCATCCTCGCTGTTCATCAACAATTGCTAAACTCGCCAAACACACGAGCACCTAACACCTTCCCCTACCAAACCAAACGCACCCTTCCTTCTTTTCCATCGAACCCATCTTCCCCCACATCACCTCTGCAGAACTACTACTCCACTGTCACCACCTTCTCCATCATCGCCACCAATCCCTGACGCCACCAAACACCACCAAACCACTCTACCTTTTCCATAAAAGCAAAACCCATCATTTTCCCCATCTTTCTAGCCTCCTACTTCATCAATCTCGCACCTTCCCTATCCCTGAAACCCTAGGTTAGATATTGATGAATTAGGTGAAGCTAAAGAAGAAATTGAGGCGTGGGAATGAAGCAGTGAAGTCAGAGGAAGATTGGGTCGACATTGTGGGTAAGATTTGACCCATCAAAGTAGGTAAATTTCATAGCCCTAATTCACTGTTAAATTTGGGGATTTTTGGGAATTGTGTGTATGAACTAGAATTGTGTAAATTGGGTATAAATAGGATGATATGGTGTGTGTTGTGGGGATGCCCGGGCTAGCCGGTGCACCAAGCTGTAGTAGTATATTGTGTTCATCATGTTCTAATTACTTTTACTAGGGTTGAGATGAAACCATTAATTTACTGCCAAGTTTGATTCATGTTTCTGATATTGTTCTTGTTGTGCTTTACTTGTTTAGGATAAATATAATCTGAGCTCTTCCTCATTTTACTATCACAGTGTATGTCATGCATCCATTGTAGTTAGAATACTTCTGTGATGAATGTGCTGCAATTCATGTTTCATTGTCTGTTATTGATCCCTTGACTAATTGTGCCCTGAAAAGACAGTTAGTGCTTTGGAAATATACCCTAATTGCGATTAGAATATCCATCTTAGGAAAGGTTTAATTATCTAAGTTATCAAATTGATCTGTGATTAGTTGTACTGTGAGAAGACAGCTAATACTAGGGATTAGTTAATTGGCTGAGTTGATAATAATCCATCCATTGAGACCCTGGATAAACGGCAGACTTGCATCTTGTCCGGTGTCCATAAAAAGGGACAAGAACATTATTGAAACTGAACTGACTTAGCTGAGATTAGGTGGTGGATTCGACTGCCCTAGTGTCCTTTAATATGCATTCTTGTTTTCTATTTTGTGTTACATAACCAACATCTAGCCGTATCGGCAAACAAAACCCCCTATTTGTGTTACTTCTTGTACTGAAATCAGTTGTAGTTAAAACCATAGATTCAACTACACACACCAAGTCCCTGAGGACAAACCCCTTCTTACTCCACCTATCTACAACAACCCTGTATACTTGCAGGTGTAGTTGTAGGTTCTTTTAAAACCACACCATTGCGCTGTTCTATTTAGCACGATCTAATTCTATTTTTTGTTGTTCCATTAAGCGCATCCAGATGCTAGATTTAAATAACCATAAGAGCAATTCCTATTGGATGAACAAACTTAGAGTTTGTTCATTTTGCTCCCACTATGGAACGAACAAACCAAGAAAATGGATGTTCAAATGAACAGATCTGAACATCGAGTTGGAACATCAGACGCGCGTCTGTTGTAAGGACGCGCGTTCTTGCCAAAAACGCGGGCGTTGGAAGCACCAATGCGCGACCATGCCAAAAACGCCAGCGACATTCCCAGTGACGCCCGCGACATGTTCAATGACGCCAACAACAAATCTGATTATTTTACTACTTTTTAATCCTATTTTATCTCACTTTAATCCTATTTTATCTCACCTAAATATTTTATTTTATTTTTCATATTTATCCTACAAACATTTTATATTAAAAAGAAATACTAGTGGGCTCCTAGAAAACCAAATTTATTCATTTTACCCTGCTTTATCATAGCGGAGAAATCCATTTGACCATCTAGGTAACCCAACAAAATTTTGAGTTTAAAGGTTAAACAATGCATACGAACTGCACGCGGGATTCTTGATGAAGTAGACTTCCAATCCAGACACATAAGACTAAGTATTAACAAAAAATTCTACCCACACACAATATATTGACGCGTGCACCAGAAAACACCTGCACTCCATCCTGTCCGACTTAATTACAAACATTAATTAACATCTGATCTCAGTACTCTCACAACACTAGGCTACTCCTAGTTGGTTGATCTGTAAAAGAAATCATATCCAATAAATAACGTATTCCAAGCTCACACTCACCCCATCTCTACTCTAGTAGTACCAGTCTTTCTTCTTCCTCTTCGTCTCCGTGTACTTTTCTTCTACTTCATTAAATTTTTTCTCAATTATTTTTACTTTCACTGAAATCTAAGCGAACGAAAGTACTTGGAATATCTCTATCCATCTCACTCATTCTCTCTCACTTGAATTTTCTATAATTACTTTGATCTTATCTTAAAAAGCAATCTATCATTTTCTTCATCTAATTTAGTAAACTAAATTTTTTATCTTCTTCTTTTCCTTTTATTTTTAGGTATTCCACTTCCATCCAGCTTCGGCTTCCCACTTATTTTCGGAGATTATCGCCTTTTTTATTCTTTAAATCTTCTAAAGTTTGTTCTTTTCTACTATAATTGTCTAAAAATAAATCTGGGTTTTTCCTTATTTTGATCCAACTTTTATTATTTTCCAGCTACATTAGTCCTACACAAAGATTTAGGTTTTTCCGTCCTAGATTCATCGAAATCTTTATCTTTTCCAGTCTGGGTTTTCTTTAATTTGATCTCTAAGTTGATAATTCTTGCTTTAAAATCGTGGGTTCTAATTAGTTTTACTCGATCTTGAAGTATTAGTCTCTAGATCTCAATTTCAGTTTCAGTTCAAAGATCCTTCAAATTTCAGTAAATCTAGGTTCAATTTTAGGGCTGTTTTTTCTCCATTGATTCTTTCAAATGTGTGAGCTTTGATTTCTGTACTGGTAGGAAGAATGGCTGATCAACGCAAGAAGGTAAAATTCCTTACATATTGAGTAATGTTTCCTTTTGATTCTTATGTTCAATGTGTTGTCATGATTCACACACAGGCAGTATCTGTAGATATTAAAAGACTGACATGAATATAATTTGATGCTGTAGGCACCAGGAGATGTAGATTTCTTCACTGAGTATGGTGAAGGGAACAGATACAAAGTAGAGGAAGTAATTGGTAAAGGAAGTTATGGTGTTGTTGCCTCTGCATATGATACACACACTGGAGAGAAAGTTGCAATTAAAAAGATTAATGATATCTTTGAGCATGTGTCAGATGCGACGCGTATTCTTCGTGAGATTAAACTTCTTAGAATTCTTCGGCATCCTGACATTGTGGAAATCAAGCACATCTTATTGCCACCTTCGCGAAGGGAGTTTAAGGACATTTATGTTGTTTTTGAACTTATGGAATCTGATTTGCATCAAGTTATTAAAGCGAATGACGATTTGACACCTGAGCATTATCAGTTCTTTTTGTATCAACTTCTTCGTGGCATGAAATATATACATACAGGTAAAATATTTTAGTTATTGGATGTGTCACATTTTGTAAGGATTCGCCGGTAGATTTGAGTTATTCAATCTCTTGACTGCTATGTTCTTGGATCTGTGTTCATTGCAGCGAATGTTTTCCACCGCGACTTGAAACCAAAAAATATTTTAGCTAATGCTGATTGCAAACTCAAGATATGTGACTTTGGGCTCGCTAGGGTAGCCTTCAATGATGCTCCCACGGCTATATTTTGGACAGTAAGTTATCCTGTCACTCAGTACTGTGAGCACTTTGGCATCTTTGACCTCAAATTTTGCTTCTTTGCTGAAGTTCATGGTTCCTTAATTATTCCTTGCAGGATTACGTTGCGACTAGATGGTACAGGGCTCCTGAATTATGTGGATCATTTTTCTCTAAGGTGTGAGAAGGCTCCATTTTTCTATATTTGGAAATGTTCACATATTATTACTTAGTCATATAAGAGAGATCTACTCTATGTTTTTACATCTTTATTCCCTTAGTATAATTTAACATGATGCTTTCTCATTGTATTCTTAAGATTGGGAAACTAGTATAGTTGGCATTTCGCATGCCATTTACCGCCATTGGTTAGAAGAATGAAGTTTGCCAATTATTATCTTGATCACAGCTTTCCTGTTATAAGTCTCTAATTCTCCTGTGTATTTATTGTTGCAGTACACACCAGCAATAGATATATGGAGCATAGGCTGCATCTTTGCAGAGATTCTGACTGGTAAACCTCTCTTTCCCGGAAAGAATGTGGTCCACCAACTGGATCTGATGACTGATCTCCTAGGAACACCTTCTGGTGATGCCATTGCAAGGGTACGTTCTTATTTTGAATATCTAATGTAGTCGTCCGTTTTAGTGGATCAGTTAATAGCTATATATCTATTGTTTTGAGTGAATCGAGCCGTGTGTACGTACAGGTTCGCAATGAAAAAGCCCGCCGGTATCTAAGCAGCATGCGGAGGAAAAAACCAATACCTTTCTCCCATAAATTCCCAAATGCAGATCCCTTAGCACTTCGTTTGTTAGAAAAGATGCTAGCATTTGAACCAAAAGATCGACCTAATGCTGAGGAGGTATGATGGCAGTGGTTTTCTTTTTGTTTTAATTATTGTGATGTGCAGCTCACTAACAGACGAATTTGTGCCACAAGGTGTCAGGCTTTGGCAGATCCTTATTTTAGAGGCTTGGCTAAAGTTGAAAGAGAGCCTTCTGCTCAGCCAGTTACAAAAATGGAGTTTGAATTTGAGCGGAGGAGGATAACAAAAGAAGATGTGAGAGAGCTTATCTATCGAGAAATTCTTGAGTACCATCCGAACATGTTGAAGGAGTTTTTAGAGGGAACAGAAGCCATGGGCTTCATGTACCCAAGGTATTCACACTAAATACCAGATTATAGGTTTTTCATATATTTTTCTGCATCATGAGGTGTGACTTTTCTTTTTGTTTTCCTTCAAGTCATTACTCGCTACAAAATGTTTTAGCCACAACAGTACATTCCTGTAGCACAAGCCTAGGCAAATGGCGGTCCTATGTGTTGTGACAATTATTATCACTTTGTAGTTAGTTGTAAGCATCAAAAACGTAGAGACAATCAAAACCTTCATTTGCCTCCAATTTTGAATAAAATCAGATAGTCAGTGCATGACACTCCAAGTATCTTTTGAATTGAGAGCGATTAAACCACCATGCAGCTGTCTAAAGCTGAGAGGAATTTGTGGTGTGTAACATGTCCTTGTTTTCATATTATACATCCTAAGCTTGGCCAACTATATCGATTCATCTTTGTGTTCTCAAAGGTGAGAAACAGGAAGACAAGGGATAATGTCCAGACACATTCATTCCGTGGAAGTTCTAATTTTTAGGATAATGTCCTCCTCACCCTTATGGCAAATTTAACACCTAAGATTGTATTCCCGCAGGAAGGTCTTTATCATCTAAATCTAAATTGTTAATAATCTTTGTGCAGTGCCGTTGACCAATTTAAGAAGCAGTTTGCTTATATGGAAGAGCATTATGGGAACGGTTCAAAAGGTCCTCCTCCAGAGAGGCAACACACATCTTTGCCTAGGTACCCAAGTTTTTAAATTAACTTGCTGTTCCTTCTTCTTTTCGTTTCCCTCTGGTTAATTACTGATTTGGGTTTTATACGGAAATCTTGTGTATACAGAGCGAGTGTTATATACTCAGATAATACAATACAGCATCCTCCTGAGGTCACAGAAGATTTCTCCAAGTGTTGCATAAAAGAAGTAGAGAAACCTCAACTTGACAGCAGAAGTTATGGGATCTCTATGACAGGGGGTCCTCTCCAAGTTCCACAAAGAGTCCAAGGTAAATGAAGTTATCTATCCCTTACTTGTAAACTTCTGACTTCCGCTATCTGCAGTTCCTTTTATTGATGTAAGGCTTATATATTGTAGGTGGTGCTGCAAAGCCTGGAAAAGTTGTCGGCTCAGTACTACGATACAACAACTGTGGAACTGCAGCAGCGGAAGTTCTGCAACAAAGAAGAATGGTCTCAGATCCTAATTATCCACCTCATTATGCAATTCCTGGTTGTTCATATCCTACTAGACGAACCCCGACCTGTAAGAATGAGAGGAGACCATGAGGGACAAGAAGGACCTAACCACGCACAAGTGAAACCACAGTAGGGTGGAGGAAAGTGGCTGCAGGGTAAGATGAACCTGGTGATGTCCACAATAGGTACCCATCCATCAGTTGCATCTACTTGTACTAATCACTTCTTTTCTTGTAAAATTTTATTTTGCCCCATTTTTTTCCCCCCTGTAAGAAGCACCCATTGAACATTAGTTTCCTCCATGGGGTGGAGGAATTATATTCACGGGTCCGAAGATTTATACAAATAGTTTGTATCTGAAATCTCCATAAATGGAGATTTGTATCAATAGGGTGTAAGGAAAAGTGGTGTACCAAAATAAACGCACAAGATAACTGAAAATTTTCTTTTCAATGCAACATGTTTAATTACAACCCACCCCCACAGAGAGACAGAAAATCCCTGGAAACCCAAAACCCAAACAGAGAAGAAAAACAAAGCAAACTAAGTTACATTTCTTAAGCATTGTTCATATTATTTCTTAGATAATCAAATGTCTCAAATTAATGTATGATCATCTGCTTAATGTGGCGGCTTCCTACGGTATTTCCCCTTGCTAAGAAGTTCATCTTCTTTGGCCTGAGCTGCAAATCAAAACAAAAAAAAACATTATTAGTCTCATCAAGATAAAATATGGAAATAATTTTATTTTTTACAAATATCAAAAAATAAAAAATAAAATAAAATAAATTGTAGGTATAAGTGGCTTACCAAGTTCAGATTCGCACCCACTAAGGCAATCTTCAGTAGCTCCAGATCTTCCTGTTGCATCCTGATTACATTTCAAAAGGCATTCTGTGTACTTGGAAGAAGGATCCGCGCGTGTGATCTGTACTGCCACGACAAAAATCACAATGCACATGAACAGAACCGCCACATTCATCTTTCTCATTTTGTTATCAAAAACTCTTAATGAACCGTGGATTTAGACCACGGCAAAACCGCCAGACACAACAAAATCCAATAATGGAACCCCCTGTTGTCCTCCGTGGGGATCACACCAAAAAAATTTATGAGACAAAAAGGATGATACGGTTTTGGTGTGGTCCAGAAACACGGTTTATTTAAAGTCACTCTTTTGTTATTGTGATTTAAAATTTAGAATCACTCTTTTGTTATTGTGATTTAAAATTTAGAATCACTCTTTTGAAAAATGAATGAAGGTAACACATTTTTAAAAACGGAGGGAGTATGAACATAATGTACCAAACTAAGTGTTGTTCCTCGTTCCTTGTACAATGTTGCATGCAAATGTACATACTTGTTTTTAAAAAGTGTTCTACCCGGTGATTTTGTTTCTTTGGCCTTCTTCCTGTAGGAGCCATAGAAGTAAGAAGTGAAGCCCAAAGACTCCGCCGGCAAAGAGAGAAGAGCTACAAAATATCATCCCGACTCTTCCGATAAACAGTAGCCGCCAAACAACCATGTTTGAAACTAACACTAAGTAGTGCATTTGCGTTCCCAAGTCAAATTCACTTGCTTCTCTTTCCAGAGCCTGCAGATAAGGATAAAAACAGTATGGTCACCGGGAATTCTATTGGCACCCTTTGGCAATGGCATGCTACTTATTGTCAAGCCATTGGCTTTACAGCCCAGATTGAGCTTCTGTTGTTCAACTTCAAATTGCATCAGAAAATAATGGGTCAATTTCTTTTTATAAAATTACGCATATGGACCCAAACAAATCTCCGCATTTAAGGGCAAATAAGACATTTACTCAAAAGGGGAACGTTAACAGCTCTTTCTGAAACCAAACCAACGTGGCGCTTACATTGTTCGAATAAAATGCCCTTCCAAAGATGTAAGGGCGTCGCATCTTCAAAGACGCATCTCGAGTTTGCTACGTCGTCAAAGACACATCCCTGCAACTTGTAAGTTCTTTTCTTTTCTTATGATTTCCAATCTAGGGTTTTCTCAAGCATTCATATCTTCTGTCGAATTGATTGATTGATTATTCATGGAACATAAAACTTAGGGTTTGATTGATTGATCATTTACTCGAATTTCCCTATTCTCTGTCTCCATGAGCCTTTGATTTGGGCTTGTTTTTTTTTTTTTTTCTAATACGAAAATACTACTTCGATTATGGAGTTGTTGTTACTGGTTTTGTCGTTAATTAGAGAGAAATTTGGTGTTGAAATGAAATTTGGGGGTTCTTTGATTTATCTGTGTAGTTATAGTTTTCTTGGATTAGTATTATCAACATTAGAAATGCTTAGCAGCAGTTTTTGATCGGACTGATGAAAATATTTATTGCACAAAACGTTGTTACGATTCTTTGGAAGGAACACTTACTAGGGTTGCATATGAGATGATGATATGTAGAAAACTGAGATACATACGGCATTTCCCACTTGTGGCCAAGCAAAAGATTACAACTCTTACAATGTATCACTCTCACCTCTAAACAAAAAACTTTAATGTGCTTCTCCATGCTTATTAGGTCTCTCAATAAACCTCACTATTTTTATGGCCTAAGTTGAACAAAGTCGGCCAAAGAAATTCTACTTAGGCCTGTACTCAAAAATCGCACGGGAGAATGACTCCTACTAATACTGACTTCAGAATCATCAATACCCTACCTGGACTAAATCTTAGTCCTCAGTATAACTTAAATTACTAGTTCATTAGAAAATTAATCTTTGGATAATGTTAAATTGATGCATTCAATAACACATAATAACCTCATCATGTACCAATTGAATTTCAACCAATACAGACAAGGAAATTTCACTTAGAAGTAGGAGGTGACCAATGCAGACAAGGAAATGTGGAATTTCACTTAGAAGTTAAATGACCTTGTCTTGATGGGGTTTACTTTGTCTTCATTTTTCAGAGGAAATATCCTTTTCGTACCATATTAAAGAACTTTCTTTAATCTTCTTCTTCCTGTGAATCTACGGAGGTCGGTTGGAGTATTAGGAGAGGGTCTGGTTTTTGGAGAGAGATGGCATCGTCGATGATAGCAGCAGCTGCAAAGAACGTGAGTACAGCAGCAAGAAAACAAGCATTGACATTAACAGATGCTGCAGCTGATAGAATACGTCATCTTCTGCAACAAAGACAACGCCAATTTCTTAAGCTTGGCGTTAAAGCCCGTGGGTGTAATGGATTAAGTTATACTCTCAATTACGCTGGTATCTCTCTCTCTCTCTCGCTGTGGACAATTCTTTTTTTTTTTGGTTGAATTTGATGGTATCAGACTATAGAGTGATGAATTACTTTGTGTGTGTGTGTGTGTGTGTGTGTGTGTGTTTTTAACAGATTTGAATATATTAGGGTTTTGAAATCACAAGTTTTGGAAGAATCAGGGTTATGAGTTCGAAGTGTATAAATTTAGTGAATCTGTTGTTGTCTAGGTTTGAATGGTGACCTTATAAGAATCTCCCTTCTATGGATAGCTTACAAAATGAAGATGTGCCAAAATGTCTAAGAAAATGCCTCTTCACAATCTGAAGCGTACGAAACATTTATTGGTTACTGTAGGAACTTACATAGATGCACATATGTATTAGGTGAATGTGTGGAGATATGTTAGTGTGATCTAAGGAACAAAAGGACTTTATAGTTAGTTTTGCGGGGCTGATCAGAAGGCGAAAAAGTTTGACTGGGGGAAGATTGTACTATGATGCCATTTGACGGCCTTTACAGATCCCGTCTGTCAAATTCTTGCGGCATGATTCTCAAGAGATGTTCTGTTCTGGATCCTAGAGTATTTTCAGTATAAGTTCTTTCTAGGTTGTGAGCGGTGTATGTAATTTGTATCTTATGCATGATTAGAACTTTTGAAGCTAGAAAGAACATCAAATTACATAAGCTAGAAACAAGGATAGAATGATTGTTGAAACTTCGTTTGTATTCCCTTAATTGTCATTGTCTGAGAATCTGTATTCTGTTAAATGATGGTTCAGAAAATTGAGTTACTCTGTAGTGGCTCCTAATGGTATGACATGTTCAATCGTTACAGATGAGAAAGCTAAGTTTGATGAAGTGGTGGAGGAGAAGGGTGTAAAGATCTTGATTGATCCAAAGGCACTAATGCATGTTATAGGAACCAAAATGGATTTTATAGATGACACACTCAGGTAAGATATCTAGTCAATTGCATCTTATTCCACAAGTTTTATGTACGATGCATGTCTACTTACGATAAGTACACATTTCTAGTGATCCTGTTTCTTCATGTTATTTCCTTTTGCTATCTGCTTGCATCTGGATGATCAGAATAAAAAAAGCAGCGCGAGAGTTATTTCTTACTTAGTTTAGAGATATTAAATCCCGGAAGGGAACTTAAGAAAAGCCACTTAGTAGGCTTTGGTTCATCCAATTTACCCTACCAAATGAATCTTGACTTGTATAGTCAAATGATATGCTCACGTTAGGTTGCATGCTAATTGAATTTGTGTTTGGTTGGTCTGAACATCCGATCATCACCTGTTCCTGCCTAATCAAAGCCTTCCATATTCATTTTCATATTCAGTTTGTCAAGCTAAGGTTATTATTCATAAGTCTTCGATATTGAACACATTTGACTGTCTAATTTTATGGCAATGGTGTAGGACCGCCTGATTTTATGCCTATGGTGTAGTACGGTCTGATTTTATGGCTATGATGTAAAACTCTAGCCGCTGACTGTCCGACCTAAGTGTCATTTGCATGGATGTAGGATTGACATGGAGATTATGTTACTTATGTATGCAAGTACTGAGTGCTGACGAACTTTGTTCTTCATGTGGTCCTTATATAGGTCTGAATTTGTGTTTATCAATCCAAACTCCAAAGGTCAATGTGGATGTGGAGAATCATTTATGACAACAAATAACAGTGGATCTGCTAAGTAAACCCTCTTCAAGAATCATCATATCCAGCATGATAGAGGTAAAGAAAGTTGTTGAAAATTCCCATCTGTCACTTTTTATCTAAGCCCAACTCAAAATGAGGCAGTTGCTCAATAAACATTCCACTACAAAAGGTATATATATCGGTGATTATAGTTCTATTGGGTTGGTAAACACAAACGCTTGTATTACATGCTATTACAGTTTGAATGTAAATGGTAATGTTGCCAGCTCTTTGTACAAACAGTTATGCCTGTATTCTTGTTCGAAAGTGAACAATAGAAGGATTAATGGATCAGCATTGTCGTTTGTAAATTTTTTCTGCAGGGTCAAGGATATTGAATTTACTGAACTTAGGCAGACACCTACTAAATGTAAAAGAGAAAGTACTGATATATGTGGATAACATATGCAGCATAAAGTTCAGAACTCCCGAACGCTGGAACAAATTTATAAGAGCTATAATGAGAGAAAGTGTCTTGTTTGTAGGTGGATTAGAAGCAAGTGTTTTATGAGGACGGGTTCAGTGACTTTGTTTCTTTGGTCTTCTTCCTGTAGGAACCATAGAAGTAAGAAGTGAAGCCCCACAGAGTTAAAGCCAAGGCCATCCCTTTCTCTCCTGTGAAATTCTCATGAAACGCCAACACGGCAGCAATCTGCGTAAAAGGTAGGATACTGGCCGCAAAGACTCCGGCAAAGAGAGAAGAGCTACAAAATATCATACCAACTCTTCCGATAAACAGTAGCTGCCAAACAACCATGTTTGAAACTAACACTAAGTAGTACATTTGCGTTCCCAAGTCAAATTCACTTGCTTCTTTTTCCAGTGCCTGCAGATTAAGAGAACAAAAAGAAAAAAGCTCAAAATTAGCCTGGGCTGCCTTTAGCAAAAAAGCATGTAGACATGTTCGGTAATCTTACCATGAAGTCTTTGTTTATGAGACCTCCAATTGTGCAAAAAAATGTAGCAGAGAAGCTCATACAAACTTGAAACTGCAGCGCAATAGGATAAGTCATGGCTTGATTGGCCTTTGCATAAGCAACTTGGGTGCTCACTAGTATGACCGCTAAAATTGCAGCAGCAGCTATACTTGAAAAGAAACCAAGCAAGTATTGAGAATTCGTAACTCCATGAGGGCGATCACTGGACCTTCTTATACCAAGTAGTACAGAACCCAATATTATTACTACAATTGCGTTAATCGAGTACGGAGTAAACTTCTGTTTAACCCAAAAGAATGAAACAAAGGATGTGAAAACCAGTTGGGTTGTAAAAATGAGAGCTGAAGTCGATACAGGAAGGAATGACAAACCATAAGAATATAAAACAGTGTCTATTCCTTGAAATAGGCCTATCAAACCAGCGTAAACCAAAAGCTTTCGAGAAGCAAAGAACTCAATATTCGGTAGATTTCGATCACGTCGAATATATAGGACTGCGAGCGGTATGATTATTACAGGGAAGCCAGCCATCTGTAACCAACTAGATAACCATTTTCGACTACCACCATGCAGGAAGTAGAGTTTAAGTAGTAAAGGCCCCCCTGTAATTCCTAAAAAACTGAACGCACAACTCAGTATGAGTAATCCCAATTTCATTACTTTTGGAGGCTTGACGTTTAAAGAATCCTCATTCTTGTGTTGGATATTATGATTGTGTTGCTTGGTTAATACTCATATGCTAATAATGCCATGCGTGTTCGCAGACATATCTTCTGCAACTACTTAGAATTTCTGTGGGGCTTAGTAAGCTGAGATGAGACCCAACTATATGTTCTGAATGTGCCTTCCTAGTTGGTTGGGTGGTGTAAAGATACAAGAAAATGGAACATACAAAGTGATCAAGAAAAGAAAAAGGTGTCGAGTAACGTAGCCTTTGTCCGGTTCACCTAAAGTCCGTGGTGGTGGCTGTACGTGGATACCAATATCCAGGCAATCGTATAAATTAACAAAAAGAACGAGCAGTTTGCCAGTGGAATAATTATTGCAAAAATGCTCCCGGAAGAAAACCCAACACACATTAAATGGACAGTGATTCTAAAACAACATTTTCGACAACATTAAAACAACCCCACACATGGAATTAGCAGGGGGTCCGTTTTTAGCCCCTACGACTAGAAGTTATGTGAGAAGATTGTTTTAGTGTTGTCTAAAATATTATATGCCTAGAATTTTTGTTAAATGGATTCTCGTGAAAGACGAGGCCCACCAACTGAGTAAATCTGGAACGACTTTTTTTAGGTTTATTTTTAGTAAGATATTTAGAAGTAAATCTAAGCCACCTTTTATAGATTAGGAAGATTAGTTGAGAGGGTACATAGATAATGGGGTATCGCTAGTGTTTCTAGGGGGATATAAAGGAACACCCTAATATTAAAGTTACCCTTCGTAATTAAGTTTGTATAATGATTAGTTAGTGTAATTATTAGTTAAATGATTATGTTAAGCTAATTAATGATTAGCGTAAGATTAAATGGATGATTTTTTTAATTTAGTTATTGAGAGAGAAGAAGGAGGAAAATATAAGAATTTTGGAAAAACTCAATTCTTTTCTTCTTTTTATTGAATCTGAACCTTCAGACTACCCAGGCATACTTTAAATTTAGTTTTTTGTCGCTTGAATTGACCAAAATTTTCTGAAAGTGAAAATCTTTATAGTTTGATTTGGGATAAGTCAAACACATTTGGCTACAAGATCCGAAGAACATGTATCCGAACTTATCTACAAATGTTGTTCGGCTAGTGTTTACGAAAGCACAAGTAGCTGAACTTATTTTTAATGGAGTATTTGATTTCAGAGAAAAGTTCGGTTAGGAGAAAAAAAATGCGAAGTAACCGAATTCAATATATAGGATTTCAGAAAAAAGTTCGGCTTGGAGGAAAAAATTTGCAACGTAACCGAACTTTTATCTGAAAATTAGGCAAGGAAATCAGAAAGTTCGGCTAGGAAATAAATAGTTCGGATGGGAAATTAAAAAGTTCGGCTAGAAATTTTTATTTGCGAAATAGCCGAACTGTTTTTCATGTTCATCATTTCCAGCAGGTTCGGCTAGTTCGATAAAGTTTTTTCACAAAATTCTAGCCGAACTTTTCTATGCAGCGTCGATTTTTATGATTACTACTCCCTCAATTTATCAACCACAAATGTATCAAAAGACATTAGTTAGTTGGAAAGTACCTCTAGCATACAAATTTCTAAAATTCGGATTTAAAACGATTATAAAAATAGAAGAGAAACAAAAGGATAAAATGAAATTTGGTTAGTAGAAAAAATTATATTTTTGTGTTACTCAGTTCCTTCACTATCCCTGTGCCTAAAACCAATCTAGTCTGTGCACGTGAATCCTAAGATAGAGTCCACTATCTCAAGTTGCTCCACCTTCAATAAGGTACTTCTTTTATCAAATCCTTTGGATATAAACATTAAAGGACCAAACCTATTTCAGTAACCACCTCAATGTGTATCGTCCAATCCTGGGCACAATTGAGTATAAAGGATTTTCAGTTTAATCAATATAAACTCCTTTGATCAAAAGATCAATACCAAGACAAAGATCAGTCAATAATCTTTTTCTCAAGGAAAAACCACTAACCAGTTTTCTGCATCTTTTCAAAAGTCTGACTTTCATGAAATAAACAACTTTTACATCTCAGAGAATTAAGTATGCAAGAAGTATCACAAAGAAAAGAGTACCAAAAAGAAAAAAATCTTCTAATGATCGATCACACAAAAAAGAAAAAAAAACGAAGTATGTTTACGTTGGATGATCGTTATTCCTATCTCCAAATCTCGAATCAAATAGATCTATAATAATCAATCCTTAAATAAACTTAGACTACCCCCATATGAGAAAAGAAAGACCACCGAATAAACAAGTTTGATTTATTAAGGATTACTAGCCACAATATTTTCAATATCAATCTATGCAAGACCCGCCTTGTGTAATCTAATAAATACATGTACTGTCCAGGAGATTACTTTAAAAAAAATGTACACTTGGTATATAGCGTAAGTTCGAACAAAAACGTTAGGAAGAAAAACTATTCCATTTTTGAATACTCTCATAATTAAGCCGTTATACAAAGACTACTAAAACTTCGTATATTTGAGACCAAGTAATCCAACTCCAAATTACTCATTTCGTTCAGTATCCACCTACAACCAATATTGTTTATGCACGTGAATCCTAAGATAGAGCAAGATAGTAAATATCGGTTGTACCGGTTGATATTATAAGTTTTTTTATCATGTATCAGAATATATCTATACGATATCGAAAATATCAGCGATACAAAGATTGAACGATAATATCATCCGTATCGGCCGGTACAAACCAATATATCGGCTTCACTGATAGACATATATTATCAAAGTAAGAGTATTTGTGTAATAAAAAACCATAATTTTGCTATCTCTACCTCCTGAATCTCTTCTTTTGTTTCTTTCAACCCAATTTTTTGAGGTTTTTTTTATCTTCACTTCCGTCTTCTTTTATTTTTGTGGTTAGTCCTGTTTTCAGTCGACGAGAATGAGACGAGGGTTTTTTTTTTGATTGTTTTACAAACAAGCCTCTGATAAATCACATTTAATTTTAAAATTTTGATATATGTTTATGGTTATTATTATTCTTGAACATGGTTTTGTAAATGTTAAAAATTCCACTTTTAATGATATGTATGTATCGCCGAGAAAAACTGATAATATCTTTTCTACAGGTGTATCGGACCCGGCAGATACGAGACCGATACACAATATTAACTACTTTGAGATAGAGTTCATTATCTTAAGTTGTTTCACCTGTTGTGGATACTTCACCAATTCTACTCATATTTCTACATGTAATCCAAACTATCAGGTAAAAGATAATCTGACATGGCTTCATGAATTCCTAAGTGAAGTATTATCTTTAAGTCGTAAACCTAATTATACATGTTCCTCGGAGGAAACCTAAGTTTTTTAAGGAAGACTATAGCTAGCAACTAAGACACATAAGTGTCAGAGATTAGAAATCATGTTGCATGAGTCACGCAAACACTTACTCAGTTTAAATGACATTCTTATTAGGAATTATGTATGCATATGAGAAGTCTGCCTTGAAATTACACAAAAGAATATACATCATATGGGTCATGGGTCATAGAACCGTGTACAAAGTTCACGTTGACAAGTATGACTTTTGAACTTTCAAGCTTAAGTCGTGTTCATTAGCACTCAATACTTAAACGATAATTCACAAGAACAAATTGATTTAGTGATCAAAGTTGTCTTAGAAGTGTTTATGAGAGTTGTATCAACGCCAAACATATTTTTCAAATTAGTTTATATGCATCTTCGTTGTTTGATACTGGGTAGTTACGCATACATATAGACCAGTCCGTGAACTCAGGCAGTTGGCATACGCGTGACTGTCTGATTTATGAAATCAGGAATTGTAAAGTAACTCATTTTTCAATTCTGAAAAATGAATAGTATTTAAATGGTGAGGCGCTGATTCATAGTTGATTTTTAGATGTAGAGTAGAAATTTATATTCCTTGAATAATTAGCTTGAATGATATATTTCCTAGCATCTTGATATTGTCACATTCAAAAATATTTGACTGGCAAAGTGGTTGTGACGGACCGGAAAATTATGCCTTTGGCGCGTTTCCCCGCAGGCCGTAACTTCCCCGATGCGCCATGATGAAGCTACGATTCGGGCCTCAAATCTAGGAAAATGCACGTTCATTCGACCTTGCAAGCATGATCGTGGAGCATGATGCAACTAACTTAGCTTCCACACCGTTCCAACTTACCCTTGTTCTGCGAAGGGTTCAAAGCCATAGAGGCTATGGCCAATGCATCTTGCATGCATCACTGGATTTCGAGTGCTGTCCAGGCATAAGGCATGCTTGGACTTGCACATAGGCCATTGATGGCCTAATTCCATCTCCCTTAGGCTTATGCAAGATCCGCTAACTTGCATATCGATCTAGCTTAATTTCTAGGTCATGCCCAATGCGCGATTGGTACATGCCTAAGTCAAGCGGCTTGATAGGAAGTATGAGCATCCAAGGAATGGAATGTAACTAGCCTCATCAAGTATGACCACAATCATCTCTTGCGTCGATCTACCGAGCCAGATGATATGAGAGGCCAATATGTCGCAATCATCCCTCAATTAGATGATATGAGCAACAACGTGCTGGACCGGCAATGCTGCAACTCATTGCGACTGCCTACGTACCCTTCCCTACTCTAAAGGGATCAAGAACATACCGTAGTTCATCCTCGAAGGGACAGAAACTTAAACCAACTCGTTTGCGAGGCCGTGGCCAAGCAATAAAGGTAATGACCTAGTCCGTATAGGCCGTTTCGTCAAAATGCATCCAAGTGATGCACGTTTGGTCCGCAATATGGCATAACGATGCCTAAGCATCAAATGCCCTCTTCGCGAGGCTACGCAACTATAAATGATCCTTACACATCATTACTCTTCCGGCTAAGCTATGAAGCTTACTTGGTGCATAGTCCGCATATGCACCATCAACCAACTACCCCTCCCTATATATGTTAATTTGACATTTTTACAACTCAAATTGGGGGAGCAAAAATCATTCATCAACTCCCCAGGCCATGATGTATGCACCTTACCATTCTGGCTAACTGCGATGTACGGCCGTATTGGCGGTACATTCAGTTCTGGCTCTCAGGCCAGTTTCAATGTCCGGCCATGACGGCTGAACATTTACTGAGACAGGTCCCATGAAGGGCCGTGATGGCTGTACTTCCGTCTTTGGTCCATAGGCCACTCCAATGTCCAGTCGTGATGGTTGTACATCTCTACGGCTATCTCACTTGGTGCATGGTCCATATATGCACCTTCAACCAAGTACCCCTCCATATATATGTTAACTAAACATTTTTACAACTTTGATTAGGGGAGGAAAAATCAGTCATCAACTCCCCACTTTTACTATTTATTGGTATAGAGTACCGATTCTGTTATTTGTAGCATATACCGGTTTGTAGAAGTGTAAGTACCTAGTCACTGAATAGCTTGTATATATGTATAGACTAGTTTCGGAATGAGGTCAACTTAGGAAGAACACAACAAATATAAGCTGACGATCACATAATTGATGGTGTTCAATGCTTCTAACGACCACTTGTTTTAAATGCAGTTGTAGTTGTGGAGCTGCCTCGAGAGCAACTGCTCAATTGGGTTTCCTGTAACAACTACTTTTACATAAAGAGATTTTGCATTATCCAAGACCACACTCCCCTTGATGGTAGCTGTTGGCTTTTCCACTTCAAGAGAACATTCACAGAAATTGAAGTTAATCAGCTAGCTTCTGTGCTTGTACTTATTAGCCACTCCCCACCAGCTCTCTCAAACCAACCTGATTCCTGGTCATGGACACTATCACCATCTGGCAATTTCTCCGTCAAATCTAAATACAGTAGAACTTCGGTAAAATAATTTTCGATAAATTAATTACTTCCCTAAAATAATAAAATTCTCCAATCCCAACTATGCTTGTACAGACTAAATTTTAATTCGATAAATTAATAATTTCGCTAAAATAATAATTTTTACTGGTCCGAAAGCTATTAACTTATCGAAGTTTTACTGTACAAGTATCTCGTGGAAACTGCCCAAAACACTGCAAATCCTCCTCCTTTCCCTTGCAAAGCCATCTGGAACACACATGTCCCACCAAAAGTTTGCTTATTCAATTGGACTGCGATCTCCACGCAAGACTCTCTGCAACATAGAAATTTCACCCACTGAGCACTTGTTCTTACACTGTCATTTCACTCGTAAGGTTTTGGTCCTTGATCCTGTCAAATCTCCTCAGTTCATGGACTCCATCGCAATCAGTCTTATGTTTGGCTCAAACATGGTCAGCTAGAGGCATTTTAGGGCCAGAGAAAGAGAGATGGGATTTGGTACCAGCGGCTGTTTTATTTGGACAGAGTGGAATAGAAGAATCTTTGCGGAAAAAACTCTTCTCACTTCCAAGTAAGTCAGAGCCTCTCTTCTAGCTTGGAACTCTGCATTTAAAAGAAACTTTAGCTACAGGCTAGATTGGTGCATATTCTCCTGGGGATGAATGTTGAGGAACTTAGGCGCAGGCCCAGAATTTTTTTTCTTCTTACCGCCAGGCCCAGAATTACTTTTCCCTACAGTCGCACCCAACATTATTTAAAATTATTAAAAACGTGTAGAGTTCCTCAATTACCCTTCAACGGTTCTGGGAAGTTTCATTAACTCCCAAAAACGATCGGAACCATTTCTTTTCTCTTCTTCTCATTTTTTCTTCATCCGTTCTTCTCATTTTTTCTTCATCCGTTTTTCTATTCCTATTCCTCCATAAACACTGTAACGGATGATTGATTATTGAAGTTGATCAAACCCTAAAAATCAATTTCGAACTCTAAAAAACCTTGACCCTAGAATTCAGTAGAACCAAAATGGATGAAACACAGACAAAAACACGTCTTCAGAAATCAAAAGAGAAGAAATTAGGTACTAAAACTAGTTTAATCGATCTTATTCTTGCATGCATTCGGTACATTTGATTTTATTTGATTTTCGATTTTAATTTTTGTTCTTGATGCTTCAGATGAAAAAGGAAAAATGAAGTCGAAGAAACAGAAAAAACCCGGTGAGATTTATCATTAGCTTCATCTGTCAGTGTTTTTGTTTTTTTTGAATTTATTTTTTTTAATCTTAAATTTTGTTACAGTAATTGCCGATGATGAACCAGAAAAAAAAGAGTAAACCTAAAAATAAAACTGTTTCATCCTGAATACCCATAATTGTTTTTGAGTTATCACTTTATTCTTCTTCGATTTTAACATAATTTTCTCCTCAATGTGATTTTACCTACTGATGTTGAAGATGAACAAGAAGAAATTGATAGTGTCGAAACATTGAAGGAGATGCAAATCAAGGCAAATAAAGCAAAGAAAGCTGCACCAAAGGAAGTATTGGGTGATGATACAGATAATGAGGATGATAATACAAATGATGCCGAAGATGGTAAGATTTGCTTTGAATCTAATAAGCAATGTATTGTCTATAAACAAGGTGGGTGAATTCCTTCTTGTTCATGTTATGCATCAGTTAATAAACTTCTCTTATCATTTAAATGCATAATAAGTTATGCACCTTAACAAATCAATGCATGACATATTATTCAGTTCCAATATTAAATGCATGACTAGTTATGCATTGTTTAGACTTGCTGCATCACAGGTTATGCATATAAAAAAATGTTGTTATATTTGTTATGCATTCTTTGTTGTTCTAAAATATTAAATGCATGACTAGTTATGCATTGTTTAGACTTGCTGCATCACAGGTTATGCATATAAAAAAATGTTGTTATATTTGTTATGCATTCCTTTGTTGTTCTAAAATAGCAGTTCTAAAATGCATTTTTTTGTTCTTTTTTTACGCAGTTAAACCTAAAACCAAATCTGCAGTTCAAAGAGGTACTTATAGAGCAGGTTTCCTTAGGGTAGGTCACTTGTTTAGTAAGATAAAAGACAGAGGTGGTTTGAATCCGTTGCAGGCTAACATGATAAATGTGTGTGTGTTTGGAAAGTTCTATAACTGGTTATATGCTGCAAACATGGCATACTTGGATGGTAAGAGCAACAAGCTGATGGATGAAGTCTTTCTATCATATGACCATGAAGATTTGAATCAACATTCATTCAAGTTGTCTGAAAACAAGTCCATAACATCAACGTCTAGTGAGCTTGTTGTTACATTTTTGATTCCATGAATTGAAGGAGACAGAGGAAATGATATTCTGACTTCGAAGGCAGAGATAGAGCTGACTCAGTCACATCCCCTCGTCAAGCAATTTCCATTCAAAACAAATCCAGGATTTATTAGCAAAGATCCCAAAGCACGGGTAACAAAGGTGTGGATAGATGATATTGAAAGGCTGGTGTTGGAAAAACTTGATAAGAAAGGTCATGAAGAGGAAGTTGTATGCCTTATCTGCCTTTACATGCTAGTCGTCTTGTTCTTTTGTCGTTCAAGTGGAGACAATTTAGATGTCTCGTATGTTGGTTTGGTTAAGGATTTGGAAACCATGGACTCTGTCTTTTTTCCTGATCTTATTCATGAACACCTGATGGAGAGCATCAAGACTGTCAAAAGAAACAATCTTCATATCAGGAATTGCAGTGGTTGCACTATATATTCTCTTGTGAGTTAGTTTTTTTTTACTTTCATAACATCTGTCAATAAATATTACTTTCTTGGATACATAATATCTTATTAGTTATTATTTTTTGCAGCTTTGGTTGGCTGAGCATTCTAACATAGATGAGATATCATCAGACATCGTCAAGGTCATTTCCAATTCTACACCGAGAGCTGCGAAGTGGGACTTGGCAGCAATGAAGAAAGCAATCTCAAGAAGAATATTACGTTCTTAAAGGTACCTGTTTGTGAACATTTCATGATTTATAATTGACCTTCATGCATCTATGACTGTATCTCTAAATTCCTTAAAAATGAATGCATAATAAGTTACGCTAGCAAAAAATGATAACTTCATAATAAGTTATGCACCTTAATAAATCAATGCATAACATGTTATGCAGCCCAATATATGAATGCATGACCGGTTATGCATTTTTCAATATTGAAAAGGAGTTAAGCAGGGTTGTGTTTTTAAATGCATAATAAGTTATGCACCTTAACAAAATCAATGCATGACATATTATTCAGTTCCAATATTAAATGCATGACTAGTTATGCATTTTTTAGATTAGCTGCATCACAGGTTATGCATATAAAAAATGTTGTTATATTTTTTATGCATTCCTTTGATGAGTGTCATTAATCATGTTGCAGTATAATGAGAAATTTAGAGATGAGTACAGTGCAATGGAGATGGAACTCTGTGAACCAAGAAAACCAAGAAAAAGGAAAGAGATATATGATCTCGTCGCAATGAATCTTGAAGAGAACAAGGACAAGTATGAAGAAGCATTTCTGGATGCGATTAAGATCATTGAACAAGAAACGTGTCCCCCCGATTGTGCTGAAGCAAGGTTGCAGATCATTGAAGCAAAACTGAAAGACATGAAGCAGACTCAGGAGAGGAATAGACAGAGTGGAGTAGACTTCAATGAAAAGTTGTATAACTACATGAAGTAATTGCTCGTTGATTGTGTCAACATAGAAGTGCAGGAGGAGTCGTCAGGTGGACCTAATGTCAATGTATCATCAGCTGAGCCAAGCGACCCACTGAGCCAAAACTTGCCAAGGAATGAGACTCTTGTTGAACTGGTATCTTCAACTGAACCACCTACACAAGAATCAGTTCCAGAAGTTATCAGACTCGATAGCCAAGACCAAACGTCTAGTCAAGGTATCCAGTCTTCAACTTTCAAGTTCATGGACATGGAAAAAGCTGTTAATCTCTCCAGCGACGACAAGGAAACAGAAACTCAAGTGGAATTGGAGACAACACCAAATATAGCAACAACACAAGAAAGACTTGAAGCACAGGAAAGAGACTTTTTGGCCGGTGGTGATGATGACATTCTTCCAGAAACTCAGAAGAAAACAGAAGAATATGTGGTGCCCACATTTAATCTGCATTTATCACAACCTGCTGTGCAATTAAAGATGATGCTGGTGGACCACAAGAGCAAGCTGAAAATCTGCAACAACCCGCTGTTGAGATACCACAACATCAAACTGAAGAACCACAACAACCAGAAGAGCCAGTGGCTGAAAAGCCACAACAAGTAGCTGTTGAGATGGTTGTTGATGCAGAGAAGGAGATGGTGGTTGAGAATCCTTTAACTCCTGGTGCCACACAAGATGCTGAAAAAGAAAAAGGCTATAATGAAGATGCTGAGATGGAGACCATTTCAAAAAACCTGGTACCTAAAATATAACATCTTTTATTATGGTATTTTTATTAATGTCAAATCAACTATGTACTACTTATTATTTTTAATCAACTATAAACTGTTTACTATTGTTGTTTTGTTGTTTAATCAACTATTTACTTAATTTCATAATAAACTGTTTATATCTAACACATTTTGGTTACATGAATCTCTAGGAAGAAGACGTAGAGGGGAGTTTGTACCAAGAACAGAATTTTTGAAGAGGTCACCATTGAAGAAAAAGTCAGTATTGAAGCGAAAAGCAAACAAGGCAGAAGAGGATGGGAAGCAACCAGGAAGCAAGGTAAGAAGAATCAAGGAAAGGACAACATGGAATCAAAGGACAACCAGTGTACTACTCAAAGATTGTGAGCTAGGGAAGCAGAAGAAGCAAAAAGACAAGCCTGATGAGAATAAAGTTGAAGAAGAAAATCCCCGTACGTCTGCTGGCTTGCCGTTCAGAAAATTACCTCCGCTGGAAACAATGGAATGCTTTCAAGATTACAAGGATACAATAGAACCAGCCATGATGGAAGTACTGGAGACATACTTTGAGAATGCCAACAGCCTGTAAGTACATCAAAATTACCTTTATGCTTGTTTGCATAATATGTCATGCAGCTCCCAATGTTTAATGCATGGTTAGTTATGCATTGTTTAAAATATCTACATCACATGTTATGCAGCTCCAATGTTTAATGCATGTTCAGTTATGCAAAAAATGTTGTTATATTTATTATGCTTGTTTAAGAAATCAATGCATTACAGGTTATGCTTCTTATGAAATAAATGCATAACAAGTTATGCTTAAAAAAAACCCATGCATAACACAACCCTCTAGTTTATGGTTCTGCCGCATGTCACTTGAATAAAACATCTCACCAATTGTGTCTTATGTCATCTGCAGAAATTCGGCTTGGAGTATCAAGAAGGAGAAGACCCGTACTTGTGGGATATTCGGATTCACGGAGATATAATAAGGCAGCTAATGAACAACGAATACTTAGAAGACCAAGTAGTACGCTACTACAGTTATAGGTTGTTCAAGAAGCGGGAAAATGAAAAGATGGCTGATAGTGTTGAACATAGGTATGCGGAGTCTGCATTCATGACGCCAGATGCTTGGGTAAGTCAAGAAAATAAAATCATTTTGCTACATAACAAGTCATTCCTGCATATTATCTTATGCCCATATAATTACTTCAGCATAAAATGTTATGCAACTAGATTGAACTGCATAACAAGTTATTCAGCATTGTTTTCTACACCTGTTGTGCACCCTTTCAATTGCATCCACTAACTTTTTTTCCTAAAAAATATTTCTTTTGCAGTTCTTTGTTAAAACAAAGGAGAAAGATGGGATTGCCAAATTTGTTGGAGAATTCATCTTGAATCTCCCTATTGAAGTTGAGAGAATGTTCATTCCAATGAACTATATGACAAAGGAAAACCCTGCTGGTACACATTGGACATTGTTAGAGTATGACTTTTCAGAGGGTGAGTGGAACTACTATAACAGTGTTGAAGGCTATAAATCTAACTGCAAGAAACAAGCTCTCATAATGGCAAAGGCTTGTATGCCGTATTTGATCCAAAGATATGATGAACTGAATCTATCACCACAAATCGTGGATATAAAGCGGGAACCGCTTGTATACAAGGATATTTTTACCAAGATTGTTCCTGAACAAGGTCATCACCCCGACTGCCTCATATTTGTATGCTATTATATGAAGATGAGCATGAAGTCTCAAGTCAGGGACAAATGGCTGAAGTTGGGAAAGGAAGATGCAGTAGAAAAAGCCAACAAGAAAAGAGTAAGTCTGGTATTGAAAATGCTGACGGATCTTAGAAACAGTTGGGCGATAGATGCCAATGAAGACATCTGGGATGATGTTGCGCGTCAATGTGATGAAGCTGAGCGTCAAATGTGAAGCTGTGCATAATAGAAAGGCTCAAACATAACTTTGTTTTAACAACCTGTGTGTTGTTGGTAGGTTGAGAAATTTAACTTGGGAGTGAAAACTAATGGGTAAAGTAGTTAGTAGTTCTTGTCAGAACAACTTATGTTATCTTGTCGATGTTTATATTATATTTATTATATATCAATGCTGGTTTCAGTGCTTCTATTTGCTGCAATCTTATTTCATTTAACTGTACTATGATATAAATCTTACAAGGAAAATGAAGGAACAACAGGTTACATATAAACATCTAAATAACAAGTTATGCAACAAATAAACCTGAATAACATGTTATTCCTAATAAAATAAATGTGCATGACTTGTTATGCAGACGCATGACTTGTTATGCAGATGCAGATGCATGAAGGAACCACATTTGCATGAGTCGTTATGACGCCATCTTTAAAAGAATAAATGCATAACAGATCGTGCATCGTCGAAAAACAATGCATAAGAGATTATGCATCTTCAAAACAATAACGCATAATACGTTATGCATCATAAAAACTAATGCATAACAAGTTATGCATCATCAAAAACTAAAGCATAATCCATTATGCATTTAAGAATAAAAATGAAAACATTATCTGATAGAAGCAGAAAAACACACAGTGAAAAAAAAAGTATTTTTCATAAAACCAATACAAAAAAGAAACTAAGTAAAGAAAAAGTACTTGTTCATAAAAACTAATACAGAAACTAATGAAAGAAAAATGAATAAGGTTCAAACATAAAAGTAATAGTCTGAAGAAACAAACAAGATAATTGCTCTTCTTTAACTTCCCTTAGGCTGCTTCGGCGGCTTCTTGTAACAGGTAGGATTCGTACATGTTTGCTTGTTATGATGACCAAGCTCAAAACAATTACCACAGCGAATAGCTCTCCTGGGCGGCTTCTCATATCTGCTCAAATGCCTATTAGCTTGTGGTCTCCCTGGCGGCCTCCTAACATCAGGTACATCGATAATATCATTACCTTCATAAACTTCAGGCCTGTTATAGTTCGGAATAGGATGAATTGCATGACTGTAGGCATTATTGAAGTATGAAGTAGTGAAATAAGGTTCAACAAAATCATATGGATTAGAACCAGACATTGTTATCGATGCGAAAGCATGCACACATGGAAACCCATAGACGCGCCACCTCTGACAGGTACATGTCCTTGCCTCAAGGTTAACACTATGAGAACTTCCCCTCCTTCCACTTCATAAACATGAGTATCGGACTGTATAACCAGCCAGGTTAAACCCCCATCAATAAGAGCCTTCATCTTATTTTCATTCTTCGGTGTGAGAATTGTTATGAAACTATTACCCGTATTCCGCCTTTCTGACATCATACTCATCACATCCTTCCTTATCTGATCCAGAAGAGCATTTGCAGGGAGCTTCTTGTGTACCTTCATCCAACTATTGAAGGATTCAGCAAGAGTAGAAGATGTCCTACCATACCTACAACCCTGGAAAAAGGCATTTGACCACTTCTCTGGAGGGATATCTTCAATATAGTCGGCAACCCAACCACAACCAAGACCCCTAATAGTAGCGATGGCAGTTTGGAAACCTTCGCGACTAAGAGCATAAGCAGCAGCTTGAAATGAATCAATAACTGCACCATACCTTTCGTCAGATGCATTAATAGGTAAGTTCATCTTAAGATGATAATAGCAGAAACTATGGAAGGCTCCAGGAAAGTAAAATGGAATCGCTCTCTTTAATCCTTCTGCACGATCAGATAAAAATGTGATTGGCCTTTGATCATGATCAAGAACATTACTCAAATTCCTCATGAACCATTCCCAGTTATCATTATCTTCACCAGGTACCAGGGCCATGGCTAGTGGGAAGAAGCCTGCACAGAAAAAAATATAAAATCAAGCCAGCGTCTACATGAAGTATGTGCAGCTAAAAAAATGCATAATGGCTCATGCATCTAAACTAAATAATGCATAAGACATTATGCATCTAAAACAGAAAATGATGCATAACCAGAAAAGTGAAAACAAATAATGCATAATGTCTTATGCATCTAAACTAAATGATGCATAAGACATTATGCATGTGCATAAAAAGGATGCATAAAATCAATAAGTGAAAACCATAATGCATAAGACATTATGCATCTAAACAAAAATGCATAAGACATATGCATCTAAAACAGAAATGATGCATAACCAGAAAAGTGAAAACAAATAATGCATAATGTCTTATGCATCTAAACTAAATGATGCATAAGACATTATGCATGTGCATAAAAAAGGATGCATAAAATCAATAAGTGAAAACCATAATGCATAAGACATTATGCACCTAAAACAAAAAATGTATAATGTCTTATGCATCTAAAACAGAAATGATGCATAACCAGAAAAGTGAAAACAATAATGCATAAGACATTATGAAGCAAAAATAAATAATGCATGAGACATTATGCACATATAAAAAGGATGCATTATCAGAAAAATTACCATTTTCAGCATTGATAGCGGTTGCAGCCATGAGGCATCCTCTATATGTCCCTGTAAGAAAGGTAGCATCGACATAAACCATGGGGCGAAGGTAACGGTAACCATGGATGCATGCCTCGAAAGCAATAAAAAGACGCACAAACTTATTTGAAGGTGCCTCATCTTCTAATTCAGCTGAACTATCCTCGTTCGCTTCAGGTTCATCCGTTTGAACTTGAAAATCAATCCAACTCCCAGGATTTGTGCTGCGAATGGAATCTACATACCATGAAAGATGCGAATACGACATGGCTTCATCACCAAATATATCCTCATACACTTTCTCTCTCCGTTGTAAGCTTGGTAGTATTTCACATTGATCCCGTAGCTAGTTTTGAAAAACTTTGCCAAATCAGATGCTTTGAAACTCGGATCACTTCGGATTTCATCCTTGATCAGACTAGAAACAAATTTACTGCTGAGCCTGTGGAAAAGCCTTTCAGTTCCAACACCACAGGTATGACTGCTCTCATATTTCTTAACCTTAAGCATCCTGTTTTCAACATCAACAGCACAAACCTTATACTCCCAAGGGCAATTTTCTTTTGAGCATTTTGCATAGAACCTGCTAGGTTCATTCTTCTTATATACAAGAACACGCCCAGCTTTTAACTCGTATTTCTTCACTACGATACGTACCTCTTCTACACCTCCAAAAAACACTTTACCAACTTCACCAAGTAATTTATCCCAACCTTCAGTCCTAAGAACCTTGTTAACAGGCACAGAACCATCTTCAAGGAAATTCACCATAGCTTGTTCGGGTTCAGGTCCTATTACACGACTACTTGAAGCTTTACTACGACTTCTGGAAGAATTACAACCAACTTCGACAAGTAAATCAAAGCTCTTCTGACCTTTACATTGGCAACGAGATACAAAACATTGAAGCAGAATATCAGAATCAACTCGCACAAACTTGCTTCCATCATTAAAGGAAAATCTGACATGATGCGGTAATAAACGAGTCCAGTTCTGGCAAACGGCTGTGTTCAAAGACTCCAAAGTTGTGTTGACATCAACAGGATGTGCTAAGAATTCACTGAAGTAGTGAATTACAGCTAGTGCACTACCAACAGGCATTTTCACCCTGCAAAACACAAAAGAGAAAAAACCAAACATATCTATCCTGCATATTGCTTCACAAAAATTCTTACTCAAAATTAAAAGATCAAATCAACAACAACAAACAATCTACATTAACCATAATCAGATGAGAAATCAACAGAATATCAAAATCAATAACAGATAACAGATCAAAAATAAGAATGGAAAAACAAATCAAATAAAAAATCCAACAGAACATAAGCAAAACCTAGTAAATTGGTATGTCAACATCGGAACATGAAATCGAAACAAAAAAATTTAATCGAAAAGATCTACATTGATGTTAACAAATTCAAAACCTAGAAAATAAACAAAAATTCAAAAACAAGCTTAAAAGATCTAAAAAACGATTCGAAAAACTAAATTAAGCTTCGGGAACCTAAAATAATAGATCCTAATCTTACAGAAACTAAAACATAGAATCGAATCAAGATTAAACAAAAATCAGAATCAAGATTGGAATAAAAACGAACGAACCTGAAGCTTTGCTGAGTAAATTGAATCTCTCTCGGTAATCAAGGACAAGTGAGGCTAAAGCTTGCTGAGTAAATTGAATCAATCTCTCGATAATCAATCTCTCGAAAATAAACAGGATATACTGAAACTGAAAGTGAGGCTAAACTGGGAAATAAAAAAGAAAATAAACGAATTTTGAAAACTCTGGGCCTGCAAATAATTTGTTGGCTGCTTTTGGATGCGCCCGTGAGATTTTGTGAGTGTGGGTTTCACAGTAGGAAAATGTGTAAGAATGGGTCTCCCTGTAGTTTTCACATGAATGTTTCAGTAGAGAGTACTTGATGCTCGGGTCGTTTTTACATCCCTTAAATGTGGGCCCCTG
Source organism: Papaver somniferum (assembly GCF_003573695.1). Classification (NCBI taxonomy): domain Eukaryota; kingdom Viridiplantae; phylum Streptophyta; class Magnoliopsida; order Ranunculales; family Papaveraceae; genus Papaver; species Papaver somniferum. Next base: position 2,766,524 of record NW_020651082.1, on the reverse strand, counting down.
TCGCCATATGATTGACAAAATCAAATTAGACATGTTACGCTAGATAATTGTATATTAGATTAAGAAGTAGGTGGTGCCAAAAACGTTCCTTATCCAAGCAAGCAAATTCTGGGAAAATGCAACAACACATGTGAAAGCCAGAATAGCTTACATAGGGAAGGTTGATTCCCTGGATCTATTTAACAATTGTATTTTGTCGGTGCCAGGAAACCAGCGGTGTCTACTTAAGTTTGACTGACTATACATCTCTCAGATCTGATCAGAGCATACAAGTAGCTTCAATTCTTTGATCACCTTCTCAAATTTCATCTAATCTCTTTTATTCCAAATGTCATCTTCACCAGAAACAAAGGAAATGAAAAAAACATCTGCAGCCAGCAGCATAGATTACATCGATGAGAAGACCAAACAAGTACTTCAATTCATAGAAGAAGTTACAACGAAAGCCGATGAAATCCAGAATCAAGTCCTCGCAGAAATTTTATCCTGCAATTCACAAGCCGAGTACTTACAAAGACATGGTTTGAACGGATGTACTGATCCTGACACGTTCAAGAAAGTCGTGCCAGTTACTAGTTACGAAAACCTTAAACCGGACATCGACCGTCTCGTTGCTAATGGTAACAATTCACCCGTTCTCTGCGCACAGCGCATTTCGCAGTTCATGCTCAGCTCAGGAACTTCATCTGGAGCGATGAAACTGATACCGTCAACAGAAGAGCAAGCTGAAAGATCATGGTACTTATGGAGCCTAATTCCGCCGGTCGTAAATCAGCATATTCCTGGTTTAAACGAAGGGAAAGCGATGCAGCTATTTTTTGTGGTTGCGCATATTACTACACCAGGTGGAATAGTGGCCAGCCCGGTTTCTACAAGCTTCAACAAAAGCTCCAAATTCAAAAACCTGTTCACTAACATTGATCCATACCGGAACTACACTAGCCCTCTGGAGACGATACATTGCGAGGATTCTCATCAGAGTATGTATTCTCAGTTACTTTGTGGGTTGTACCAAAACGAACAAGTTCTTCGGCTAGGATGCTCTTTCGGTACTGGTTTCATTCAAGCCATTAAGTTTTTACAAGAACACTGGAGACATTTTTGTGACGACATCCGAAATGGAACTATAGAAGTAGACCACGCCAAAATCACAGACCCATCGGTCAGAAATGCGGTCATGAGAGTACTAGTAAAACCGAACCCTGAACTCGCCGATTTCATTGAGGATGAGTGCAGCAGAGACGAATCGTGGAAAGGCATCGTGTCGAGGTTATGGCCTAACGCCAAGTGTGTGGATACGGTCGTCTCTGGGACCATGTCGCATCATATTTCTACAATCGAATTTTATACTAATGGACTGCCAATTGTTAGTACTTTGTATGCGTGTTCAGAGTGTTTCTTGGGCATAAACCTTAATCCTCCGAGTAAACCCCGCGAAGTTTGCTACACCCTCATACCTACAATGGCGTATTTCGAGTTTCTCCCAATGTTCGAGGAAGAGGATCATCGAAACCAGGAGAGGGAACAACGACGTCAAGAATTAGTTAGTCTCGTCGATGTTAAGCTTGGTCAAGAATATGAGCTTGTCATCACCAATTATGCAGGTAATTTCTACATAAGCTGAGATTGTGTTTCATTTCATTGATCGCTAAACCATAATTAATCTCGTCGATGTTGTGCAGGACTTTATCGGTATAGAGTTGGAGATGTACTACGCGTGGAGGGGTTCAAGAACAATGCTCCTCAGTTCAGGTTCATCCGCAGAAATAATGAAGTTCTGAGCATTGATCTTGATAAGACAAATGAAGTCGAGCTCCAAAATGCAGTGACAAATGCAGCTGAACATCTCGCGGATAAGTTAAATGTATCTCTCGTTGAATACACGAGTTTTGCTGACACATCAACTCATCCAGGCCACTACGTAATCTACTGGGAACTTCAGCGCAGCGATAGCAATGCCTCGGCTATTCTGCTAGTGATGGAGGAATGTTGTCTCATAATGGAAGAATCGCTTGGTGCGAAATACCGCCAGTTACGTGCTGACAAGAACATAATAGGACCTCTAGAGATAAAGATAGTCGAGACAGGAACATTCCAAACGCTGATGGATCATGCAAGAGACAACGGTTCTTCAATTGGTCAGTACAAGACACCTCGCAGCTTCAAATCTGGTCCAGTCCTGAAGCTTCTAAACTCAAAGGTTCGCTCAAACTACTTCAGTCAACAATGCCCACGTCCATGAATTCCTGCTGGCTCGTACGAAGTAGAAATGAATTCCTGCTGGTTCACAGGAAGTCGAAATTGTAGGTTGCAAGCGCCTACGACTACTTCCAAATTTTCCTTCAGAAGCTGGATCAGAACTTTGGTGTCTTTGTTGCTCAGATATGTATGTTGCAGTGAAATTACCCGATTATGTCTTTGAAAGTAAGCTTCAAATTACAATTCAAATAATAAATCTTGTAAATGATGTCAAGTTTCTGTTCCTCGGTAGAAACCACAACTAAACGTTGATTAGGAAGGTACAAATTCTTTAAAAAAAAATTTAAGCTGTTTATTATCTTTAATAATCTCTCAGAAAGAGGATTAATCCTCAACTACTTCCTTCTAATTCACAGAGTCTTCGGTATAATGAAAATGAAACGTCGTATTGTTTTGGGCTTCCTATTTTTTTTTCCAGGAATTCGAGGGTATGTTCCTAAAAAGGTGAATTTGTAGTTTCATATTTTCTCTCTATCCCTCCAGGATAGTAACCTTTACTTTATAGTGCCTTATGTTTTAAGGGTACATCATCTTCAAGGCTTCACAGTGTACCAGGGCTCGACAATCTGCCAACAATATTCCAACCCTAACTAAGCTGGAAACTCGATTGTTGTTAGTGCCGTGCCAGCCTTCTCCATGCCCAAATAACCCTACTATCACCCAATATAGTTGATGTCGGATTTCGGTTTGTCTCGGTCCCGAACGAGACACTGGTACAATGTCATCTCGGGGAAATTTCGTTTTCAAATCTCGATTCCAACTTTTATATATATAATTTCTACAAAAGTTAGCGTATAATGAAGTGGTATCAAATTAACCAAAACAAAAAAAAATTATTCATTAAGAAAATACAAAAGTGTAAACAATTTACTGATCCAGGATCATTATTTCTGAATTTTATATGTAAGTCATGGCTGTCAGACATTTTGCACATTTTTAAACTGTAAGGGTAATGAGCAATACCACTGATAAAGAAGGGAGGGTTTAATTAAACAAAAGAACGTTACACAATTTAGAGCATCTCCAATGTTAGAGGTCAAGGTCATCCTATGTGGAGATGTTATTTATACCTTTTGTTTGTGGGTCATTCACTACATGACAAAAATAAATAAAAATAACACTCTCTACCAAATTTTCATCTCCAATCTACAAGGTACTATCTTACACTTTTTAATTAAATTAAGAGACAAAAGATGATGTGGACTTAAGACCTAGGGTCATGAAGAAAGTCTTATTTCCACCTTGTCCTTTACCCCCAATAAACCATGTCATCTTTTTCTATGACCCCCACCCTTGCATTGGAGATAAAACTTTGGTGCAAAAAGTCTTAAATCCTAGGTGTCATACTAATTTAAGACCTTTACCCCTTGCATTGGAGATGCTCTTATAGAGTGAACAGGGGAGACGTTTTTACTTATACACGTGTCGAGCTTGTGTATTCTCACATGCACCACAACACGTGTACACCTTTTGGGAAAATAAACTTTAAAACTATCTTTTTTCTTTTACCAGCAACAATTGAATACGTCTCTCACTCACTCTTTTTTTTCTTTCACAGGAAGAACAATTGACCACGTCTCCCTCTCATAGGCGAACTCTTTCAGTGAATGTTAATTTCTTCTTCGTTATACGGATGTACTCGCTGATTTGGGTGTCTCAACAAGTGTTGCTTTATATATAAATTAGGGTTTATTTCTTTCTATTTTGAATCTAATCTTTAAATGATGTACCCTAATTCATACGAGTTTATACAAATTTGGGTTTTGATTTATGATAGGATTGATCATGTTCTGTTACTTTTGTAATGAAATTGATTTATCTATTGCTATCCTTTTTGTTTTAATTTCTTAAAATCTGCTAGAGTTGTTTGGGATTCATGCACCCTATGGACATTAAAAAGCTTCAGTGAGAATCCATGAAACAGTAAAGCAAAAATAAAAAGGCCAAAAGAAAAAGAAAAAAAATAAACGAGATTTCGGCCGATTTTCAGCCGAGATTTCACGATTCCGGCGAATTTACCGGTAGAAACTCGTCTTGCCGAAAATGTCTATATCGGCTCCTCTATAGCCGAAACCGGAAAAATCGCCGAGATATCGGCCAACACGGCCGAAATCGACTACATAGCTACTACCCAGTTGTTATTCTTAGCGGGAATGTACAACGGTTCTATACGAACCACAAAAAAAAACAAGATAAAAACCGTCCCCTCACAGAAGGGCGGGTCCCGCGTCTATAATCGAGCGTAAACAAGATAAAAATTGTCCCCTCACAGAAGGGCAGGTCCCGCGTCTATAATCGAGTGAATGTGAGGGGCACGGTTTTTGTTTAGTGTTTTTACCTGGCTTGATTGGGGTATATCTAATAAGACAAAAACTAGATCATTCTGAAGTAAAAGAAGCCATCCCTTAACTTTGTATTTTCTAAATGGCTAAATAGCCCCTGCAATGATTAACACTAATTTAATTGAAATGATTAGATTAGTTAAATTAGTTAGTTGATTTATATGAGTGGATTTCGAAATAATTGAGAGTAAGAAAGAGATTGAAGTAGTAGAGGAAGTTTTAGGGAGGAAAAGTTAGGGTTTTTGTGAAATTTGTGATATGAGTGACAAAAGTGATTGTAATCCTGATTTTGAAGTGGGGGAGTCTTGTAACTTTCCACCTACATATGAGTAATTTTATGATGATCTATCAAATCATGATCAAATGGATTACATGCATGATCCTCACTTTTTGTTTCCTCAAACTCAAGATGGCTATGGAAGTGATGAATATCTTGAGCCAAACGTAGAATCCAATGACCCGGAAGAAGAGAATGGAGCTGCAAGTAATCAGGTAGACAATCTACGTGGTGAAGATTGTGATTTTTCCATGCAAATGATCGGTTTTAGTTTTTTTGTTTTTATTTTTCACTTTTGCTTTCCAGGGTCGGCAAGGTCGACGCTTGTCGCCGACTTTAAGCGCCGACGTGGTTTATATTTGAACAATGTTCCGATTTTTCATGAGCGGTATTCATGTCGGCAAGGTAGAAAATTTGAACCCCAGGAAAGAATTTGAAACATGCTTACGCCGGCATTGTAGTGGATACGGACCCTGCCGACTATAGGTCGGTCGGCACTGTTTTATTTTTCGACCATGCCGGGTATTGTGTAGTCGGTATGGTTTTATATGTCGACCCTTCCGACTTTGGTAATACATATCAATTAACTTTTGATGTGTTGTAGATTGTTGGGTTGGTACCGATGGCGGATCAGCCTCAAGCTCACAATATTAGGGGTCCTGATACTTCCACACATTACGCTAATGATTTTGAATGGGAGGAAAAAAACGACGAGGTCAATTGGATTGTTTAGAAAGCAAAATAGAAGATGTGCGTTCTAGTGAAAAATACCCAACAAAAATATATGCGGTTTGAAACGGTATGCGAGTGTTACGGGTCGCCGGACACAAGTCACAAGAGAAAGGGTTATGTGTATGATAAGAAGATGACTAGGTTGTACAAGACTAAGTCAAAGAAGTGTGGATGCCCATTCAAGATTATATTTTGGAGGAACAAAGAAACCGATAACGTGTGGAGAATGAATAGAGTTGATGTTGGTTGGCATAACCATAAAGATCCGGAAAAGAATTGAATGGGATGGAAGAAAGGTGATGGAAGAATCACAATGGTTAGTACACAAATACAACTACACGGTGAGACACCATGAGTCATCGGTGGGCTTGGTGGATCGTATTTTTCTTGCACATCCCGATATGATTCAATTGGCGCGTTGCTTTTACCAAGTTTTGTTCATGGATTGTACTTATAAGACGAATAGGTACAACATGCCTTTGTTGAACATTGTAGGACAAACCTCGGATAAGCAATCGTTCATGGTGGCATGGTTTTTTATGGATCGTGAGAAGGATGATAACTATATTTGGGCATTGGAAACTTTGAAGCTTCTCTACCACGAAGACGAGACTCTCGGGGTTATAGTGACCGACAATGAGCAATCAATAATGAACGCCGTGAGGATAGTTTTTCCAAACGCACAAAATTTGCTTTTTACTTGGCATATACAATGCAATCTTAGAAAGAATTGTACGAATCATATCCAAAATCCAAAGTCAAATAAAGGAAATAAACGTGAAAAGGAGGAAGATGAACATCTTAGTAAACTAACTAAAGAGGAGAGAGAGAAAGAGAAAAAGAAAGAAGATGAAGAATGAAAAGAAGGTAAGATCAAGTTTGGGTTATTCATGAAAGCGTGGGATAAGGTGGTTTGGTCAGTGAGTGTTGCAAGATACGAGATAAACTTGAAGGAGTTCGAGGATGAGTGGGGGACTAATTACCCTAAAGTAGTGGAATATTGGAAGAAACAATGGTTGAGGCCACACAAAGAGAGGTTTCTGTATGCCTTTACTTACGACTATAAACATTTCAAACTTGAATCCACAAGTATGGTAGAGCAAGCTAATGGGAGACTAAAAGGTCTACTTTTTACAAGTCAAAATGGGATTGTGACGGTGCAACATGCTATCCATGAGTACACTAATAATGATATCAACAAGATAAAAAAAAAAATTCCAAGAAAGTAGCTTCCATAAGTTGAGGGAGTTTAAGGAGGATAATTGGTTGCTTGTTGGTATACATTGCAACGTCTCGCATTGGGCAATACGTTTTATGATGAAACATCTCAAGTTGTATCAAAAGTATGACAAGCCGGAAACTCCTTGTAAGTGTAGGATAATGAAGGCTATCGGACTTCCATGTTGTTATATGCTTGGTAGGTATAAAACTCCCATTCCGATTGAAGATATCGATCCTTATTGGAAGCAACTATCTTTCAAACCGGCTCCAAGAGAAGATCCTGGTGAAGAGTTTGGCGGCATGGAACTTGGGAGAATAATCCTCGACAAGTACCTCAAGCTGAATAGGTTGGACAAACAAACTATGAAGCACAAGTTGATGCTGATTGTTTACCCTTTTATGGAAGAACTTGAAGAACCGGCGAAACAAGATCTTTGTGGTAGACCACCTACCACAAAGACAAGAGCGGAAGAAAAGGAACAAATTAAAGAGTATTTGAGTATAAAATGCGATCCATCCAGACATGTTTATACCGAGGTTCAATACAAAGAGGGGCCGGCTAAAAAGAAAAGACATCGTCCGAGGAAAGAAACAACTACACCAACGGTTTCAAACTTGAATCCAAATAGCACTCCACCTCTTGAGAGTCAAGCAAGTGTGGAATTTTTTGAAAAGAAAAAGGGTCGGGCAAGGAAGGATTCAACTACACCAACGGTTTCAAACTTGAATCCAAATGTCACTCTGCCTCTTGAGAGTCAAGCAAGCCAAGGATATGTTGCGAAGAAAAGAGGTCGTCCAATAAAGGTAGTACAACCGGTATTGCAAGAGTATCGCGTACAACTCCCTCAAATTATTCAAGAGTTCGTTATTGGTACCGACGACGTCCCAAAGGATGGAAATTGTAGGTTTCACGTTGTCTCGCAACAATTGGGACACCTAAGTGGAGCGGTTGAGGAGAATCTCTACCAATTCCAATACATAAGAAAGAAGATGGCCGCCCGACTAGAAAAAGACAAGGAGTTTCATATCTCAGTGATGCTAGAAGGTTCGATGGAGGACAAAGAAGCGACCTTTAAAGAATTGCTGACTAGTGTTAAAGGCCCGGAGGGAAATGCACCGATCAAATGGGAGCATTGGATGAGAATTCCGGAGTGTGGCCATCTATTGGAGGGTACGTGGTCATGCGTGTTACATTTTTTTAGTAAAGGACTATCTATAACATTTGCACCGAAACATGCGGTTTGTGTGGATCAACTCAAGCATAGAAGAATTGTTATGGATTTGGTGGATAAAAACCATTTTATTGGTCTACAACTCAACAAGGAATGTCCATTACCTCCTCTTTGTAGGTTTAGTTTAGGGAGAAGTTCATAAACAACAAGATCGAGCAAGGAATGGGTGAAACTTTGTGAGGACAACATGCACCATTGAAATGCTTTAGATGAGTCTAGGGAGTATCCCATAGGTATGACTAAAGGAGATTCAATAGATTTGAATGAACTCTATCCAATAGATTTGAGTGATGAGTGATTATGATTAGGGAATAATGAATCTTTTTGGAGTACTTTTGTAATCGCATTCGTGTTTTGTGTAATGTACTTTGGAGTACTACAAATGAATGAAATGGATGTGATTTTTTTGGTGTATACTCCATTGGTCGGCATTGTATTTATCACACGACCCTTCCAACTGTCCCAGGGTCGGAAGGTTATAAATTCGTCAGGTTACCGGCTGCACTGCATGACAACACAGGAAAAAAGGCCTGAGACGGTCGGCAAGGTTGTTTCCCTCCTACAGTCCGGCTTATTTGTGGTCGGCATGGTTTATGAGGACAACCATGCCGATCAAAACAGAAAAAAAAGTTGTTCCTGGATGTTCCTCACCCATTATAGTCGGCTGGATTGATGAGGAAAACCATGTCGACTATACGTACGCCGGCAGTGTTAATAGACTTCTGCGTACCGACTGCTATGCAGCCGACACGCTTTGAATTTAGTATGATGCCGACTAACATTGAAAACAAGGATTCTTAAAAACTTAAAAAACTTTTGAAACTTAATTAGAGCATACAAACCTTAAAAACTTAATTAGAGCATACAAACCTTAATTAAAGCATACAAATGTTAAAAATTTAACCCTAACACATTTGGGACATAGATATTATCTTTTTCCGGTACACAATTTCTTATGAGAGGTAATTAGCTTCATCTTACCGTCGCAACATGGATTTGTACATAGTAGAAGGTTGATTTTAGCAACTTCATCTTCATACGGAGCTAGGCGTTCATCTATCCAATAGAAAAACCCACAACAAGTGCATTTTGAAGCATACGGCTGATATACATCTCCTACTGCAGCTTTCATGATAAATAAGAATCCCTTACAACCTTCAATAGTGCATTTTCTTCCTTCAAAAGGACAATCGTTTGCAAAATGACCACTTAGTGTACAAAGACTACAAATATTTGGTTGTGTTGCACTTGAAACTTCCATTCTTTATGCAAGGTTGAAGATTAAAGTTGATAATGCTTTTAAAATAATAACACACCTAATGTCTTGATTTTGAAATTTATAGCCATTGAGCATTCAATGGCTTGTACTTTATACCTAAAAAGTAATATCTTTATACTACTAACATTCAAGTCGGCAAGGTCGGGATTTAAAACCATGCCGACTACATATCCCTGACATCACTATAGCATATATCATGGGATGGTCGGCAAGGTCGAGCTTACAAACCATGCCGACTTTGTAAAACTCTAATATTTGTCTAAAACTGCACAGAAAAGAATAAGTTCTAAAGCAACTGAAACTGAAAATTAACATAAGTCAGGTCTAAAACCACAATTTAAAAGTTCAAAACATAATGTACGAGTTCAAACCACAATCTAAGTTTCTAAACCAAGTGAAACATAATAAAATTTAAGAATTTCATGGATCCTTCTTGTTGTTGTTATCTTCCTCCACATCACTAGCTTTTTCACCAGCATCAGCTTTTGCTTTTCCCTTATCTGGACCTATGTAGTCACCGGCCTCATTGTAATAGGGGGTTCACTCCAGAAAAGTCACATGCCCTGAAAAAGTTCTTGGATTAACCTCCTCTTCTTCCTCCCCTGATGATGTGCATTCTTCATAATTGAGGGGATTGTTAGGACTGTTCATAAACCTTAGAAATTCTTCAGGATTTTCCTTACCCATCAAACATAACTTTCTCCGGACAATTCTCTTCATTTTCATCTTTAGGATCTTCTAAATTGGGATAAATTCTGTCAATAAATTCTAATAGATCTTATGCGTTGTTAACAAGACAAGGTAGATCTTCTTTTTTTTTTCCTCTGGGAACCTAAACAATGCACAAATAAAAGATATGAAATTTTTATACATTGAAACATGGTTCTGGTCATATGGTCGGCAAGGTCGAGAATCTATACATCGCCGACTAATACTTACTCGGCAAGGCTGTAATCATATACCAAGCCGACCAACACACAATCGGTAAGGTCCTATACAAGAAAGATGCCAACGGTTAACTAAGGAAATTAAGGTTTCTGTGACATAAATTCGGAAAGGTACAAGTCTAAGAAAATGTCGACAAGACGTAAGTCAGCAAGGTTGGTTATTATACCATGTCGACCCTGGTTATTGTCTAACAGTCGCCATGGCTGTTATGAAAAGTCGTCAGGTTATTCATCCTGAGACCATGCCGGCTTTTACAAAATATCAACAGTCGGCGTGGTTTTAGATTATCGACCTTGTCGACTGAAAACACATAAATCATAATTTTTGATAATCTAACTTAATATAACAATCATACAACACATCAGAATGACGGGTTTGAGTGTTGAAATCACTTACAGTCTTCTTTTCGCCTGTAGAGGTTTCTTTTCAGCATCTTCAAGGATTGCATTCTTGGGTTTACTCGTTCCAACTTTTCCCTTACCTTTTTCCTCTGATTTAGATCTTTTCATGTTACCCGTTGAATCTCTCTTGCTACTGGATCGTTTAGAATCAACCATTTTTTGTAGAAAATCAAAATTGAAATTTTTAGAATAAGATGAAGGAAGGAAAAGAGGAGAGGATTAGAGAAAATAGATTAGAGGAAGATTAAACAGTTTTTAGTTTTTAAGTTTAGAGTTTAGTTTTAAATTAATTAATACAGGGGTACTAAAGTAACTTTACCACGTTTTGGCCTCCCCTTAATAAGGACACTAGTCCATTTAAATTTGGGTATATCTCAATTAATCTGAGTATACCCGAATCTCGCCAGGTTTTTTTATCAGTCTGTTAAGTTTTTTTCGTTTACTTACCAATGCCCCAGATATTGTGGGGTAATCCTCGATGGACGGTGGTGGTCCCGGTGAAACTACGAATTCGTTTTTCTGGGTCATTTTACGAAAATACCCCCATTGGAAAGAAAAAAGAAAGTCCTTTATGGGCTCACGTGTAACGTATAACGTTCTGGGGTTTGAACATGAACGCTTGTACAAGTTGTACTCAAAAGAAACACCTTTTCCTAGCACGCGAATGCACCATAGATAATTGAGAGTACCTCAGTGGTCCATAGAAGTTGGCGATGAGTTTCTCCATTCTCTATTTTTGGGTTGTGTACAGAGACGCATGGGGCTATGCCTATGATGACTCTGATCACACGCAATAAGCAAGCATATGCCAAGAGACGGAATCTATGGGCCCATCCAGCGTGTATCAGAGAACCAACCAGGCAGAAGTCTATTTCGTTTTGGCATTATTCATGCATAACACGTCTTCAATTATATACACTGGCTAGTGGCTAGAAAGGGGCAGATGATGTTAAACCTATATAAATATTGGCATAAGCGACATAGTTTGTACAGTAACAACAAAGCCATGGCTGCTAAGTTTAGTATTAGAACTACATCATCGTTCTTCGTAGTTCTGTGTTTAACTGTGATTTTGTTTTATACTTTGTCATGCTTTTCTGCAGATCCCGACCCGCTCCAAGACTTTTGTGTTGCTGACTTGAACTCCCCAATTAATGTGAATGGGTACCCTTGCAAGCCAGAGTCTCAAGTTACATCAAATGATTTCTTCTTTAGCGGCTTGAGGTTCGGAGCGAGCACAGCGAATCCCTTAGGGTTTGGAGTGAGACGTGGTAATGTTACCACCTTCCCTGGGTTAAACACCCTTGGAGTTTCTGTAAACCGAGTCGACTTCGCACCTAGTGGAACTGGTCTACTTCATGTACACCCTCGAGCAAGTGAATCTCATTTTGTCGTAAAAGGGAAAGTCCTTGTTGGGTTCATAAGTACTACTGATGTTTTTTATTCAAAGGTTCTGAAAGCTGGAGAGATGTCTATTATTCCTAGAGGGCTTGTGCATTTTGTGGCGAACGTTGGGCAGACGAAGGCTGTCGTGCTAGCTTTGTACAACAGTCAACTGCCAGGAATTTCACTACTGCCTAATAACCTCTTTGGTTCTACCCCAACAATTCCTAATTATATTTTGGCTAAGAACTTACGAGTAGATGACAAGGTCATCGCTCTCATAAAGTCTAGGTTTGCTGTCGATGGTTCTTTGGCTATTGAAACCTGGAAAGATATATAGGTCTCTCTAGTGTGTGCATACCGAGTCTTGTTAAGTAGTCTGTCGGAATGCTCGAGTAAGTTTCACTACTCGAAGAGTCCATAATAAAGCCATGTATGCTAAATCAAATCCTTGTAATCACCAATGGTGGCATCAACTACCTTCTCTACCTACTGGAATTCTTCCGGTCTGTGAGAAGGACTATGTAACCTTCTTAATTATATGGTTTGTGAAAATGATAGTACGAAATGAATGTTAACCAGTGTTTACCCTGTTGCTGAATTTTGCTCATCTCCTAATATTGATCCTAAACACAATCCCACTTTTATTACCCTGGTCCCTAAAAAAAAATCACACAGAAACAACAAAAAATTGTAGACCTATCTGCCTACTGACTAGTGTTTACAAAATCATTGCTAAAGTGCTTGCCTCTAGAGTGAAACTTGTTATATGGATAAATTGATCTCTTTTGCCCAATGTGCTTACATTGAAGGAAGCAAATCATACTCTCATTGCTAATGAGCTGGTAGACTCAAGATTGAAGTCAAAAAAGGTTGGTATTGTATGTAAAATTGATCTTGGAAAAGCTTTTGATAGAATAAATTGGAAATATCTTGAATTTGTGTTGGGAAAATGGGTTTTGGCAGAAAATGGTGCAACTGGCTCAAGTTTTGTTACTCTACTTCTTCTTTCTCGGTTCTCATAAATGGCAGTGCTTTTGGTTACTTTAAGAGTTCAAGAGGAGTTAGACAAGGATGTCATGTTTCTCCTCTTTTGTTTACTATAGACATGGAAGGGTTTTCTAGGTATATGGACAGAACTGCAAATTTGAACCTGTTCAGTGGTTTTTCTGTGTCTCCTTCAAGTATTGTTGTTAATCACCTCCACCATGCAGATGACACAATTTTATTCATTGATCATAACAAAGATGAACTACTTAATCTCTTCACAGCTTTGCATTGTTTTGAATATACTGCTGGTCTCAAAGTTAATACCTCAAAGACAAGATTGATTGACATTGGAGATGTACCTGGAATTAATACTTGGGCTGCTGAATTTGGTCGTTCTATTGATTCTTTGCCTTTTATGTATCTTGGTATGCTCCTTGGTGCTAAATCAAACTCAAAGCACATTTGAGATCCAGTTATTGAGAAATTTGAGGCTAGACTCTCATTATGGAGGAGATGTAATCTTTCAAAGGGTGGTAAGCTAACTCTCCTTAAATGCATATTAATTTCCCTTCCCATTTACTGTTTCTCCTTGTTCAAATCCCCTGCATCTATTCTTAAAATCCTTAACAGAAAAATGAGTAAGTTTTTGTGTGAGAATGATTCTGGTTCTAAGATTTCTCACTTGGTTCTTTGGGAAATGGTTCAAGCTCCTATTTCTAGAGGAGGGTTAGGTGTATGCAATCTATAAATTATAAACTTAACAATGCTAGCCAAGTGGTGTCGGAGGTTTGGGATTGAAAAAAACAGGCTTCGGTACAAGATTGTCACAGATAAGTATGGTTCTGATTATTCTGTTTGGATTCCAGATAAAGTAAAGTTATCTTATGGAGTTTCCTGCTGGAGAGCCAATGCAAACACTAGTGAGTTAATTGCATCGCATTCCACTCTTATTATTCACTCAGACAGTCATATTTCCTTTTGGAATGATCTTTGGATTGGAACCTCTTCTTTGGCAGCTACTTTCCCCAGTCTTTACAAAATTTGTATGCACAAACATGCAAAGATTGCTGACATGGTAACTGGTGATAGTAGCTGGAAGCTTGATTTTAAAAGACTTTTATCTGATAGAGAGGCTTCAGATCTTGCTTTTCTGCTCGTGATAATTGGTGATGCCCCTCCAATCTTAGATGCCTTACCATATACTAGAAGATGGACTCCCCCATCAATTAGGTATTTTTTCCGTGAAATATCTTTATACTCAGTTGGTAGCTAATGATGATTTTCCGGCTAATTTTATCTGAAAACCTGAAATTCCACCTAAAGTTAAATTCCTGGTTTGGTGTCTGGTGCATGGAAAACTCAATACTATTGATAGGTTGAATAACAAGGGGAATTCAATTCATAATTCATGCGTCTTGTGTGGTAACTCAGAAGAATCTCAGGAAAATCTCTTCATTCACTGCAAGATTGTAAGAAAGCTTTGGCAGTCACTTTCTCATAATGGTAATTGGGCATGGGTTTTCCCAAACTCAATGATGTCTTTAGCTCACTGCTGGGATAAAAATTGATTTTTTAATTCTGGTAACCTAATATGGGGTTGGATTCCAGCAGCTATCACATGGGTAATTTTGCGCGAACGTAATTGCAAGACTTTCGAGAAGGATCACTCTTTTAAGACCGACCAGGATTTGATCATTGATGCTAAATCCATGGTGCTTAGTTGGGCTGCTGCTGCAGGAAAGATGGTGCATTTGAACTTTGCAAGTTCAGTGCTTAACAATTGGGAAACTATTTTCATGTAACATATTGCTCTTTTTTCTGTTGTTTTTTTTACCCTTTTTTTCTTTCTTACTTGCTATCTCCGGTAGCTCTTTCGTATATCCTTCTTTCTAATTAAATCTTCTCTTTCGATCAAAAAAAAAATGTTGATATTATTACAGAATGTAATTGTTTGGGTGGTAAACACGTATTCATAGCAATATGATATGACAATCGTGGTCAATTTAACGGGATTGGACCAGCACAAATTTGGACCCAAAAAACAAAGGACCAGTACAAATTTGGACATATATCCTAATATAGTAAATTTAGATAAATTAATAGTATTTTGTGACCAAAAAAATTTATTAAAATATATCATAATACTGTAAAATTTTGATAAATTAAAGAGCATTTTGGGACAAGTTTTTGTATTATTTTAATAAGGTTATTAATTTGAGTTTAAAAAAACTAATTAATTTGAGTTAAAATTTAGCTTGTACCAGCTTAGTTGGGAGCTTGGGACCCACTAATTTTATTATTTTGACAAAGTAGCTGACTTGATCTCTGTAAATCAGCTTATAACAACCTTGCTAATAGGTCTGCAACTACTACTAAAGTGGCTTGGTATGACATCTGGAACCTTAAGGTCATACCAAGGGTGAAATATTTCTTTGGAAAGCTCTTGTAGGTTGTCTTCCTGTTAAAAAAGTGGTAGGAAGATTTAATCATATGGATACTACTTGTTCTCTGTGCCAATCTTTGGTTACTGAAACTGTCGATCTTCTATTTACTCATGCATTTTTACTGAAGAAGTTTGGAGAGGCATTTCTTTGTTCCCTTTTTTCCATCAAGCTCATAACATGTCTTTTTTTGATTGGTGTGTTACTTGGTTGGAATGATAAAAAGAACAGAGATAGCATTGCTTATATTTTATGGTTCATCTAGAAATATCGTTGTCAAGTAGTATTTCAACATAATAAGCCCAATCCTCTTACACTTATTGGTTTTATTCGTAAGGATATTCACTCTTTGCAATGTCACAAGCACTTTTATTTATTTTTACTGTTAGCCCTTCTAAATGCGAGTGTTGGTATCCAGGTGAATGTCATGCAGCAGATTTTGCTCCTCCTATTTCTACTGAGGAACCTATGCATATTTTCTTTGATGCAGCTTTCAATTCCACTACCAAAAAGTTTGCCTATGGTATTGTTCCACTCAATTCTTCTCGTGGTATATGTGATTTTGCAGGAGGCAATGTATGGTGCTCAAGTGCAAATGAGGCAGCAGCAGAATGGGATAAACAACTTGGATACCACTTAATGATCTTCTACAATGACAATCAAGGTGTAATTAAAGAAATGAAGAAGAAATTTTTTGCTGTTGACTGGAGAGCCTATAAATTTTTGCTTGCTATTCTTCATCTGAGTCACTTTTTTGTTGTTATATTCCTACCTTACACAATTCCTGGATCCAGCTCCTTTCTCTTTCTTAACCATAGGTCTAGCTCTAACAAAAACAAGAATTCTACTACCCACACTTGATGAATTTTCTGTAATAGTTTTTAACTCTAGACCAGATTTAATCCCACCACCCTCTATTAAACATTCTTTTGAGTCTGATTGTGGAACTAAAGCTCCCATTGAAAGTTTCCGTGCAACTGTGTTAGTCAATATTCCCCCTTTTGAAGGGCAAGAAAATCCCAAAATTTTATCTAACTCGATAATATTCTTTTGTAAACTTGTTTAAAAGGAAGCTCTTTACAACAACTATTGAGAAATCTAAGCCATTGTTAGAAGGCCCAGGAATTATAACTACTTGTTGATGGTGGTTTTTAGTATATGGCGAAAACTGTAAAAGTCTATCTACCTGACCCGACATCAGATGTAGTAGATGTTGATATGTCTATATTCCGCAGGGAATTTGGAGAATATATCAAAATCTGATGAGTGCCTATGCCTCTCTTCATATTATATTGAAACTCAAGCTCCTAGATGAATTGTTCACTAGTATAGATCCTAATGAGCATATAAGCTCCTAGATGCATTACTCACTAATGCCGGAGCATGCCGAGGATTTTTCCTATGCTATGTTCCCCCGGCCGAACCATTAATACTGATATGGCATGACAATTTGTGTTCACTCGCAGCAGAGTAGCATGAATTTCCAAGTATCAAGGTTAAGGTCCTTGCACAAAAGTACTTAATCAGAAAGCATACTGCTCTCTGGCAATAAACTTAAAGAACTCTGTGTCAACACACAAGACTCAATCAATTTTGTGATAATTCACAAGGTTCAAATATTAGCCTGACTAATTTGTAAAAATTAGGGTTTTGCGCCTTGCGCAATATATTAAGACCCCGTTGGTCAAAATTAAGCTTAGGCGAACTAAGAAATTAATCCGCCATAGATTAGTAGGTGCAAAATCCTACCCAAAATCAGAAAATAAGGAATAAAAGGAGATGCAGAATAGGAGCAGAAGCAAATGGAGGTGCGTCCATGCCTTAGACCAACCGGCTCCATTTGCAATTGGCCACGCCCCATGTTGCGCGACCGGCCCTATTTCCCGTCGACCAATCAGGTCGCCTTAAACCCGCCACACGCTGGCTGGGCCCATACTTTCCGGCCCTATTTCCCATCGGCCAATCAGGTCGCTTTAAATCCGCCACACGCATGCTAGAAGTGTGGCCACGCCCATGCTTGGCCGGCCTCTCTTATATTAACCAATCAGGTTGCTCCAAACTTACCACAATGTTAAAAGAGGCAAACTGCACCAAATGGTCACAAAGCCATTGGCTTTCCAAAAACTGCGCCAACATGCCAAACGTGTCATGTTGCGTCAATGAGCTGAACGACATGCCAACATGCTACTCCACCGCACCAAACGTGCCACTTTGTGGCAGCATGCCAAAACATGCCAACGTGCCGTAAATAGCGCGCTTACGTGCTAACCTACCTCATGTTCGTGGCCAACGCCATGATATGCTTAAATTAAGGTTTTCTAGTCAGAAGCACGACTTTTCTTTAGGCGCATTAACCAAAACCCTAATTTCCAGTTGTGGCTCAAATTACGCTACTTTGGGCCCCACAACATGCCACGAACCCAGGAAACCCTGGGAATGGCGCCATATCATAGCCACTCATAGAAACCCTTGCTCCTGTGGCCGTTTCCACATTATGGCCTTATTATAGTTCCTTTGGCGTGACTATGGCGCCGTTTGCACAAAAATGTCACCGTGTCGCGGCCGCATGACAAACCCTAATTTACGCGAAGTTGCTACGCCAACCAAGCCTAATCATGCTACCCAGAGCATTGGGATTGATGTGGCAACTAGAACTAATGTTTCCAAGCCGTATTTGGGTCTAACACCAATGTGCCAAAATCTAACGGTCATGGCTACGCCATGCGCTACTTGCACCACCGTGCCATTGGCATGCGCTAATTATGCCAACCATGCCACTAGCATGCGTTAAATATGTCACTACTCTATTGGAATGTACCAATGACTCCACTGTGCTATTATTGGGCGCCAACAGATTGTGGCCATGATCAATGGACACCACTTCTCATGAGTTACAATCTCAGCCATCCAAATTCGCCATTGAATTGACATGCTTGTGGCAAGTCTTAGATGACCAACCAAGACAAGCCTAATAGAGCCACATGCTATTCTCCTGCGGCAAGTCTCTTGACTTTGACTTGCCACACATAGAAATCTGCTACACGTTTTCCACGAAAACACTCGAGACATGAAACATGTCACAAACTGGGGGATACTCATCAGGGTATTGGTTTGGCGGTGTAGATGGTGGATTTTCAACAAAGGACAAAACCGTAAAATCATGATACATGTTTCTGACACGGCTTTCAGGCATGTGACGATTCATATTTTACGAAGCCATGATGAATATGCATTTCGGAAGGCCTCCACTAGCTGAGCGTTCGATACCTCGCATTTCATCATGCCCTCTATGTAGAATAACATAATTGGGCGGTTCTCCGAAAGATTGAGAGCAACAATGCCTTCAGAACGTCGGTGACACTCACTGTTCCCTGACTACATGAGAGAGACCCCCCTCTACATATAAGAACGATTGAGCGGTTCTTCGTAAGATTGAGAGCAATAACGCCTTCAGGACGTCAGCGATACTCACTATTCCCTGACTATGTAGAGAGACGTGTATATACCCAGGCGGTTCTCCGTAAGATTGAGAGCAATAACGTCTTCAGTACTTCGGAAACACTTGTTGTTTCACTGACTAAACGCAAGAGATTAAATTCTACCGTGACATTCACCACTGAATTCCTAGAAGATAATCTATCTTATCTCATTACTCCTATTTCATGATCGAAATGGTAATAGATAAATGTATTACTCGGATTTCATGATCGAATCCACAGCTGATCTCATGAAATGGTAATAGATATTACTTCAATTTCATTGTCGAACCCACGACTGGTCTCATGAAATGTTAATATCACCACTTATTTTATTACTCCAATTTCATGGTCGAATCCACGATCCCTTGGAATGGTGGCTGATCCTATGAATTGATGATAAAAAACTACTCTTTATTATTCATCTTCATGAATTATTCACCACTGAATTTCATAAATTAGTAATAAATACTCAGCAACCGGGCATCTTAACCACCACTGAGTAAGCCCCATAAAATGGTGCAAGTGTGCTTGACAATGATGCACGACTGAGCACCCGGACGCACAAACGAGTATTCAAAAATATGAAAAACGAGGAATCCTACACAAAATAGGAGAGATAAACATATAATAATAATAAAATAATGGAGAGGCGCCTGTTTGTACCCAAAATTGCTTTTAGGCACAAAACACGATGATTTGATTATGATTAAATAAATTAGGTTTATGAAACAAATCGAAGAAAAATAAAGAGACACAAGAATTTAACGTGGTTCGGCAAGTGTTGCCTACATCCACGGAGAACAGAGAAATAGTTTATTGATGGTAGGATACAACAATTTCCCTGGGTTAGCTAACCTAATATTCCATCATCTCTTAGGGTTTAGAATACATATATTAATAGTGTTATGTAACCCTAATTTTGATGTAAACTTGATATGCAAGCAACTTGGGAAACAAGACTTCTGGAAACATCTAGAATCTTCTTTACGGGTTTGATTAGCGGGCTTGATTAATGGGGCTTCCGTGTATTTTATACACGGTACAAACATCGCCCCCTCTTAACCTCCAACTTGTTGGGGGTTAAGAAATTCCTTTATCCTTCTGCGTCGACCGTTGATGACGTAACTCGCCCCCAAGCGTGAGTAGAGATATTACAAAGACGCCCCCAACTGTAATCACCTGCAAAAAATTTGCCCATGTGCTAGGCGAGACTTTTTGCCACGTGGTGGACTTGTGATGCTCGGGAGCTAGTCGAGTCTTGAGTAAAATGTAATGTGCGTGCTTGAATCTTAAGTTAAGAAGATTAAGGCTACATGCGACGGCGGCATGTACATAACTGCACAAATGAATCATGGCACACTGTTATACATATCCGACATGGTTTTCCCTGCAAAATATGCTCATGTTAGTTTACCATTCTTAAAAAACGCGATACATACCTGAAATTTTCCTTTATAAATACACAGCTTGCCAAGTCCATATTTGTCCTCGTTGGGCTTTATGGGGCAAGGCTTTTTGCTCGCAATGTAACAAGGCTGAAGCGCTCGCTGCTCGGGAAGGCTGGTTGTTGCTTGTGTTGAGTACGAGTCTTTATACCAATATCGGGAACTGGGCTCGTGGTTTGACGAGACTTTGTTCTTGCCAAGGTGCAAGTCTTTCATACTCGCGTGCAAGACGAGATTTTATGCTTGCGAGTAAAGCAAGACTTATGTGCTCACGTGCAAGGTGAGACTTCAGGTGCTTGCGATGTGATGCAAGGCTAAATATTGAAGGGTCTAAGCAATCCTCATCTCGAACTCGGTCATATCGCTATCCACGAACCTCGAACTCGATCAAGTCGCTATCCACGAACCTCGAACTCGATCATGTTGCTGCCCCAAGTGCACATAAAGTTTCTCGAACACTGGAACTTTTGCTTCCATGTTGTAGGGAATTGAAAGTGGATTTCAACGAGCCAAAAATCACTCAATTTAGACTTAAAACGAAGACGTTATTGACGAAACAAGCTTTAAAGGTAGCGTGCGTGTTGTTGCTGACGGGGCAGATGACTGGATACAAGCGCTGACGTGGCATTGCTGCATGGTACGCCATTGCTGACGTGGCACCCAAACGGTGCTGACGTGTCACCACCGTGGTAATCACCTGACAAGTCGCTGACGTGGCGAAGCTGAACTGGATGTTTTGCTGACGTGGAAGATGACAAGTTGCTGACACGGCAAACAAGTTGTGAATAATGCTGACGTGGACGGATGATGTGTCACTTTTCGCTGACGTGGCTAGTTGACTGTGATGCTGCTGTGGCGAGTCTAGTCAACTGGTTGGACCAAATCGGTCTGGTTCTTGTTGAACCGTTACTGAACTGGTTCAGTCTGAACCGAACTGTGGTGAACCTGAAGCTGGACCGTGGCTGGACAAATCTTATGGTCCAGATTCGATAGATCTGACGGATTGGATCCTCTGGATGAAGAGGCGTACCTGAGGCTGGATCTGTGTGGCTGTACAAGATAGACGCCTTTGTAACGCTTTCTGCCACACCTATATCTGTTACAGTATCTCTGATTCGCAACTCTTCTGCAACTGTTTTTGCAACAGTTTGTGCAACTGTTTCGCAACACTTTCTTCAAGTTTGCAACGGTTTCGCTGTGAACGCTAATATATATATATATTTTTTTTTTGTGCTGCTGATTTTTGCATGGAATTTCGTGCAGATTTCTTCTGCACCTCTCTCAATCATAAAACACGATTCTTTCACTCGAATCCCCTTAGTCGGCGCCAATGTTTGTACCCAAAATTGCTTTTAGGCACAAAACACGATGATTTGATTATGATTAAATAAATTAAGGTTATGAAACAAATCAATGAAAAATAAAGAGACACAAGAATTTAACGTGGTTCGGCAAGTGTTGCCTACATCCATGGAGAACAGAGAAATAGTTTATTGATGGTATGATACAATAATTTTCACTGGGTTGGCTAACCTAATATTCCATCATCTCTTAGGGTTTAGAATACATATATTAATAGTGTTATGTAACCCTAATTTTTATGTAAACTTGATATGCAAGCAACTTGAGAAACAAGACTTCTGAAAACTTCTAGAATCTTCTTTATGGCCGGTACAAACAACGCCCATGGGCCGGGACCACCGGCTGGCCGGCCGTGGCCGGTCACATGCTCTCCCATTATCTTTCTTAAGTTATCATTTTCATAACTCATGAAAACTCCCTCATCCCAGCAACTTTCCTTGTTTGAGCAAAACTCACGGTTTCTCCATATTTTTATGAACTCATGGAAAATAATATAAAATTAGGGAAAGGTGTGCGGGACCGGGCAACATAGCCGGCCGTCCATGCCCAAGCTGTGGCCGGTTCCACACCTTGCAAACCCTAACTTTTCATAATTATTATTTCCCTCAACTCATAAAACTCCCTTGTTTCAACAAAAACTCATGGATTCTCCACAACTTCAAGGATTCTCCATAACTTCAAGGATTCATGAAGAATAATATTATAAAATAGGGAAAGGTGTGCGAGACCGGGCAACCTAGCCGGCCGGCCATCCCCAAGTTGTGGTCGTTCCCACACCTTGCAAACCCTAACTTTTTATAATTATTATTTTCCTCAATTCATGAAACTCCTGGGTTTGAGCAAAATTCATGATTTCTTCATATTTTCTCATATATTGCTCAAATCACGAAAACCAAAAGCCAACATGGTCACACGATTGGCTAGCCTCTCACGACAATTTTTAATATTAAAAAAAAATTATTTTAATATTTTCAAAATATTGATGAATTGAGCATACATGCTCATTCCAACAAAAGTCAAGAGTTTCATCCAAGATGAAACTCTTCTGAGAATTCACAATGTTGCTTGAACGCGCATCAGAAAAAAACTGAAACTCTCAGTATGGAAACACGAACACCACGGCAATACGTGCATGCCTTCATAACCGACCAAAGTCATTCCTAGGGCTTGCACAAAGCCGGTCCCACATGTTTTCATAATTCTGACCTAATTTGCTCAATTGCTCGTACTGGGCCCAAACTCTCTCCAACCAACTGGAGGATTCTTCAAACGACCAACAATTGGTAACATGACCACCAAGAGCCGGTCCCATGGACTCTTGGTCGGTCCCCCATCTTTCATACCTAGGTTTTATCACCTAATGTTGAACCCAACAATATTTCAGAAAATGATGAAACCGGCATTTAATCATCATTCTTTCACCAACTCTCAAAACCTAGAACCTTGGTGTATGATCACTCGAGTACTGGGCACCACATGGACGCCCATCATCCCATGTGGTCGGTCCCTCTTCACTCATGATCAATTTTCAGCAATTTCCCAATCGATGAAGGATTGATAAAAAAATTAGGGTTTCGAACAAACACTCATGAAATCAGCATTCTGAGCAAGTTCAAACATTAAATTATGTTGATCCAGCAATCAGCATCTAAATTAATTATATAATATTTGGTAATCTACCAATATTTTAATCAATATTTTATTGGGTCACGTCACCAGTAAATAATTTGACGAATCGAGCAATACTTGCTCAATTGCCCGAATATTGATCCAACTAACAATATTCAGTAATCTGTCGAATTGAGAAATACTTGATCAGTTGCTCGTCAAATTCTCAATATTCAGTGATTTGCAGAATTGAGAAATACTTGCTCAGTCACTCAAATACTGGTCAATAATTCACTGAATCGCTGAGCATTCATCACTCATGCTCGATTCAACAAAATCTAGACTCATTGTCTAAACAGTCAACAACTGACTAGTTGAAACAGTCTGCCTTGCAGACTTCACGATTCGTGAGACATCAATCACGTCACAAATGGGGGGATATCACTTAGGGTTTTGGTCTGGCGGCCTACGGCACGTGGATACATCCACGACGAGAAGTGTGAGTAAGTCGTGCAAACGGTTGAAGGAGTTAGCAAAGTAGTGGGTGCACGATCAGTCAAGTCTCCACACGACATGGAACTGACTTTACCACGATCCCCCACTTTACCACTCTTTCACTCAAGAAACCTTCACACTTATAGGGATCGATGTGTTCACTACTATGACAGTATAAATAAGTCTATGAATCCATGATTTAAAAACAAGAATTACATCAGTAATCATCCACATAGAATTTCTCGAGTAACTACTCTCAAGAATTCATCAATCTACCAGAACTAATTCGAACTCAACAGTTCACCAATTATTGCAGAAACCCACAACACATCCACAATCCTTGATCATCATTGATCCCACAATTCTCAGCTTCCCTCCTACAGATCAACCCATCTCCCTCTTTGCGACCGAATTGACTCTAGAACGACCATTGTTTTGGTTTATGCCGGAGTCATATAGATTGATTTCCCGAATATAAGCACCCACTTTGCAGTGGTGCATCTGTGTGAGGATTAACATTTTTCCCGGTTGAGGAGTCTCGGCAGCACGCTCAACTCTTCACTTTCCCAAAAAACCGGCGGCCCGTTTTTCCCCATCCACAGATTAGCGGCCACAGTGGGAGATCAATCTCTCGGTTGCAATCTCACATTTTCGCAAAATGGTTGATCTTAGGTCAGGTTTAGTTAATAATCCTAATGCGAACATCGCTAGCACTAGCAACAACAGTGGTATTCCAGAAACCATTCTTGCTTCCAACAGTGGTGGTGACACTACTCCTTCTCGAACCAACGTGGAAAATCATCCTCTTTTTGGCCGACATCCCCAAGAAATCATAGAAAATCCACCCACTATCGCTGATCTCATGAAAGTCCAGGAAGTTCTCGCCAAAAATCAAACTGATATGGCTGCTACTCAGAAGGAGCTATGTAACTACCTCAAAACTCTTACTGACAAGATGTCAGACAAAACTCAGGAGAAAGGGAAAGTCAAGGAAACATCTCCAAGCACGGATCCTGGAGTTATTCAAGTCCACGACGATGACGAGGCCCACAAAGCTGCGGAACCCGCTGGTTTCATCACTCGTGAGGACCTGGAATGTTTTATGGAGAATCGGGGAAAGGGACATACACCGTCTGTGCACCGTCATCAACCTCCATATCCCGCTGCTACGCAAAGAATCCCTCTCCCAAAGGGATACACTTATCCAACGTTCACACTCTACAATGGAACGTGGAATGCTCGAGAACACGTTTCCCGATTCTTGGAAGCCTTAGGAGAGCATGAACACAACCATGTTGTCCGTCTTAAGGAGTTTTCAAAATCCCTGACGGGTCGAGCATATACTTGGTACAACAACATCGCACCAGGGAGCATATCGAATTGGGGAGAAATGATTAATGCTTTCTACAGGAAATACTTCTTTGTTTATGAGCAAGTTACCCTTTCCGACTTAGGAAGGATGGCTTAAAAGAATACTGAAAATCCGAACGACTATGTGAAGAAGTTCAGAATTCAAGCTTTGGATTGTCATGATCCTAATGTTACCGAGCAACAACTGGTGGACTTGTGCATCAACAGAATGATTCCATTCTATGGGGCCTTATTGGAAAATCTCCGATTTCAAACCTTTTCAGAACTTCATGAAGCGGCCAAGAGATCATCAACCACTGCTCCAGCTTTGTTAGAAAGAACAAAAAATGTCAAAGTCGAGGAACCGAACGCTCGAAGCAGCACCAACAGGCGTTTGATCAACAAGCAGTATAACGTCGAAGCTTCTATGAATGTTGCTGAAGGGAGCAAGAGAAAAGCTGAGGCATAAAAACACAAGAATGCTCCTCCGGCGTCTCACCCTCCAAAATCAACAAGGAAGGACAACCAGACCAGAAACACACAACCACCAGTTCAGCCTCAACAGAACGATCAGGAAGCGCCTGACTTCCCTTTTCCTATTGAAGAAGTGATCGAACTTTTAGAAGTCTGGATTCAAGATGGTGCAATCAAATTATCTTCCGTAAAAAAGGAACCAACTGAGGAACAAGTGGAAAATGCACGCTACTGCCATTTTCATAGGTATGTCAGTCATCCAACAAGTGATTGCAGAATTTTGAAGCGCATATTCAAAGAAAAGTCCGACTCAGGGGAACTGGGAACTGAAGGAGTGCACAGAAATCCTCTCCCGATCAGAACGTTTGCATTCTTCGAGAAACCGGTCAAGGAAGCAGTTCAATCCTTAATTGATCATATCTGCGAGTTTTTGTACTTGTCAAAAGCCCAAAGATATGACATGTTTACTGCACCAAACCACATTGTGTCAGGGAAACGACTAACAATTCAGGAGACACTCCCTGAACCTCCAGCAACAGACAAAGAGATGTATGACTGGGGACTTCTCACTATAGTCCATCTCAAAGAAAATGAATTCAAGCGAGCGTTGGTCGACGTTGGCACTGTTGTTAACATCATCCCTTTGAAAACTCTCAGAGATGCTGGCATCACTCGACAAGAAACAACTCATGCACCTATCTGAGTCAGAGACCATGAAGGAATCTCCAGGGATGCTTACGGTTACATCATTCTCAAGATAAGGAATGATTCAATCTGGACAGAAACTAAATTCTTCATAACTAAGGAGGATCCAGGATATGACATGGTCCTTGGGCGAGCATGGACTCATATGGGAAAGTTGTTGCGATATCTTCATCTTCAGCTACACATTTCTCCGTGGAAGAAAGCTCTGACTCAGAAGATGATCAACCGTTCGAGCATTTGGGAAAAGTCGAAGCCTTGATGGAACTCACACAAAAACCTAGGGAAAGCACCCACGAATTCGTCAGAAGGTTTCACACTCAGCCAAGTCTTATTCCCCCTGATGCATATGTATTACCAACTTTCAAATATGCTACCCTAGTCTGGGGACTCAGTTCTGCTCAAAACCTAGCTATCACCAAACGTTATGAGTGGCTAGTTTCGCCTCAGCAATACTTCACTAAGTGGTTAGATGCAAAACCTATCAAAATTCAGCACTCCACCAACACGGTCATCTCCAGAATAATGGACGAGTTTGATAAACAGTATCCTAGATGCTTCCCTCTGCGCGAGTGTCCGCATGTACCACAACCATGGAACTCCACTGCTCGGAGAATCCCAAATCAGCAGAAGATATTTAAGGCACGTACAACCAAGCTTAACACATTCCATGAAGGAGATTTAGTTCTTAAGGCAGCTAAACGTGATCTCCATTCTATAAGGAGCTCCAATTGGGAATGACCTTTTATGGTTGCAAGATACATAATTGGAGGATACTACAAGCTAATCAACATGGATGGCAGGACCATACCAGTAATTCATGAGAATTGGCTCAAAGCTTTTGATGTCTGAGGTATTCGGCAATTCAGGATTTCCCTGCCAGACACAGAAATATTTGGTTTGCTTTTAGTATTTTCTTTCACATGTATTTTCAATTCCTCCAAAACGTTTGCAATACTTGCATCCAGTATTTGAATTCAGTAATTTATCAAAGTTCTTTATTTAAAAAAAGTCTCTATCAGATCCAAAATTCAAAAGAAAATCCTCAGTCACTCATGAATTCAAAACCAATCAAAAATTCAAAACCAAAATAAAACCTCACATCTCTCAGAAGTTCAATGTTTGGAGATTATCGAAAGAAAACTAAAGGAATCCGTCGAAGTATGATTTCTGCTTCTCAGCATTCTCCAAGACTTGCAAAGCCGCTCTCTCCAACTCCAGCATTTTGGTCAGCTTAGCAATCTTGGTCATTTTTTCTATCACAACATTACTAGTAAAAGGAATGTTCTTCACTACTGCATCCTTGATAATGTTGATCTTCTGACGAAGCCACTTCAAGTTAAAGTCAAGTCTCTCAGAATTCTCCAAGTTGTACTCCCAATCAAAGAGTACATCTCGAGTAACAGTACTTCTGGCCCTGGTTCGTATATCATCTATAACACGCAATATGTTTCCCAATTGCATTGTCAAGAAGTAGCTACGATCAGGATCCCTGGCAACAACAATATGACCATACATTTTCCACAACTTCTCATACATGTTGGCATACCCAGTAGGAACGCTGAATCCACCAACATACACATGATACGGGAGTGAAGCACCAAATAGAGGCTCACAAACAATCCCTGCATTGGGATATTCGTGTATTACTACACGATTCTCAACTACTGGAGCATCCTCTATTGTCATTGCAGCAGCTTCTTCTGGGACAGTCTCTTCTGTTCTTTGCTCAGTTTCAATCGCAATTGGAGTCTCAGTTTCCTCCACGGCTTCAACAATGATATTCTAATAACCTTGAGGTGGATAGTTGGTGATATTACTTCTTTGATTCACCATATTTCTCGAATCTTCAACATTGGTTCTGTTATTCTCAACTTCGGTATTTGGTACCTAATACGAAGATTACATGAGATTAGAGCATGAAAATCTAAGGAAACCATAAAATTCAGAATGTAAGTGAACTAACATCATCTAAGTTCCTTATTTTGCACCCAAAACATGAGCAAATGGTGTAGAATCCATGAAACACGTTTCTCATACAAGCTCATCTGAAGAGATTCTACACTTCCCTGTATTAAGCGACGAACTGGGAGCAATTGGTAAATAATTTTAGGTTGGGTCATATACCATTATCTTTGTATGGCTGTTATCTACAACATATCAAAATTTCATAGCAATCGGATGAAAGAGCAAGGATATGTGGTCAAAACATCGGACAACATGAAATCTGGAAAAATTCTGAAGGTCTCCTGGAAGTTTACTATTTCGCCTTTTTCAAGCCCTAAACATGCTCAAAATTAGAAAATATTCTTTAAAAAAACTTGGAAATTTTTTGGGCTTGAAAATGCATATGCAGATTGTGAAAATCCGACTTCAGACGGGAATTCTACAGCATTTCTAGTAAAATCTGAAGTCTGAAATTTTCTGATGACGTATTTTCGGCAAAATTATCCATAAATTTACATGGATTCTCATTCATTCATTCAAAAATCAACAAAATTATATTTCTATGAAGATAATATAAGATAGATACTTACTTGAGGGGTTCCCAAGTCGTCTGAAGGATTGGAATGGTCGGCATCAACATTGTAGCATTGTCATCTCCATTCGGTTCCGACTTCTGAAGGTTCTCTTTCCCTACAGTATTAGAAGATGAAAAATTAGCACGACCATGTTGGCTCTCCACAACAATTTCCCCCTGGATACGTCAATAATAATCGTCATTACTTCAATCGAGGAAAACCCATAATCAATTACACAAAGGAATACTCACATCGACCTCTCCATCAGTGCTGGATCCCTAAATTGCCCGTATAGAGGAAAGATGAAGACCGTCAATAATCGATGGAGCAAAATTCTGAGAAAAATTAATAGTATTCAGGATCCTGATAACATGGACAAGAAAATCGCAACGATAAAGGAAGTGCTAACAACTCACCAAAGAAGCAGCCGAAGACTGTACATCATTCGGTATCATCCTATGAGATGGTTTGCTCCTACCCTCTCCGCATTGGGGACTCCCTTGGAGTTCTGAGAAGTCTACACGAAGTCTAGGTCTCACAACGCGGTCAGTCTATCACAGAGTCAACAATATAATTAAAGGTGTGATTATCATGCTTTCGTTAAAATCATAAGGAAAATACTTACTTGTATCGCACTTGGAGAGGTCTTCATTTTATCACCGCTGGAAAGGTATCTCAGCCTGGATCGATCAGAAATCATGTCAGAGGAAGGGAACTCTCGAACTGGGGACTTAACATCCGTTGCAAACTTGTACACATGCTCAAGTTGCTAACGCCAGAAGTCTATGTAACCCGGAGTCACAAAATTAGAACGATCAGAGCATGGAAATAAATACTCATTTCCCTCCACACGAGTGCAATCTAAATTAGCCTTCAGATACTCAATTGATGGTTTGTTCATTCGGTGACCTAAGACACACTGGTCGGCTCCCGTTTTCCGAGCTGCCCTATCGATGTTATATTCTTCTACTCGGAATTCTCCATGCATCACTAATACTAGGTGGCCAGGAGTACAACTCAATATGAAATATCTCTCTCCGTCATTCAAATCTGTACCAGTCTTCAGCGTGACATTTTCCTTAGCAGTATTGAAAGTGATCAATTGCGAGAAGAGATCAGGAACTGACACCCAGGGGTGAAAGTTGAACTCAGATTTAATCTAAGATGTCAGTAATACATATATTATATTGTGGCTGCTTTCTAGACCAACGCATGAACCTGGCGTTATTTTTCTCAAGAAAAGCATGACGAGTATCGACCTTGGGTCCTTGCAAGATGCTACGAGGAATTGGAGCGTAACTCTCAAGATGCTCCCACATCAAGGCTTGGTGGAACATGGTATTGGCATATGTTTCGACCTTCATGAATCCGTTGGAGATATTGGAGTCTACAACTAAAGAGTCTAAATTGGCAAACAATGAACCCAAGAATAGACTACCGATGTGAAGTTTCTCACCTTTAGCCATCTTTATGGCGAAACAAATCACAAACGGCTTCAGCAAGTGTCCACAATCTTCAAGAATATCCTTGGAGAGCCACAAGCATAAGAAGGCAGCAATTGTTAAAGTACCATCAACCGTTTCTTCAGGAACTCTATCTCTCGACCACCAATGTGACAACCATTGAGCATAGCAGGATTTGGGAGACTCATTGAATTCGTGCATCTTGGCCTCCAATACATTATATATCTCCTTCTCCTCCGCTGAAAGCTCTTCAAGGAAATTACCGGTAACTGGAAGGTGCAACAAAGCAGCTACATCGTCTAAGGTGATGGTGAATTCCCCCCATCTGCATATGAAGGTATGAATGGGAACGCACCAACGGGAAAGCAAAGCTACCATACCTGGTATATCATGATTGATAATTAAATCTCCAGCAGCTTGAATGGCTCGTGTCACCTGAGCACAATCCAACATGGTCCGCACATGACTATGACCCAGCATGTGTCTTGCCCATCCAGAGAAATGCGTCAGAGGTTTTCGTGAAATCTTGAACTCCACATGAGAAGCCGAAAAGAGTTTCCCTTGCAAACAAAACCGAATTACTGCTTGAGGAGACACCAACTTATTATGGGTAGTGCTCCTGGGATTTATTAGCAACCGAAATGAGGAGCCTAAGGGACGCTTTTCAGGTCTATACAGATACACAAAGAAATTTTCCTCAGCAGTTGGAATGTTCTTAGTCTTGGGACTTTCCTCTTTTTCCTTAGAAATCTCAGAATCATCATTTCTGGAGGAACAATCACCTCTGGAAGAGGCGTCTGTGGAAACATACTCTCTCGAAGAAACATCATCTTCAGAAGTGCTACGGGACTGAGCCATTTTCGCAAAGTTGTTGTGACATCCATACACAAATTTCATCAACAGAATTGAAGCAACGAGACAATTATGATGTTCATATCGACGTCT
Source organism: Papaver somniferum (assembly GCF_003573695.1). NCBI lineage: Eukaryota > Viridiplantae > Streptophyta > Magnoliopsida > Ranunculales > Papaveraceae > Papaver > Papaver somniferum. Next base: position 2,735,174 of record NW_020651082.1, on the reverse strand, counting down.
ACAAAAATGGTAATCCTCAACTCTTACCTATTTAGGATTTCACGAACTTAGTGATAACAGCGTAAAACCCCAAAACTTGCTTGTTCTTTCAAACCTGCAAAGCCGAGCAAAAAACTTATTATTTGGGAGTCAACACTGACTTTTCACGAAACCATGAACAACTCACATAAATTTTCATGTAAACGTCCCATGATTTTATATCACAAAACATACATCATAAAATCATGAAATACAATAGTTTATCTCTAACAATCACTCAAAAATTACTATTTGATTTTATTTTATCAAAAAAAAAACTCAAAAACTCATGTGCGCATATAAAAAAAAAAACTTTTTTCACGTGGGTTAGTTTTGCTCAATTGAGCATTCGTCTGTGAAACGAGGGTCTTTCCTATTTTTGCAAAGGTCCACATATTCTAAATATAATTTTGAAAGCTCATAAACAATTTTTTATCATGAACTCCAGGTCTTTTCAAAATTCCTTTAATCCTAAGGATTATTACTTATTACTTTTACGAACAATCCTACGTTTCTAAAAGTATTTGCAAAGCTCATGCTTCGAAAAACAAACTTGGATTTTCATGAAACCTAATAAACAAAACTTTTACTACTGCAACTAGACCATGTCTATTCAAAAGTTTATGAATATCTTTTATGTTAGGGATTTTCGCTCGTTCCTTCAACTAACGAACAAACGAGCATATATACGTTTTTCTAAAACTTCTTCATAAATCCTACGCATGCATCCAACCATGGGATTTTTGTTTTATGAAAAACTCATGAAATCATAAAGCACACAGCAAAAATAAAAAAAATCGCACGGACTTACCTGCCGGCATCGGCCGGAATTCTGCTGGACGGTGGACGGACGGGCGGCGGTGCTGGATCCAGCGAGTTTTCCTGCTGCTGATGCTCGTGAGGTGATGAATAGAAGAGTGGTCGGCAAATCAAAAAACACAAAAAAAAAATTCAAGGCTTCTTCCCTTTTATATTAATTTTATTTCAAAAACCTAATAAAACACGGGTTTCCTTTTTTGGCTCGGGCCCATAAATCTTAAGTTGACCAAAACTGGGCCTTTGACCGACCAAATCAGCAATTCTCTATCTCTCCGTGCTCATGGAATCACGCTCTATAATACCATCAGGGTTCCTCACCCGAACATTTGATCGTACATGACACCATTGGAGTAAATTGAGGATTCTGAAACTACCTTTGTAGACTGAGTTTAACCACTGATCTCTCGTCGACTGAAAATCGCCATTTAATGCTTACTGCGGAACATGATTGTCCCTCACTAAGCAGGGGACTTAATGTAGATGGTGGATTTTCAACAAAGGACAAAACCGTAAAATCATGATACATGTTTCTGACACGGCTTTCAGGCATGTGACGATTCATATTTTACGAAGCCATGATGAATATGCATTTCAGAAGGCCTCCACTAGCTGAGCGTTCGATACCTCGCATTTCATCATGCCCTATATGTAGAATAACATAATTGGGCGGTTCTCCATAAGATTGAGAGCAACAACGCCTTTAAGACCTATGTGACACTCACTGTTCCCTGACTACATGAGAGAGAGACCCCTCTACATATAAGAACGATTGAGAGGTTCTCCGTAAGATTGAGAGCAATAACACCTTCAGGACGTCGGTGATACTCACTATTCCATGACTATGTAGAGAGACGTGTATAGACCCATGCGGTTCTCCGTAAGATTGAGAGCAATAACGTCTTCAGGACTTCGGCAACAGTTTTTGCTTCACTGATTATACGCAAGAGAATAAATTCTACCGTGACTTTCACCACTGAATTCCTAGAAGATAATATATCTTATCTCATTACTCCTATTTCATGATCGAAATGGTAATAGATAAATGTATTACTCCGATTTCATGATCGAATCCACGGCTGATCTCATGAAATAGTAATAGATATTACTCCAATTTCATGGTCGAACCCACGGCTGGTCTCATGAAATGGTAATATCACCACTTATTTTATTAGTCCGATTTCATGGTCGAATCCACGATCCCATGGAATTGTAATACCTATTTTATTATTCTGAATTCATGGTCGAATCCACGGCTGATCCTATGAATTGATGATAAAAAACTACTATTTATTATTCAGTTTCATGAATTATTCACCACTGAATTTCATAAATTAGTAATAAATACTCAGCAACCGGGCATCTGGACCACCACTGAGTAAACCCCATAAAATGGTGCAAGTGTACTCGACAATGATGCATGACTGAGCACCCGGATGCACAAACGAGTATTCAAAAATATGGAAAACGAGGAATCCTACATAAAACAGGAGAGATAAACAAATAATAATAATAAAATAATGGAGATGCGCCCATGGGCCAGGACCGCCGGCCGACCGGACGTTCCCTAGTCGTGGCCGGTCCCATGCCTCTCCCATTATTTTTCTTGTTTTATCATTTTCATGAACTCATGAAAACTCCCTCATCCCAGCAACTTTCCATGTTTGAGCAAAACTCACGGTTTCTCCATATTTTGATGAACTCATGGAAAAAAATATAAAAGTAGGGAAAGGTGTGCGGGACCGGGCAACATAGCCGGCCGTCCATGCCCAAGCTGTGGCCGGTTCCACACCTTGCAAACCCTAACTTTTCATAATTATTATTTCCCTCAACTCATGAAACTCCCTTGTTTCAACAAAAACTCATTGATTCTCCATAACTTCAAGAATTCTCCATAACTTCAAGGATTCATGAAGAATAATATTATAAAATAGGGTGCGGGACCGGGAAACCTAGCCGGACGGCCATGCCCAAGCTGTGGCCAGTCTCACACCTTGGAAACCCTAACTTTTCATAATTATTATTTTCCTCAATTCATGAAACTCCTGGGTTTGAGCAAAATTCACGATTTCTTCATATTTTCTCATATATTGCTCAAATCACGAAAACCAATATCCAACATTGTCACACAACTGGCTAGCCTCTCACGGAAATTTTTAATATTAAAATACTTTTATTTTAATATTTTCAAAATATTGATGAATTGAGCATACATGCTCATTCCAACAAAAATCAAGAGTTTCAGCCAAGATGAAACTCTTCTGAAAATTCACAATGTTGCTCGAACGCGCATCAGAAAATACTGAAACTCTCGGTATGGAGACACGGACACCACGGCAACACGTTCATGCCTTCATGACCGACTAGAGTCATTCCTAGGGCTTGCACAAATCCGGTCCCACATGTTTTCATAATTCTGACCTAATTTGCTCAATTGGTCATACTGGGCCTAAACTCTTTCCAACCAACTGGAGGATTCTTCAAACGGCCAACAATTGGTCACGTGACCACCAAGAGCCGGTCCCATGGCCTCTTGGTCGGTCCCCCATCTCTCATACCTAGGTTTTATCACCTAATGCTGAACCCAACAATATTTCAGAAAATGATGAAACCGGTATTTAATCATCATTCTTTCACCAACTCTCAAAACCGAGAACCCTGGTGTATGCTCACTCGAGCACTGGGCACCACATAGACGCCCGTCATCCCATGTGGTCGGTCCCTCTTCACTCATGATCAATTTTCAGCAATTTTCCAATCGATGAATGATTGATCAAAAATTAGGGTTTCGAACAAACGCTCATGAAATCAGCATTCTGAGCAAGTTCAAACATTAAATTATGTTGATACAGTAATAAACATCTAAATTAATTATATAATATTCGGTAATCTACCAGTATTTTAATTAATATTTTATTGGGTCACGTCACCATTAAATAATTCGCCGAATCGAGCAATACTTGCTAAATTGCCCGAATATTGATCCAACTAACAATATTCAGTAATATGTCGAATTGAGCAATACTTGCTCAGTTGCTCGTCAAATTCTCAATATTCAGTGATTTGCATAATTGAGCAATACTTTTTCAGTCACTCAAATACTGGTCAATAATTCACTGAATCGCTCAGCATTCATCACTCATGCTCGATTCAACAAAATATAGACTCATTGTCTAAACAGTCAAAAACTGACTAATTAAAACACGTCTGCCTTGCAGACTTCACGATTCGTGAGACATCAATCACGTCACAAATGGGGGGATATCACTTAGGGTTTTGGTCTGGAGGCCTACGGCATGTGGATACATCCATGACGAGAAGTGTGAGTAAGTCGTGCAAACGGTTGAATGAGTCATAAAAGTAGCGGGTGCACGATCAGTCAAGTCTCCACACGACATGGAATTGACTTTACCACGATATCCCACTTTCCCACTCTTTCACTCAAGAAACCGTCACACTTATAGGGATCGATGTGTTCACTACTATGACAGTATAAATAAGTCTCTGAATCCATGATTGAAAAACAAGAATTACATCAGTAGTCATTCACACGGAATTTCTCGAGTAACTACTCTCAAGAATTCATCTATCTACCAGAACTTATTCGAACTCAACAGTTCACCAATTATTGCAGAAACCCAAAACACATCCACAATCATTGATCATCATTGATCCACACAATTCTAAGCTTCCCTCCTACAGATCAACCCATCTCCCTCTTTGCGACCGAATTGACTCTGGAACGGCCATTGTTTTGGTTTAGGCCGGAGTCATACAAATTGATTTCCCGAATCTAAGCAACCCTTTGCAGCGGTGCATCTGTGTGAGGATTAACATTTTGCCCGGCTGAGGAGTCTCGACAACACGCTCAACTCTTCACTTTCCCAAAAAACCGGCGGCCCGTTTTCCCCATCCACGGGAGGTTTACAGCGTGCGGCGTGCAACACGCCCATTATAAGAAAGTGTCAGAAAGCAGGGATGTTAGTGGAGGCAAGAAGTAGTGGGTGTAAACTAACCCGTTTCCTTCATAGTGGGAACATGGTTTTCTGGCATTTACACATGACCCCACTTCTCCATCACTCAATCATTCCCACATTCTAAGAGATCAGGGGGCGTTCAATATGACTTGTATAAATAGGTTTTACCTATTTCAAAAAAACAACAGTTTTGGTTAACAACAACAAAGTATCCAGAAAACACCAAAGAACTGATAGCTTACATTCTGCAAGCCAGTTACACATTCTGATACAAGACATAAAATAGACACACCTTCAGAATTAACCATTCTGGTCTCAACACCTTCTTCGCTTCCCTCCCTAAGACTAACCCTTCTCATTAACTTTGTGACCGAAGCAAGCCTGGAACGGCCATTTCTTGGTTTAGGCAAGGATTGTACAGATTGATCTCTCGAATATAAAGTACTCCTATGCAGTGGATTTTTGTAAGGTTTAGGCCCGTTTCTCATCCACACACCCAAATTGACCATAACCAGCAGATACAGTTTTTAACCATCACTACTATAGATTATGCTACCGACAGTCTCGAATGAGACCATTTAGTTCAAAACTCTAGTAAGAAGAAGCTCAATGAACTAGACCATTTTCATTGAAACCTGTTTTGAGGCATACTGAATTTTTTTGAGGCATACTTTTTTATTATCCCATATAGGGTGGTTTTATAAGGGGTGTCTGAAGGTAGTGCAATTACCTATATATCCTTAAACATTATAATTACTAGAGTGCCCTTATCCTCAAAAACCTAAAATCAAAAATCAAAATAACCTTTAAACTTAAACATCTTGGACTCCAATTCAATCAAGCAATCAATCAATCAAAGGAAACACGAATCGAAATGAGCGATGTTTGAGTATGAAATCCAAATCTCAATTTTTATTAGATGTAATTTAGAATGCATTTTTAACAAACCCATCTTGTTTTTGATTGATTTCATTTTGTTTGATCGATAAAATATGATTTCAAAGATGAAATTAGGGTTTTCGGAAGATCAGTTCGGCTGATCTTGGAATATCAATTTTGAGCTGAACCTAGTGATCTTCTACAATGAAAATCAAGGTGTAATTAAAGCAATGAAGAAGAACTTTTTTTTGTTGACTGGAGAGCCTATCAATTTTTGCTTGCTACTCTTCATCTGAGTCACTTTTTTGCTGTTCTATTCCTACCTTACATAATTCCTGGATCCAACTTCTTTCTCTTTCTTGGCCATAGGTCTAATTCTAACAAAAAAAAGAATTCTACTACCCAAACTTGATGAATTCTCTGTAATAGTTTTTAACTCTAGACCAGATTTAATCCCACCACCCGCTATTAACCATGCTTTTGAGTCTGATTCTGAAACTAAACCTCCCATTGAAAGTTTCCGTGCAACTGTGTTAGTCAATATTCCCTCTTTTGGAGGGCAAGAAAATCCCAAAATTTTATCTAACCCGATAATATTATCTTTTAAACTTGTTAAAAGGAAGCTCTTTACAACAACTATTGAGCAATCCAAGCCATTGTTAGAAGGCCCAGGAATTATAACTACTATAGATTATGCTACCGACTGTCTCGAATTAAACCATTTCGTTCAAAACTCTATTATGAAGAAGCTCCATGAACTAGACAATTTTTCATTGAAACCTGTTTTGAGGCATACTGAATTTTTTTGAGGCATACTTATTTATTATCCCATATAGGGTGGTTTTATAAAGGGTGTCTAAAGGTAGTGCAATTACCTATATATCCGTAAAAAATCTAATTACTAGAGTGCCCTTATCCTTAAAAACCTAAAATCAAAAATCAAAATAACCTTTAAACTTAAACATCTTGGACTCTAGTTCAATCAAGCAATCAATCAATCAAAAGAAACACGAATCGAAGTGAGCGATGTTGGAGCACGAAATCCAAATTTCAATTGATATTAGATGTACTTTAGAAAGCATTTGTAGCAAACCCATATTGTTTTTGATTGATTTTATTTTGTTTGATCGATAAAATATGATTTCAAAGATGAAATTAGGGTTTTCAGAAGATCAGTTCGGCTGATCTTGGAATATCAATTTTGAGCTGAACCTAGTGATCTTCTACAATGACAATCAAGGTGTAGTTAAAGCAATGAAGAAGAACTTTTTTGTTGTTGACTGGAGATCCCATCAATTTTTTTTTGCTACTCTTCATCTGATTCATTTTTTTGCTGTTATATTCCTACCTTACACAATTCCTGGATCCAACTTCTTTCTCTTTCTTAGCCATAGGTCTAACTCTAACAAAAACAAGAATTCTACTACCCACACTTGATGAATTCTCTATAATAGTTTTTAACTCTAGACTAGATTTAATCCCACCAACCGCTATTAACCATGCTTTTGAGTCTGATTATGGAACTAAACCTCCCATTGAAAGTTTCTGTGCAACTGTGTTAGCCAATATTCCCCCTTTTGGAGGGCAAGAAAATCCCAAAATTTTATCTAACCCGATAATATTCTCTTTTAAACTTGTTTAAAAGGAAGCTCTTTACAAAAAAAATTGAGCAATCTAAGCCATTGTTAGAGGCCCCAGGAATTATAACTACAATAGATTATGCTACCGACTGTCTCGAATTAGACCATTTCGTTCAAAACTCTAGTATGAAGAAGCTCCATGAACTAGACCATTTTCATTGAAACCTGTTTGAGGCATACTGAATTTTTTTGAGGCATACTTTTTTATTATCCTATCTAGGGTGGTTTTATAAGGGGTGTCTGAAGGTAGTGCAATTACCTATATATCCTTAAACAATCTAATTACGAGAGTGCCCTTATCCTCAAAAACCTAAAATCAAAAATCAAAATAACCTTTAAACTTAAACATCTTGGAGTCCAATTCAATCAATCAATCAATCAATCAATCAAAGGAAACACGAATCAAAGTGAGCGATGTTGGAGTACGAAATCCAAATCTTAATTGTTATTAGATGTATTATAGAATGCATTTGTAAGAAACCCATCTTGTTTGTGATTGATTTTATTTTTTTTTGATCGATAAAATATGATTTCAAATATGAAATTAGGGTTTTCAGAAAATCAGTTCGGCTGATCTTGGAATATCAATTTTGAGCTGAACCTAGTGATCTTCTACAATGACAATCAAGGTATAATTAAAGCAACGAAGAAGAACTTTTTTTATGTTGACTGGAGATCCCATCAATTTTTGCTTGCTACTCTTCATCTGTGTCACTTTTTTGTTGTTCTATTCCTACCTTACACAATTCCTGGATCCAATTTCTTTCTCTTTCTTGGCCATAGGTCTACCTCTAACAAAAACAAGAATTCTACTACCCACACTTGATAAATTCTCTGTAATAGTTTTTAACTCTAGACTAGATTTAATCCCACCACCCGCTATTAACCATGCTTTTTAGTCTGATTGTGGAACTAAACCTCCCATTGAAAGTTTCTGTGCAACTGTGTTAGCCAATATTCCTCCTTTTGGAAGGCAAGAAAATCCCAAAATTTTATCTAACCCGATAATATTCTCTTTTAAACTTGATTAAAGGAAGCTCTTTACAACAACTATTGAGCAATCTAAGCCATTGTTAGAAGGCCCAAGAATTATAACTACTTTAGATTATGCTAACGACTGTCTCGAATTAGACCATTTCGTTCAAAACTCTATTATGAAGAAGCTCCATGAACGAGACCATTTTCATTGAAACCTTTTTTGAGGCATACTGAATTTTTTTGAGGCATACTTATTTATTATCCCATATAGGGTGGTTTTATAAGGGGTGTCTAAAGGTAGTGCAATTATCTATATATCCTTAAACAATATAATTACTAGAGTGCCCTTATCCTTAAAATCCTAAAATAAAAAATCAAAATAACCTTTAAACTTAAACATCTTGGACTCCAATTCAATCAAGCAATCAATCAATCAAAGGAAACATGAATCGAAGTGAGCGATGTTGGAGTACGAAATCCGAATTTCAATTGCTATTAGATGTATTTTAGAAAGCATTTGTATCAAACCCATCTTGTTTTTGATTGATTTTATTTTGTTTGATCGATAAAATATGATATCAAAGATGAAATTAGGGTTTTCGGAAGATCAGTTCGGCTGATCTTGGAATATCAATTTTGAGCTGAACCTAGTGATCTTCTACAATGACAATCAAGGTGTAATTAAAGCAATGAAGAAGAACTTTTTTGTTGTTGACTGGAGAGCCCATCAATTTTTGCTTGCTACTCTTCATCTGAGTCACTTTTTTGCTGTTCTATTCCTACCTTACACAATTCCTAGATCCAACTTCTTTCTCTTTCTTAGCCATAGGTCTAACTCTAACAAAAACAAGAATTCTACTACCCACACTTGATGAATTCTCTATAATAGTTTTTAACTCTATACCAGATTTAATCCAACCATCCGCTATTAACCATGCTTTTGAGTGTGATTGTGGAACTAAACCTCCCATTGAAAGTTTCCGTGCAACTATGTTAGCCAATATTTCCTCTTTTAGAGGGCAAGAAAATCCCAAAATTTTATCTAACCCGATAATATTCTCTTTTAAACTTGTTTAAAAGGAAGCTCTTTACAAAAACTATTGAGCAATCTAAGCCATTGTTAGAAGGCCCAGGAATTCTAACTACTATAGGTTATGCTACCGACTGTCTCGAATTAGACAATTTCGTTCAAAACTCTAGTATGAAGAAGTTCCATGAACTAGACCATTTTCATTGAAACCTGTTTTGAGGCATACTGAATTTTTTTGAGGCATACTTTTTTATTATCCCATCTAGGGTGCTTTTATAAGGGGTGTCTGAAGGTAGTGCAATTACCTATATATCCTTAAACAATCTAATTACTAGCATTCCCTTATCCTCAAAAACCTAAAATCAAAAATCAAAATAACCTTTAAACTTAAACATCTTGGACTCCAATTCAATCAAGCAATCAATCAATCAAAGGAAACACGAATCGAAGTGAGCGATATTAGAGTGCGAAATCCAAATCTCAATTGCTATTAGATGTATTTTAGAATGCATTTGTAACAAACCCATCTTGTTTTTGATTGATTTTATTTTGTTTGATCGATAAAATATGATTTCAAAGATGAAATTAGGGTTTTCAGAAGATAAGTTCGGCTGATCTTGGAATATCAATTTTGAGATAAACCTAGTGATATTCTACAATGACAACTAAGGTGTAATTAAAGCAATGAAGAAGAAATTTTTTGCTGTTGACTGGAGAGCCCATCAATTTTTGCTTGCTACTCTTTATCTGAGTCACTCTTTTGCTGTTCTATTCCAACCTTACACAATTCCTTGATCCAAATTCTTTCTCTTTCTTAGGCATAGGTCTAACTCTAACAAAAACAAGAATTCTAATACCCACACTTGATGAATTCTCTGTAATAGTTTTTAATTCTAGACCAGATTTAATCTCACCACCCGCTATTAACCATGTTTTTGAGTCTGATTGTGGAACTAAACCTCCTACTGAAAGTTTCTGTGCAATTGTGTTAGGCAATATTCCCCCTTTTGGAGGGCAAGAAAATCCCAAAATTTTATCTAACCCGATAATATTCTCTTTTAAACTTGTTTAAAAGGAAGCTCTTTACAATAACTATTCATCAATGCAAGCCATTGTTAGAAGGCCCGTGAATTATAACTACTATAGATTATGCTACCGACTGTCTCGAATTAGACCATTTCGTTCAAAACTCTACTATGAAGAAGCTCCATGAACTAGAACATTTTCATAGAAACCTGGTTTGAGGCATACTTTTTTTATTATCCCATCTAGGGTGGTTTTATAAGGGGGTCCGAAGGTAGTGCAATTACTTATATATCCTTAAACAATCTAATTACTAGAGTGCCCTTATCCTCAAAAACCTAAAATAAAAAAATCAAAATAACCTTTAAACTTAAACATCTTGGACTCCAATTCAATCAGGCAATCAATCAATCAAAGAAAACACGAATCGAAGTGAGCGATGTTGGAGTACGAGATCCAAATCTCAATTGCTATTAGATGTATTTTAGAATGCATTTGTAACAAACCCATCTTGTTTTTGATTGATTTTATTTTGTTTGATCGATAAAATATGATTTCAAAGATGAAATTAGGGTTTTCAGAAGATCAGTTCGGCTGATCTTGGAATATCAATTTTGAGCCGAACCTAGTATATGATTTAGATAAATATTATGTTCAGCTAATGCGATTTTGCTATATTTTGTTCGAATCAACTGAACCTAAATTCGTCAGTTACAGAGTGAAGTTCGGCTGATAACTTGTCAGCCGAACCTCTGTTTTTTTGAAAATACACCTGGGTTCGGCTAACAACGATTTTGTTCGAATCAGCCGAACCTAAATTCATGAGTTACAGAGTAAAGTTCGGCTGATAACTTTTCAGCCGAACCTATGTGTTTCGAAAATATATCTAGGTTCGGCTGAGTTCATTTGGTCAGTAGATCTGGGTTTTAAAAATTCAATTTTTTGATAGATTCAACTTATAAAAAGGACATTAAACCTCGTATAGAAGTCTACCTCTGATTTAAATCACACATTTTGGTCACTTCTAATCATTAAAATCTCAAAACCCAAGTATTTTTCCGCTTCTTCTTCTTCCTCTCAAAAATTCCAACTCTCTCATATAAATTTGATTTCTCTACTAATTTAACCCTAATAATTTAATTTTTAATCAATCCTTAAAATTCCTAATTAATCAAATTTAATCATAATCATTAACACTAATTATGTAAGAGTAGTTATGCCATTATAAAAAAAAATGAATAAGGGGTGATGTTGTTTTTTATTTAGTGACCCTATTTTGACATTATTTAGTATGTCTCAAAAAAATTCAGTATGCCCCAAGAAAAAGTTTCTTTTCATTTGTTAGACTAATAAAATGCTACTCGTCTTATGATTCTCTATCAAGAAGCACATCACCGGGCCTGATTCAAAGAAAGTGGAAACTTGAGAGTAATTAAGATGAAGACTTGTACTTCTTTTCTGTTTTATTCCTCAAGTTCTTCTTACGTTTGGAAGTGGCCAAATCAATGGCTATTTATAGCCGTAATAGTTACACAATAAGGAGCCACATATACTAATGACGTGGCAAATGTTAGGATGATACTTAATATTTACGGAGTTTACTCAATAAATACTTTTGTAGATTTGTATATATTTAAAAAGAATCATGAAAAATGACAACTTCTGCAGAGTTCTACAAAGTTGGAAAAATACTCGCATAGTTTTGCGGAGTTGGCCTAACTCTTGTAGAGATTTTTAGAGTTCTAAAAAGTTGTGAAAAGAAATTTTTTAGAGAATTGTATAACAACCTAACATGATGAATCTACAAATCTCTAGATTTGTATAGTTCTATAAAATTTATCTAATCAAAACAATTCTTGAAAAAGGTTAATTGCAAATTGAATTGAGCGGTAACCATAGTTTGAAACACTTTAGCCATCAATGGAAGTTTTCATTTCATCTAATAACAAAATAAAAAAGAGTTTGATGCATCTATCTATCTATATATTTTTTTTTATTTTATTTTTTTTTAAAAAAGAGAAATGGATCTAGAGTATACGTGCAAGCGCTTGCAACAACTTGAAATAAAATAAAATAATATCAAAATAAATATATAAATGATACTAATACATCAAGTTTAAAATTTTTGTAGAAGTCTTCCAAAATCTTTCACATTTTGCAAGACTTTCTCCAAGGCAAATATACGCATAAATGTTATTCAAAGTTTTAAAATTTGGGAAGTATGGAAAGTCTTTAAATTTTCTCATTTATTATGAGTAACACAAACTTTAAAAGAGATTTTACAAGTATATAACGAGTAACATATACTTACAAGGAGTTTTCTAAAGTATACAACCAGTAACACAATACTTTGGAAATCTATTAAAGTTTCTGGTAATCACAAAAAATATTTATTGAGCAAACCCCGTAAAGTTATTTCACCCTTATCTTATACAAGGGTTATAAGATAATTTTTATACTGTTAAAGTCGGTGGATTAGTCACGAGAGACTTTTTTTCACAACAACTCAGCAACTAATACCAAAATAAAAAAAAGATTGTCTAAGATCTGACAATTATAGGTCAAGTAAAACATCACCGGCGGATTAGTGGGTTCACCTCTCCCAAAAACTACAAAACAGATGTCGAAAGCTTCATTTGTCTTTTTAACTCCGCAGGACCCAGCCTGGTGATCAGTTCTCTTCCCGGAATTCTTTTGGTTTCTCGGTGTTGCCGAGACATAGCGCGTGTTTCTTTAGGTTTCAATTCAACCTAAGAAGAGAAGTTCTACATTAGTTCGATAGTTTTTTTTGTCAAAGATTAGTGAACTCGTATAATACTAAACTTTAAATTTACTAATCCTCCCCATCTTGACCATATACTAACTGAAATGAAAATGTAAGTATTCAAACAAGCAACTAGAAATATTTAGTATTTCTTAAAAATAATTTACATTTGGAAAAAATGGATAACCGCCAAGGAGATTCGACAAATAAGGAAGGGAGGAACGTGCACCCCGGTTAAAGGCAGGGTGCACAAAGTCGGACTCTGAATATAGATTTACTATGAAACCGATAATTATGACCACTTATATATGTCTCACATGTTTCATTAAGAGATGGGTCCAAATTCCATCCACAAAATTTAAGGAAGAACAAATATTTACTACTCCCTCCGTCCCATTATTAGGTTCAAGTTTCAAATTTTCAGTTTCTTGCGTATTTTTTTGAGCTTGGTTTGGTCGACTTTTATTGAGATCTTTTCGGAGATTTGATCATATACTAGCATGTTATTTCAAAATAGGAATGGTATTATTTTCGGGAAAATGGAAAGATTTCGTATCAAATGAGAAAAAAGAGAGAGGAGGTATTCTCGGGATTTTGTGGGTTTATTATGGGAATTTACGTGGAGATTTCTTCCCTGCGCAGAGTTTAACATCGTCCAAGATGAGTAAGAAATGTTCTTGGAGTGTGGAAGCTGCAGTTGACGCGTGAAGAAGAAGAGAATAAAGAAATTATTTTCGTGACTTAAACAAAAATTATTACGAGAAGATTTTGGGTTATTACATGAGATTTTTAGTCCTGCTGTGCATAAATAGGTTGATGGGAGTCTGAGAAGTGGGTATCGAAAGTTTGGGGTAGAGGCAGAGGAGAACATAGAGTTGCAGTGAAGATTTTAGGCATCTGCTAAAGAAGAAAAATAGGAGTTGTAGACGATAGAAGCAAACTGTCATTCTGACGAACACGAAGAACATTAAGTGATGTGAACTGTAGCAGAGAACTGTTGTTTTCCAATAATCCCTGTCACAATTTATTTGCAACAAAAAATTTGACTTTGCAACACTTCTTCTGTAACATCTATAACGCCATTAAAGTGTTGCACGTACTCTGCTTAATTATTTTTCATTATTTTCTCTTTGAGCCATGTATCAACCTTTTAAAAGTAATTTGAGTATGATGAGCTAAACCCTGAAAATGCGGGGGTCTAACAACCACACCCAACAATTCGTTTGGAAATCTGAGAGGACTTACTCCAATATACTTTCTAGAGAATCAACTAGACTGTCATACTCAATCTAGAGCAAAGTATATCAAAGAGTTTAATATCTCTAACTCTTAATTCAATCTGCAATCAACAAATAGAAATCTGCGAGCCCGATTGAATATAAGAGGAGTAACTTGAATGGTACCAAAGACCAATGTTCAAGTGTCAATCAATTTAAATCAACAAACCCAAGGTATGATATTCTAATTGATTGAACTTAACACATAACCTGTGATATTTCAATTATATAACAAAATATAATGCGGAAAAGAAATAACACAGGCACCAGAAGTTTTGTTATCGAGGAAACCGCAAATGCAGAAAAACCCTGGGACCTAGTCCAGATTGAACACCACACTGTATGAAGTCGCTACTGACTCTATCCTACTACCAATTAACTTCGGACTGGACTGTAGTTGAACCCTAATCAATCTCACACTGATTCAAGATACAGTTGCGTTCCTTACATCTCTGATCCCAATAGGATACTACGCACTTGATTCCCTTATTTGATCTCACCCACAACCAAGAGTTGCTACGACCCAAAGTCGAAGACTTGATAAACAAATCTGTCTTAGACAGAAATGTCTATAGGATTGAATAAATCTGTCTCCCACATAAATGCCAAAGAGTTTTTGTTCCGTATTTTGATAAATCAAGGTTAACAGGAACCAATTGATAAACCGGACTTATATTCTCGAAGAACAGCCTAGTATTATCAATCACCTCATAATAATCTTAATCGACTAGAGAAACAAGATATTGTGGAATCACAAACGATGAGACGAAGATGTTTGTGATTTCTTTACTTTTTCCTATCGGAGAAATTAATCTCAAGTCAATTATTTCAATTGTACTCAATACGATAGAATCGGGCAAGATCAGAAAACGCAACTACAAAGAAAATAATTGGGTCTGGCTTCACAATCCCAATGAAGTATATGAAGTCATTAACCTACAGGGTCTCGATAGAAACCTAAGGTTAAAGGAGAATCGACTCTAGTTTATGCAACTAGTAACACACAGGAGGTGTGCGGATTAGTTTTCCCAGTTGCTAGAGTTCTCCTTTATATATTTTTCAAATCAGGGTATGCAATCCAAGTTAGCTTGGTAACAAAGCATTCAAGAATAATTGACTCGAAAAATCTGGAAAAATTAGAATCAACTAACCAACAATTAGAATCTACAGGAATAATCATGAAATTGTTGCATTGATGCTAATAAACTTATGGTTCTGTCGGTCAAAATTATATGGTTTTAGAGCTAAAATCAAATTATCTCTTTCCTCTTCGCCTATTCCAAAATTTTCATCCATAACAACCATATTTATCAAAATCCAAACTACAAATTTAAGAGTAATCAACCGATTAATTAATTAATAATAATCAACAACTTTCTTTGGCCATTTCATCAATCAATTTCTTTGAAATTTCCAAATTTGAAACTCTCGTATCTCAACTATGGCAGTTTTGGATATTTTCTGAAACTTCTATTTAGTCAGAGAAATAAATAATCTATGGTAGTCCATGAAATCGTATCTCTATACGAACTAATATCAAACCGCTTAATAACCGGTATAATCGAAGAAATCACAACTCACATACGTATAACCAACCCATTTTGTACAAAATCATAAGATTACCATCCAATTATAATAACCTGAGAATGAACTTGACAACTACAAAAGCAATCACTTAGTTCAGGCTATTAAGAACATGCTTTTAAAACAAAAGTGATTGTAATGGGTGAAATACCAATAATTTTCTTATACACAGATGTAACATTAATGGTTTTTTTTTTCTTACTAAATATAAAGCTCTAATATGGTGTTCATGAAGTAGAAGATTAAAGATATGTTGTTTTGCCACAGAGAAAAGAGAAAGAACGGTATTAATGGAAAGCTGGTTTTTGATGTATATTTAGTATTTCTTAAAAATAATTTATATTTGGAAAAACTGGATAACCGCCAAAGAGATTCGGCAAATAAGGAAAGGAGGAACGTGCACTCTGGTTAAAGGCAGGGTGCACAAAGTCGGACTCTGAATAGAGATTTACTATGGAACCGATAATTATGACCACTTATATATGTCTCACATGTTTCATTAAGAGATGGGTCCAAATTCCATGCACAAAATTTAAGGAAGAACAAATATTTACTACTCCCTCCGTCCCATTATTAGGTTCAAGTTTCAAATTTTCAGTTTCTTGCGTATTTTCCTGAGCTTGGTTTGGTCGACTTTTATTGAGATTTTTTCGGAGATTTGATTATATACTAGCATGTTATTTCAAAATATGAATGGTATTTTTTCGGGAAAATTGGAAGATTTCGTATCAAATGGGAAAAAAAGAGAGAGGAGGTATTCTTGGGATTTTGTGGGTTTATTATGGGAAATTTATGTGGAGATTTCTTCCATGCGCAGAGTTTAAATCCGTCCAAGATGAGTAAGAAACGTGCTGGGAGTGTGGAAGCTGCAGTTGACGCGTGAAGAAGTGGAGAATAAAGAAATTATTTCGTGACTTAAACGAAAATTATTACGAGAAGATTTTGAGTTATTACATGAGATTTTTAGTCCTGCTGTGCATAAATAGGTTGATGGGAGTGTGAGAAGTGGGTACCGAAAGTTTGGGGTAGCGGCAGAGGAGAACATAGAGTTGCAGCGAAGATTTTCGGCATCCGCTGAAAAAGAAAAATAGGAGTTGCAGACGATGGAAGAAAACTGTCATTCTGAAGAACACGAAGAACAATAAGTGATGTGAATTGTAGCAGAGAACTGTTGTTTTCCAATAACACCTGTCACAATTTATTTGCAATGAAAAATTTGAATTTTCAACACTTCTTCTGTAACATCTATAACATCATTACAGCGTTGCACATTCTCTGCTTAATTATTTTTCATTATTTTCTCTTTTTCAAACACTGTTTGAGCCATGTATCAACCTTTTGAAAGTGATTTGAGTATGATGAGATAAACCCTGAAAATGCGGGGGTCTAACAACCACACCCAACAATTCGTTTGGAAGTCTGAGAGGACTTACTCCAATATACTTTCTAGAGAATCAACTAGACAGTCATACTCAATCTATAGTAAAGTATATCAAAGAGTTTAATATCTCTGACTCTTAATTCAATCTGCAATCAGCAAATAGAAATCTGCGACCCCGATTGAATATAAGAGGAGTAACTTGAACGGTACCAAAGACCAATGTTCAAGTGTCAATCAATTTAAATCAACAACCCAAGGTCTAATATTCTAATTGATTGAACTTAACACATAACCTGTGATATTTCAATTATATAACAAAATATAATGCGAAAAAAATAACACAGGCACCAGAAGTTTTGTTAACGAGGAAACCACAAATGCAGAAAAACCCCGGGACCTGATCCAGATTGAACACCACACTGTATGAAGCCGCTACAAACTCTAGCCTACTACCAATTAACTTTGGACTGGACTGTAGTTGAACCCTAATCAATCTCACACTGATTCAAGGTACAGTTGCGTTCCTTACGTCTCTGATCCCAGTAGGATACTACGCACTTGATTCCCTTAGTTGATCTCACCCACAACCAAGAGTTTCTACGACCCAAAGTCGAAGACTTGATAAACAAATCTGTCTCAGACAGAAAGGTCTATAGGATTGAATAAATCTGTCTCCCACAGAAATGCCAAAGAGTTTTTGTTCCGTCTTTTGATAAATCAAGGTGAATAGGAACCAATCGATAAACCGGACTTATATTCCCGAAGAACAGCCTAGTATTATCAACCATCTCATAATAATCTTAATCGACTAGAGAAACAAGATATTGTGGAATCACAAATGATGAGACGAAGATGTTTGTGATTTCTTTTATCTTGCCTATCAGAGAAATTAATCTCGAGTCAATTATTTAAATTGTACTCAATACGATAGAATCGGGCAAGATCAGAAAAAAGAACTACAAATAGTTGGGTCTGGCTTCACAATCCCAATGAAGTCTTTGAAGTCGTTAACCTACAGGGTCTCGATAGAAACCTAAGGTTAAAGGAGAATCGACTCTAGTTTATGCAACTAGTAACACACATGAGGTGTGCGGATTAGTTTTCCCAGTTGCTAGAGTTCTCCTTTATATAGTTTTCAAATCAGGGTTTGCAATCCAAGTTACCTTGGTAACAAAGCATTCAATAATCACCGTTAGATGAAAAACCTGATTCAACCAAGCTAATATATTTCAACTGTTAGATCGAACTTAGCTTGTTACACACAAACGAAATGTAACCTCATTTAGGTTTATGTAACTGTACCCAAACGTGTACACCATGTTGGTTCACAAATAGTTAACTGAGGTTAGGCATATGATTACTCTCATATCAACCTTATTCATCTTAACCATAACTAGTTCAAATGACTCAAATGAAACTAGTTAAAGAGTTGGTCAATTGTTATATTCTCATAGAATTATACAATAACACAATTGAAGCAAAATCGGTTTGATTCACTCGAATCAATCATGAACATTATATCCACGGTTTACAAAGATATCATTCCTTATTATATAAATATTTATGTTCATGTTCATAACCGATTTTAAAATTTAACCTTCAAGTATGCAAACGGGTACGCATACTTGAAATACCCAGACTAAGATAGGGTTTCGCTAGTACGCAAACGAGTATGCGCACTTCCAATACCAGCAGAAATTCTCGTACATGAACCTGTACGCCAGTACACAAATGGGTACGCATACTTAGGTTCCTGGATTTCTCAAACCAACCGGTACGCAAACGGGTGCGCATATTATGGTTCCCGGACATGGATTACATATATGCAAGAGTGCACAACATGACATATCCAATAATGGTTAAGTGTTCTAAACTCTTATTTCAATCATTGAAAATTTCTTAGAGGATGACAATAGCCGTTTTCACACACTATTAGCATCAAATCAATTTTCAAGTTATTGAAATAATCATAACGAAACATTCCAAGACAACACCATATCACATAAACCATGCAAGATGTTACTCGGAAATTTTCACATGATATAAGATGAACTTGGTCGAAGCGAAAGCTTTCCAACACATATTTCGAGAAATATGTAAGCGAGATAAACTCAGCTTGAAATCTCAAATGTGTATATAGAAAACTATATCGTAATACGACTTATGTCTCAATATAAGAGATAGAGTAGAAATATACTTTCCAAGTGATAGATGAGTTTAAGTCTCCACGTACCTTTTGTCGATGAAGTTCCACAAGCTCCCCTTCGTAGTTCTTCGTCTTCAAATGATGAACGCCGTGAAGTCTAAGCTCAAATACACAATCTATGTCCTAGTCCGAGACATCTATAAATAGGCTAGAGATCAAGACTTATAGTTTTGATCACTAACATTGAAAAACATGCTTGATATAGCAACGCATGCGAGTTCGAACGAGCAGTGTCTTAAAAATCTCCCCCTTTGTCAATTTATATGACAAAACTATCAATACATATGGACTACAAAATAAATAAAAATTTGTAGCTTATCATCCAAATGCTTGATCTCCTTGGCATCTTCAACACCACTCAAAATCCTCGTCATTTCCAAGTACTCCATGATTCTAAACGTGTTCAACTCATCATCATAGTTTTTGAAGATCCATAGTGATAACAATGAGAAAACAAATGCTCTCAATCGTTGTTATACAATGTCATATTATTATTACACAGTATCAAAGTTCAATTGTATCACAACTTTGAAAACAATACTACGGTGATATGTATCACTCCCCCTTAGTCAATACTTCATCTCATCTGGAAAACCACTCCCCCTTACATAATGATCCGTAAACTATATGTATTTGTAGTATGAAACTACACATTAATTCTCCCACTTTTTGTCAATATAAATTAGCAAAGATACGAAAACTAGTGGGATCCTCATGAAATTTTCATAGAGATACTTCATGACCAAAAGAGAATAACATACTAACTAATTTAGATGCAATCATAAAGCCGAAGCTAAATGCATTCATCAAGGAGTTTATAAAGATACAAGATAACCCCTATAATATTCCACAGCCGCACTCCCTACAAAGATTTGGCAATTAAGAACAAGTTCAATTAAGAACTCTCCCCTATAATACGTCATTCCCGAAAGAACAACAAAGGCGACCTTGCTTTTACAAGAAAAGAAGGATTTCTTTTGATATAACCAAATCACATGAAAACATGAATTTGAATCCAAAACTCTCAATTGAATTAACCACAAAAATGATCAGTATATGCACAAAAAATGTGACATATAATAGACTTAATCCTTGTAAACAAAAGTTCATCATTTCTTTCATCAAAAATTTTCATAATGACATAAAAGGCTTTTAATTTTGTATTGTCAAAAGTTCATTCTATCTTTTATCAATACTTTCATACCGACATAATAGAGATAACTTTTGAACAAGTATGGGACAGTCACAGATTCACGGACGTAAACAACATATCCCATAACAATTTGCAATGTGTAAAATCATAAAGATTAAAATTGCAAACATCATCTTCCAAATAACTTAGAATTTAAATAAATAAATATAAAAACATTGAGGATGAAAACGTTGGACATAGCTATGTGTACCCACAATAATGGCTATTCCAAACCCTGGTTATTCTTCTAAAAACACAAGAAATAAATTCTCATAAGAATATTTACTAGAAAAAATAAATCAAAACAATTCATACGAGATCAACAACCATGGAACGAACAAGGGCGAGTTCATCATTTGCTTTCTTTAGCTCCTCCTTAAAAAACACTAGGTTCTTTGATGCAATCTCAAGATGTTCACGCATGACCTCAAAATCTTGAAGAAGATTTCCAACCAATTGAAGCGACATCTGGATTGGAAGATCTTTTTCATGATCAATTGCTTTAAAGCAAATAACAGGGATGAGATCATCATCAAGTTCAAAGGTTATCTCATCAAAGTTGTCTTCCTTTTTGCTTCCTTCCATCGTGCACTTGCTCAATCAAACCCATAAGAGCTCTTGGCGTTACCGTACCAGTATGTATATCAAACTTGATATATATTTAAGAGATAATTTCTACAAGAGAAACCTAGGGTTTCTTGCATACGTTTGGTAACGGGTCGGGGTGCACAGATTAAAGGTTAATACCCAAGGAGAGGTCGGTTCACCTATGGAGCAAACAAGTTTTGAGACAATGACAAGAATCTTTGATACAAAGTGACTCGACTGTCATTCTAGGAAGAAAAACTAGTGTATATCATGAAGGCATTGTGTATACAATTTAAAACAAAACTGTTCGGAGCAAAATACAAAAAGAGATCAATGTCATCACAATACAACACAGACCATTTGTCAAGAAGAAGGTATCTTCTTGAGGAAAAAGAGATCAATGTCATCACAATACAACACTAGTTTTTCTTCCTAGAATGACAGTCGGGAAATTTTCTTTATAATAGAAATATCACAAGTAGTATATTGTTTACCTTTATAATAGAAATATCACAAGTAGTACGTTAAACAACCTAGGCATTTTTTCGAGCTCAAACTATTCGGAACCTACAAGATTTATAATTTTGAATTTGTATCTTGAGATATAGATTACAAGACTTGTTCTTGTTGGAATTTGGTTCATATACAGTTCAGTACATACTAGGTTGATTATCAAATATTGATTTTTGAGATCGTCCAAGTAAACTTGTTCTACAACTTAGATACATGATTTCATCTGTTGATCTATACTACTGATTGTAACAAGTTTGTCCATATAGATATCCGAACAAAAATGTTGGTGGTGTATTTGGTACCATCTTCTTTCAGAAAAAACCTAATTCAATTGTAGAACCTACAAAACCTTTATGTGAAGCACCGCTTTTACAGTGCCTGGATATACAATTATATATTTTCTAATTACACCAAACTTATTTTCCAAGGAATGTGCATCAGTGTCATTTTCATTTCCGCTAATTTGAACAAAGATTTCGTGAACACATTGCCAAAATGACTGCTTGATTAGAACCAGCAACTCCACTAATAGTTGTGCAAATGTATTTATTTGTAAGATGAACATCTTCTTGGGGAGTGAAAATCCTCTCCACACCGAACTAAAATGAAAGAAAATTTCGGTAGTAAGAGAAAAATAATCAACAAAAGTTCAATTAATTGGGGCAAATTGTATTTGAAATGAAGAGTTATCGTATATAGAGAAAATTTCGATGCTAGTTTTGTAACCATGATTATAATATTCTGAGATGCAATGACTTGAAATATAGAGTCATCTCAGACAAATGGAAGGCCAAGATCGAGTGTTAGAGGAGTGTGGGGAAAATATAAAGTCAAGAGAGAGATCACTTCATGGCCCAATACTAAGAAGTGTCTACCCCGGAACTGGGAAAAATTTGAGTATCCGCCAAGGTTGTTCTCCAGAAACTAAGGGTGACCAACGCATGGGTGGATGCTGATTTGGTGGATGCGGATTTGGTACCACCTGCGTCCAATCCATCTAAATTACCGGTTTTAAAAATACACCTGTGTCCAGTCTATTACCCGGCGGGTGTAATATACGTAGGTGAACGGACAAACCGAGTGGATGCGGGTGGATTCGCGGACTTTAATTAAAATGAGTATGTTACTTGAAAACTTGGGGGTACCAAAATACAAAACCAACTTTTTCTTAGGCAACCTGTATGGACTAAACTCAAATATAATTCTGAGAGTTCAACTTAATGAATCTCAATCAGAAAAGATATGGAGAGCTTATATCTCTTTCTCTCATAATCAGAATGTTACAGAAACTATAGTCCGTGAACCTGATTATATCGTGAGAGTACTTGGACGATTCCAAAGATCAATATCCAAGAATAAATCAAGTCGTATCCAACAATTGTGATGGACTTATCTACTTGAATTGATTACAACGTACAACCTATGATATTTCAATTATAAAGATAAACAATATAATGCAGAAAATAAATAACACAGACACCAGAAATTTTGTTAACGAGGAAACCGCAAATGCAGAAAAATCACGGGACCTAATCCAGACTTGAACACCAAACTGTATTAAGCCGCTATAGACACTAGCATACTATTAGAACTTCGGACTGGAATGTAATTGAGATCGAATTAAACTGTCACAGCAATTCAGTTACAGTCGCGCTCCTTACGCCTCTTGAATCCCAGTAGGACTCCGCACACATGATTCCCTTAGCTGACGTCATTTACAGCCTAATAGTTGCTTCAAGTTAATTGAAGACTGTAAACAAATCTACCTCCCACAGATAATCCTATATGTGATTTCCATTATGGTCAAAGATCAAGGTGTGGTAGGAAATTGATTGCAATAGACAAAGTCTAGCAAACCTCAAAATCTGGTCTTATGGCTCCCGCTCCCTTATTATTCACCTCACAAGTATAAACTTGTGGAATCAAAAAGTCTGAGACGAAGAAACTTTGTGATTCCTGTCTATCTTGTTTGTTGGAGCAAGGCTCGACAATCAAGACAAGATCAGGATACACGAACTATCAAGATAACGATAGTTAGACCTGGCTTCACGGATCCCTAGGTGAAGTCTTTTTAGTCGCTAAACCCTATAAGGGTTTTAAGGAGAAGACAACTCTAGTTTACAACTAGGACACACATGAATAGTGTCAGGGACTCAAAGATCCCAATTGTTTGAGGTTCTCCTTTTGTAGACTTTCAAGATCAAGGTTGCTTTGAATTTAAGCTAAGGTAGCTTTGGATAATCAATAATCACCGTTAGATGAAAAACCTGACTTGAGATTAACATAGCAGAATATACACTCTGGTTAGGATGAACCATAACCGAACCATGTACAAAGACTTGTTCATGTACGGTTAGCCATACTAGCCACTTTAACAATAAGCTTAACCATTTTCATATAACACTTAAGACTTTACTCTTGAGTCACAAATGTGATCAATCATGTCTAGATAGTGTTTTTAGAGAGTTATTCAAATGTCGATTATCTCATAGAAATAATTCTGATGCATCTGAAAATATTCGACAAGGTAAGTACGTGTACTGGGCACGTGTATTATACCTGTTCGAGAACATTCTTGTCATGGTATGTATATCGGCTATACGTACCCTTAAGACAAAAACGAGTTCAGGAACTCACGGATCTTTTATGGTATGCGTACCTTATTTGGTTTTGAAACCAACAGATCTTTTCCGATTTTCATACTAGGTATGCGTACCTTTCCTGGTTCACGAGTTCATAGACTTATTATGGTATGGATACCGGGTATGTGTACCAAAAAGTCGTTGTCGAGCTATATCTAAGCCGGTACGTGTAATGGGTACATATAATGCGGCTCCGGACTTATAACAGTTCTCCCAGTATACGAGTTGGTATGCATAATATCATATATCCAAATTTACAGTAGTTATATATTTCTATAATAATCGATTCGAAATATTCCTGAATAACATCAATCACACATATCACTATTCCATACTATTTTCAAATGATTAAATCTTAAATCATAATTAGGTCATAAGAAATAAATTGCTTTTCACCAAATTCATCAAGTATGAAAAAAATGTTCTTAAGCTTAGCATATTTCGAGAACGATAATCAAGATAAACTTGACTCGAAAATTCTGTTATGCATATACTGTCTAATTTAGTCATGCGACAATGTATCAAAGATATAAAGGTGAAAACTTGAGAAATAGGTGGTTCAGTCTTCACTTACCTTTTGTTGAAGAAGTTTTCCAGAGCTCCTGTTGATCTTCGCCTTCAAACGGTAGAACGCAGTTGTAGTTACCTAAAATCTATGAGAGGTTAGAAGTGGGATTCTAGGGTTTCTGAAAGTGAGTTATGGGAGGTTGAGCATGAACACTCTTCGCCGAAACCACACATAATGTCCGTTCAAAGGATACTTCAGTCACAGGGAAGAGATTTAGGGCTGGTCTTAGGGAGGAAGCAGATGAAAAGAGAGATCAGATAATTCTAGGGTTTGAAGAAGAATTGCTCTGAGAGGTTATGAGAAATATTGTCGTAGCTTGGAGAAATAGATGACCTATTTATAGATGAATTTCTCTAATCTCATGTCGGTGAATATAAGGATTGTTTTTTCGTGCCGTGCGGAGCAATTCTCCCGTCTCTTCAGGATTAAAAATAAACTAGGTTGTGTTTATCTCATTATTCCACCGCCTTTACTCTCTTCTGTGGTGAGAAATAAGCCGGGAATTCCTAACACGTGTCGTAGATAGCCAGACCAAAACCCTAATTATTATCTCCCCCCTCTCCCCCCACCCATTTATGCGAAGCTGAGTCAGCCTTTGTGATGACGTGTTGAGAAAGAGAAATATTCTCTTTAGCCGAGTTGGCCGGGATAGAGAGATATTCTCCGATTTGTAAGAATGACTAGGATGAGTCACGTGAAAAGGCATGGGATGCCGCAGAATTCTTGTGGAGAGGAGACTGGATTCCTACACGAGGCTCGTGCCTACCATGGGGAATATTCAGGCTTATCTGAGATTTCCCGAGAGATTTGAATCTTTCCGAGATTTTGCAGATTGATTTGAATCTCTCCCGAGATTTTGCAGACAGTTCAAAATCTCTACGAAGATTGTGTTAATGGATATGAATCTCTCTGTGGTCAGCTGGGACTCGTCCTGGAGAGAGAGAGAGAGAGAGAAAAGGCTTTGTACGCCCTATTAATGTCTGTGCGAGACTTTGGCTCACTTGTCTTTGACCAGCGTATCTTGCTGAGATGTGCTAGGAATCAACTGTGTGTCTATATGATGGGCCAACAAGACCAGTGTATCTCGAAAGGATGTTCTAGGAGTCTGTCGAAAGGTCCCAGAGGTAGAATAACCAGCATATCTCGCGGGGATGTCCTAGGAGTTATTCGGAAACCTTAGTAAGTCGAGTCAGAGCCTAGAGAAGACATGACCAGTGTATCTCGCGATGATGTACTAGAAATAAGTCCTTGATCTCAAATAGGGTGAGTCGTGCTTACATGAGATATGCGTATCTCCACTCTGGGTCATAAGTCCTCCGGGGATGTCTTTACGCATCTACAGAGCCTACATGACCAGCAGTATCTCATCGAGGATGTATATTAGGAATCATGGCATCACAATCAGCTGCGTCTCGCGAAGACATGCTGGAATTGTGGCTGCTCTGGTTCGTAAGTCTGTCGTGGAAGTTTTACGCTCTACAGAACCTACGTGACCAGCAGTATCTCGTCAAGGATGTATACTAGGAGTCACGACATCACGACCAGCAGTATCTCGCAGGGACGTATACTAGAAATCGTGGCTCTTGGTTCCTTGAGGAACAAGGCCTTAATATCTCCCGTGAGAGTTGAGTTTCGACTATGATCTTGAAATGACGCTTTTACCCCTTATCCAAATTTCACCATCTACATTAAGTCCCGTACTCAGAGTAGAACCTTGATTGTTCTATGATGAGTATATAGATGGTTACAAATCGGCCGGGAGCGAAATTAAAATCCACTCGGTATTCTAGACTTGCCGAGTCCCCAGATTGATGTTTAGTCTTTGATTATTATGACTCTAATCTTGGAATCGATTCTGGACTTTGGAACTTCATGAGATTTTGTGTTAGACGTTAATAAAATGATAGTAAAGTCTTGATGAGACAAAATTTATGTCTGGAGCGAATGGGATTTGTTAATTAGGGTTTCCTTGGCCAAAACCCTAATTTTCTCTCTTCATGCATCATTGAGATTTCTAGTTTGTACAGGCGAGTATGTGAAGAAGAGAAAGTTCTTAAATGGCTTCATTGATGTCCTTGATGTTGGTGAAGAGCCGTGAGAAAATATAGGCACTTACTTTTGAAGTTACGGGACTATCCCATGTAAATACTGAATTCATTCTTATACTGTACCTAAACCCTAATTTCTCTTTTGTTCGCATCTGACTCCTTCGGACACTGTGGAGAGGCTTGACGAGGCTTGGAATGTATACATCTATGTTGTGGAGTCGACACCTTTTATGATGAGAGCATGTTTGATTCCTATGAAATTGCCTAGGCATGGTCGCGGCTTGAGAGAGGGAGAGAGGCATGTGTATGGTCCTTCTTTTGGAAATTATGAACCCGAACTTTCATGTTTAAGCTAAATCACCTTTATTTTTTATGAAATTCCGCCTTTCTGGATTCCGTTTCAATCCCATTCTTCTTTAAACACTAAGATAACTTAGTTTTCACGTGTATAAAGCCTTGGTAATGAGTAGATGAGAGGTTTGTCGGTCTCTAACTGTATTATGGCCTTTTTCTTTTGAAAATACTCAAAATTACGAAATAAGGGTATTTGGGTCAAAATCCCTTATGAGCTCGTTTTTTTAGAAGATTGATGAGATAAATGGCATGAGAGAGGTGTATAAAACCGTCCAAGAGAAGGGAGAAAGGCTCATCCCCTTCTCTTTTAGAGTAAATCCCTTTTTCGCCAAATTCTTGAAATTATGACTTATTTTCGTCAAAACCCCGATTCTCTTCAATTTTGGTCCCTCTGAAAAAAATTCCAAGAGAATAAGTGATGTCCAAATGTCCCAAAATATATTTCATGCATGTGGGAGAGGATTGGCAACGTTCAGAGAGATTTTTGAAGAAGGGAAAGCTTAGATTTCCTTATTTGAGCTAAATTCCTTTAATTTTCTCTTTTAGCTCCAATTCCTTTTCCTTTTGAACGATGGATTCCCTTTTGATATAGGATTGAAAAGAGAACTATTTTACAACTCTTTTATGCGTGCACTAGGTCTGTAGGTTGTTCCATCATTCTTTCACATGTTCTGTTTGTATGAGGACTCTTCGTTTGGGTGTTCGTCAGGAAACTTCAGTTTTGAGAGACTTGCGTAGAATGGATATAAAATCTTCATACGATGTCAGATTTGAGATATCGACCCTAATTTGAAAATATAAAAGAACTATCTATTCAACTCAAAAATAATGACCTAATTCTGAGTTATTTAAGTCAGTCAACCAATCACGTACCTTTGTCATCAGGAATCTCGTATACAATTTCAGGAGTTTTTCAGATTGCTCTTACTTCGGTGTTGGGGACACATCTCCTACCTCATTTGTTCGTTTGAGGAAAACTTTTGGTATGTTGTTTAGAAAACATAGGGGAAAATATTTTCTTCAGGAAGAACCCTGAAATTTCTTATTGTTTGTTATCGGTTAGTCTTCGTGTTGGAATGTATGGATGTCTGTTTTCGAAAGGAGTCCTTGTTGCGTTTAAACTCTTGATGTATTGAGACTCTTAGGAAATGATCCTTTGGAGTGTTGTTAACTAATTTTCCTTCCTTAGCTTGACATAGGTCATGAATTTATCCCTTTGGGCCAAAACGCTTATGTGGCATGCTTATACGTTTTTACTCTTAGTTACGAAGAAAGCATGTCTTCTCTCAATTCTTAAACCATATAAACTCATTAATATCCTTGACGACGTGGATTTGGTTTATTGAAATAAAGGTAGTGATCTAGTCGTGAGGACGGGCTTCGTTTTTGTGAGACTTGACGCATTCTTGTTGAATAAAACCCTAGCGGTGTTTATATACGTCTTCAACTCTTGTATTTTTGATATAGTTTTTCTAACTCCTTCCTTGTTTGTAGGCTCACGTTATGAATATAATTCAATAAAAACATGTTGATAATAGAGTGGATGACCTTATCTTTTTTGGCGGTACAAGTGTGCAACAATCCCCAATTATCAGTAACTTTGGTGTTGGAGAATTCAAAAGAGGTGAGGAAAAACGCATTACCGGTTATCATACTGCTGGTGTTGACCTTGTTAGCCTTATTTGACTTCTGACTAAGGATGAGATACTCGTGGCATATTTGGTAACATGAGGAGAATAACTCTAAGCGCTCTTGCTTCTGAGGATCTTATAAATTTGGAAAATTTCGATGACCACCCGTGATGATCAATGTAATCGAGAGTCGCTGGAAATTCTGTTGGAGCTGACTGGAGCAAGCTAAACTACGGTCTTCGTTTCTCAGAGGAGGCCCTTACATGAGAGAGACTAGTAGCTGAGGAGATGTAGAGGAAAGGATATGGATGCCTTAGGGAATAAGAGAGAGTTTTCTTTCCGAGAGGTAGAGGCCACTACTGCCACATGATTTTCTTAAATGTTGGTAATTTTCTTCTTCGGTTCTTGCTTGTACTCGTCTAGTGAAGTAACGGCTCCGTCATGAGCTCGAACTTGATGCAAACCTTTTCTTGCTTCGTTGCATATGCGAGTAGGTGAAAGCTAGGGTTGTCAATGGGTTCGGGTCCTCCCGGATACCAACAGAACCGGACCCTACTTATAAAAGACGGGTCCGGTTCATAAATTTGTGGACCCAGAACCGGACCCGTTTAAAGACCCGGGCGCCCGTCGGTTCCGGTTACCCGTTGGGTATTAAGAAAACTATAAAAAAAAATCTTAAAAACTTAATTTCTTTCTCTTTTTAGCTTGAATCTAAATTGTTTTTGTAAAAAAATATTATTATTTCTTAATTAATGTACTAAATAAAGATAAATGTAAGAGAAAATTAAAAACGAAAAAAAAATCAAAGCCAAAACTAGCAAAATGCTTATAATTTTGCTAAACAGATGAATAACAGGGTACTCGATACCCGCGGGTACCGGACGGGTATTACCCATTTGGATCCGTTAAGATTCGGATCCAATTGGTTAATTACCTGTCGGGTCCTAAGTTGTTAATGGGTCCAACTTTAGGACCCGAAACCGGACCCGACTGGTTCCAGTTCCGGGTAATGGCTACCCATTGACAACCCTAGTAAAAACCCTATGTTAAATTCGTAATAGGAGCTTAGTGATTATGAGCTTGTATACCTAAGAAGTAGGTACGAGGTTCGATCCTCATCAACTGCCTTATTTTTGGGTCCAAGAGCATAGCTCAGTGGTATCCCATCAACTCCAGTAAGGAGGAAGTCAGGGGTTCGATCCCCACCATAGTAGAGGTTTGTATTTAATTAATTGTATGCAGAGGTTCGGCGGGGTTAGGTCTAGCAGTGGGGCTAGTCCAACTGGCTGGATCTGGGTAGGGGCCTGGGTCCGGCTTTAGCCCATCAAAAAAAAAATCGGAATAGGAGGTCCTCTCTTGCACGGCTTTCACTCCAGAGGTTGTAGAAACTTCGTTCAACGCCCGATTTTAGTGGTTGACCCCAACTATCGAACAGGAAAGAGCTGCCTTTCATCTACTGGAGAAAAAAATAGGATTTGGAGATTGTTTTCTCGGTGATAAGTCCAGGTGAAGTTGAACTCGAAAAATATTAGGTTTTTCAGTAGAAATACATTCCAATGTCTTGATCATCTCTTGGATTGTATTTCGGAACGTCGGTCCTTTTTAACATGCGCTAGCAGGGACATAGATGTACAGTTTCCATCGGGTGCATCATCAAATTATCTACCATTTTTCCCAGACTGTTTAACTGTATGAAGTATGAGGCAGTTTTAGTATAGGAGATATTGCAGGCTCGTTTTCACCCATTACAAACCCTAGTTTATCTCGTGCGTGAATCTTGAGCGGAAAGAAGGGATTTGAACGTGTATTTTTCTTTGGTATAACCCCAATACATGTTTTCATATGTGAAAATCCTAAACATGTTCGGAAAAATGCTAGCTTAATTGATCATGATAGAAACCCTAGATTAGTCTTGATGGGTTTCTTTGGATGTGATGAAACGTGATTTTGAATCTTCTAATCTTCGACTTGTGGAAGTGTTATGGTATCTCTGTTTTGGGATTGATTTCTAATCCCAGAGGATTTGGTCGCAGGTTAAAACATTTCGTCATAAGAGAAGGCTATGTTGAATTCTGTTTGAAGATCGGCCATGGGAGTTGAGGCTCGGAATGATATCTGATTCTTGTTCATACACCTTTAGTGAGAATTCTCTAATTTGAAACGTTCTGAATTCTACCAATTTGTTTTTCACCTGGAATCCCTGGGTTAATGGTGTAAGATTCTTTCATCTAGGAGTTGGATGTTTGAGCCGTCTTATGTTAGTCACAAAGATGTACGATGCATGGTTCTTCGCAAGTCCCCAATTTCTTGCATGAATAGGATTTTCATTTACTGGAGATGTTTGATCGTCCAGGCAATACCTCTGTGTTGCTCGAGATTGAGTCTTCAGGGATGAGACAAAGTTGTTATTTAGTCTCTGCTAGATGTCTTAACAGGGACTCATGCTGATGAGTGCCAAATATTGTATATTTTTATCCCTTTTTGTTGGCATTTAACTCATCTTTTGCGCAGTAATTCTACATTTTATCCCATATTCTGTATTTTCATTGTTTTCAAGAATAAATATTTTTCTTACTTAATTTTGCATTTTTAGGTAATAAATAAAGTCTGGATGAATTGCGGAGCGGAATAGAGCAGAAAAGTAGTGAAAAGCCAGGAGGAATTACGCAAGGAAGCCGTGAAGAATGATGTGCGGAAGACCAAAGAGGGTAGAAATGGGCTTGAAGAAGAGATTTGTTCTTAAAGAAGAAGTGGGCTCAAGATTTTCCAAGCCCAAACTCATTTCCCAAACCCATATTCTATACCCAAAAGCCTAAAACCAAAATCCATACCCGCTTGCGTCTTCAGCCGTCAGATTGATCTCAGAGTCATCCTACGGTCGCCCCCTTGTTGTGCATCAAAGTTTGATACATCCGCTTTTCACTACAGTTCCTAACTCCATCAAGTGTCGTTAGTTTTGTTGTATCACTTCATCTGACGGTCGCTCCTCGCTTACCTCCGCATCGCCGTCAGATCTACCTACCATCTTCACATCCTACGGCCCAGATCGCATAACATCTTCACTCGCTGCAACTGCCCAACACCCTAACATCCGAGCCATATACCCCTACCAAACACCCCCTTCTCCTTCTTCCATCGACCTCTCCCCCTCCATGCCTGTTGCAGACCACCACCATCTTCTCCACCTGCTCTGCCTTCGCATCCACCACCTCACCTGCCTCAACTACCCAAACCAACCACACCCATCCTTCTCCCATCAATCCCCTACCCCTCTACCTATCTAATTCACTAATTTCTCTTCTCATCTTTCTCTGAAAACCTAGAAGAAAAATTGATGAATTAGGTGGAGTTAGTAGAGTAATTGGAGCGTGAGAAAGCAGCAGTAGAGTCAGAAGAAGATTGGGTTAGCATGCATGCGATCAATTCCAACGAATTAGGTGAGTTTCACCAAACCCTAATTACACTGTTTTGGGTCTTTTGGGGACTTCTCTTGTAAACTATAAATTGGGACTGTGGGTGTGATGTAAAAACTTATGCTGGGTTAGCCAGCTTCACTCTTGTAGAGAACTGGACTAGCCAGTTTCTCATTTGTTTCATGTTTACACTGTTGGTTCATATGTTTATCATGTTTTTGTATTTGCTCACCATATGTGTGTTGTTTGAATTGCCTTGTATGATATTTATTATTGTTTACAAGATTAGCATGAGCTAAGTTGCATTGCTGAGGCTCAGATGATGCTTTAGTGCACTGTTAGGTAGTGGAATGCTAGGTTAGAGCCTTAGGATGCATTGTTTTGATTGAGCAATGGGAGAAATTAGTGCTCATAGCAAGCTAATTCTCTTTCCATTCCATTTGTATGCTTAGGATGCATTGTTTTGATTGAGCAATGGGAGAAATTAGTGCTCATAGCAAGCTAATTCTCTTTCCATTCCTTTTGTATGCTTAAGATCCTAATTTCAACCTAGAATTGCATTGTTTAGCTAGGACACAAGGTGGATTCTAAGCCTTAGCTTAGCCACAGCTGAAAACTCCTCCCTGCCCTTGGCTAACAGCCTTGGTTTATTTGGTTTTGTTTCCTGTTAACTGCCACTGTTACCTTCGCTTCATTGTTTTTATTCTACTTCACTGTCACATTTACTTTACTTTCTGTCACTAATTCAGTTACACCAAAACAGCTCAGTTGTGTTTTAACACAACACAAAAATCTCTAGGAAAACAACAATAGCTCCCTCCAAGTCCCTGTGGACAAACCCCTGCTTATTCACTTTCTACTTTAGATCCTGTGCACTTGCAGGTGTAAATATAACCATAGTTTTAGGTTTAATTCCTTAGCTATCAAGTTTTTGGCGCCGCTGCCGGGGACTCGGTTAGCGGCGCTGTTGTTGTTTTTGTTCTACATTTGTTTGCTGTTCTCTGCATTTGTTTGCTGTTATAGGTCTTGTTGCTGGCTAGCCTTTGCTAGCTAGCTAGCTAACTGTTGCTGCTAGACCTTTCTTAACCTTGCTGTTGCATCCTTAGTGCATCCTGTTGCATCTTCACTGCATTTACTGTTTCATTACAACTGCATTCTTGCATTCTTTCATTTACTGTCATCTAGCTCACAGAATTCTTAACTTGCACCATCTAGCCTTTATGGATGCATCATTAGCTTTAGCTTGCATCTAGTTTTGTCCTGCATATTCAGTTATCAACTCATCTTGCAGCTCATTGATTCTGTCCTGTAACTTTCTTATTTGTCATCTGAAGCTTGTGCCATCTGCATTGCATCTTACATCATCTTGGCATACTTGTCATCTTATATTCTTGCATATCTTCTTGCACTGCATCCATTTGCATAAGCATCACTGTGTAACTGCATTTTAGTCTCACTTGCTTCTGTGCATTTAGTGTAAGCATTTAACTGTTCTTGCATACTGTTTTGCATTACCAAGCATCTTTGCTGTTCTTGCTTACTTAGTTGCATCTTTTAGCTTAGCTTAGTGTAAGCATAGTCCCTGTTCTTGCACTTCCTGTTAGGAATTGTCTTACCTCTTTAGTGCATTGTCTTGCTTCTTTCTCTTGCTCTTGTTATTGCTCTTGCTTTTGCCTTGCTGTTGGGTTCAGAACAAAAGCTGCTGCAATTGAACAAGCCCACTTGCTGTTGAACAATTCTGCTGGGCTTGCTGTTTGAACTGCAGTAGTGATCCTGCTGCCAAGCTTCTGTTGCTGGGCTGTGCAATAAAGAAACAAAAGCCCAACTGGGCTGTAAGCTGCAGAAGGAGAGGAAATTGAACCAAGCCCAACTGGGCCTTAAGTATTGAAGCCAAAGCTTAGGATGATCCAAAGCCCAACTGGGCTTTTGCAACCAAACCGAACAGCTGGGCTGTGCTTTATAGGTAAGCCTAAACCCATTAAGAGAACCCAACCTGTGGGCTTCCATTTTTAATTTGTGGGCTTGTAATAATTTTTGTTTTTCTTTATTTTTTATTTGGGCTTGTAATAATTTTTCTTTTTCTTCTTTTTCTTTCTTTTATGGGTTTGTAATTATTATTGTTGTTTTTATTTTCTTTTATGGGTTGTGCTAATTTATGCTAGGCT
Organism: Papaver somniferum; assembly: GCF_003573695.1. Taxonomy (NCBI): domain Eukaryota; kingdom Viridiplantae; phylum Streptophyta; class Magnoliopsida; order Ranunculales; family Papaveraceae; genus Papaver; species Papaver somniferum. The sequence goes on along the minus strand of NW_020651082.1, from coordinate 2,700,487 downwards.
AAGTTTAAAAAAATAAAAAAAAAAAAAAAAAAAAACCAAATTTTTTTTGCTCCTAATTTCGAAAACCAAATTTTATCCCAAGCAAAACCAAATTTTCTTTTCAAAACCCTTTCAAACCAAATTTTCAAAACCCATTAAAACCAAAAAATTTTTTGAAAAAATGGGCGAGTGTGTGAATAAACTCCGTAGTCTCCATGAATACATGTACCCTAACATAATAAGTCAGTTATCATGTATCGTCTTACCCCAGACTGATGGCCCATTTGAACTAAACGCAAGCATGATACAAATACTTCCTATATTTCGAGGGTTCGATTCTGAGAATCCCTATAACCATGTAAGAGAGTTTGAACAAATTGTCCGGGCTTTACAACCTGACCATATATCCGAAGACTCTTTGAAATTGCGTTTGTTTACTTTTTCTTTAAAGGAAAAGGCAAAAACATGGTTTTACGGTTTGAGACCGCAGTCAATCACCACTTGGGACCAACTCACAAATCAATTTGTCGGAAAGTTCTTTCCACATCATAGGACCATCTCTATTCGTCGAAGTATTAATTGTTTTGTCCAGTTAGATGGAGAAACACTTTTTCATTATTTTGAACGATTTAATGATTTGTTGTTTGAGTGTCCTCATCATGGCCTCGAGAAGTGGAGACTGGTCGCCATTCTTTATGAGGGACTAGACTTTAAGTCTCGAGCCTTGGTTGAATCTATGTGTAATGGTGAATTCATTGATAAAACTGTGGACGATGCATGGTTATTTCTAGCTGAAGTTGCAGAGAAAACCCATCAGTGGGAAACCTATAGGGAAACTAGGACCATGCCACATGATATGGGTAATCACCATGAGTCAGATGTTGATTTTCCCAATGAGCTTAATTCTGGATATAGTGTTTCATACCCTATTGCTGAAAATGTCAATCCATATTCACCTATTTTAGAGGCAGATGTATGGACGAAAAACACTAATGGTTTTGACAAAGTAGGATTTTCATGTATTTGTGATGATGATGATTATGATGATGTTATATTAGAAGAACATGTCTATGCTGAAAATGTTATGGAACCTTTGGGTTCAAATACATTAGGCTTTTCTGCCCCGACCTTCATGAATGATGTTTCTTCTAGTATTCCATATACATGTGATGAGGCTACTGATTTAGATATTGTGCAGTTATCCTGTGAAGAGCATGACTTAGGTAATGTTGAATCTTCTGTTGACACTAATGATCCTATGCATGAAAATATAGTTGATGTGTCTGATTCCATACTTAAGCCACAATATATTGCTTCTTTTGATGTTAATTTGGATATTTCGGATAACCATGATTCTGAATTTGGACTTGTGAAATTGTGTTGTGATGATGAGCATGCTACACAACTTGATTATGATTTAGAAAATGCTGATGTGACTGATAATATTGGTACTTTTGATCTCATGCATGTGAGAAACTTAGATGTCACCTTCTTGCCTAAGTCACAGATTGAGATTATTCCACCCAACCTAGATTTGGTTTGTAACAAAAATTTTAAACCAACTTTTTTGAAGATTCCCAACCTAGGATTGGAACTGTGTGCCTCTCAAGTCCTCTTGGACTATTTTGCATATAAATACAATACTTTTAAGGAGCCACAGTTGGAATATGCATGTTTGTCCATCCCAAACAAAGTCCATTTTCAGTTAGACCTTGTGAATCCTGCACCCCTAAAATTGTTAGATTTTGTGCTTAAAAGTAAACCTGTTGAAAAATTTAGGTTTAGGGGTGATTCATCCGGTTTTTCACTCTCGCTCTCATTTCAGTCCAATTTTAGTGTTTTGAAACTGTCTATGTTTCAACACTTTGTCTTTTGGGTTGATCCTCAACTCTTTAGATTGTTAGTGTATGGTGAATTTTTTGTATATAATCCAGTAGATAAAAATTTTAAAAATCCTTTTGTTCCTTTTGTATATATTTTGCTAATCCAATATGATCTCGGCTGACATATGTTGGATTCTTCCTTGAATAACGGAGTTCTAATATTGCTTTCGCCGAAATCGGGTATTCTCTTTCCTTTTTCTCTACTCAACATGATCCTCTTCATATGTTGTATTATAATTTGTTCATATTTTGAAACATTGAGGACAATGTTTAGTTTAGGTTTGGGGGTGAAAAGTAGATACTTTGATAATATGCCATAATTGAAAACAGAACTCCTTTTTGAAAAAATTTAAAAAATTCCAAAAAAAATTAAAAAATGATAAAAAAAAAAAAAAAAACATAAAAATGGAGCTCATTTACCTTGAAATGTTGACTCTTGTGCAAATATGTAATTATTAGGAGTCTTAGTCTAGATATTTAGGCACCCTGATTCTAGCACAATTCACATAGTGATAAGAAATTTGCACGCGCACGATCTACCAATACATGTATAGCCTCGATCTTCAAGGTGTTTGATAGGAAGTTTGATTGCCAATCACTTTAGAATACTGAATGAGACTTGACTAGCTTGTTCCTTGGTTGGCTGGAATAGAAGTTGGAGGATACGTTAAGAAAAGCAACCATAGAATTTGACCGGATGCATTCGATAAGGGCCACCTCTTGCTAAGAGTCATGTAATTATGTTTTTCTTTTTGTTCATGTATCAAAAGTGTCACTATGTTGTAAAGATCAAAGTTATTTCTTAAAAAAAAAAAAAAAAAAAAAAAAAAAAAAACAAAAAAAAATATCAAAAAAAAAAAAAAAAAAAAAAAAAATCAAGTATTTATTTATTCCATGTTTTGTCATGTTAAAGACAATAGTTCTCTCTTGTTCCAAAAATAAAAGTGAGTAATCAATGTAAATAAGAGTCATGTAAAGAGTTATCTTTTTGTTGTAAATAGTCTTGTAATAAGCAAGGAGGGTGCAGCCATCGATGTATAACGCGGGTAAACTGAAATATCACCAACTCATTGGGTGAACATTCACAATTCTCGTAAAGCCGGACAGCTAGCTTGGCTTAGAATTCGGTTCTTAGCCTAAAAACTATCTCTTGGTGGTTAGTAGTCATAACTTCAGGTCATTCTAGAAACATGTGTAGATACACTTTACACTCTTATCACATGTCTTTATTTGTTATCAGTGCTAGGATTGTGTCTTTGATAGCTAGATTGACATCTCCATTTTGCTGTGAGCTTAAACTATCTTGCACATGTCACATTTGATGGAATCTGAGCTTATATTTTGACCTAGAACTTTGTAGGTACGTTCTAAGCAAACCTTCACGAGACTTCAACTCGTCCACTAGGGACACTTAGTGGTTTAAAAGGCTTAGTGCATACGCTAAATGCATTCGAGAGACCAGCGACAGTGGTATAGGTAGGATTTCCTTAGTTTTGTTTTACTTGAGGACAAGTAAAATTCAGGTTTGGGGGTATTTGATGAGTGCCAAATATTGTATTTTTTATCCCTTTTTGTTGGCATTTAACTCATCTTTTGCGCAGTAATTCTACATTTTATCCCATATTCTGTATTTTCATTGTTTTCAAGAATAAATATTTTTCTTACTAATTTTGCATTTTTAGGTAATAAATAAAGTCTGGATGAATTGCGGAGCGGAATAGAGCAGAAAAGTAGTGAAAAGCCAGGAGGAATTACGCAAGGAAGCCGTGAAGAATGATGTGCGGAAGACCAAAGAGGGTAGAAATGGGCTTGAAGAAGAGATTTGTTCTTAAAGAAGAAGTGGGCGCAAGATTTTCCAAGCCCAAACTCATTTCCCAAACCCATATTCTATACCCAAAAGCCTAAAACCCAAATCCATACCCGCTTGCGTCTTCAGCCGTCAGATTGATCTCAGAGTCATCCTACGGTCGCCCCCTTGTTGTGCATCAAAGTTTGATACATCCGCTTTTCACTACAGTTCCTAACTCCATCAAGTGTCGTTAGTTTTGTTGTATCACTTCATCTGACGGTCGCTCCTCGCTTACCTCCGCATCGCCGTCAGATCTACCACCACATCCTACGGCCCAGATCGCATAACATCTTCACTCGCTGCAACTGCCCAACACCCTAACATCCGAGCCATATACCCCTACCAAACACCCCCTTCTCCTTCTTCCATCGACCTCTCCCCCTCCATGCCTGTTGCAGACCACCACCATCTTCTCCACCTGCTCTGCCTTCGCAACCACCACCTCACCTGCCTCAACTACCCAAACCAACCACCCATCCTTCTCCCATCAATCCCCTACCCCTCTACCTATCTAATTCACTATTTCTCTTCTCATCTTTCTCTGAAAACCTAGAAGAAAAATTGATGAATTAGGTGGAGTTAGTAGAGTAATTGGAGCGTGAGAAAGCAGCAGTAGAGTCAGAAGAAGATTGGGTTAGCATGCATGCGATCAATTCCAACGAATTAGGTGAGTTTCACCAAACCCTAATTACACTGTTTTGGGGCTTTTGGGGACTTCTCTTTTAAACTATAAATTGGGACTGTGGGTGTGATGTAAAAACTTATGCTGGGTTAGCCAGCTTCACTCTTGTAGAGAACTGGACTAGCCAGTTTCTCATTTGTTTCATGTTTACACTGTTGGTTCATATGTTTATCATGTTTTTGTATTTGCTCACCATATGTGTGTTGTTTGAATTGCCTTGTATGGTATTTATTATTGTTTACAAGATTAGCATGAGCTAAGTTGCATTGCTGAGGCTCAGATGATGCTTTAGTGCACTGTTAGGTAGTGGAATGCTAGGTTAGAGCCTTAGGATGCATTGTTTTGATTGAGCAATGGGAGAAATTAGTGCTCATAGCAAGCTAATTCTCTTTCCATTCCATTTGTATGCTTAGGATGCATTGTTTTGATTGAGCAATGGGAGAAATTAGTGCTCATAGCAAGCTAATTCTCTTTCCATTCCTTTTGTATGCTTAAGATCCTAATTTCAACCTAGAATTGCATTGTTTAGCTAGGACACAAGGTGGATTCTAAGCCTTAGCTTAGCCACAGCTGAAAACTCCTCCCTGCCCTTGGCTAACAGCCTTGGTTTATTTGGTTTTGTTTCCTGTTAACTGCCACTGTTACCTTTGCTTCATTGTTTTTATTCTACTTCACTGTCACATTTACTTTACTTTCTGTCACTAATTCAGTTACACCAAAACAGCTCAGTTGTGTTTTAACACAACACAAAAATCTCTAGGAAAACAACAATAGCTCCCTCCAAGTCCCTGTGGACAAACCCCTGCTTATTCACTTTCTACTTTAGATCCTGTGCACTTGCAGGTGTAAATATAACCATAGTTTTAGGTTTAATTCCTTAGCTATCACATGCGAACATGCGTTGCAAATTTTTTTCTGAGATCTATTATTCTAGGAGATGGTCAACCGGACTTGAGAGTAGTAAACACCTTCTGGGAATGGGGGAGATGTATCTTGTCCTTCAATCATCCCGTCCGATTATGACACATGAGGCAGTTTGATGAGCCGGTTTTTCAATGGAAGAGGCTTTGGATGAGGGGACCGCTAGTAGGCGTCTGGATGAGTAGCGTGTGTCCTGGAACAATGGTCTCGGATCCTTCCCTTGTTTACTTCAGTTACAGTAGTTGGTTGCGGTTGTATGTCGAGTAATGAAGTTTTATCTGAATTGTTGACCTCACGAGTATCATTTCAGATTTCTTTTCCCTTGATAGATTCGGTTGTAAATATATTCTATTTCGCCGAACTAAGATCCCATCATAAAATGAAGTTGGATGGTCGTTAGTGCAGAGGCGGTGAAACTTTTATAATTGCTAGGGCTAGTTCCTCCTATTTCTGACACAACGGATGTTGAGATAGCATATCGACCAGTGGTTTTAAACCTTCGGATAAGTATGAGTTTTGGTCGAGTATCATCTTGGAAACTAGTCTTGTTTGATACTTTATTTCTTTCTGGTCATGATCCTCTAAAGCAGGAAGAACGACAAGTTGTATCTTCGACGGGTATGGTAGTCCGTGAAATTAGGCGGCTCTGTAACATTTTGATTAGGTCACAAATTTTATGGAGCCTTTACAAGTTTTCTCTAAGTTTATCTTGTAGAAGGCGAAAAGACAAATCCTACGGAAAAAGAACTAGGTCAATCGGATACAGAATGAAAGCGTTATAAGTAAAATAGTAAAGTGAAGTAAACTTCCCGAGTCCCTTGTGATCAATTTGAGGCCCTTGACCTAAACGAACTTTGGAGCAAGTATCCATATAGATTTGTTGGCTTCATTCCTTCTGGTAACTCTAATGGCGTTTTCATATAAGTCTGGATGTCGATCTGAGATTTTGCAAGATTCTGTTGAGTCTTCGGGAGTTCTCCTTGGTGCTTATCCAAGGTTTTCAAGGATTAACATTAGATTTTCATGAAAACAGGTTGGTGGGACATTTTTTTATGCATGAAGAGATTCAGGCGACCTAGAATGTCATTAACCCGTTCACTAAGGACGAAAATTAGTCTGAGAGGGAAAAATACTGGTAGGGATAACTCTCTCGACTAAATCTGGGTTTACAGAGATTGAATCAAGAAGACGTTTTTTATGTCTGGATTGGTGGAATCGGCTTCCTTCCTAATAGTGACCATGATTGAGAGCAACTGAGTGAACAACCTCCCACTGTGGTCGCCAAAATGTAGTTACCTAAAATCTGCGAGAGGTTAGAAGTGGGATTCTAGGGTTTCTGAAAGTGAGTTACAAGAGGTTGAGCACGAACAGTCTTCGCCAAAACCACGCATAGTGGTCGTTCAAAGGATGCTTCAGTTATAGGGAAGAGATTTAGGGATGGTCTTAGGGAGGGAATCATATGAAGAGAGAGATCATAGAATTCTAGGGTTTGAAAAAGAATTGCTCTGAGAGGTTATGAGAAAGATTGTCGTATCTTGGAGAAAGAGATGACCTATTTGTAGATGAATTCTCTAATCCCAGGTCGGTGAAGATAAGGATTGCTTTCCGTGCCGTGTGGAGCAACTCTCCCGTCTCTTCAGGAATAGAGATAAACTAGGTTGATTTTATCTCATTATTCCACCGCCTTTACTCTCTTCTGCAGTGAGAAATAAGTCGGGTATTTCTCACACGTGTCGTAGACCGCTATACCAAAACCCTAATTGTTATCCCTCCCCCCCTCCCATTTGTGTGAAGCTGAGTCAGCCTTTGTGATGACGTGTTGGGAAAGATAAATATTCTCTTTAGCCGAGTTGGACGAGATAAATAGATATTCTCCAATTTGTAAGAATGACTAGGATGAGTCACGTGAAAAGGTACGGGATGCCTCAGAATTCGTGTGGATAGAAGACTTGATTCCTACATGAGGCTCATGCCTACCATGGGGAATATTCATCCTTACCTGAGATTTCCTGAGAGATTTGAATCTCTCCGAGATTTTGCGGAGAGATTTGAATCTCTTCGAGATTTTGCAGAAGGATCAAAATTTCTACGAAGATTTTCTTAATGAATCTGAATCTCTCTGTGGTCAGATGGGACTCGTCCTGGAGAGAGAGAAAATGAATTTTACGCCCGATTAATGTCTGTGCGAGACTTTGGCTCACTTATCTTTGACTACCGTATCTTATTGAGATGTGATAGGAATCAACTTTGTGTCCATATGATGGTCCAAAAAGACCATTGTATTTTGAAAGGATGTTCTAGGAGTCTTTCGAAAGGTCACAGAGGTGGAATAACCAGCGAATCTCACGGGGATGTCCTAGGAGTTATTCGGAAACCTTAGTAAGTCGATTCAGAGTCTAGAGCAGACATGACCAGTGTATCTTGCGATGATGTACTAGAAATGTGTCATTAATCTCAAAGAGGGTGAGTCGTGCTTACAGGAGATATGTGTATCTCCGCTCTGGGTCATAAGTCCTCCGGAGACGTCTTTACGCATTTACTGAGCCTACATGACCAGCAGTATCTCGTCGAGGATGTATACTACAAATCATGGCATCACAATCAGCTGCGTCTCGCGAAGACATGCTATAATTGTGGCTGTTCTAGTTCATAAGTCTGCCGGGGACGTTCTACGATATACAGAACCTACGTGACCAGCAGTATCTCGTCAAGGATGTATACTAGGAATCACGTCATCACGACCAGCAGTGTCTCGCGGGGACGTATACTAGAAATCATGGCTATTGGTTCCTTGACACTACACCATTTTTAGGTATTAGCAACATACAATAGATGTTGCTAAACGGGGTTGCAACCGGCTTTTGACGTTGCTAAACACGGTGTCGCAATTTTTAGCAACGGCATAAGCTCTGTTGCGAATCTCGGTCAGCAACGGGGATTCGCAACGGCGCCTGCCATCGCGAAATTTTTTATTCGCAACCGCAATCTGCTATTGCTAATATGTTGCTAATTACAGGAATACCCTTACCCGGAACCTGATACTGTTGGTTCTGGTTCTAAATTATTGGTTCTGGTTATAATTTAGCAACAGAGCTCCGATGTTGCTAATTTTTTGCTACCTCAAAAAAAAAGGTCAAGTCTATATCTATTAACCTAGTCAAAATTCATTTCACCCCACATTTTCCTCCCTGCAATTACCGAGTTCTTCATATTCAACATCCACACAGATACAAAAAGTACAGTTGCCATATAAAACTGTATTGGTGATACACAAACTACAATGGCCATAAAAAACTGTATGATATTATAAAAGAAAGGATTCTTCAATAGATAAAAATGTACACAAGTGAACTATATCGCTGAGAACCTAAAATTATGTGACTGACATACAATATTCGACTATGTTGATGTTCATAAATGGATGGGTAACCAAGTTTGTGTCAACTGACAGAGAAACTGAAAAACAGGGAATTAAAGACTAAAATATCACCAGAAGGATCGCGAGACTCCGCTTGCTTAACCAATTTCCTCGGGAAATTATACGTAGATTCATTTGCTGCTAACCAGAGTACTGTTATTTGACTTAAGCACAAATACCTGCATTTTGCACGAATTTGATGTTTCAGTACTGAGGTCACAAACTATGCTATAAGTGAACTGAAATTGAGCTGTATGGTCGTAGGAGGCTTAGAACAAACTTACAGTTCCATTTCAGTTCATGTTCAGAATTGTTTACCTAATCTAATGGAATAGCTACAATCGAAGGGTTTAGTGTGAATTATTAAGAAGCATTTAGTAAAATCCCATACTGTATGATGTCTCAGAATAAATAATGAACACCATGGATATATATACTAGTGTCAATGAAATGATTGTTCAATCAGCTAATAAATTCTAGTTTGCAAGGTCTGACATTATAAGGTTATGACTTATAGACGAAAGCTTTCAGAAAAAGTTTGTTTACCTTCGTTTCAGAGTTGTTGTTGATCATGAACATTAGGAAATTACTTTTGCTGTGAGTGTATCTGCATCATGTAGAAGGACAACAAAGGGAATTGGAAATTCACAGGGTAGATGCAGAACGGGGACCCAGACAGCACATGACATAAGCTTTTTCTGATTCCTGTGAAACTTTAAGAGTGTTAAAATAACTCATACATCACATATAAATATGACAACATATTGATACAAAAAATGTAAGAGTAAGTAGTAACATTACCTGAATCTATCGTCATCTTTTGTTGTTATTAGACGTACTGAAACTGCCATTTTACACAAATATGAAAGAATTAGGAACTTTTTGAATTATGAAGACCCACCAGACCCAATGACTTCATGGAGTAATGAATATCGTAACAGAGACTTACCGGAGAAAGGTCAGCAAAAGCATAATCCCGTAGCAGCATCATGAATAGCATATTACCTCAAAAGCGATTATATATTGAAGATTAATATCCATTTGAACTTAATATGATAAGCATAAGCAAAAGAAGTGTACTTACCTGTTGTAGTAATTTTTATGCGGTAAATAAGAGTTCGTTGCTCGGACTTGTAAAGATTTAAAAATAAAGATATATACAGAAAATATGTCACAAGATCAAGAGGAACCAGGACTCAGGATTCCAATGTGTTTCATATTCAAGTGGCTCAGAAAATAATCCTAGGCGATTATAGCTCAAAATAAAACAAATATTAACTCTATCTTTGCCAAATTAGATTCCATAAAATATTACTTGTATATTATAAGCATGGCACATCAAGAATCCCTAGGACTAAGCATGTTCCATCAAACAGAATCACAAGTAATTAATTGAAATCATAAATCAATTAAAATCGGTGCAAAAAGTGAATTAAGAATTATTTAAATAACCACATGACTGAAAAACAGCTTCCTCCATCATCCCAGTATTGGGGTTTAGCTACTCATAATAATATTGTTCTCAAAATACATACTTGATGCTCAAAATACGATTAAAAGAGTGAAAAATATAAAACAGTGATTCTGCGACTCACAGAAAGCGTCCAGAAAGGAACGATAATAAAAGACTGCTGCTGATGAACGATACTTCCTAACTGTTGTTGACGCTTCTTGAAATAAGTCTGTTCTTGGCGGTCTGTTCTTCCTTGTTCTTCAGGGTTCTTTAATGGCGGAACAGCAGCAGGAGAAATTCTGATGGTTTGATTTACGCCTCATGTGGTGCTCTTCTCGGCCCCAAATCACTTGATATCTCTTCTGGGAACCCTAAGACATCTATTTATACACAACAGATCCCACAAATCCGATTTGTATTCGATTATTGTTTTTCTTTTCCTTCGGCCGGAAGTCACGGGAATGATCTCTGTGTGCAGCTTCTGTTGAGTCCGTGCTCTTCCCAAACTCCCTAAACGCGTCATACTCCATCTAGGACTCAAACTAGACCTGATACGTACAAATCCTGGCGTCAAATTCTCACGCAATCTCTGAAACGCGATATACATGTCCATCTCCTCTGTTTTGCTCTCACGGCTTATCCAGCCCAATTCGATCGACCAAATCACTTGAATATGACCTGTTATCCTCTAGCAAGTCCATCCCAAGAATTTCCAGTGATTTAATCTCCATAAAACTCCTCAAAAATCCGAATCCTAAACTGCCAGGCGTGAAAGCTAATTTTCCCGCCAATTCTCTTCTTTTGAATTTGAAAAGGAAAGTGACCTCCCCCTATCCAGTTCCGGTGTCCCTTTAGCACATGCCTAGAAATGGATTACCCCTTATCCAAAGCGAGAGTCCGAATAGCAAATATCCTCCCAAGTGCCTTTAACAACTTTTCGAGCCAATTTCGCCGCAAAAGCTTATTTCTCCAAAAACACCTACAAAGAGATAAAATACCGAAATAAGTACAAAAATGGGTACTAACAATATACACAATAGAGATGAAAATAGACACATAAATGCGTCTATCATTACCAGGGATTGATATCCCCCCGGGTGGCTACTAGCACCTCAACTGACCTGCACTGTAGTCACCTGCGCAATAAAGTATAACATAACCCAAACCACACATACATAAAAGAAAAACTGATTATATTAGTACTGCCGGTTCACATAGATACATTATGATTCAAAGTTTTTCCTAAGATACAATTGCAGTGCAACTGCATCTACATTTTAGCATGTTAAGCACATGTACATAAGTGTGAACATATATAAGATAACAGCCATATATGTTTGTCAGTTATCGAGCGTTAATTGATGGCTGAGATATCAATGAAGAGTTTCATTGCATATCTCCAAAAAAGTAGGTCGACCGCCAACCCAACTAGTCCATCTTGATGCACTTCTTTGGATGAAGCACGTACCCTCCAACAACAACATCTTTAAAGATGTCAACAAACTTGTTAGCTTTTACGACTGGTGCATCTGGCATGAGAATCTTATCCACCAAAATCTTTCCAAGATTAGCTGGTACAATAGAGCCGTGACACATACATCCCATAGCACCAGTACACAGTCTACCAACAGCCAAAACTTCCTCATCCATGTTCAACAATGAACATGGATGCATTTCAACACTTGTTGATGATCGAGCTGGTGACCTGGTTTTCCCAGGTGAAGGTGTTTGAGTAGGTGAAGGTATTTGAGCAGGTGAAGGTGCATCAGCGACAGAATTATTCTGAAAAGGTGAAGCTTCCTGACCTTGTAAACAACCGTTATTGTTTGATGCCACAAATGACCCCGACATTGCGGACTGGATATCCTTCACAGTGTGACATAGTGATCCCAAGCCTTGGATCAAAATTCCCACCCTGTCACCTAGCTCACCCAACTGATGCTTAACAACTTCATCCTTGGATTTTAATTCTTGTACTTTGGCACGCGCAGGAGCAGAATAATCGTATTGACTACGAGTAACAGGACCAACAACACGAACCCGTCATCTACATTCCTTCTGAAAAACTTTAGTCATTACATCCAAATCTGATACAGGAACACCCGCATCTTTTTTCCCCTTGATATCTTCTTGGGCCTTCTTAAGGTCATCCTGCCATGTCGAGTATAACACTGTCAGATATAAAATAAATAGATGACTAGCAGATAGTATATGAGTACTTAATACAGTACAGATGAAACAATGTGTCGACTCACAAAGGATCTTTGCGAACTAGGCAGAAATTCCCCACCCTCTTGGGTATGAGCTTTAATCCACACATCAGAGGTGCTGATTTCCACTTCAGGATTCTCGCGCTCCTAAATTCAAAAGTATGACGAGTGGATTTGTATTAATCAATCTAGAGAAGGATGAGACTAATCATAATGGTCATAAATTGATATTTTGAAATCAATATACATACCAGTTCATCTTTCACCAAAGAATGAGGTTTACGACCAGTGGTGTGAGAGTAATCATATAGTTCTATTTTCCTCTTGTTCTCAGCTCTGCTTTCCTGTGCTTTTTCAGTGCTTTCATTCTTGCAGAAATCTATCCACTCCTCTTTTTTAACATTTGGAGGAATATGTAGAATCCTTTCTTCATGAGTATCATAAGGATCATAATATGCTTTTCGAAACTCATACTTTCGTCTCCTCCATAGACCAGACATCTCCTTAACCATGGTTATATTAGAAGACTCAGGTAAATGAAATGATTTCTGAAAAAACAGATTTAATCAAAGTATATTCAGATGCAAAGAAATTATGTAGAGCTAATACATATATGCCATCATTTCAGCGAAAAAACCAGTAGGGGAATAACCGAATCATCGCCAAATTCTCAACTAAAGTTATAAAAAGTGTGAAAAGAATTAAGATGATATTTGTACCATTAGTTCATTCCAAATATCATTTTTGTAAGTATCTGGCACATGCTTCCATGTTTTGAACGAGATAGGGACATGAGTACAAACCAAGGAGCCGTTCATGTGGCCGTATGTTGTTGCATTGGGGGAAATGGGAAGACCATTCTCATCTACCTCCACTTCTGCCATAATAACCTGCAAAATAACAACTAACATCTATCATAGAAAGAAGTTACAACTATAACATGCCTTTGTCACTATCCACAGAAACACAACCTGTCAATAATGCGCAAGTTATAAAGCAAAAACTTAGAAGGAAAAGAGCAAAAACATAACCTATCAAGATTCTAAACTCTCATTATCAGTAAGAGCACAAACAACTCTAAACTATCATTGTCACATATCAGAAAAAGATCTTAATCCACACAAAGCTTTAAAACACAGAATCGACAAATATAAGCTTTTATAAACTCTCATTGTCAGCAAGAGCTGACTGATAAATAGTAGGAATTTCAATACTATCTATGGAGGAAGTTAGTCCTTGAGATGAATGGAACACCACATACCACCCTTTTTCAGAAGTATCTTTTGAGTAGAACACTTGTATCGCTTCAGATGCAAGAATAAACGGCTCATCCAGAGCTCCATCAATGTTTTTCATCTTAGACAAGTTAACCTTTATCAACTTTGAATTTGGATCAACCTTACACCCATTAGTCTTGTCTTCAACCTTCACCCAATCACAATAAAAAATTGTTTCTTCAAATTCCATATAATTCAACTTTATAATCTTCCTAATGACTCCATAATAGGTCATTTCTGTTTCCTGGTACTCTGTGTTTGTGGACTTCGCTCTATAACTTGTAACAGCTCTCATTGACACACCACTGTTTTGTGATAAAACCCCTACCTCGTAATCTTGTGCACAGAATGTAAATCCATTGACTTGGTATCTTTTATACGACTGCACCTTGAAGAGAGGTATTTCCACCACCATTTTGATTAACAAATTCTATAAATGACCTAACACATTCTATGTATAGAGCAGATTTATGGGAACAATTCATCCATCCCTTATCAACCATAGATGACATATCCTAAAGATTGACAGTATCTATGTTAAATTAAAACATATGTACTCAACATCAATACAATCAAGAAGCATTTTCGATCAATGAAATGAATACAACCAAACAATAGAGCTAGGTCATGAAGTTATCGTGATTTATTTTCACTAAGAACTTCAAAGCTACATGTTAGAATTCAAGTGTATAAACTCCGCAAGTTTCCATTCCATGAAGTTGATATTCCCACTTGAAGTCTAACCTGTAGCTATGAATTGAATTACAATAACCTGCTAACCAATTCTATTCTGACAAGTCCACTTTATTCATTTCTTGTTCTCATCAAATGATATATTACTCTTCCTAAGTTCAGTTCATACAAAGTACTTTAATTACAAGATCATACAAATTACTTAAAAAACTTCCTCAGTTCAGTTCATACAAACCTACATAACTTCCTAAGTTCATAATTTAAACAAACTAGTCCAGATGATATATTACTCTTCCTAAAATCAGTTCATACAAAATACTTTAATTACAAGATCATACAAATTACTTAAAAAACTTTCTCAGTTCAGTTCATACAAACCTACATAACTTCCTAAGTTCATAATTTAAACAAACTAGTCCTGGTGGTAGGGTTGCCGAAGCCCTTAGGTTAAGGACAGAAACATCCACTCAACGAAGAGCGAATGAGCTACAAGTAGCTTTTCAGAATCACCACTAGGACTATTTATAATGTTCAGCAAACACTCAAATCTCGGACATGCTACTATCATCTAAAATCAAAAAAACTTCACAAAAACAATATTAAAAGTACAATCAAAACAACTGCACTACTAGTTCATAGAAACGTATACCTTGTTAATTCTTCCAAATTCAACTCTGACCACTTCTTCTATGTTCAAACTCTGATGAGCAAACTGTACTCATATAACAATAACAAACCATAAAATCAGTTAAATTCTGAAACCCTGAGCTGAAAATAGATCAAAACCCCTAAAACAGCTAAACATAAATCAATAAATTAAACTTAGACCTTATATGTTCTTCAGTTCTTCAGAGTTCTTTCTTCAAAGTAGACCAGCTCCTCAACCTTGACAAACCCTAAAATGGAAAAGATAAAAATAGTGTTAGATTCATATGAAACCTTTAAATCGAAAAAGAAAGAAGAAATCAGAAAACTGAAATCGGAAACAATAGATTCATAGATGAAACCCTAAAATCGATCCACCAAATTGAAAAACTAAAGTCGAAATCCCTAACATCGAAAAAGGGTTCAGAGATGAACCCTAGAAACGATAGACTAAAAAAAAAAAAGAATAAAGCAGATTCACAGATGTAACCTGAAATCAGATACCCTAAACTCGTGAAACCCTAGAATCGATTAATTGAAATCGAAAAACTAATACTGATAAACACTTACCAGATCGAATACGAGCAACCAAAACTCTAAGATTAAAAGTTAAGATCGAAACTGCTATGAAATTTCAGTTGATATCAAGGGGAAAAAAGCATCTTGTGAGAGCAGAAAAAAAAGAGATGGTGAGGAAAAATGAAAATGGCTTGAGCTGCCCTGAATTTTCTAAGTATAGGTAGATAAGGTTCAAGAGGTGGAAAAATAAAGCACTTATACTGGCCAAACTTTGACTTGGGCGTAAAAAAACGTCAAAGTGTTTCCGACCACACGCGTGCTTCGCATGCATGAACTACTCGCTATTGTTAGTCGCAACCGAATAAGCGTTGTCCCTAAATTGGCAACAGAATATCTCTGTTGCGAAAAAATAGCAATGGAGATTAGCAATAGAAATTTCGCAACGGCGATGGTGTTGTTGCTACTCTGAGTTGTTATATCCTAAAAATGGTGTAGTGTGGGGATCAAGGGCTTAATCTCTCCCATCAGAGTTGAGTTTCTTCTATGATCTCGAAATGACGCTTTTGCCCCTTCTCCAAATTTCACCATCTACAACAGTGATATCTGATTCTCAATTACACACTTCTATCCTAATCTAATACTGAGTAAATGTAGACTAGAAATCAAGATATAGTTTTGACAACTAAATTTGACAACAAACTTGAGATAGCAACACTTGTGCGTTCAACCGAACAATGCTCTAACACTACTCTAATTTGCCTTTCCACAACCTGAACCTTGAATTTTCACACGATAATGTATGTTTCAATTAAGATAGTCTTAAAAATCATAAACTACACAGTACCAAAGTGAGTGAATCAAAATACTAACACGCACTGCTGAGCTAAATTTATTGGGTACTGGGTTTGATTCCTCCACCAAAATTTCATTCCTTAACATTCTATGTTCAATAAAAGATGAGCACATTATCAGGTCAAAAGTTGATTAAAGCAGGGGGAATGAAGCCCCCCGTTTCACAACACATTATTGAAAGATGAACACGAAATGCACTGCAAGTTACAATTACATGATAATCACAGAGAAGAACATGCAAATTCCCCAAAATTTAGCACACCTAAATATTATCCCGTGTTATAATCTTTCCCAAAATTAAGGTTGGTCTTCTTTAGTATTATCTATAGAGAAAAAAAAAAAACAAAATGAAGATTTAGTAAAGGAAAAACAAGAAAATTATAGAGCACAGAAAGGCAACTACTGAATAATAGAGGGGAATATTTTGTTCACTGAGCCCTAGTCAGCAAGGAAGAATTATATGATGTCTGATTTTCCCATAGTATCTTTTATATTTATGTATATATCAAATTATCATGCGGGCCGGATAATCATTGGACGGGTGATATCTCACTCGCGGTTTTAAAAATACACCCATGTCCAATACACCAAATTGCGGACGGGTGTCCACCCACTAAATTCGGGGTTGGACCGGATAAAACCAACGAATATGGACATTTTTCTCATCCCCTTCCGGATTCTCAGTTTCAGTAAACCAACGCTTGGCTAATGAGTATTGCACATCTTTGGTATTCGTACACCATATGTCACTCGAGGCTTAACTTACTACTAGAAGTCTGGAAATGACAAGAAAAAGAGAAAAAGTATACCTTAATATAGTAGTTGTTCTTGGTTGTAGGCCACTGGCCAGAAAAAGACAAACATGGATGTATTGGATCAGGATATTTATATGGATAAAAACAGATACTAATTTACCTGAATCTATTGGATTTATAAGATTTCTTAAAAGAATCTTATAGATTCTTATAGATATATAATTTTGGATTATAATGGATTAGATTTATAAAAAGTGAAGATCATGTTTCCCTTTCAATAAAAAACCCGTCAATAAAATTGATGTGATGGGTGGTGGTGTGTGGATACGGCGGTGTGTGGTATATGTGGTGGTGGCGGCGGCGGTTGTTGGTTGTGGTGGTGGTCAGTGACGATGGTCGACAATGGTGGTTGTTGTTGGTGGTGGTGCTAGTGTTGATGGTGTGTGGTGGTGTTGGTGTTGGTTAGTGGTGGTGGTGGGTGGTTGTTGGTGGCCGGTGACAATGGTGGTGTTGGTGTTGGTGTTGGTTGGTGGTGTGTGGTGGTTAAAAGACATAGTATGATGTGATAAAAAAAATTTAAATAAAATTGTCCACTACAATCCATGTAACTCTTGTGGTTTAGGTAGAGATTATAATGAGATAATAATATGCATATTTTGTCTACAAATTCTTTATATAAAAACAGAGTTTTTTCGAGCGACGTGGTTAATCGGAGCTTCTGGTTGATTCTGGCCCCACCATTCTAAATTTTCAGCCAATAGAATTTCAAGAGAATCTTTTGGTCCCACAAAATATTATTTGGCCAATCACATTTTAGAAAATAGTTTCCTAAAATTATAAAATCTTATTTAAACTTAGAAACATATCAAAACAAATATACACAACCTCAACATTACCATAAAACGATTTCATAAATATCCATAAAACGATTTCACTGTGATGAAATAAAATAAAATATGCCATCTTCATCATGATTCATCGTAAAATTAAATCAATCATATGAATAAAAAAAATAATCCAATGTCCAATGTCCATTTACAGTTTTTGTAATCAAATCATTTAATTACAACGCCAAACTACGGATAAAAGAAAACACTTGCAATTACATTTTCAGTTGGTATTAAATACCTAAAAAAAATTCACGAGAATATACCTGATTAAAAGAACAAATTTAAATCACTGATTAAAAGAATATACCTGAATTATGAATGCCGGAATGAATCCAGTGAAAGGTTTGTAGTCCTGTACAAATAAAAATAATACAAAATCATTAGGAGTATGATTTCCAGAGGGAAAAAAAACGGTGTCAGCAAAAAAAAAAATCATTAGGAATATGATATCCAAAAGAAAAAAAAATCGTTATCAGCAACAAAAGAAAAAAAAATGGGAATATGATTTCGAAAGATATCAAAATAAATGTGGATATCAGAATAACATGAAAGAAAATATTGGAGTATGTCAGTATGATATCGAAATTATTAGGATATATGTATATATTAGGATATATTCATATGTTAGGAGATATTTAATATTTACTAATAGAAATAAATGTGAATATCAAAATAAAATAAACCTTATTCTCATATTTTCTTAATTTTTTCATACCATAATTTAAAATAAAATAAGCCTAAAATAAAAACTAAATTAAATAAAACCGTTTTTGTTTTTTTTTTGTTATGTCTTGATATATATTATATTTTTCATATAAAACAATATTTGCAACTAATAATTATAGTATTACAGTGATATGAGAATAATGTAGCTAACCAAATTTACCAATGTTTTGTAATTATTAGGGTGTTGTTTCCTAACATAAAGATTTTATTTCCAGAACAGAAATTTTGTCTTCTGGATGTTCTCTATATAAAGCGCTGGAGCAAAGGTAACGTCTCAAGGTTTTTATTTTTATTTTTTCTTTTTTTATCTTGCTACGGTTTTGCTTTTTCATCGGGGCGCTGCTATACCTCTTCTCCAATCAACGACAAGGTCGCATATTGATAAGATGGTACATTTACATGAATGTTTCTTTTTGCTTTTTAGTCTTTTTGCTGTTAAGGGTTATGTTGTTTTCTTCTGTTTCCCGATGTTTAGGATTTTATTAACTAACCTATTTTAGGATTTTATTGACTAACCTATTTTTTTGCTATTTGTTTTGCACATATATTTTGGTGCTATCTTTTTTCTTCTTTTTCTTTTTGGTGTTTCAATGGTCCACGGTTGCTCTTTGTTTTGCAGGTCAGCTCATCGATGAATGTTGAATAAACGAGTTAGAGTGGCTATATCAAGTGACAACCGCTGCATTTGTAGCCATATTTGGATATTTTTTTTGATGAATTTTAATCTTCATTATTTCTTCTTCGCAAGTGGATTCTTTCCTTTTCCTTTATGGTAAACATTAAATCTTTTGCTCCAGTTATTGTAGGTCTACTATTGGTGTTGCCTTTAGTGTTCCAGTTACCAACCATACGGTAATATTTGGAATCAATTTTATTTTTTTTTTCTAAGAATGGTGTAACTTCTTTCTAAATTTGCTGCATCTAATTTGGTTTGTGTTAATTATTAACCCTTTACTTTTTATCCTTCATTGTTGCACATACGTATGGTTTAGCGGTGCAGGTATATAGGTTGTTTTGCATCTCATTTGTGTTGGTTCAGGAGAGTGGGGAACCATTTTCAAGGTGATGGTCATTGTTGTTGATTTCCCTACTTCAGGTTTGTACTATTAGCTTTTATTTTTAACTGCATAAATTTTGACTGCATAAATATGAGAAAAATCTTACCAGGAACATGTTTCTTATGAAAATTCTGGAAAAGGTGATATCTCCTGCACTCATGTGAAAGTCTACATTGGACATTTGTTGAATCACCACATTGAAGAATCGATTTAGTTTACTGGCATGTGAGTATATACCTAGATGTCTAATCTTAATTTGGTTTTGTTTTTTTTTTCTTTGTCGCGCCATAGGTATCCAGAATCCAAAGATATTAATGATATTTTTATTTCACGTTTTTTCAGTGTAAGATATGCAATTGATATCGCCAACGAAAAATAAACGCTCATGGGTCTATAATATATATTTAGCTGCTTGCCTTATCCTGATTTAAGCAGATGCTAAGCGAAGGCATCATAAATTCTATATGGAGCGTTGCTGATTTAAAATTTTTGTTGATGATTGCAAGATTTTAGATACCTTGTGATGACAAATTAAAATGAGTCTCTCACAAAAAAATAAATAATAATAAACAATACATACAAAATAGAATACCTCAAAGATACGAACAAATAGAAAACCATAAATAGGATTCTTATAAAATCTCAAACCATTGAAAAAATGTCTTAAAGTCATTTTATTTTCAAATAACCTAACCTAAAAGGGAATTGTAAATCCTTTTCTGGAGCGGTGGGTTCGAAATTAAGTGCATGAAATCCAATACAAAAGTTATCTGCGAAATAAATAAGTAAAGCGGGTGGAGAACCGAGATTATACCCCCGCTCCATCAAGGATGATGTTACGAAGGAGAGGTTTTTGGGTGGCCTGACTTAATGCTTCCTTGACTGTGAAAATGAAGGAAATGGACATCTTATATATGATTAGTTACAAGTTCCGAAATACTACCTTTGTTTTAAAAAAATATGTTGGTTTCATGTACAAACTACACATGAAACAAGCCTATGGAGGGAGTAATTACTTCTCAAATTTATTGAATTAAATTTTTTTATATCAATTCATTTATAGGTTTTAGTCCCAAAATCCATTACAAGACATCATTTACACTTGGGTTCCAAAACTGTTTATCTAATAATTCACGGGTCTCTGTAAACTTACTCAATGAAAAAAACCAGGTTTAGCTATCCCTATTGAAATAACTCACCGACCTCACAATTAATTTATCCAACGGGATGAAGTTAAGTATCATAGAGTAAGCGTTCCTAAACAGGCACGCAGATTTTAACTATCATACATTAACAGATTCCAATATGAATTTTAATGTGTTTGTTGCGCCAAAATGAAACACGTTAGTATAGTGGAATTCACATGTACGTAAGCCTACATAATGATTATTTAAATATTTACGTTCATTCACTATATTCACAGGAATTGATTTTAAAATATACAAAATATTCAGAGAAATCACGTATCCAATTATTCTTAATTTAAAAATTTATTTATCGTGTAAATTACAAGTATGTATATAGTGTCGGGCAATTCTTATAGTTGTCGAATATATTTCATTGCATTATTTCTATTCGACTGAGGTAGAGGATATATCGGTTTGCCGTACGGGTAGTTTTTCATAATCATCTAGATAATTTCATGAGAAAGTATTTCTGTATTTGATTTTTTTTTTTTGTATTTATCAATGAGAAAGTATTTCTGAGTTAGTGCAAAAATCTAAATAAAACCAAAAAGAACGCCAAGAAGTTACCAAAAAAAAAAATCTGCTCGATATCCATTTAACCTTGATAAAATACCAGTCTAAAATCTATTTAACCTTGAAAATATCCGCTCGATATCCATCTATACATAAAAGTTCAAGTGCCTAAACATGATTTATTCTTTTACATTATGACGTATCACAATTTCGATGACACTTCTGCGGATAAAGCAAAGGTATATAATAATTTAATGGACTTAAAATGAAAGAGTATAATGAGTTCCAGAAAGAATCAAAAATTTGGGAAAAGAATTCGAGCAACATAACTTTTAATCAATTTACGAAGTTGAAATAAATACTGCGTGTTTTGAAGATGTTGTGTTGCACTTCTTTATTTTATTGCCTGTTTCATTATTGGCTGTTGAAATATTTTATTTGTTTTTACTGTCATAGGCTTCTTCAATTTTTAATACTTTCTTAGAAATATTTTTTATTCTTAATGAAATAATTCTAAATACAATCCAATATTTGATAAACAAGAAATAGACCCGTGCATGGCACGGGTGACAAACTAGTATCCATAACAAACCTTATATATCCTTTTCCTCAACTATCCTAAAAAATCTTAAACGAATTGAATACCTCGGATATTTAATGATTTCTGGCATATCCTAATTGAATACCTCGGATATTTAATGAATCCTAACATATCCTAATTAAATACTTGAGAGTTTTTAGGATAGTTAGATATCTATCTAAATCCTAATCCAATACACCCATGTCAGTTTCAGTAAACCAACGCTTGGCTAATGAGTATTGCACATCTTTGGTATTCGTACACCATATGTCACTCGAGGCTTAACTTACTACTAGAAGTCTGGAAATGACAAGAAAAAGAGAAAAAGTATACCTTAACATAGTAGTTGTTCTTGGTTGTAGGCCACTGGCCAGAAAAAACAAAAACTGAAACTGGAAAAAATCACCATAGCGCTTGCTCGAATAGCCAGGGACGGAACTGGCATGTAACACCAAGCCTAAATTTTTCTACAATTGAGCTTCCAAACTTTTTTTTTTTTTTTTTTTTTGCTTACTTGCACGGTTGCACCCCTACCCAGACGTTTCTTCCCCATAGCAGTATTTCTACCCCCTGCTGTTTAACCGTGTCGTCGTGTAGACGAGTTATTTGGTTATCATTGTTTATTATTTTTATGGAGATTGGTTATCTATAATACTATTCATATATTACAGCTGCAGTGCAGAGAGATACACTCTAAAGTCTAACTGATGATGCAAAGTCAAAATAATTGTTTGATTTAAGAAGAAAAAAAAAAAGGAAAACTTGAAAAGATAGTAAAACCTAGCAATGCCTTACGAAAATTCTGAGAACCCTGAAGTGGAAGTTCAATTTGAGAGTACAACAACAGATCAAACTCCAAAAGAAGAGAAATTTAGGGAGAAGGAAGAAACTACTTTGTATACTGTTTTTCATAGTCTCTTTACTCAGATTTTCTTTCCAGATAATAATGATGGCACATCAATTCCTCTTCTCTTTAAACGTACAAAGAAATCTGTGTACAAAAATGCTCCTTATTTGCGACAAGCTACAAAGAATTCTACCAATAATCTTCTTCTCTGGACTCGTCAAGGCAGTCCTTTCCGTGCTCTACTCGTCATCTCTGTAAGTATATCAAAATTCCAATCAAATTCCTCCTGTGAATTAATTAATATCCGTGGGGTTCCCGTTATTCGTTGGATTTCTTCAGTAAGTAAATTTTGATTGGATTTTTTTTTTGTCCAATTTTGACTAAAATTGCAAATTCGATTCAGTTTGAGTCTAAAAGAGGAAACTTTATTACATATGTGATTATTGTCAGTTAGTCTTAAGGTAGATTTTGTCTTTATTGGTCAGTAAATCATCAATTTGAACTGAAAATGAGAGGGTTGATGATATTGATTTGGTTATAAAAATGACTGCGTTGAATTTCTGAAATTGGCTTCTGGGTGTATATGTTAACAATTCAGATTACTAACTCTAAGGAATTGGCTCTTAGTGATTTTCTCGATAACATCGATGTTTCATTTAAAGAAGAATAACAAGATCAGATGGTCATCATTTCATTACAATGTGAGACCGAGCCGGAAGCTTTTGATTTTTGAACAATATTATTTGACTGCATCTGTAGTTCGTGCTGGTTGTTTTTTGGTTCATCGTCTTCCTCGATCACTCTCACCACTTGTGATTCTAACGATAGGGTCACCCAGGAACATATCTTTCTTTCCCTGTGTGAATCATGTTCTAACTTTGACAACCTTACCGATGTCCTGGAAACTGAATTGGGTTTCCTTTTACTGATCAGTTTAAGAACCACAACTTAACTGTTGCATCTGGTGTTTTGTTGTGGGCAATAGTTTGCTTTTCCTACATTCCCTAAAAGACTGGTATGTGTGTGCATTTGCTCAAACTTTTGCTTTTATCTGAAATTTGCCTATTTCTGCAATTTTGGTACGATTTTACCAAATCAGAAGCAACAGTTGTAAGTTTTTAGTTCCAGTATAGTACGGTAGGAGTATTACCTTCAAACAAAGCATTATCAGGTTATCCGTAAAGAAATAAGTCACAACATGGTTGCTTCTCCTCTCTCTGAGTGATGTGAGTTTTGAATATATTGCGAACTTTTATGGGTTATCTTGTTCCTTATTCTCTTTTTGTAAGATAGTAGCGTGGGGGACTGTTGTACTATTTGCTAATTGCGCAATTTTTAAGCGCCATTTCCTGTAAGCATCCAACAGCTGAGTTGGTCAGACACTTGGTGCTTGTACGGAGAGGTCTGGGTTTGAGTCCCACTTGCTGTAGGTAGCAGATCTCTCAAAAAACAAACGCCATTTCCTTCACATAAAGTTTGAAGTGTTTTCCATGATAATGAGCTTTTAAAGTTAAATAGTTAAGTATGGATGGTCAGTGAAAATTGGGGAGCCAATGCTGAATTATTGCTCTCTTTTATTGACCGCCCATATAAGAAATCAGTCTTTTCATCTTCTCAATAGATGACCACATAATGAAGAACCTTATTGTTGATGACAAGTTGCTTCTTACAGTAATCGCTTATTATTTGTGAGCATCAACAAGGCTAGGTTTATCCCGAAACTAATTCAGTATTTTGTCTCATAAACTGCAGGCTGGAACAATAACATTTCTGTCTTTGACTGGATTCCTCGTTTTTATGCTTTTCTTTGTGGGTGCAACTATCAATGCGGTTGTCATCTCTCTTTTTATATCTTTAGCTGCTGCTGGAGGCTTCTTAGCTATCTTCTTTGCCTGCATTACGGCAGTATATATTGGAGCTTTATCAGTGGCTTTGGTTGTCATTTCTACTGCTACTGTCACAACAGTTATCGCAGTTCTTATAACCACAGGTGCAACACTGCCATGCTTTTTCCTTCATATATTTGTTGCTTCTTATTTATTGATGTTTGCATTCTTATTGGAGAATATATACTATTCCAATCATAAATAACATACGCACAACTAACTGAACACAATGTTGAGTCCGTCCTATGTATGTTGGACATCAGAGATAAGTTTCCCTTACTTTTAAGGGGGGTACTGAGTAAGCTAGACCGCAGTGTGATATAGGGAAAAGGATGATCTGATAGATTTCTTCCTCCATATCCTACGGCTAAATGAAGGTGGTATTGCTCACCCACTCTTACTAGCGGACAAGCAAAATCGATATTAGAGATCATCTACTTGATTAGAAAATGTTAACTATTCAATATTGTTTTTAACTTTTTAAGTTTCTTTAGGAACGCCTAAATTTCTTGCTTCCCAGTAGATCTAATTGTCAGATGATTTGGTCATGGCTCAAAGTTAGTTGCTGTTGTTATTGTATATGGCATCTCAAAATTCCTCACAATTAGTCTGTCATGAAATTTTGGTTTATGCTTGTACTGGGTTTATTTTCTTTTGAACCACCATGATTTCTAAGACAATATGAAACCCATGCCTAGAATAAAGATAATGAAATCTGTCAGTTCTTTTTTTTTCTTGGGAGTAAATTTGTACCCCAATCAAAATAATAATCAGCTTGATGAGGAATATAGTACATGATTGTCAGATACTTCTGCTGCGTCAATTTTCCTGTAACATCTTGCTGTTTATGTAGGTTGGCTTACTTTTTTCTACGCCGTGTGGTGGGTGACAAAGAAAACTATCAGCTTTGCTGAGTGCTCACTTAATATTACTTCTTCAGCACTATCAGCTTATTCTGCTGGTCGATATGCTAGTCATACATCTGCAGATAAGGGATCTTCAATAGATTGAGGTAGTAATCTGACGAATGTTACCATTACAGAGAAGGAAATAACTTGTCTTGTTTTGTGAGTTTGCTCAGTGTTTCTTACTCCATACATGCTTCCCTGGGGAGACGTTTGTAACTTGTTATACTATAGATTAAAACCCATGCTTTATGCTGAATTTACTTTTCATTTCTTGTGATTCATTAGTTATTCTCTCATGTGAATACCAGATAGGGTCTTCAACCTCTCTGCCAATCATGGAGCACCATCGTCGCCCCACAAAAGTTTGCCTGATCTTCTGTAAACCTGAACAAGGAAATCCTCTGGATCCAACCTGTCTTTCATTTTGTAAGCTTTGTATATGTTCTTTCTTCGCATGTTTCAGAACTTCTCCGATATGCTCTGTTGCATCTTCCAAGTTTGTATCACGTACACGATATCAGTTTCAATATCATTATTTTGGTAAATTCCTGGGCAGTTGATCAAGAAGATCTGTTTCAGAAGCATTATATATTGTCAGACGTTCGTTTCCTACTGGGTGTATTTCAGCCTTGCTCACAGTTTTTTTTTTTTTTTTGAAGTATTTGTACACAGATTTGGTCTGTAATGTATTGATGAATGATGATTTGCCAAACATATGGATATACAACAAATCCCACTGTTGTAGCTTGCTTTTCACCTTTTAAGCTGGCAAACTGCATTAGTACTGATAGAAGAGAAACCCATCAGTATATTGAGCTCTTTACTTCATCAATAGCTACATCTGCATTTCTACATTGCTTTTTTGCCCTTACTCTTCGATTTCGCTTACCCTAAATCACCCATATGATAGGAACAAGGTCCATGACTTTCTGCCCCTGCTTCTTCCTCTTCTTAGCTTCCTGGCATGCAGTTGTTCTCAATGTTCTGCTGTTGAGCCAATTTCACATTAGTGGAGTATTCGTTTCTTTGGCCCAACAATCACTTTCATCTCCTTGCACCTTCTCTTGGATCACCTTTCTTCAGAGTGCCGGTTTCTCCAAAGCAAAACATATGGTGGAGCAGAATTCATCTTGAAACAAAGCAAAATCTTCACTTTTGTTCCTCACTTCCTCACACTTCTTTTGATTGCCTGAAAAAAAAGATAGTAGCATGATTAGGCATTTTATCAAGCTCTACTCCGAACTACATCAATCTGCCAACCTCAGTACACATCCAAGGAGCTTGACAGAACATGAATTTGCGATCACTGCCTACATTTACTTGAACAGGTTGTAACCATGTTTGCTGGCTCTTGTCTACATTTAAGCATGAAATTTTAAAGAACAGGTGATGCTCACAAGATGTGTAAAATGTCAGAGAAACCATAAGTAAACAAAAGCATAAATATATGAGAAGTAGGAAAAATTTAAGGTAGAACTGAACAAAAAACATCATTACATCATAGAAAGATTACACTTCAACTAAACAAAAAACATCCCCATCAACTTCAAGCCCTAGCAGTGCTACTCCACCACATCCAAGTTATACCACTTAATCAACTTCCTCGATTTTGGGTCCTGCACCACTACCAGCACCCATTGAAGGACCATCTTCATCTATGTCACCAGCTCCACCCACGTCAGGTCCAACACCACCTTGATACATCTTGGTGATAATTGGGTAGCAAATACTTTCCAGCTCTTTCATCTTGTCATCAAACTCCTCCGCCTCTGCAAGCTGGTTGGTGTCGAGCCACTGGATGGCATCTTCAATTGCATCCTCAATTTTCTTCTTGTCAGCTGGTTCCAATTTCCCAGCAATCTTCTCGTCCTTGATGGTATTCCTCATATTGTAGGCATAGTTTTCCAAAGCATTCTTCGACTCAACTTTCTGCTTGTGCTGTTCATCCTCTGCCTTGTACCTCTCGGCCTCCTGCACCATCTTCTCAATCTCCTCCTTGGACAGCCTTCCTTTATCGTTAGTAATTGTGATCTTGTTCTTCTGCCCTGTGGTTTTATCCTCAGCAGACACATTCAGAATACCATTTGCATCAATGTCAAAGCAAACAGTGATCTGGGGGACACCACGAGGAGCAGGTGGGATTCCAGACAGCTCGAATTTACCTAGCAAGTTGTTATCCTTTGTTCTTGCCCTATCTCCTTCATACACCTGAATTAACACTCCAGGCTGGTTGTCGGAATAGGTGGAGAAAACTTGCTTCTTCTTGGTGGGGATGCTGGTGTTTCTTGGAATCAATGTAGTCATAACCCCTCCAGCTGTCTCGAGTCCAAGGGAAAGAGGAGTAACATCCAACAGCAACAAATCCTGAACTTTCAGATTACCTTCACCACTCAAAATCGCCACCTGCACAGCCGCTCCATAAGCCACAGCTTCATCAGGGTTGATACTCTTGCAAAGTTCTTTCCCATTAAAGAACTCCTGCAACAACTGCTGCACTTTAGGAATCCTAGTTGATCCACCCACTAGAACTATATCACGGACACTGCTCTTGTCCATCTTAGCATCCCTCAAACACTTCTCAACAGGCTCCATACATTTCCTAAACAAATCCATGTTCATCTCTTCAAATCTCGCACGAGTAACGTGTAAAAATCAACACCTTCGTACAAAGAATCAATTTCAATTGTAATCTGGGCAGTGGCTGAAAGAGTCCTCTTGGCCCTCTCACAGGCTGTCCTCAACCTTCTTAACGCTCTAGGATTTCCACCGATATCCTTCTTGTTCTTCCTCTTAAACTCTTGCAAAAAATGATTCACCATCCTTTTATCAAAATCTTCTCCTCCAAGATGGGTATCTCCACTTCGAAAATACCCTCTTCAATGGTCAGTAATGAGACATCAAATGTACCACCACCAAGATCAAAAATAAGAACATTCTTTTCCCCGACACTCGACGCCTTCTTATCAAGACCATATGCAATTGCAGCAGCAGTTGGCTCATTGATGATTCTCAAGACATTTAGACCAGCAATTGAACCAGCATCTTTTGTAGCCTGACGTTGCGAATCGTTGAAGTAAGCAGGGACAGTAACAACAGCATTCTTTATAGAAGAACCGAGGTAGGCTTCGCAATCTCGCGCATCTTGATAAGCACCATAGATGATATCTCTTCAGCTGAAAATTGCTTCTCTTCGCCTTTGTAAGTCACGACAATCATGGGTTTTTCACCTGGTCCAGCAATAACCTTTCAAGACCATAGCTTCATATCAGATTGAACTGATGGGTCAGACACCCTTCTTCCAATCAAACGCTTTGCATCTACAAATACCAGAAACAAGAGTAATTCAGTACATGCACTAACAAAAACAAGAATCAAAAACATGGTACTTCAAAATCAGCAACAACAATTTGATGCCAACTCTTTTTTCCTGGATCGTTCAACTATGATCATCTGATTCAACAGAGTCATCATGAACAAAATTTTTAACAAAGTCTGATTGGGTCTGCTTCAGTATACGGGACTTTGGAACAAAGACAAATAGTACTAAACCAGACGAACTCGTTCAATTCAACTCGGCCGAGTCAAGCTAGACAAATTTTAATCAATCACAGACAAACATGAACATTGATGAACTTTTGAGTCAGACCCAGTTCTTCTTAGGTCAATCCTAATTCCTAACATCAATCTCACTACTTAACTCGGACATGCAAAATCTCTATTTCCTACTTGACTCAGACCGAGTCAGACTCCAAACAATCACTGATAGAAAAATTAGAAAAGAGAGGATGAAAATCTTACCAAAGACGGTGTTAACAGGGTTCATAGCAACTTGATTCTTAGCAGCATCACCAATCAAACGTTCGGTATCAGTAAAAGCAACATAAGAAGGTGTTGTTCTGTTTCCTTGATCATTAGCGATAATCTCAACTCTGTCATGTTGCCATACTCCTACACAGGAATATTTGTTCCCAAATCAATACCAATCGCCGGCCCTTCACCTTTTCCTGCCATTCTTCTAAACTATAAAACTCAGACGCAAAGAAGATTTGTTTAGAGAAAGAATTGCTTCGAGTAAAAATTGCAGAGCTCTGTTTTGTGATTATGTGAATTGCTTTTTTTGAATACAGTTTTGTGAATGAAGAGAACAGGGAGGTTTCCTTGATCTTTTTATATAAAGGACTGGAACTGAAATTTCATTCGAGAACTTTCTGGCTGTTTCTTGACCGTTGGATTGTAGGAAAGGAGGTTTAGAATGTCTGGATTAGTCTAGTTTGGCTCTAGAAGATTCTTTCGCAAATTTCTTTCACGGGGGAGTTATAACCGTTAGATAGTTGATGGAATCCATAGTCCACTTCATTCAAACCTCGTTGGCATCTTACTTCTTCGGTGTGTATAAGAGGATCCTCGGATTTTCTCCTACGTGTATGTCGTAGGAGGACATCCTTTGAAGAGATTAAACCAAAATTTCCCTTCTAGGAAGTTGAATGAAACTATCTCCAACGGGACTTTTTCACATTGAAAAACTAGGTCATATATGTCCACAGCTTATCGGTTGAACTGTTTTATTTTGTATCTATAAAATTGTTTTCACCGGAATAACTAATTTTTACGCTTTTTAAAACATAAAAACAATGAGAAGTGATTACTCACATCCTCCAAGGGATTCTCTAAAACCGGAAGCTCCAATAAAGGATGTTAGGTTAACCGTCGTCCAACTCATCTTCACATTCTCTCTTTACATCTTTGTTGGAGAGGAATTTTAGGTAAAAGTTGGATAAATCCTACATGGCCATATATTTAGGAAGCTAACACCCTTCATTGGAGATGCTCTAAGGAGGCTGAATATTACTTAACATTTTGATTGTATCTTCTTTCTTATTATATATTAAAAAAAAAAGTTGACATTTTGACTCTTAAGGAGATACAACAGAACCAAAAATTGGTGATGGAGTATACCAGACCCTAAATAGTTTGACTAAACCATTTCCTAGCTGATCTCCATGCCTCCTTTTGATGCTCTGGAAGTTCATTTGACGTCTTTTGTTGAACTTTTCTTGTTGCATGCACTCATTATATTTCAACTTTGCTATTTTGAAAAGAGGAGGAATCATAAGTGATGGAGTAACTCAAATCAACCCATTAGACAAGTTATTGATATAATTTAGGTAATTCTTTAATGCAAATATAAGTTGGGAAACTACCATAATCATAAAGTGAACTTATAATTTTTCGAATATATCTTCGGGTATTTATCAACTTCTTTCAGAAGTTTTTCAAACTCAACAACCTGAAAAGAAAATCATGGAAAAAAAAATTACATTAAGCAGACTAGTAGAATATGAGTTTCACATATTAGTACAGAAAAGAGAAACCGTGTTTCAAGATGGAAGTTCATAGAGACGAGTTAATGCCAGCATGTTTCCTCTCTTCTTTTAGTTGAATTAGAATGAAACCAAGAATACTTTCTCATTAACTGACATAGAGAATAAGAAGTTATTTTTATACCAAGGCAGGACACAGTACAGGCTGTCATAAAACGACACTCAACCTGTACGGATTCAATGGCTAAAGGTAAAAAATTGGGTGTACAACAACCTAACCCAATATTTCGCTTAGAAATCTGTATGGACTAATTCCAATATACTTTTAAGAGAATCAACTAGACAGTCAGTCTCAATCTTAATAAAAAGTATATCAAAGAGTTATATCTCAATTTCTCGATTCAATCCTTACTCAAACAAATAGAAATCTGCGATCCTGATTGAATACAAGAGAAATTAATTTGAACGGTACCAAAGACCAATGTTCAAGGACAAATCAATTTTAATCAACAACCAAAGGTTGGATTTACCAACTGATCGATTCAACGGACAACCTGTGATATTTCAATTATATAACAAAATATAATGTGGAAAATAAATAACACAGACACCAGAAGTTTTGTTAACGAGGAAACCACAAATGCAGAAAAACCCCGGGACCTAATCCAGATTGAACACACATCGTATTAAGCCGCTACAGACACTAGCCTACTAAAAACTAACTTCGGTCTGGACTGTAGTTAAACCCCAATCAATCTCACACTGATCCTAGGTACAGTTGTGCTCATTACGTCTCTGATCCCAGCAGGATACTACGCACTTGATTCTCTTAACTGATCTCACCCACAACTAAGAGTTTCTACGAACCAAAGTCGAAGACTTTAATAAACAAATTTGTGTCACACAGAAAAGTCTTCTAGGAATAGATAACTCTGTCTCCCACAGAAATACTTACGAGTTTTGTACGCATACTTAAGTACCCGGATTGAGCTTGTTTTCAGTTCACAAACTCCAATAGAAATTCACATGATGTGAACTTCCGACAGTACGTATACAGGTACGTTGACTTTAGTTCCGATTATCATGAGTAGCAAAGTACGCATACTTTGGTTCAAGGATTTTGGACTTACACAAGTATGAGTTATCATACAATGTTTATATCTAACCATGGTAATATATTCTAAACTCTCATTTGAATCATTGAAACATTCTTAGAGGACGTTATATAGTTGTTGTTCACAAACTATTTTTCTTCAAAGTGATTTTCAAGTAATTGAAATAATCATCATGACTTTCGTCACTAGTAAAGATGAACTTGGCCAAAGCGAAAGCTTGCCAACACATTGTTGATGGTGGTTTTTAGCTTAGGGCGAAACTGTAGAAATCTGTCTACCTGACCCAGCATCAGAAGTAGTAGACCTCGATATATCAATATTCCGCAAGGAATTTGGAGAATATATCAGAATCTGATGAGCGCCTATGTCTCTCTTCATATTACATTGAAACTCAAGATCCTAGATGAATTGTTCACTAGTATAGAGCCTAATGAGTATTTAAGCTCCTAGTTGCATTACTCACTAATTCCAAAGCCCGCTTAGTATTTTCCTATGCTATGTTCCCCAGCTGAACTTTCAATGTTGGCATGACATGACGATTAATGTTCACTCGCAACAGAGTAACACGAATCTCCCGAAGTGTCAATATTGAAATCTTCATGAAAACACTCGCGTAGGCTACACCACTCTCTTATAAATAGATCAGCGTGTTAACACACCTTTTAACTAAAAGTTAGCGCGATCGAACGCGTTTGAATTCCTTAAGGAAAACCTAGACTGTCCATGTCAGTCTTAAAAGCAATCACGGCCATATGATTTGGCCAGTCGATTCAACAAGCTTAGCCTCTTCCTAGGGGAACTACGCAATCTCCATAGTGTCCACCGACGGGCCTACTATTACCACAGCCGATCGGGATACTTTTACTTCACCCGCAGCATCCCTGGTCGTTAGACAGAAGTTAGGGTGATCGTGTTGTTGAAAGATATCTCAAACGAACTAAGACCGATAAAAAAGGTCTCAAAAATATCACGAACGTACAACTTAGCTAGCCTAGTTGGACGGCTTAGATCTTCCCTTGAATGATCAAGAGGGTACTAGCGTGATCACCAGCGACCTAACTACATTCTTGGTCAAAAGACTTAACCGCGGCAAACCAGAAACGCATTGAATCACACGCCCAAGGAAGGGTGATCGCGCGACTTTTAAAACCCTAAGTTGAATAAGCGGCGTTATACAACTGCCGCAAATCAATCGTGTCTGATCATCTTCGCCGGCCTAGTCGGACGACCTGAATCCAGTTTCAGGCGACCAACAAGGTGCTAGCGCGTTCACTGGTGACCCAGCTCCATACCTCATTGATCGAACTACACATAGCCATCCAAGAGCGCGTCAAACCGTTTGCCTAAAGTAGCGCGATCGCATGCTATTTAAACCCTAAAATTGAATCAACATCAGTATGCAACTGCCGCAAATCATCTCCGCCGTCCAACTTCGCCAGATGAGTCGACCGACCTAGATTTGATTTCAGGTGGCCAACATGATGTTGTCGTGATCACCATCCACTACGATCGGCCAAGCAACAACTAGCCCATAAGGATCCCAAACGATCTCCCAAAGATAACTAGTTGCGCTGCTTACATGTAACTCAACATCAGTCATTAACTGCCGCAAATCGTCTCATCCACTCAACTTGGATAACCGATTTAAGCAGTCCAGATGTAACTTGGATCGACCGATAGGATTTTAGAATGGCTACCAGTCTCCACTCTCCTATAGGGACTGATCGGCCACTCCCTGGGATGCGTGCGTATCACCTACCAACTCCCTAAAATAGGGAAGTCATGCTCCTTTTAAGACATTGAGCTCCGCGGATGACTTAGACGAGATTAAAAATAATGATGCTTTATATGCATCAGTTGTAAATGATGTTTTATAAATATTGTTTCTACAAATAATTTTGACCTAAAAGCACCATGTGCTGCTTTAAACGACAAGTCTCAAGACTTGACCTATTTACTCGAGATATCAAACATTTCGAAAACTGGGGGATGCTCATTGAGGTATTGGTCTGGAGGTTTACAGCGTGCAACACACCCATTATGAGAAAGTGTCAGGAAGGACGAACGATTAACAATAATGAGAGTAGTGGGTGAAAGTATGACCAGTCTTCCCTCATAACGGAAACACGATGATCACCACCTTCCGCACAACCCCACTTCTCCATTACTTAACTTCCTCCACTTCCTATGAGATCAGGGTGCACTCAATGACTTGTATAAATAGGTTTTCAACCTATTTCAAAGGGAACACAAGTGTTATCAACACAAGTAACCAGAAACCATTTTCTGATATAAGTCATAAAACAACTAAGCCTTCATAATTCAATATTATGATCTCAAACACCTTCTTCGCTTCCCTCCCTAATATCAACCCTTCTCCTTCACTTTGTGACCGAATTGAATCTGGAACGACCATTTCTTGGTTTAGGCCAGAGTCTTACAGATTGATTTCTCGAATCTAAAAGTACTCCCGTGCAGTGCATTTGTTTAGGGTTTGAATTCGTTTCTCATCAACACACCCAAATTTACCAAAAATAACAGAATCAGTTTTTACCCCTGTTGAGGGGTGAATTTAGGTTTGAGGTTTTACCCGTCCTAGCTAGCCAATGACCACACTTTTCTAAGGATAGTAAGAGAGAGAGTTGATTTTCCATTGTACCTTGTCCTTCTTTATATAGACTTTCCAAAAACCCCTTCCTTTTATGACATCATGCCATGTGTCCGAAACTTCTTTAATTACTGCTAATGTCATTCCTTCTCTAATAAAACCTCCTTCTTTCCTATTAATTCCTTCCTTGTCCTTTCCATCTAAGGGATACTTTCTTAGTGGACTTGGGATTTAGTCCCCATGTCTCATATTGGGCTTGCCTCTCATTTAGGGGCACACTAGCCCGGCTAAGGGGTAATATTTTTCATGTATCAACATTAGTCCCATGACTATTGGGTCAATTTTTAAATGACCCGATAGTCAAATTAATTTATGTTCTTGATGACCACGCATCGTAAGCATCAAGACGGTTACCGTGTCATTTATGATGACACTTCCTCTATAAAGGTATCATTCCTTCTATCATTTCATCCGTTTCAAGAACCCTGTTTTCCATTTTTCCTCTTCCCGTCGGATACTTTCTTAGATGGCTCATTCCCTTCATGGGCACGTTTCGACTTTAGCGCATGTCCCTACACTGGTATCAATGTTCAAGGAGGTGGAACTTGAGCGCTTGTTGTTAGTGAAGGCCGAAGTTGAGGCGCTTCGCGAACACAGACTAGCAACAGGGACTCCATGCGTTCCCCACTTTGCGGATCATCATGAAGTGTATCAGGCGGCTCGGAGAGCCGAACATATGACATCTGCCATTCAACACGCTTTAGATGACGTCGTCACATCTCCGTATGCTGCTAATTCGCTTCTCATGGAGTCCTCACTAGTGACAACAACTATAGATCATGTCGTCGCTGATTGTCGTTCGTGTGCCCCTAATCAAGTAACTCCGCGGCTTCTTGGGTACACTCTGTCCCTAGCGGCTGTCTCAGCGCTCGTAAACCTAATATATCCCAAAGATAAGCTCGCGCGTCTACTAGCGTTAAGAGCATAGATGGAGGTACTGCGGGTTCTCAGGAAAACTCGCTTAGATAAAGCTCGTAAGGAGTGTGATGAACATGAAGACACTCTCGCGATCGCTCGTAATACAAGAGGCAAGGGAAAAGTTACGCGAAACATCCTCAGGTTGATAAGCGAAGATAACCAGGAACTATCTCAAGCCGTCATTCAGTGTGGCGAGGGGCGTTTAATGGCTGAAGCCGTGGATATGGACATTGCCTGTTGTCGCGGGCAGATAGTCGGTTAATGCTGCATGTCGTTTTGTGGCGACTTATTTTTCTAGCTTTTTCCTTCGTACATTTTTTTTTCGGATTCCATCTCTTGTGGACTTATTTTCGATATTAGTACTATTTATTGCTTGTCCCTATGTTGCTTTTCCCTGTTGCTACTTTCCCTTTCTCGTGTTGTGGGTATTGCCCTGCTGGTCTTTGATCTCTGAGTCCCCAGGGCTCATTTCAAGTTTGCCTTCACTCTAGGAGGTACCCCAGTGCTGCTTGTGGAGGCATCATCTCCTGTATTTCATTTTCAATGTGAATTGACACGTATCTCCACGTGTAAAGGAAGGAGGGTATGAATGATAACTGCATCGTGAGTCACGCCCTTTACCTTTATATACAATTATTCTCCCTAGTATGCTTACTAGTTTAATTTCATTCTTCTTCTTTTGGTCAATCGTATTGCCTGCATGGCTAACTCTCTTCATGGATATGTGTTATCCTTGGCGCCTATTCCCATGTTGGTTTCGGAGAGGTTTAGACGCTGTGAATTGAAGCGCCTTCTGCTTGTGAAGTCTGAAATCGAGGAGCTTTGAAAGCAGAGGAAGGTAAATAGAGATGCCAAGTGCGAGGACTTCAGTTTACAACATGAGGCTTACCAGGCTGCTCGGCAAGCTGAACCGTAGGACGAGGCTACTACCGCTCGTGATGCGGCCAGTCAATTATTCGCGGATTCTGTGATGCTGATGGCTACTATAGATCGTGCCATTTCTGATTGCTATATCTGGATTTCCGATCAGATAGCATTGCCGCTTCTTGGGCATACACTGACCTTGGAGGCTGCGTCTATACTCGTACCTTACCCCTATCTTGAGGATGAGTTGGTGCGCTTATTAGTCTTACGCTTCGGTTAATTCGTAAAGATAAAGCTCGTAAAGAGTACGATGATCATGAGGACACTCTTTCGCTTGCTCATGAAGCCGGGGCTGAGGGTGAAGTTATTCAAGATATCCATCATTTAGTGCATGAAGTTGATCGGGATCTTCGCTTGGCTACATCCTAGTGTGGTGATGGGAGTTTGATGGTGGATGCTTTGGATGCAGATATTGCTTGTTGTCGGGCGTTAATGGCTGATTAGGTTGCATGTCCCTCTACAGGGTTGTCTTTTCATTTTGACGATTGGTTTCCCTTTTATGTTTGTTCTGAATCAATATGAATAGTTTTTGCTTTTTAAGTTGGAGTTTTGTTTTCTTCCCTTTCTCTCTATTTTTTTTTTGTGAGAAGGGTATGCGTACTCCCTCCCTCTTTTGTGAGGGGGATTACCACTGATAATAGAGGATTAACGCCCTAGTAAAATGCGCCTACTCTACTGAGTTTATTGAGAGGGTGTTGGGTGGGGAGGGAGTTAGTGAGACGTACCTACCCCCCTTCACCCCCTCCCCCCTTTTTTTTGTTAAAAGGGTCATGGGTGGGGTGGGCGTTGGTGAAACGCGCCTACTCCCCCTTCTTTTTGTTGAAATGGTCGCGAGTGGGGTGGGCGTTGGTGAAACACGCCTACTCCTTCCTTTTTTTTTGTTGAAAGGGTGTTGGGTGGGGTGGGCGTTAGTGAAACGCGCCTACTCCTCACTCTTTTTTTTGTCGAAAGGGGCTTGGTGGTTTCGGTGGAGGGGCGGTCGGTCAGGCGCCTTTAGTTTTCTTGAAACCTTTTGTGAATGTCGGGCAATCAGGCGCCTTTGGCTTCCCTGGGATCTTTTGTGAATTTTTCAGTTGATCAGGCGCCTTTGGATGCCTTGAGACTTTTTGTGAATTTGTCAGTCGATCATGCGACTTTGGCTAACCGAGACCTTTTATGAATTTGTCAGTCAATCAGGTGCCTTTGGCTGCCCTGAGACCTTTTGTGAATTTGTCATTCGATCAGGTGCCTTTGGCTGCCCTGAAACATTTTATGAATTTGTCAGTCAATCAGGCGTCTTTGGCTGCCCCGAGACATTTTGTGAATTTGTCAGTCAATCAGGCGCCTTTGGCTGCCCGAGACCTTTTGTGAATTTGTCAGTCAATCGGGTGTCTTTGGATTCCCTGATACCTTTTGTGAATTTGTCAGTCAATCAGGCGTCTTTGGCTTCCCTGAGACCTTTTGTGAATTTGTCATTCAATCAGGCGCCTTTGGCTGCCCTGAGACCTTTTGTGAATTTGTCAGTCAATCAGGCGCCTTTGGCTGCCCTGGGACCTTTTGCAGATACATCATTTTCACTAACTTACTTTTATTGCTCTGGACGGATATTTACATGGTACGGCTTATGCGTAAAAAAATTTCAACCACTTTCCATGGATAGGCGTTTTGACTTTGGTTCCATTCATACATCTAAGCTTATAGTATCCGCTTTCTGCCACTTTCCTTATCATGAGCGGGCCCTCCCAATTCGTAGCGAACTTCCCGGCGTTGGCGTTTCGTTGTACGTGTGGGGAGATTTTTTAGACCAAATCATCCATCTTGAATGTTCTTTCCTTTGCACTCTGGTTGTAGTAATCAGCTGCGCGCTTTCTATAAGCTTCCGCGAATCTCTCTGCTCGTGTTCTCCTTTCCTCCAGTGTGTCTAAATGAGCGAAGCGGCTTATTTTATCGGGTGTGGTGTGGCTAGCCATTGCTACTCTTTCAGACGGGATCGCTATTTCTGTAGGTAGGATTGCATCTTCTCTATATACTAGTGAATAAGGTGACGCTCCCGTGGAGCTGCGCTTTGAAATCCTATATTCCCAGAGTGCCAATGGCAGCTGCTCGTGCCATTCTCTATGATGATCATGCGCTATTATACTAAGGATGCGTATGAGCGTCTTATTTGTTGCTTACGCCTGCCCATTCTCTTTGGGATAATAAGGAGTTGACGTGTGAAGCCTTGTGTTGTATTGGCGGAGCAAGTCGATCATGTCCTTGTTCACGAACGACTTTGCGTTGTCTACTCTGATTATCATAGGCGCGCCAAACCTGAAAATGATGTGTTCTTTTATGAACACGACTATCGTAGCACCTGCATAATATTTGAGGGGTATTGCTTGAACCCACTTGGGCGCGTACTCCGTGGCTGTTATTATGTATTTATGACGCTTTGAGGATGTTGGGTTGATCGGTCCTATGAGATCAAGTCCCCAACTATGGAACGACCATGGTGTTACTATGCTACGTAGTAGGGTATGAGGTGCTTGGATCAAATTTCCATGTGTCTGGAAGTGTAAGCATTTTTGGATGTGTTCCGCAGTATCACCTTCCATGGTTGGCCAGTAGAAGCCTATGTTGTGATTACACAACATATTGACAAACAAGTGAATAGAAATGAGAGATACTTTGGTGATTAGCACCTCTTGGATCGAAGAACCAAGCCAAATATCTGGGAAAAATAGCCGCAGCCAAGGACAAACAATTCATTAACTTTCAAATAAGATTCAACAGAGTCTTTTTACAGCTTAAATGAACAATTATTGGGTCTAACCCTACTCAATGGATGATAAACACATGTCCTCAATCTAAAGGACACCATCAGCCAATGACAGAATTACTAACTACACCCACATAACTACTAAGGGCGGACTGGACTAGTAGTCTAAGCTAAACACACCGTGACATTACCTTCCCATGAAAAACATCCTTGTCCTCAAGGATGAACTTTGGATAGTGAGTGTGAATGTAGGAGAGATCTTCCCATGTAGCATTCTCTGGAAATGAATTAGTCCATTGGATCAATCCTTGTTTGACCAGCCGGTTTCCCTATTGAATTGTCCTTTTCTCCAAGAGCTTTTAAGGTAGCATGATAATTTGGCCTTCCTGATCTACTACTGGAAGAGATGGTGAAGAAGTGTGTTGCTGCCCAATGTGCTTCTTAAGTTGAGATACATGAAACACATGGTGAATACGAGAGTGTGATGGTAAATCCAACTTGTAAGCCACCTTGCCAATGCACTGGAGAACTTGAAAAGGACCATAAAACTTTGAAGAAATTTCAAAATTTTTCCTCAAGAAAAGAGAGGATTGTCTGTAAGGTTGCAGTTTAAGGTAGACTAAGTATCCAACATCAAAAGTTCTATCTGTTCTGGACCTGTCAGCATATAGCTTCATTCTCTCTTGAGCTTTAAGGAGAGACTCTTTGAATATATCCAGTAAAGAAGCTTTATCCTTTAACTAAGCCTCAACTGCAGCAACTGAAGTGGTTGTAGAAGAAGGAAAAGCAAGATGAGGAGGTACATACCCATATAGAGCTTGAAAGGATAAATCTTCAAGCTGGTGTGATAGCTTGTATTGTACCACCATTCTGCAAGCTCTAAGAACTCAGTCCATTTCCCAAGTTTGTGTCCAGTGATGCACCTTAGATATTTTTCAACACAAGCATTGATCTTTTTAGTCTAGCCATCTAATTGTGGGTGATAAGCTGTACTGAGATTAATACTTGTTCCCAAGGATTTAAATAAGTCCTGCCAAAAATTGCTTGTAAACACCTTATCTCTGTTAAACACAATGGAGGAAGGAAATCCATGTAATTTCACCACTTGATTGAGGAATGCATGAGCAACGGAAGCAGTAGTGTAAGGATGTTGCAGAGCTAAGAAGTGTGCATACTTTGTCAACCTATCCACTACCACTAAGATGACACTCTTCTTGTTTCTTACATGTAATCATTCTATAAAATCCATGGTAATATGTTGTCAAGCATGTTCAGGGATATAAAGTGGTTGTAGCAAGCCAGCTGAGTTAGTGTGATCAGCTTTATTTCTTTGAAAAACATCACACTGAGATACAAGGGAAACTATGTCTCTATGCATACCTGTCCAATGAAAGTGACTTCTTGCTCTCACATAAGTAGCTTGAATTCCAGAATGCCCTCCAATGGTAGAAGTATGTAAAGACTGTAATAGTTTATCTCTGATCTGAGCACCAGTACCAATGTAAAGTTTAGTTTTGTACCTCAGGACTCCATCCTTGATTGTGTAATTAGGTAGAGTGGCAGGACTGAGTAGGATTTGAGAAATAAGTTGGTTGGCATTTGCATCATTAACATAACTCTGTTGAACTTCATGTATCCAAGTTGGTGTAGAGATGTCCATGGAGTGACAAGTACCAAATTCTATGGGTCTTCTAGAAAGTGCATCTGCAACCACATTGTCACATTCCTTCTTGTACTGAATCTTGATAGGTGTCTAAAACACCTTAATATTTATCTATTGTTTATGCTTTCTTTGATAAGTTTTCTTGCAAATTTTGTATCTTATGTTTGCTTTTGAGTGTTTAAGTACTTTGGAGTCATTTGGAACAAAAGAAGAAGAAACAGGGCAAAATATCATTTCATATGCAACTGTTGTTGGAGGTGAACTATTTCTCATTATTTGCTTTTATTTCATAATTTCTGTCTGAAAAACATGTCGGATTTAGTGATGAAAATTTATCTGTCTGAAAAGCACGAAAAATTGAAGAGAAGAAGTGGATCTGAGAAATAAGAGACGACTGCTGTTGGTGGAAGAATTCAAGGGAAGAAAAAGCGCCAAAGTGGATTGCATCCGTGCACGCGGCTAAAGCTCATCGAAGGCCAAGGACATTTTCAGGGAAGCTGGAGCTAAATGAGAATTATAATTCTCTTTGTTGCTGTCAGAGAAATGCAAAGACATGGACTGGGAATGGCGCACATGTGCAGTGAAATAGTGGATGGAAGGTGCTGGCCATAAGTCGTGGGCCTGACACTAACAAAGGCTCGGCAGTTATAAGACTGGAGACCTGCTGGAGTCATTGTCTTACTGGAGGAGCTATCGTGCACCAGCTGAAGTGAACAGAGTGTGTTTGAATCTAGACCACAGGTTTTGAGTATATTTCACACAAGGGAAGAATACATGTACTGGTGGTGAAAACAGTTCAAGGAAAAGAAGACTAGGTCTCCTTTAGAAACCAATGTTCAAGCAGATAATTACATCAAGCAATTTCAGCTATTTTCTTCATTTTATGCCTCTAGTATTTGTGTTCACTGAACCAAAATTGCAGCGTCAGTATCCACAGATCACGTAGCTACGAGTAAGATTAGCTGAACAAGAAGATCTGATGTTGTTGATTATGGAGATTAAGAGGAGGATGTGAA
Source organism: Papaver somniferum (assembly GCF_003573695.1). Lineage (NCBI taxonomy): Eukaryota > Viridiplantae > Streptophyta > Magnoliopsida > Ranunculales > Papaveraceae > Papaver > Papaver somniferum. Next base: position 2,658,394 of record NW_020651082.1, on the reverse strand, counting down.
GTAGTTTCACCTGAGAAGAAGAAGAAAGATCTGTTGATGTTTCGAACCAGGAAAAGGGAAGAACTGAAGCTGTTGCTGGCCTTATTTGTGTGGATGATTAAAATGGGTTTGGAGAGAAATTCAACAGCAACAAGAACAAGAAGATGATGTTGAGCTTTGGTGTCTTTGAGGCTCGAGTTTGGAGTTGAAATGGGTTCGATTTGGGCCAGAATCACATGGAAGAAATGGGGTTTGCAGTCATTGATTCAGCTAGATAACGAGATGATTTTAGGACAAATTCGTGAACGGGAATAAGCAGAATTTGGGGATTTGTTGTTGTTGGTATGGCAATCAGGAGGAATGGCTCAATGTTGTGGTGATTCGGTTGAGTTTTGAGCTTTTGTTGATGTCGGAAATCAGTGAAGAGGACGTTACTGGTGCTTTGTTCTCGATAGATAAAGAAGATATTGTGAAGCCATGAATTCAATTGAGTGAAGCTTTGGAAGACATGAGTTTTGTTGGGTGTTTGTGTGAATCAATAGCTCGAATTTATGTTGGTGGATTGATTTCACAAGTTGTTGAACTGGAGTTGTATAGGTACCAGAAATGGTTGAATTTTTGGTGATTTGGTTGAGTTCTGGCAGTTCATAACAAGAAGAAATGGGTAGTTGTTGGACTGATTTTGTCATGGGAAACAAGGGACTGAAATTGAGTTGCTGCCGATGTTTGATTCATGGATGGAAGAGATGAAGATATAAGGATTTCAGTGGGGTTGCAGTTGGTTTCAGATTGAAGAAATAATGGAGAAAGTAGACAGGAAAAGGCAATTTAGTCTTGGTTCTGGCAGAGGCTAGGTGGTGCAGCCAACACGGGAGATTTGTTGCCATTGCTGCCATGGTTCACTGGTCGCATTTGGCATTGGCTTGGACCTGATTTATGAGGTTACAGGTAAAGGAAATTTGGGTACCAATCAGTCTCGGCATTGGATAGAGCTTGGGTCCGTGAAAACAGCCACCAAGCGGTGCTGTTGCCATTGGTTTGGCAGAGATGGATGGCTGTGATTTGAGAGTCTGTAGAGTTTGTGAATGTGAGGTGTGTGCAGTGTATATCTGATACGAACTTGCAGGAGAAGGTATAGAAGGGTGAAGAAAAATACATAGGAGGACTACCTTATCATCACCGTTTTGCGCCTGTACATGTTTGCAGAATTGCTGAGAAAGCTTAGATCTGACATAAACCTGTTCAACACAGCAACAACTATGGTTTGCTTCCTGGGTTTAATCTAAACTTCTTTTTCTTTTGAACATCTTTTAATCCTTGTATTTGAGAACATGTTTGCTATGAGTAGCTGAACTCTTTTTTGATTGAGGGTGATTTCAAATCCCGAAAAATGAACTCATAATTGTTATGCAATAACTCGTTTTCTCGCAAGTTTAGTTATTGTTTGATTTCTACCATGCTAATAATGCTTATGGATTGTTCCTTAATTGTTTAAGTTCGAAATTAAATAGTTATGTCACAATCTTATGTCTATAAAGATAAACATAAGTAGCAATATGTGGATACTGATGATGGGACTTTGTTAAGTACCCATATGTAGAAATTGACACTAGTAGGTGATTCATGCTTTTGAGTTCATCACTAGGAGAAACCTTATCTCATAAAACGTGAAGCATTTGTTTAAGTCACACCTAGTAAGTGTACCTCTAGGGAACTTGGCAAGTAGAAACCGGTAGTCGAGCGCTTCTGTATCCGGTGAACTTAGGAGATAATAACGGGATAGTTGAGCGTACTAATTATCCTAGGGTTGTTAGTAACGAGAGAATGCAAAGAACATATCTTTTTGTCAATTTGATTTATATTCCGTGGCCGAGAATGAACCTTTAATCAATTCCATCTCATATTTGAATACAACTTTACAATTTACAGAATTTCTATAAAAAAATCATCTTGCTAAGAATAATTTCATAACAACTTTTACTTGATACCACCCTTGGGACGAATCTGCTTTCATTATATTACTTGCTAGTGTAAAGAAAGGTAGAAAAATATTATTTGCGAGTTGACACCTTATTAAAATTTGCGCCGCTGCCGGGGAGGCAGTGGCAAGTTTAGTTGTTATTTTTATTCTTAGTTGTTACTTTTGCATTTATTTTCAATTTCAGTTTTCTTATTCAATCTCTTAGAATCTGATTTTCAGGTACTATTTCTTTGGTGAATGCGTGGAGAAGGCATACCAAGTCCTATTGGTATACGTCTTTGTTCGGGCACTTTACTGAGAGACTTCATTCGAGCAGTGAATACTCCACTTCCTCCTAGTTCTTCATTTAGTGAATTCTAAGATTCGGATAAAGAGGAAGACAACACGATAGGAGGTCGACCACCTACTCCGAGAACACTCAAGGATCTCACTTCTCCAAACCTTGATCAGCAGCCTTTATGTATTCAGCTAAATGGAACCATTGAGTTGAAGGCACAATTGATTCACTTGCTGCCCAAATTCAGAGGTTTAGTGGGAGAATATCCTAATCGTCACTTGCAACAATTTCATCATGTTATGACGATTTTGAATCAAGCAATCGCAGATGCGGATATGGCTATGATGACATCATTTCCTTTCTCCCTTATAGATGCTGCAGGAGAATGGTTCTTTTGCTTACCTCCCGGGAGTATAACCACATGGAATGGGATGAGGAAGTTATTCCTTGAGAAGTATTTTCCGGCATCAAAAGCAGCTGTGATTCGCAAGGAGATTTTTGGTATTATACAAGTATCGGGGGAGACTATCTATGAGTATTGGGAGCGCTACAAGAAGCTTCTAGCTAGCTGTCCACACCATCAAATTAGCGATCAAATCATTATTTAATACTTCTACGAGGGGTTGCTTTCTAATGATAAAATTTGATCGATGCCGCAAGTGGTGGTGCACTCACTAACAAGACAATTGACGAAGCTACAAGCTTGTTAGAGAACATGGCTGCAAACACTCAACAATTCTACACTCGAGATGAACCAATGGTAAGGAAAGTGAATGAAGTTGTTGATTCTTCACATTTGGAATATAGGATGGGTAACATGGAGAGGATGATGCAACAAATAGCAGCGGCTGTAATACTATCATACACCGAAGAAGTTGAGAAAGCTAGTGCAATGTACCAAAATCAGCAGCGACCAAGATATGACCCTTACTCTAGCACATACAATATGGGTTGGCGTGATCATCCAGTTTCAGCTACGCCAACAAGCAAGCTGCATCAAATCCTACTTTCAATCAACAGGGTGGGTACCAATTCTTGCAAAGGCCGTAACAAGAAGCTCAAGGCATGAGTATATATGACAAGTTGAATCTCATTCTCAACACAATAGCGCAAGATAAGCAAAAGACGGAGATGGCTATGAAGGACATGCAAACACAAATGGGTTAACTAGCTACTACCGTGGGCAAATTGGAAGCACAAGTATCTGGAAAACTTACCTCGCAACCATTACATCCTAGGGAGACTGTTAATGCTATTGAGTTGCGAAGTAGAAAGCAAGTAGAGAAGCCGGCAACATCACCGGAGTCCCATGATCGTGATTTAGAGAAAGAAGTGGACGAAGCAGTCCATAAAAAGGATGATTCGGTAATAAATTCTAACTCTAAACCTCTTATTTCTACTTATGCTACTCCTCCGCCTTTTCCTAGCAGGTTTGCAAAGTCGGACAAGGAGACGTTGGACAAAGAGATTTGGGAAATCTTCAAGAAGATCAAAGTGAACATTCCATTAATTGAGGCGATAAGGCAGGTTCCTCGTCATGCAAAGTTCTTGAAGTAATTGTGCACTAACAAGCACAAATTGACCGGTAATGAGGTAATGAGTGTGGGGGAGAGTGCTTCAGCATATCTTCAAAAGAAACTCCCACCTAAATTGAAAGACCCAGGCAGTTTTATTATACCTTGCACAATTGGTAAAACAAGGTTTATAAAAGCTTTGCTATATTTAGGAGAATCTATTAGTGTTATGCCTTCTTCAATTTATGAATCTTTAAATCTTGGTCCTCTCAAAAGTACCAGCATAGTTATTCAACTTGCCGATAGATCTAATGTCTAGCCGAAAGGGGTTGTTGAAAATGTTTTGGTGCAGGTTAATGAGCTTATATTTCCTGTGGAATTATATGTTTTTGATATGAGTGATGAAAACTCGTACTCGTCTACACCTTTGTTGTTGGGTAGACCGTTTATGAGAACCGCTAAAACAAAGACAGATGTATTTGAATGTACCTTGACAATGGAATTTGATGGAGAGGTCGTTCGCTTCAACATCTTTGAGGTGATGAGACACCCAAGTGATGTGCATTCATGTTTTGTTGTGGAGGAAACTGACGCTGGCTAAGAATGCAAGTGAGATGAAAGTCGAGCCGACGAATTTAAACCAAGCGCTAAGTAGGGGGCAACCCACTGGTTTTGTATCTTTATCTTTTTATTTTTAAGCATTTTATCTTTGTTTTTTCCTATCATTTGTGGAATTTCCTACCTTGAACTTTACTTTGAATGACTAAATTTTACATTGAGGACAATCTAAAATTTAAGTGTGGGGGAGCATTTATATGTTTTTAGAGTTTGATGCCTTTAGTTAGAAACAAAAAAAAAAATTCTTTATAAGCTCCGAAATCTAGAAACTTGTGCCTTTAGGATGACACTACCAATATAAGTGGATGGAACCATCTTAGTTTCAGGAGTTGAGGAACCCATTAACTAAAAGGAAGAATATAGCTCAGGTGTTAGAAATAATATGATAGTTGTTACCATATCTCGGAATGTCACCGTATCACCTTCTGCTTTTTATTTTTGCAATCTTTTTGTTTCTTTAAGTGATTTGGTGGGTCACTAACATCGAATTGTTATTACTGCTAGGATGAATTGAGTTACTAAAAAAAAGACCAGGCCAATTAGACCAACCGGTGTTTATACAAAAAAAAAGACACTTGGATAGCAATATGTCTGTGTTCTCCCTGTCTCCGTCGCCTAAGCAAGCGTGGACCGCAGGATCCACGGGAATTACCATGTAATCTGCTGACAAGAAACATGCGCTTGGGTCCAAAAGATATAATCATGTTGTCAATTCAAAAAAAAAAAGTGAAAAAAATAAATAATACTTATTATAATTGTTCAATTAATAAACGACCGCTGGTTTCCTTGTATTTTCCAGTCGAGTTAATCTAGAAGTAGGATTATAGACCACTGGTTCCCTTGTATATGCCATCTGAGTTGATATTAGAATTTATACCAGTATCTCAATCCAATAGGATTTTTAGGTTCATCTTGGCAGTGACCTTCAGACAGATATGGGAAACACCGTTCACTTTAGTTAACATTCGCAAACATCTACATCCATATCCATCTTCTTAATCTATTCATGTGTGATTGTGGTTAGTTAGATTCGAGTATTGTGGTTTGTTCAACTTTTTGAGTAGAGGTTTGTTTACTTATATATAAATTGGATTGCATCAAGGTACCTCCTGTAGTCATTTTGGATTCGTTCATAGACTTTTCATAGGTAGCTGGAATTTGGAGTAAAAGGCTTTGTAGGCACACCTCTGGTAAACCTTCACGAGACTAAAACTCGTCTACTAGGGATTCCTAGGGGTTCAAAGGCTTGTTATACGTGCTAAGTGTGACCGTAGCCTCGACGAGACGGAGTTGTATGTATGATTTAGAATTATTTTGTTTGATTTGCTCGAGGACTAGCAAAGTCTAAGTGTGGGGGAATTTGATAGGTGTCTAAAACACCTTAATATTTATCTATTATTTATGTTTTCTTTGCTAATTTTTCTTGTAAATTTTGTATCTTATGTTTGCTTTTGAGTGTTTAAGTACTCTGGAGTCATTTGGAACAAAAGAAAAAGAAACAGGGCAAAAGTATCATTTCATATGCAATTGTTGTTGGAGGCGAACTATTTCTCATTATTTTCTTTTATGTCTTAATTTCTATCTGAAAAGCATGTCGGCTTTAGTGATGCAAATTTATCTGTCTGAAAAGCACGACATATTGACAAACATGTGAATAGAAATAAGGGATAATTTGGTGATTAACACCTCTTAGATTGAAGAACCAAGACAAATATCTGGGAAAAATAGTCGCAGCCAAGGACGAACAAATTCATTAACTTTCAGAAAAGATTCAACAGAGTCTTCTTACATCTTAAATGAACAATTATTGGGTCTAACCCTACTCAATGGATGATAAACACATGTCATCAATCTAACGGACACCATCATCCAATGACAGAATTACTAACTACACCCACATAACTATTAAGGGCGGACTGGACTGGTAGTCTAAGGTAAACACACTGTGATAGCCTCCTTCATAAAGCTGTAGGAAAAATTTCCGCATTCCTTGATGTTCCGCAACGTGGGTCCGGGTCATGACTTCTACCGCTTCCTGATCTGACAGAAACCGTAGCGCGGCGTTACCATAGTTTCTGCGATAAAGGACACCCTCGTGTATGAAGAAACGCGTCGCCTTCCTTTGGACTTTAAGGGTCGTCTGTCTATCGCTCGGTAATATCCTGTGTTGGATGAAGTCGAAGTAGGGTTGCCTCCAATCTGCTTCTTCAATGGTGCAGACTTCCGCCGGTTGCGGTGGTGCTTGACAATCGGCGCAGCTGTCTTGGAGTGCTGATGCTTGAGTTGACATACTCGGACAATACACGCCCTTCCTCTGAAGTTTTCTGTAGAGGTGTACCGATCCGGCACATGTTTCCGCGTGCAGTTCCTGGAGAAACTTCTCAGCTTCTCTCTTATTCACACACCTCGCGAGATATCCTCTGTCTGCCCTGTAATACAAGGCTCCTTGGATTACAACGAATTGCTTCAGGGCTTGCGTGGGTATTACTCGTCCTTCATCCATCCGGGTCAGGTCTTCGACATACACCCGTCTCCAGTCATCTTCTTCCTCGAAGGACAAGTCTTCCTTCCAAGTGCTGGGAAACTCCTTTCTTTTTATTGTAACGATACCATCTTCCTTGACATTCAATTGTACTTTGCTTTCCAGGGTTTCCAGGGCGTCTGCGTGCTTTTTTCCACCTCTGCCGGTATGATCTAAGGTCGAACCCGTTTGGTTCATCAATCTCTGGGCCTCTGCCCGATAAGGCGCTAAGTGTGGCTCTTTGACATGAAAGTCGTCGTTCACTTGGTTTGTCACAAGCCTTGAATCACCTTTGACTTCCACGCTTCCCAGATTGAGCTTATTTTCCATTCGGAGTCCCAAAATCAAGGCTTCATATTCCGCGACGTTGTTACTCCATGGAAAGTCCCATTTAAACGAATACGAGAGTAGCTCTCCTTGTGGCGCTTCGAATACTACCTCGGCTCCCACGACAGTACCATATGATGACCCATCAAAGAACATGGTCCAAGTCTTGTCAATGTCTTCGGATGCCACTTCTCCGGGTATATATTCGTGTACCTCATCATCGCCTTCTCCCGGAAACATTTCTATGAGATCGGTTATTGCTTGTCCTCTCACCGCGTTCGGGGGTTGATATCTGAGCTCAAACTCCGATAGTTGTATCAGCCATCGGGCGGTCCTTCTTGTTAGGACAGGTTTCGAAGCTAGGTAGGCTATGGGGTTCGCCGCCGCCACCACGATAGTCTCGTGTGCCAAAAGATAAGGCCTCAATTTCTGTGTTGTGTATATGAAAGCTAAAAATGCCTGTTCTACGTGCGGGTACCTCAGTTCCACATCTCGTAGAACTCGGCTAACATAATAGAAAGGTTACAGCTCGTTTCTTCCCATGTCTTGCGCAAGGACTGCGCCTATTGCCGAATTAGTAAATGTCGTGTAGAGGTAGAGGGGTACTCCTCGTATTGGGGGCCTAAGGATTCTGGGACTAACGAGGCACTGGTTTAGCTTCTCGAACGCAACGTACTGTATTTTCCCCCACATAAAGGGTGTGTATTTCTTTAGAAGGGGAAGGAACGCAGCCGTTAGCTGCGCCAAACCAGGAACGAAACGACGTATGTAGGATATCCTCCCTATGAAAGCTTGCAGCTCTTTGGCGCTAGATAGTGGTACCATCGTTGTGATCTCATATACTTTTCTCGGATCCACTTGGATTCCTTCGTCAGTTACTACGAAGCCTAGGAACTTCCCCGACGTCACCCAAAAGGCACACTTGAGAGGGTTCATCTTGAGTTTGAATTTTATGCACCTTTCGAAGGCTGTTTTTAGGTGAGAAATATGATCATCAGCTTCTTGCGTTTTAACCATGATGTCGTCGACATACACTTCCACCGTTTGGTGCAGCAAGTCATGGAATATGGATGTCATGGAACGTTGGTACGTGGCGCCAGTATTCTTTAAACCGAACGACATTACCACATAATAGAAGTTGTCGTACGGAGTTTGGAAGGAGGTTTTTTTGGCGTCTGAGGGATCCATCTTTACTTGGTTGTATCCGCTGAAGCCATCCATAAAGGAATACCTCCCTTTTCTTCCTGTCGCGTCTAGCGTCATATCGATGTTTGGCAGCGAGAAGTCGTCCTTCTGTAAAGCTTGATTCAGGTTTCTATAATCCACACATCACCTGACTTTTCCATTCTTCTTGGTCACTAGTACAATGTTGGATAGCCAGGTGGGGTGCTGGATAGGCTTGATGAACTTGGCTTTAAGTAGTCGTTCCACTTCTTCCTTTATCGCAAGAGCAGTGGCCTTGGGGAATTCCCTTCTCCTTTGTTTCACAGTTGTGTTGACCTAGAGTTAGGATTATTAACTACTGGTTCCCTTGTATATGCCAGTGTGTTAATATTAGTCATACCTGTATCTCAGTCATTTAGGTTAGGTTCACCTTGGCAGAGGCCTTCAGACAGATATGGGAAACACCGTTCACTTTTCAACCATCTACATTTTTCTTTTTCCATCTTCTTAATCTTTTCATGTGATTAGTCTGACTCCGAGTATGATGTCCATCGTGAAACTATCTTAGTAGAGCTCTGTCACTTATATGAATTTTAGTATGCTTGAGTGCAAACTCGTATACAACAATTGGAATTTCGCGTCAGGGTACTTCCTCCTGTAATTAATAAGTATGCCAACCAATGAGGTTCTTTAGTCCTTTCCAAGATTTTTCGTAGATAGTTAGGGTCTGGAGTAATGATTTTGTGGGTATATCTCCGGTAAGCCCTCCCGAGACTATAACTCGGCCACTAGGGACACCTAGGGGTTTAAAGGCTTATTGCATATGCTAAATGCAATCGACGATGCCTGCGAAAGTGAGTTAGGATTTTATTTTGTAGTTTTGATTTGCTCGGGACTAGCAAATAATAAGTTTGGGGGTATTTGATAGACGCATTTATGCGTCTAATATATCTCATTTGTATATACTGTTAGATCCGTTTTCGTACTTATTGTGTTATTTTATGTCTTTGTAGGAAGTTTTAGAGAAATAAGCCCTTGCGGCTAAATGGGCTCAAAAAGCAGTGTTTTACACCCCAGAGAAAATTACTAAAGCACCCCAGAAATGCATCGGAAGCGTCCCAGAAATGTGCCGGAGGAATCCAGAAAAATTACTATTTCCACCCCAATTGCTATTCGCACCCCCAGTTTGGATAGGGGGACACCATCTTCGTCATTTCAAAAACTGAATTTTGGCGGGAAAACATGCATGAGAACTGGCAGAAGTTTGATCGAATTTTTTAACGTGTTATAGGGAGATTAAATGGCTGAGACTTGGCAGGAAGATGTGATTAAGCCTAAGGAAGATATTTTGGGTGTCGGGTCCGATCGAATTTGGCTAGAATTGGCTAGGGAATCCACGAACTCAAAACAGAGACACACGTACAGGGAGGAGAAAACACGAGTTTTGGAGAGTTATGGACGTGTTTCGATCGAGTTTGATGGCTCCAGCAATACTCTGGGTGATTACAACATGATTTGGAGCGTGTTGGAAGAGATTTGGAGCGTGAAGAAGTTATTTTTGGAAATTATTCTCCGAAATAAGAAAAAAATATTCCGAGTAAAGAAGGATTTTCACGAGTTATTGCGGGGGATTTGATGATGCATGTGAGTATATAAAGGTTCTTTGGGTCGAGTAGAGGGGCTGTCGAGAGTGGGGAGAAGAGAGGAGAGCGCAGGAAGCAGAAATCACGAGTTGAGTTTCTGCTGCTGCTGCCATTGATGAAGGCCAAGAACACGAAGAACGGACTTGCATAGACAGTCGTTCTCCAACATTGTTTACGGCACTGGGTAGTGCGTCGTAGTGTGGGTCGTAGTTTGGGTCTTGCAACAGCATAACATTTGTATCGTTCTTGTTGTAACAGTTGAACATCGCATTTGCAACAGTTATTTATGTTGCAATTTTTCTGCTCAATTGTTTTACTCCCTTTAATCAACTTTTGAGCTTTATACATGTATTTTCAGATTATGATTAATATGAGGAGCTAAACCCCAACACTAGGGCGATGGAGGAAGCCTTAATTCATCTATGTGGTAATTTTATTTAATTCTATATTTACTTTTTGCACCAATTTTAATTGAATTAAGATTTTAATTAATTATTTGTGATTTCATTTGATGGTTTATGCTTAGTCCTAGGGATTTTTGATATGCCATGCTTAAGAAATACAAGTAATATTTTATAAAATCTACTTTGGCAAAGAATAGAGTTAATATTCATTTTATTTTGAATTATAATTGCCTAGAATTAATTTCTGAACCATTTGAAAAAAAACGGCCGAATCTTTAGTCCCAGTACTCTTGCCCATATTGTTAATATTTTTGTGTATATATTTTTATTTATAAATCTTTTCAAGTCCGAGCAACGAACTTTTACTACCACTTTCAAAACTATAACATACAGGGAAGGGGTGGTGGAAGCGCATGTGTTCCCCAACCCTCTCGTCGGTTTTTTGCACGGTTGTTTCTGGGCGCGGTTGATGCGGTGTTCAGCGAGTTTTGCCAGATGTAGTCTGAGCTCGGTTCCTCGATGCAGTCAGCGATTCTTGCGGCTTTTTCTTCTCGCTCTATAAATGTGGGAAGGCGGAAGTTGACTAGGATTTTCTTAAAGGATGGGGTCATCCCCCTACGCAAATTTCCACTAGCGCTTCTTCTTTGACATCCTCGTGGCAATCGAGGGTGAACATGCGAAACATGGCGATGTATTTTTCTATCTCCTCGCCTGGGCTTTGGTTGCACTTACTCAAGTATATTGTTGTGACTTTCCTCTTTGGTGAATAGAATTTTCTAAGGAAGAGTGTGGAAATAGTCGACCATGAGCTGATGCTTCCTAAGTTTAAGTTATCGTAATAAGTGAACGATGTATCAGTTAGTGACTTTAAGAACTCTCTTAGACATAGTTTCCCATCAGTTTCGCGATCATTCATAGCAGATAGGAACTGACTGAGGTGCTCTCTAGCGTTACCTTGACCATTATAGACCTTGAATTTGGGTGAAGTGTAGTCCTCCGGGTATTGATACTGTTATTTCGGAGGAGTAAGGACTCTCCATGAAGTTGTAATTGTCTTATTTTATGACTCTATCATTCGTCTCTAAGTATCTTGTTATCGCTTCCTGCGTCATAGGTACGGGTTCTTCCTCATTTTCTTCCGCGTTCTCCGTTGTTTCTTTGGAGCTCTTCTCGACATTGGCTGCCTTAATGAGTTTTCTCAGTTCTTGTTCCATGCGTATGTGGTGTTCTAGTTCCTTATGCAGATCCTTGAGGGAAGGATGGGTGGGCGGCGCTTCCTTAGTTTCCTGTTGTTCATCTTCTTCACGCGTGGTACCTGGTTTTCTCACTTGTGTGATCGGCTCTGTCACTATCCCCCCCTCTCGCTTTATTGATTGAGTGGGGGGATGTTTGGGCTCTCTATCGCGCCTGAGTTAGAGCCTTCTGTGTGTGTCATGGTGAGCTAGGAAGGAGCCTCCGGGTGTGGTCGCCAAATGTTGAGGGGTGAATTTAAGTTTGAGGTTCTACCCGTCCTAGCTAGGCAATGACCACACTTTTCTAAGAATAGTAAGAGAGAGAGAGAGAGTTGCCTTTCCTTTGTACCTTGTCCTTCTTTATATAGACTTTCCAAAAGCCATTTCCTTTTATGACATCATGCCATGTGTCCTAAACTTCTTTAATTACTTCTAATGCCATTCTTTCTCTAATAAAACCTCCTTCTTTCCAATTAATTCCTCCCTGTCCTTTTCATCTAAGGGATACTTTCTTAGTGGACTTGGGCTTTAGTCCCCAAGTCCCCATGTTTCATATTGGGCTTGCCTCCCTTTTAGGGGCACACTAGCCCGTCTAAGGGGTAATATTTTTTATGTATCAACAACCCCAAAACAACTGGAGACCACAGTGGGAGATTAATCTCTCGGTTGCAAGATCAATTTTCAAGTTTATTTCAATTTTCTCAAATTCAAGATGGTGGATCTTAGGTATGGATCAGCAACAAATCCTGATGTTACTGGCGCTGACAACACCCCTGGTGTCAACATTCCTGCCGGTGACACCAATGTACCGCCTACCAGCACTATCGACGCATCTCGAGGTATTACATCCTCAACCACCAACACCAGCGGCGTAGGAAACATTCCCTTAGGTGTGACACATCCAATTACCAGAGCTAGAGCCGCTGCTGCCACCCCCAATGTTTCTTCAAGCGTAATGCCCCGGTCTTCACTAGAGCTTATGCCACTCCCCATCAGGACGAGAGACTGGAGGAGCCAGAGGAGGCCAAACCCCTATTACCATTGTTGATTTTATGGAAAGACAAGAAGTTCTCGCTAAATCTAAGACATAGATGGCTACAACTTAGGAGGAGGTACTTACTTTCCTCAAAACACTAACGGAGCGGTTACTACAGCAGTCATTCCAACACCATACGGAGCCGACAAGGAACACTTTTAACACTCCTGGTGAAAGCACTTCGAGAGCGCGCCCCTTTTGTAGATGAGGAGATTCGCGCTGCTCTTGAACACCCTTCAGAAAGTAATCAGCAATCCAATTTCATCACGCGCGAGGATATGGAACGACTTCTCCACAATAGAGGCAAAGAAAATCCGACGGGTGTGCACCAGCATCAGCCTCCTGATGTGCAAAGAGTTCATATCCCAAGAGGGTACTCCTCTCCTCAATCTTCCCTTTATGACGGAACTGGTAATGCTCGTGAATACATCTCTTGTTTTCTGGAATCCTTAGGAGAGCATGAATATAATCATGTCCTCTGCCTGAAATATTTCTCTAAGTCTCCCACCGGAAGAGCATACACCTGGTATAACAACATTACACCAAATAACATAGCCAATTGGATTCAGGCACTATGATCCAAATGTGACTGAACATCAATTGTTCGAGTTGTGCATTAATGGAATGGTACCTGTCTATCGCGCTTTACTGGAGAAACTGTGGTTCCAGACATTCTCTGAACTTCATGTAGCTGCTAAACGGTTGGCTACAATAGCGCCAGCCTTGCTGAAAGAAATCGGGCCCGCCAGGAATGAAGATGCATGTGAGACTCGAGGAAACATACTTCTCATCAACAAACAATACAACACTCAACCCTCGGTAAGCGATTTGCAGAACAACAACCCAAACGTGCGGTACCATCACAACAGACAGCTCAACCTCGAAAATCCGTGACTTGTTCAGCAGCAAGAGACAAAAGAGTCTCTCCAAACTTGAGGTTCGTCAATCACCCAGCCAGTGACTGCAACGAATTCCAATGAGAGGAGGGTGCAAGAGAAATTAAATTAGGAACTGAAGGAGTGCACAGAGATCCTCTTCCGGTCAGGAGTTGCATGATTTCTGGGGACTCTGTCCACAAAACCGTACAGACCATGATGGGGCATTTATGCAAGCAATGATAGGCGAGTTTCCGCACACAGGGAATCAAGGGGGAGCTGCTTCACCAAAAATAAAGAAGGGATAGTAAACTCACATACGTGATTTATCAAAGCCCGTCAATGTTCACGGTTGTGGATAACTAAGGTTCGTGCTCGTAGCTACCGCTCCTTCCTTTCCAGATCCATTGCCGTAGCCACCACTCGTCACTGCCAAGGTTTGTGCCTGTGGTTGATAAACGCATTTATGTGTATAATATGTCTCAATTGTATGTATTGTTAGTGCTCGATTTTGTATTTATTTTGTTATTTTATGTCTTTGTAGGTATTTATAGAGAAATAAGCTCTTGCGGAAAAATTGGCTCAAAAAGTGGTGTTTTACACCCCAGGATAAAGTACTAAAGGCACACCAGAAATGCACCGGAAGCACCCCAAAAATTTGTCGGAGAAACCCCAGAAAAATTACTATTTGCGCCCAAAAATTACTATTTGCACCCTATAAGGCAAGTGCTAAAGGGAAACCCGTACAGGATTAGGGGGAGGACATCTTCTTCTCAAATTCAAAAAACAAATTTTGGCGGGAAGACATTTCACTTCACTGGCAGAATTTCGATCGAATGTTTGGAGGAGTTTTTGTGTGATTCAATCGCTGAAACTTCATGGGTAGTTGTGATATGTCCTAAAAGAGCTAGTATGGGTGTTTTTTTCAATCAAATTTGGCTGGATAACTTGGTTTAATCCAAACAGGGAGTTGGAGGAAAAACATGAGCTTGCACGAGTTGTGAGGAATTTAAACGTGTACTGCACGTGCTTGGAAGAGTTGATCGATATTCTGGAGCATGAAGAAGGTATAGAAGGAAAGAAATACAGCTGCAGAAGGGTAGGAAAACGATTTTTGGAAATAATATATTTTTGAGAATAAAAGAAATAATGGGATTAAATAAAGAGATTTTGGGAGATTCAATGTCGCAATGATGTATAAATAGGTTCCTAGGATCACATAGAAGGGGGACGGAGAGTTTGGGGTCGAGAGGAGAGCTCAGGAGGCGTGAATCAAGAGTTTTCAGAACTCTGTTTCTGCTGCTGCACCAAGAACACGAAGAACAAAAGACCACCAGAGGCAGTCGTTCATGCTACAGTGAAAACGACAGCCACACGAGGGTCGCAGAGATACAACAACAACAGTACTTTTTTATCGTTCTTTGTAATAGTGTTTTGCAACAATTATAAACGTTGTAACAGTGTTGTAGTAATAAGATTCGTTCAAGACTTGTGAACTCTATATTTTTCATATCACTTTTATTTAAGTTTCCTATAATTTTTATTTAAAATTAAGTCTAAAATATGCTTTCACAAGTCTTGAACGAATCTTATTACTACAACAACATTGAAAAACACATCAGTGGTCATAATCTGTCCATGTCAAGGATCGTGATCGAAACCATACAAGCTCCAGCCAACTTGTTTTGTACATAATCATCAACATGGACGCAAGAGGGTGATACCCTCATCGTGGTCAACCCATCGACCATAAAGGATAGAACCATGTAAACTGGGGACTGAGGATCAGCATGAAATTCCATTGGCGTCAGTCAAGGTCTTCTTCAACACAAGAGAGACGGTCAATCAAGAAGCATGTAATTTTCAAGGGATAATCAAACTGAAGGTTGGTCGAATCCTTAACCATTATTATTGGTGTCAACTAAAGTCCACACTGATTGGGGTTCAACTAAACTCTAGTCTGAAGTTAGCTTGGAGTAGGATAGTGTATGTAGCGGCTTAATACAATATGTGTTCAATCTGGACTAGGTCCCGGGGGTTTTCTGCATTTTCGGTTTCCTTGTTAACAAAATTTCTGGTGTCTGTGTTATTTCAGTTTTCGCATTATATTGTTTTATCTTTATAATTGAAATAATACAGGTTGTGCGTTAGATCATCAGTTAGAGTAATCCAACCTTTGGTTGTTGATTGTCATTGATTTATCCTTGGATATTGGTCTTTGGTACCATCCAAGTTATTCCTTGTATTTGATTAGTACTCACAGTTTCTGTTTGAGGAAATCAAATCAAGAGAGAGAGAGATATAAACTCGTTGATATACTTTTAATTGATTGAGTCTTGTTGATTCTCTTAAAAGTATATTCGAGTTTGTCCATACAGATTGCTAAGCAAAATATTGGTTGGTGTTGTTAGACCCCTGCTTTTTCAATTGGTATCAGAGTAGGCAAACACGTTCAAGACCTTACAAGTCTGTGTTTGTAGCGATCTGAATCTATGGATAGAGGTGCTATCTCTATTAACGTACCACCAGTATTCGATGGCTTTAATTACTTATGGTGGAAAATTGCTATGCGAGTTTTTCTTCAAGCGCGTGATTTTCAATCACGGGTATATGTTGTTAATTTATATGATGCTCCCGTTTTGGCAGTTGGAGATGTAAACGTTCCCAAGAATATTGGTGAATATAACCCTGTCGAGATACTTGCTGCAAAGAAAAATTCTGACGGTTTGAATGCCATCATACATGCCATTACCCCAAATCTTCAGCACCATGTTTCAAATTGCACTAAGTCTAAAGATGCTTGGGATATCTTAGAAACCGTATTTGAAGGAAACTCCAGTGAAAAATAAGCTAGGCTTCAAAACCTTAATTCCGATTGGGAGAACCTTCGTATGGCAGATGAAGATATATTTGATGAGTTTAATCACAGAGTGTATGAAATTGTTAATGCATCTTTTGCATTGGGTAAGACTATTCCTGAAAAGGACATTGTGATGAAAATTCTCAGATCGCTGCCATCTAGATACGAGTCTAAGAAGCATGCCATCGTTGAGGGGAATAACCTTGATAATCTTTTCAGAAATATATTGGTTGGAAATCTAAAGATCTTTGATCATGAGCATACATCCAAAACCGGAAAGGATGTTTCCTTTAAAGCACAGAAGAACACTAAGTTACTTGATAAAAGTAAAAGTGTTTATGTCTCTGAGGATGATCAGTCTGAGGGTGATTTTTCGGATGAATATCTTGACAAATCAGTCTCCTTGATCACAAGAAAGTTTAGGAATCTTCTATTGAAGAGAAGTAAACGGTGTTCAAGAGACAAACCTAGGTCGTCGGATAAACCTCACAATCGCGTTCCTCCTAAAAACAGGGATGCTCACGAGGATGATGTCGAGGATATACTACAGTTCTTTAAGTGTAAAGGTTTTGGTCATTTTGCAAACGAGTGCCCAAATCGTAGAAAATACATTGGGAACAAAGGTCTTGCTGTAACACTTGATGAGATGTCTGACATCTATGATTCTGATGAAGATAGGAAATGAAGTGTTGGTCTTTTATGTGAAAACATTGATTTTGATAATTGTAGCAATACATATATAAACCTTGATGATTTCGGTGAAGAAGAGAATCCAATCAAGCTGGAAGAATCAATTGACCCATCCTTTGGAAACTCTGGTTGTAATGTTTCAAGATCTACTATGTGTCTGGCTGCTTTCACACCACAAATGCCTGAATACTATCCAAGTTTAACGTGCTCGTTTTGTTCTCAGAAGGGTCATGAACTATCAAGATGTTACAGGTACAAACATCAAGTGAGGCACGCCAACAAACTTCAACGAAGATCAAATCGATTGGCAAGGAAGCTTAAACTTGCTCAGAAGACTGCTGAGGTATATAGGATTTTATCTTCATCTAAGAAGTTGGTTTCCAAAGACAAAATAAGACCATTAGAGAAGAAGGTATGGTCAAATCGCTTTGATAGAAAAAGTCTGAGGATTCCTCTCAAGAGGAAAATGGTGGACAAATTGTTGTTCACCACAACACAAATTAATTGTGTTGTTTGGTAAATCTTGTCTCATGTGCCTGATCAAAAAGAGATAAGATTGTGTACCGCTCAGGCTTTAGGAAAAGTTTTTTTTTTCTTAGGATTGTTTTTCCTGTCTATCAAATAAAGTAAAGGGTTATTATCGATAATTCTACTCTTTATAGGGTTTAGAATTGGGAATCCACGAACCTGTTTAAAGGTTGCGAACCCTACATTCCTTATTCCTCTCTGATATCTTTTATATCTTAAGACTGCTTGATGAGATTGTGCATTCCACTCAAAAAAACCAGTTGTTTATAACTGTTCTCTAAGCATCATGTCTTTGGATGGAAAAGATGTCAATATGATTGTTAAGACATCAATCAAGGAAAAAGAGAAATCTCCAGTAACTTCTTCCTTGAAAAGAAATAGGAGGAATACAAGAAAGCCAAGGGCTGTCCCTTCTAACTCTCAGAAGTTTTCCGATGTTCTTGATGAGTTTAAGGAAGTAAGAAAGGAGATTAGTGAAATAAAGGCTTGCGTTTTAAGATCTTTGGAAATTCAAAAGGCCCTGGTTCGACATCATCAACCAAGACGGTTTGTTGGTATTGACTCCTTCCTCCACGAACCTTATATTCCGATGGCTGTTGACGACAATGAGTTCGGGAATGATAAGGAATTTCTCAAAGATATTGTTGCCTAGTATGTCTTCTTTTTGGTTTAGTTGGAAGAATAACTAGTGATTGAATATAAATGATTGTGACTACACATAGCTATTATTTTTCACCTTCTTGTTCTTTTTTTAGGTTTATTGGTTTAAATTCTAAAAATATTTGGAGGATGATGGTTTGTAGTATTTAATCTTTATGATTTGTTATCTTGCAATTTATTATGGGATATTGGTGTTTACGTCCGTGAACTATGTTGTCCCATATTTTGTCAAAAGTAAAGTCGTTCATGATCGGTATTCATGTATTGATTTAAGGATAAATAGACTTTTGACATATACAAAAGTTAAGCCTGTATTGTCAATTCTTTGATGGAAGATAGGTTAAAATATTTTGTGTTCAAGGATTATGTGTATTAAAAACTGCTATGCAAATAGTGATGGAAGATAGAATGAATCCTTATGTATTCCACAGTATTGATCTTCACTGATCCGTATTTTATGTAATACTGTGAGGCTCCGTAATGTGTCTTATGTTGAGCACGATACAACCAAGTTGATTAATTTTTGATTAGCTTTGTTGGTTGTTCCGTAAGGTACTTTATGTTGAGCATTCTTGAACTAAACTAATCATCTTGTTTGGTTATTTAGTTATTGCTCCATAAATTTTTTTATGTCGAGCAAAACAAATGACAATTAAATTGATTACTTTTGTAATTAGTTTGGTTGTGTATTCCAATTAGATTAATTATGGATTCTCTTGTAATTAATCTATTTGAGTATTTTCATACTCCGTAAGATTCCTGTTATGTTGAGCATATGAACGACTATCCTATTCATTTTCTAATGGTTATGTTAGTCGTATGCTCCGTAAGCTCTCTTATGTCGAGCATAATCAATTAAGTTTATCACTTGTGTGTTTAATTTGATTGTGTATTCCAATTAAATTAATCATGGGTTTACTTGTGATTAATTTAATTGAGTTTTTGGATATAGAAAATCATTCTCATGGTTTTTGGTGTACAATAAAAATCCTTATTTGATTTTGAAATTAAGGTCGCTCTTGTTGTTCCCTTGGGAATGACATCAAATGGGGGAGAGTTCTTTTGAACTTGTGCTTAGTGGTCATATCTTGAGGGGTGTGCGGCTGTGGAATTTTAAAGGGGTTATTTTGTATTTTTAAACTCCTTGATGAATGTTATTAGCTTCGGCTATATGATTGCATCTAAATTAGATGGTGTGTATTTTCTTTTAGTCATGGAATGTCTCTTACGGAAATTTCATTATGATCCCGTTCTTGTACCTTTGCAAATTTTATTGACAAAAAGGGGGAGAATTAATATGTAGCAAATATATATGGTTTTCGGATCATTGTGTAAGGGGGAGTGGTTTTCATGTGAGATGGAGTATTGACTAAGGGGGAGTGATACATATCACCATAGAATTATTGTTGAAGTTATGATACAATTGGACTTTGACACTGTGTAATAATACTAAGACACTGCATAACAATTATCGAGACCGATGCTTTCTCATTGTTATAGCTACGTATCTTCAACAACGGTGATGCTAAACTTACAACCTTTGTGATCATTGGAGTACTTGGAAGTGACGAAGATTTCGAGGAATGTTAAAGATTAGACATGTGAAATAGGATCTACTAAAGTTTCCTTATCTTTTTTGTATTCCATATGTATTGATAGTTTTGTCACTAAAATTGACAAAGGGGGAGATTGTTAGAGCATTGCTCGGTCGAAATCGGATGCGTTGCTATATCAAGCATGTTTGTCAATGTTAGTGATCAAAACTATAAGTCTTGATTTCTAGTCTACTATAGCTAAGTCTCGGACTAGGATAGAAAGTGTAGTTGAGCTCAAGGACTTCATGGCGATTCATCATACAAGAAGAAGAACTACTCAAGTAACTGGTGGAACTTCTCGACAAAAAAGTATATGAATACTTGAACTTATCTGTCACTCAAAAGTCTATCTACTCTATCTCCTACTTCTTGAGACAAAAAGTCGTATGCTATATATAGACTTAGATTATACATATTTGGTATTTCGAGCCGAGTATACCTCTCCTATCTATACCTCGAAATATGTGTTGGTAAGCGTTTCTCTTCGACCATGTTTATCTTTATCTAGTGACGAAAGTCATGATATGTTTCAATCACTTTGAAAATTGCTTTGACGAGAAATGGTGTAACAACTATATAACGTCCTCTAAGAATGTTTCAATGGTTGGAATGAGAGTTTAGATTACATAACCAATGATGGATATAAGTATTGTTGTGGAAGCACATATGTGCATAAGTCATATCCCTTGAACCAAAGTTTGCTAACTTTGTTGATCAAGTGAAACTGGAAGAATGGTTTGTTGCCAAGTAAGCGAACTGCCGAACTTATCATCCCGAGAAATTCTGCTGGAGTTGACAAACTAGCTGCATCCGCGAACCCAGTCCGCGAACCGGCGGAAAGCCTTTGCCGAGATTTTCCGCTGGAATTTGTAAAATCTGCCATGTTTCTTAAGTCCGCGAACCTAGTGTGCGAACTTAAGAAGGTTATATATCTGAAGATGATTTCTGAACTTAAACTTATAAAGACTAAGGAATGCAATTTGCAAACCGTGGCTATAAAGTTCATGAACCGATTCGAGTGAATCAAATCATCTTTGCTTCAATTGTGTCTTGTGTAGTACATAGATTTCCTTGCAATTGAACAACTCTCTAACTAGTTCATTTGAAGTCATTTGAACTAGTTATGGTGAAGAAGAATATGGTTGGTACGAAATGCTCATATCGATAACCTTTTGGTTAACTATTGTTGAACCAACAATGCACACGTTTGGGTACGGTTAACAAACCTAGAAGCGTGCATTTCATTTGTGTATAACAAGCTAAGTTTTCGATCTAGCGGTTGAGAAATATTAGCTTGAATCTAAATCAGGTTTTCATTTAACGGTGGATATTGTTTTCTTTGTGACCAAGGCGAAATCCTGATTTGAAAGACTATATAAGGGAACATCTAGCAACTCTGCAAAACTAATCCCCACACTTCACGTATGATACTAGTTTGCGTGCTAGAGTTGTGTCTCCTTTAACCTTTGGTTTTCTTCTTCTAAAACCAGGTTAACGACTTAAAGACTTCATTGGGATTGTGAAGCCATACCGATACTACTTTTATCCTAGTTGTGTGATTTGATCTTGCATCTTCTATCGTACGAGTACAATCAGATTGATTGACTTGAGATTAATATCTCCGACAGGCAAGATATAAAAAGTAGTCACAAACATCTTCGTCTCATTGTTTGTGATTCCGCAATATCTTGTTTCGCTACCATACGATTAATATTTTTGTGAGGTGATTGATTTATCTAGGCTGTTCTTCGGGAATATAAGACCGGATTATCAATTGGTTCCTATTCACCTTGATTATTATCAAAAGACGGAAGAAAAACTTTAGGGTTTTTATGTGGGAGAAAGATTGATCCTTTGATAGACTTGTCTGCGTGAGACAGATTTGTTTATTGTCAAAGCCTGCGATTTTGGGTCGTAGAAACTCTTAGTTATGGGTGAGATCATCTAAGGGAATCAAGTGCGCAGTATCCTGCTGGGATCAGAGGCGTAGGGAGTACAACTGTACCTCTAATCAGTGGGAGACTGATTGGGGTTCAACTACAGTCCAGTCCGAAGTTAGCTTGGATTAGGCTAGTGTCTGTAGCGGTTTAATACATTGTGTGTTGAATCTGGACTAGGTCCCGAGAGTTTTCTGCATTTGCGGTTTCCTCGTTAACAAAATTTCTGGTGTCTGTGTTATTTCAGTTTCCGCATTATATTGTTTTATCTTTATAATTGAAATAATACAGGTTGTGTGTTAGATCATCAATTATATTAATCCAACCTTTGGTTGTTGATTGTCATTGATTGATCCTTGGATATTGGTCTTTGGTACCATCCAAGTTATTCCTTGTATTTGATTAGTACTCGCAGTTTCTGTTTGAGGAAATCAAATCAAGTGAGAGAGATATAAACTCGTCGATGTACTTTTAATTGATTCAGTCTTGTTGATTCACTTAAAAGTATATTCGAGTTTGTCCACACAGATTTCTAAGCAAAATATTGGGTGGTGTTGTTAGACCCCTGCTTTTTCAATTGTTATCTCTCATATTTCGAATCACCGGAGACAACGTTGAATGCGTTGAGATGTTACAATAGAAACGGTATTATTTTCCATGAGGAGAAAACATGACTTTCCGGCCAGCACTATTTGTGTGCCGTCTTGCCATCTGCCATATCGTATCGCCTTAGAAGAATGGGAAGAACTAATTTTTCGAAATCAAGGGTTAAGGGCGCCTTCACTGGAGTTCTCTTCAGAAGCCGCTTCAACGCACGCTCTTTCCTGAATCCGCTTCAACTCTCTCTCTAGAAGAAGCCGCTTCAACGCTCTCTCCTGAAGCCGATTCAACGCTCTCTCCTGAAGCCGCTTCAACGCTCTCTCCAGAAGACGCTTCAACGCACGCTCTCTCCTGAAGCCGCTTCAACGCACGCTCTCTCATGAAGCCGCTTCAACGCTCTCTTCAGAAGAACCCGCTTCAACGGTCTCTCCTGAAGCCGATTCAACACTCTCTCCATAAGAAGCCGCTTCAACGCTCTCTCTAGAAGACACTTCAACTCATGCTCTCTCCTGAAGCCGCTTCAATGCTTTCTTCAGAAGAAGCAGCTTCAACTCTCTCTTGAAGCCGCTTCAACTCACGCTCTCTCCAGAAGCCGCTTCAACACACGCTCTCTCCTGAAGCCGGTTCAACGCTCTCTACTGAAGCCGCTTAAACGCTCTCTCTCTCTCTCTCTCCCGAAGCCGCTTCAGCGCTCTCCTCAGAGGCTGAAGCCTCTTCAACACCTCAGCAAGCCACACAGACCATCTGCATCATGTTTGCCACATCGACAAAATCAGAATCGGTGTTTCTAGATTTCCAATTTCCCATGGAAGGGGTGCATGAGATGCTAAAAGTTTGGATACAATACAGATCTGTCAAACACGACTCTGATCAACAAGTGACGAATCCAAAAGATTGCCGCCTTCATCAATTCGTCAACCATTTTACCAGCAAATACAATGGAAGTACATCTTTCAGGAGAAAATATGCTCAGAATAATTACACATGGGGACTTCCAGCGCGGGATGCCTTCACGTCTCTCAACCAGTTTATTGGTGATATCAGTATCATCACTGTCAAAGCTTTACGAACCGCAGGAATTTCTTAGCATGAAACCGTACATGTGCACCGAAGACTCCAAAAGTACGCCGCATAGATATTCACATATCCGGCCATGCCATCGAATCTAGCACGCATATACAACTCCTTGTAAGAACGCATTGTATTCCCAAGTCGAATAAAAAAATACATCTCTAATGACCAGACAGAAGTGTAACTTGGGACTGCTCATCGCACCCCATTTAATACAACAATCCAAGATTAGAAGATGATTCAAAAGATGTCGCTTGGAACGAATTCCTTGAAGACTTGATGGAAGCACGTCACAATGGAACGCCTCTCGTCTACTTCACTCAACGGCTCCGGAAGATCTTATCCTTACAATCCTTCCAAACATATCATCATCGCAATCATAAAGGAAAGAATAGACATGTGAGCTAAAGAGTCAGAATAAATACAATTTCTTGCTAGTCAATGCTCAAGAATTTAAAGAACATTTCAATTGAAACTCAGCAGTCCATACACTAAAAAACTTAAAGGCAATGCCTCTTGCAATTGAGCGCAATGGAGTTTTAAAGCAGCACCTACTTTTGGTTCTCCTGGATCGCCTTGTTGCTGATTATAACTATTGGAGATTGCTTTGTTGTCATTAACGCTCGCTCTAATGCCACTAACAAAGAAAGTCATTCACACCGAGCTAAATATCCGAGTTTGTTCAACTACTCGTGGATATGACACTCACAGCTAAAATACGAAGACAAGATGAACTTACCTTGCTGCTGACAATAACGAAGAGGAGCCGATCGCTGCAAACGAAAGCACGGGGCCGGACGAGAAACCAATGAGGGTCGATATCCCTTTTCATACGAACGGAGTTTCTAGAGTTTGAACAGAAGAAGGATTCCTTCTTGCTCCATGAACGGGAATAGATGGATGGGCGCACCACACTCATACCCCATAGCTGAGCTAGCAACACGCTACTACGAGAGCCATTGGCCACGCGATCCCGTTGCTGAAGGATGATTTGGATTTCCCTGGTAATATCTACCTGCTTCGTCTTTTCAATTTTATTTTTCGTCTGTCACCATCTAGTACTTCCCCCGCAACAATGTCAATATTACATGCTAAGCAGGGGACTTAATGTTGATGGTGGTTTTTAGCTTAAGGCGAAAACGGTAAAAGTATGTCTACCTGACCCAACATCAGAAGTAGTAGACCTCAACATATCTATATTCCGCAGGGAATTTGGAGAATATATCATAATCTGAGCGCCTATGTCTCTCTTCATATTACATTGAAACTCAAACTCCTAGATGAATTTTTCACTAGTATAGAGCCAAATGAGTATTTAATCTCCTAGTTGCATTACTCACTAATGCCAGAGCCCGCCTAGTATTTTCTTATGCTATGTTCCCCAGCTGAACTTTCAATGTTGGCATGACATGACGATTAATGTTCACTCGCAGCAGAGTAACACGAATGTCCCGAAGTGTTAATATTGAAATCTGCATGAAAACACTCACGTAGGCTACACCACTCTCTGATAAATAGATCAGCGTGTTTACACACCTTTTAACTAAAAGTTACCGCGATCGAACGCGTTTGAATTCCTTGGAAAACCTGGACTTTCCATGTCAGTCTTAAAAGCAATCACGGCCAGTCGATTCAACAAGCTTAGCCTCTTCCTAGCGGAACTAGGAAATCTCCATAGTGTCCACCGACGGGCTTACTATTACCACAGTCGATCAGGATACTTTTAGTTCACCCGCAACATCCCTGGTAGTTAGCCATAAATTAGGGTGATCGCGCTGTTGAAAGATAGCTCAAGCGAACTAAGACCGACAAAAAAGGTCTCAAAAATATCACGAACGTCCAACTTATCTAGCCTAGTTGGACGGCTTAGATCTTCCGTCGAATGATCAAGAGGGTACTAGCATGATCACCGGTGACCTAACTACATTCTTGGTCAAACGACTTGCCCGCGGCAAACCAGAAATGCGTTAAATCACGCGCCCAAAGAAGGGTGATCGCACGACTTTTAAAACCCTAAGTTGAATAAACGGAATTATACAACTGCCGCAAATCAATCATGTTCGATCATCTTCGCCGGCCTAGTCGAACGACGTATATCCAGTTTCAGGCGACTAACGAGATGCTAGCGCGTTCACTACTGACCCGGCTCCATACCTGATTGATCAAACTACACATAGCCATCCAAGAACGCGCCAAACCGTTTTCCCAAAGTAGCGCGATCGCGCGCTATTTAAACCCTAAAATTGAATCAACAGCAGTATGCAACTGCCGCAAATCATCTCCGCCATCCAACTTCGCCAGACGAGTCGAACGGCCTAGATTTGATTTCAGGTGACCAACAAGATGTTATCGTGATCACCATCCACTCCTCTTTCATGAGGAACGATCGGCCAAGCAACAAGTAGCCCATAAGGATCCCAAAAGATCGCCCAAAGGCAACTAGTTGTGCTGCTTGCATGTAATTCAACATCAGTCATTAACTGTCGCAAATCGTCTCATCCACTCAATTTGGCTAGACGATTTAAGTGGTCCAGATCTAACCTAGATCGACCAATAGGATTTTAGAATGGCTACAAGTTGCCACTCCCTGGGATGCGTGCATAGCACCTGCCAACTCCCTGAAAGAGGGCGGTCATGCTCCTTTTAAGACATTGAGCTCCCCGGCTGACTTAGACGAGCTTAGAAACAATGATGCTTTATACGCATCAATTGTAAACGATGTTTTATAAATATTGTTTCTACAAATAATTTTGACCTAAAAGCACCAGTACTGCTTTCAAAGGCAAGTCTCACGACTTGACCTATTTAGACATCAAACATGTCGCAAACTGGGGGATGCTCACTGGGTATTAGTCTGGCGGTTTACAGCGTGCGGCGTGCAACGCGCCCATTACGAGAAAGTGTCAGGAAGGACAGACGGTTAACAGTAATGAGAGTAGTGGGTGAAAGTGTGTGCAATCTTCCCTCATAATGGAAACACAATGATCACCACCTTCCGCACAACCCCACTTCTCCAATACTTAACTTCCTCCACTTCCTATGAGATCAGAGTGCGCTCAATGACTTGTATAAATATGTTTTCAACCTATTTAAAAGGGAAAACAAGTGTTATCAACACAAGTAAACAGAAACCATATTTGATACAAGTCATAAAACAGCCACACCTTCATAATTCAACATTCTGATCTCAAACACCTTCTTTCCTTCCCTCCCTAAGATCAACCCTTCTCCTTCACTTTCTGACCGAATTAAATCTGGAACGAACATTTATTGGTTTAGGCCAGAGTCGTACAGATTCATCTCTCGAATCTAAAAGTACTCCCGCAGTGGATTTGTTTAGGGTTTGAATTCGTTTCTCATCAACACACCCAACATTACCAAAAACAGCAGAATCAGCTTTTACCCCAAAACACATATATTTCGAGAAATAGATAGTCGAGTTAAACTCGGCTCGAAATAGCACATGTGTATAATCGAAGTCTATATAGCAATACGAATTTTGTCTCAAGATAGAAGATAGAGTAGATAGACACTTTTGACTGATATATAAGTTCAAATCTCGACATACCTTTTAGTCAATGAAGTTCCACCAGTTCCTTGAGTAGTTCTTCGTCTTTGCATGATGAACGCCGTGGAGTCTAGAGCTCAACTACACTTTCTATCCTAGTCCGAGACTTAGCTATAAGTAGACTAGAAATCAAGACTTATATTTTTGGCAACTAAACTTGACAAACAAGCTTGAGATAGCAACGCTTGAGAGTTAGACCAAGCAGTGCTCTAACAATCTCCCCCTTTTTCAATTTTAGTGATAAAGCTATCAATACATATGGAATAAAAAATAAATAAAATTTGTAGCTTCTCATCTACATGCTTGATCTCCTTGGTTCTTCAACATTACTCAATATCTTCGTCACTTCCAAGTACTCCAATGATTCTAAAGATATTCAATGCACCATCATCGTTGTTGAAGATCCGTATCCATAACAATGAGAAAACAATAGCTCTCAATCATTGTTATACTGTTTCATAGTATTATTACACATCATCAAAGTTCAATTGTATCACAACTTCGAAAACAATACTATGGTGATATGTATCACTCCCCTTAGTCAATACTTCATCTCACATGAAAACCACTCCCCCTTACATAATGATCCGGAAACCATATGTATTTGTTGTGTGAACTACACATTAATTCTCCCCCTTTTTGTCAATAAAATTGGCAAAGGTACGAAAACTAGTGGGATCCTAATGAAATTTCCATGGAGACACTTCATGACCAAAATAAAGTACATATCAATTTTTTTAGATGCAATCATATAGTCGAAACTAAATGCATTCATCAAGGAGTTTATAAAGATACAATATAACCCCTATAATATCCCACAACCACACTCCCCACAAAGATTTGGCAATTAAGCACAAGTTCAAATAAGAACTCTCCCTCATAAAATGTCATTCCCGAGAGAACAACAAGAGCGACCTTACTTTCACAAGAAAAGAAGGATTTCTTTGGAAAACAACAAATCACATAAGAATATGAATTTGTATCCAAAAATCTCAATTAAATTAACCATAAGAGAACTTACGAAGCCGCACAATATTTACATAAAAATTACGGATCAAGGAAGATCAATACTGCGGAATAAACAAAGATTCATTCTACTCTTTATCACCATTTGAACAATGACATAATAGACTTAATCTTTGTAAACAAATATCATCCTTTCTTTTATCAATATTTTCATAATGACATAAAAGGCTTATCTTTTGTTTGTCAAAAGTTCATTCAATCTTTTATCAATACATGCATATCGACATATGAAAGACTTTACTTTTGACCATGTATGGGACACTCATAGTTCACGGACGCAAACACACGTATCCTATAACAAGTTGCAACATATGAAATCATAAAAATTTATACTGAAAAAATCATCTTCCAAATAAACTTTAGAATTAAACAAATAAATCTAAAAACTTTGAAGATGAAAATCGTTGGACATAGCTATGTGTAATCACAATAATGGCTATTCGAAACCCTAGTTATTATTTTTTTAAAACCTAGAAATAAAATTATCATCAGAAGATTTACTAGACATTGAGACCTCTGAAAAATTCTTTATTGTCCCCGAACTCCTTGTCGTCAACAGCCATGAGAATATATGGTTCATGAAGAAATGAGTCAATTCCAACAAACCTTCTAGGATGATGATGTCGAACCAGGCCCTTCTGAATTTCAAGAGTTCTCATAAAAAAAGCCTTTATTTATTGAATCTCCTTTCTTGTTTCCTTCAAATTTTCAAGAACATCAGAAAACTTCTGAGAAGTATCGGAGATTTTCCATCTCTTGGCTTCCTCACATTCCTTCTTTTTCTTTTCAAAGTTGGAAGTATCGGAGATTTTTCTTTTTCCTTCATGATTGATGGCTTAACAATCATATTAATATCTTTTTCATCAGAAGACATGATGCTTGGAGTAACCATATGCGTACGGGTTTGTGAGAGGAAGTCACAAAATAAGCTCAACAAGCAGTCTTTGATTAAAAAGAGTTTCAGGGAAGGAAAAAGGTATGTAGGGTTACGAAACCTTTAAACACACAGGTTCATGTACACACAACTCTCAATCCTATGAAAGGCAGAATTGTCTATTTTAACCTTCTTTTTATTAAGAATCAGAGAATACTTTTCCGGTATCAATTAGATATGAAAAGCGGCACAAATTCCAGACCTTACAATGCTCGCAGAGCAAAACGTAAAAAAGAAAAAGAAAAAAAACAAACTAAAATTTTTTCTCTTTTTTTTTCCAGAGCCTGAGGTGTGCAAAATATTATCTCTTTTGATCAGGCACATGATACAAGATGCACAAACCAACACAATTTAATTTGTGCTGGGGTGAACAATAATTTGTCCACCATATCATTTTCGGTCGGAATTCATAGAACCCTGTTTCTCATATTGATTAGAACATAAACTTCTTTCTAATGGTCTTGTCTTATCCTTGGAAATTAACTTCTTTGACGAAGATAAAATATTACATACCTCAGCGGTCTTTTGAACAAGTTTAAGCTTGTTGGCTAATCGATTTGCTCTTCGTTGAAGTTTGTTGACATGTCTCAATTTGTGTTTGTACTTGTAAAACTTTGATAGTTCATGACCCTTGAGTGAACAATACGAGCATGTCAACCTGGAATATAATTCAGACCCCCGAGATGTGCAAGCTGCTAGATACATGGTGGAACCTGAAACATTAGACAAAAAGTTTCCAACAGAACGGTCAATTTTTTCTTCCAGATTGGCTGAGTTCTCATCTAAAAGAATATCAAGATTGATATATGTACTACTACAGTTATCAAAATCAATATTTTCACCGAGAAGCGCAACACTTGATTTTTCATCCTCATTTGAATCATACTTGTCAGACATTTCATCAAGAGTTGCAGCTAGATCTTTGCTCCCAGTGTATTTCTTTCGATATGGACACTCATTTGAAAAATGACCAAAACCTTTACACTTAAAGCACTGAGGCATATCCTCGTCATCAGTTTCATCATTATCCCTATTTTTTTGGAGGAACACGATTATGAGGTTTATCTGATGACCTGGATTTATCTCTGGAGAATCGTTTACTTCTCTTCAAAAGAAGATCCCTAAACTGTCTTGTGATCAACGAGACTGACTTGTCAAGATCTTCATTTGATGAATCACCCTCAGAAAGATCATCTTCAGAGATGCAAACACTTTTACTTTCATCAAGTAATTTAGTGTTCTTTTGTGCTTTGAACGCAACATCCTTTCTAGATTTGGATGTATGCTCATGATGAAAGATCTTTAATTTCCCAACCAGAGTATTTTTGAAAAGAGTATCAAGGTTATTTCCTTAACGATGCATGCTTCTTAGAATCGTATGTGGATGGCAGAGATCTGAGAATCTTCATTACAATGTCCTTTTCAGGAATAGTCTTACCCAATGCAAATGATGGATTAAAAATTTCAGACAGTTTGTGATTAAACTCATCAAATGATTCTTCATCTGCCATACGAAAGTTTTCCCAATCAGAATTTAGGTTTTGAATCCTAGCTTCTTTTTCACAGGTATTCCCTTCAAATACGGGTTCTAAGATATACCAGGAATCTTTAGACTTTAGGCACGTAGTTACATGATGCTGAAGATCTGGGGTAATGGCATGTACGATAGCACTTAAGCCGTCAGAATTTTGCTTTGCGGCAAGGATTTCTTCTAGAGTATATCTACCAATATCCTTAGGTCTAAACATATCGCCTTCTGTATCAACCGGAGGAGTATAACCATTAACAACACGTACCCATGTTTGAAAATCACGAGCTTGAAGAAAAGTACGCATAGCAATTTTCCACCACAAGTAGTTTGATCCATCGAAGACTGTTGGTACGTTTATGGAGATAAGATTTCCGTCCATAGAGTTAGATCGCTACGAAAACAGACTTATAAGGTCATTAAACGTGTTTGCCTGCTCTGATACCAATTGAAAAAGTGGGGGTACAACAACCTCACCCAATATTTATCTTAGCAATCTGTATGGACTAACTCCAATATACTTTTAAAAGAATAAACTAGACATTCAGACTCAATCTTAATAAAAAGTATATCAAAGAGTTATATCTCAATTTCTCGATTCAATCCTTACTGAAATAAATACAAATCTGCGAGCCTGATTGAATACGAGAGAAATTAACTTGAACGGTACCAAAGACCAATGTTCAGGGACCAATCAATTTCAATCAACAACCAAAGGTTGGATTTACCAATTGATCGATTCAACGCACCACCTGTGATATTTCAATTATATAACAAAATATAATGCGGAAAAGAAATAACACAGACACCAGAAGTTTTGTTAACGAGGAAACCGCAAATGCAGAAAAAACCTGGGACCTAATCCAGATTGGACACACACCGTATTAAGCCACTACAGACACTAGCCTACTACAAACTAACTTCGGTCTGGACTGTAGTTGAACTCCAATCAAATCTCACACTGATCCAAGGTACAGTTGCGCTCTGTACGTCTCTGATCCCAGCAGGATACTACACACTTGATTCCCTTAGCTTATCTCATCCACAACTAAGAGTTGCTATGACCCAAAGTAGAAGACTTTAATAAACAAATCTGTATCACTCAGAAAAGTCTACATGAATAGATAAATCTGTCTCCCACAGAAATACCTACGAGTTTTGTTCCGTATTTTGATATATCAAGGTGAACAGGAACCAATTGATATACCGGACTTATATTCCCGAAGAACATCCTAGAAATATCAATCACCTCACAATAATATTAATCGACTAGCAAAACAAGAATCACAAACGATGAGACGAAGATGTTTGTGACTATTTTTCTATCTTGCCTATTGGAGAAATTAATCTCGAGCCAATTTTACAATTGTACTCAATACAATAGAAACATCAAGATCAAATCACGCAACTACAGAGAAGGTAGTTGGGTCTGGCTTCACAATCCCAATTAAGTCTTTAAATCGTTAACTTACAGGGTCTCGATAGAAACCTAAGGTTAAAGGAGAATTGACTATAGCTTATACAACTAGTATCACATAGGAGATGTGGGGATTAGGTTTCCCAGTTGCTAGAGTTCTCCTTTTATAGTCTCCAAATAAAGGTTTGCAATCTAAGTTACCTTGGTAACAAAGCATTCAATATTCACTGTTAGATGAAAACCTGATTAGATACAAGATAATATCTTTCAGCCGTTAGATCGAACTTAGATTGTTATACACACATGAAATGTAACTTCATTTAGGTTTGAGTAACCGTACCTAAACATGTACAAGTCGTTGGTTCAACAGTAATTAACCAATGGTTAGCCATATGAGCACTTTCATATCAACCTTATTCATCTTCACAATAACTAGTTCAAATGACTCAAAAGAACTAGTTATAGAATTGTTCAATTGCTTAGATCTCATAGAAGTATACAAGACACAATCGAAGCAAAAACAATTTTGATTCACTCGAACCGATTCATGAACATTATAGCCACGGTTTTCAAAGATTGTATTCCTTAAATTATAAATATCTTAGTTCACGAATTAAGCTGTTTTTAGAAAATAACCCACTTAAGTACGCATGCCGATACGCATACTTAAGTACCCGTACTGAGCTTGTTTTCAGTTCACAAACTCCAGCAGAAATTCACGGGATGTGAACTTCCGACAGTACGCGGACTTTAGTTCCGGTTATCCTGAGTAGCAAAGTACGCATACTTTGGTTCAAGGATTTTTTACTTACACAAGTATGAGTTATCACACAATGTTTATATCCAACCATGGTTATATATTATAAACTCTCATTTGAGTCATTGAAACATTCTTATAGGACGTTATATAGTTGTTGTTCACAAACTATTTTTCGCCAAAGCAATTTTCTTCGTCACTAGTAAAGATGAACTTGGACAAAGCGAAAGACTACCAACACATGTTTCAATAAATAGATAGGTAAGTTAAACTCGGCTCGAAGTAGCACATGTGTATAATCGAAGTCTATATAGCAATACGACTTTTGTCTCAAGATAGGAGATAGAGTAGATAGACTTTTGAGTGATAGATAAGTTCAAGTGTCCACATACCTTTTAGTCGATGAAGTTCCACCATTTCCTTGAGCAGTTTTTCGTCTTTGCATGATGAACGTCGTGGAGTCTAGAGCTCAACTACAGTTTCTATCCTAGTCCGAGACTTAGATATAAGTAAACTAGAAATCAAGACTTATAGTTTTGGAAACTAAACTTGACAAACAAGCTTGAGATAGCAACACTTGCGAGTTCGACCGAGAAGTGATCTAAAAAAAGGCACTCAAAGAACATACTCTAGGCATACCATTTTGCAGACACATGAATGAAGTAGTTATTACAAACACCTGAAACCGTGCATACTGACACTAGCTCCCCTCAAGCTGAATTGGTGGAAGAACCTTCAACTTGTTTTTCAGATACTCTCAAATCTTCGAGTGCTAAGCCTTTTAGTGAAAATGCCACATGCTTGTTGCAAAGTAGAGATATAGACAACCTGCATATTCTTGGACTGAACTGATTCTCTGACAAAGTGAAAGTCCAGTGTTAAGTGCTTGATTCTGCTGTGAAAAACTAGATTTTAAGCCAAATCAATTGAGATTTTGTTATCACAAGCAATATATGGAGTCACATGAACAAAAATATAAAGATCCCTGAGAATATGACAAATCCAAAGAACTTCTGCAGCAGTAGAAGCAAGAGATAAGTACTCTGCTTATGTACTGCTCCTAGATACTGTTGGTTGTTTCTTGGAAGACCAAGAAATTGGATTGCCACCAAAGCAAATACAGAATCCACTGACTGATCCCCTATCATCAGGACTTCCAGCCTAATCAGCATCAGTAAAACCTTGTAGAGCATTAAAACCTTTTGAGAATAAGAGACCATTTCCAAGAGTACCCTTGATATACCTGAGAATTATCTTAGCAGCTTGGAGATGTACAGAGGTTGGAGCATGCATAAACTGACAAATCTGATTCACTGCATATCTGATGTCAGGTCTTGTCCATATGAGATACTGCAAGGATCCAACTAGAAACATATATTATATAGGATTTGATAATAATTACCCATCTGAAGCAGAGAGATTGAATTTGGATGGACAAGGTGAATTACAAGGTTTGATACCTACAAGATTGCATTTCTGAAGTAGTTCAATAGCATACTTTGTCTGACACAGAAAAAGACCATCTGAATTTTTGGTAACTTGCAAACCAAGAAAAAAATTTAGAGCACCAAGATCCTTCACAGTTAAAAGTGAACTCATGTGATGAATTATCTTGTTACAGTGAGAAGCATCATTCCCAGTAATAATGATGTCATCCACATAAACAAGCATAATAGTAAGTTTAGATCCCATCTTCTGAACAAACAAAGATGAATCAGCCAAAGATGGTTTGAATTCAAGAGAGATTAGAGCGTTTGCAAGTTTTTCATACCAAGCTCTTGGGTCTTGCTTCAAACCATATAAGGATTTGTTGAGTTTACATACAAATTCAGGATGATCCTTGTCTTCATAGCCTAGAGGTTGAACCATATAAACATCCTCCTTAAGAACTCCATGCAAGAAGGAATTGATAATGTCCAATTTCTTAATATGCCAGCTGAAATTGACAGCAAGGGCAAGCACAATTATGATACTAGTTGGTTTCACCACTGGGCTGAATGTGTCATTATAATCAAGACCCTCAAGTTGATGATAAGCCTTAGCAACAAGTCTTGATTTGAATATTTAAATGGTACCATATGCTTTATGTTTCAATTTATAGACCCATTTGCAGCCCACCAAATTTTGTGAAGGATGTGGTGGTACCTTTGTCCAAGTATCTACTTCAAGAAGAGCAGTTCGTTCTTTGTCCATTGCAACACACCATACAGGATTTTCTTAGTTTGAGAGTAACAAGTTGGTGTGAGGGGTTCAATGGTAGAAATATAAGCAGCTGGTAAAGAATTTTTAGTTGAGAAGAGCACCTTTGGTTTATAAATATGATTCTTAGCTCTAGTAGTCATTGTATGTATTAGTAGTCATGGTGATTTGAGGTGATTTAGAAATGGCAGGGATAGAAATGAAGTAACAGAACTGACAGAAGATGGTGTATTAGATGAAGTAGGTAATATGGGAGTAGAAGTATGTGTTGGTTAGGGATCAAGGAGTGTAATGGACATATCAAATTTAGAAATAATATCAGTAAGAGTAGTAGTGGAAGTAAGAAAAGAGTAAGGAAAGACTTGTTCATGAAAGACAACATGTCTTGACACATAATCCTTGTGAGAAATAGAATCCAAACACCTGTATCCCTTACTCTGGGAGTTGTAACCTAAAAAGATGCATTTAGTACTTCTAGGTTGAAGTTCGTTAGATACATAAGGTTTCAGCCAAGAAAAACAAAGACAACCAAAACATTTCAGAAATTTATAATCAGGTTGTTTGTGAAATAATTTCTCAAAAGGAGAAATTGAATGTAAAGATTTGGTAGGAAATCTGTTTATGGTGTACTTAGCAGTAGCTACAACATCAAGACAATAAGAAAATGGAAGACAGCCTTGTATGAGAAAAGTTCTTATGATGTCAAGAAGTTGTCTATGTTTAGATTCAGCTACACCATTTTGTTCTGGTGTATGAGGACAGGTGAGTTCATGGATAATACCAAATGAGGATAGGAATGAGTCAAGCTCATAATTCACAAATTCACCACCACCATCAGTTCTTATAACTTTGATAGCGGTAGATAGTTGATTTTCAATATTAGCTTTGAACTTTAGAAAAACAGAATTAAAATATGATTTAAGAGTGAGGAGAAAGACCCAACAAAACTTAATAAAGTCATCAATAATGTTGACATAAAACTTATATCCATTAACAGAATGAATAGGAACAGGACCCCAAACATCAAGGTGTAACCATTGTAAGGGAAACATTGAGACAGACTTTGAAATTTGAAAAGGTTTCTTATGAGATCTCCCTAATTGACACTCACTACATTGAATAGGATTTGACATAACATTGTCAAGCTTTATTAACCTACATATTTTACTAAAAGACTCAAATGAAGGATGATCCAATCTTCTGTGCCAAACTTCAGGTGAAGCAGCAACACAGGCTAAAGCTGATTTGTGAGGAAGTTGCTTATGAAGGGGATAAAGTTCATTTTCACTGGGTCCTTTGAAGAAAATCCTCCCTGATCTCAGGTCCTTGATGAAAAAATCATTGGACGTAAATTTAGAGCACAAGAATTATCTCTAGAAAACTTATGAACATAAATGAGATTATGACTAGCTTTAGGAACATGCATAATTTTGTTCAAATGGAAGTTTTGAGAAGGAAATGAAAGAGTACTAGAACATGACCTAAGATAGACATACCTTCACCATTATCAGTTGTAACCAAATCATTGCCATGATAAGAAGTTGAATTATCCATATTAGTAGCCAAGAACCAAAGCCCTTTTCTAGTAGCAAGTACCAGGTCGGGCGGAGATAAACCGCGTAACGATCTTATCTCCAGAGATGCGGCGAAGTTTTTACACCGGCTGCCTGCAGGCCTAGACGCAACTTACCCTGGGGTAAGAGTAATCCTTAACATATTATGTGTCGTGTTGTGATGAACATGGAGTGAGCACATCGCTCTAGTTGGGTTTACGTATTCATGACCGTTAAAGTAGCATATTCACTTTATCCCTGCCCAGAAGACAGAGCAAGTCTGCCAACTGGTATCCATATTAGTAGAATCACCATTTGAGTTATTTGTAGCACCTGAGTCCATGTACCAAGGATATATCCCCAAAAATATTTGCAGAACCAAGCATTGCTTGGATATTTCTTGGAGGATCATTACCTTGATAATCAAAGTTGAGTTGATTCCAACATTCTCTAGCATCATGACCATATTTTCGACAAATTTGACAGGTATGTCTATCTTCAGATGACAAATCAGAAGAAGGTCTAGAAGTAGTTTGTGTGGTAGGAGAAGGTAACAAACCTTGAGAAGAAGTTCTCCCTCAATAGAATTGATTTCTACCACGACCTCTAAAATTGTTAGATTGATAACCACGACCAAAACCTCTATCAGATCCACGAAATTGACTATACTGAGCAGCAAAGGCTCTATTTGCAGATTCTTCATGTAAAGCCGTAGATCTTAGTAATGATGGACTCTTCACCGAGGAGAAGGTTATGAAGTTCCACACTAGAGATTGGTGGATAAAAAATGCGAATTGATGTAGCAAAAGAAGCATAATTAGTAGTTAGAGCACCAAGAGTAACCAATATCAATTCATCATATGAAACTTGAGATCCAGCTGCTGCAAGTTGATATGGTAGTAACTTGATTTCATTAATCAAAGAAGGAATTGATTTATCACCTTGTTTGATAGAGAGGAGTTAGGTATGCAACTGAATAGAGTGTGTAGAAGAGACTCTGGAAAATCTTGTATTAATACATTTCCACAACTCAAAGGAAGATTAAACTTATTGAGGGGTGATTTTAGTTTAGGTTCTACCCGTCCTAGCTACACCAAGTGACCTCGGCTTTCTAGGAATGGTAAGAGAGAGAGAGTTTCCTTTTCATTGTACCTTGTCCTTTCTTATATAGACTTTCCCAAAAGTCCCTCCTTTTATGACATCATGATACATGTCCTAAACTTCCTTAATTACCTTTAATGACATTTCTTAACATAACCTCCTCCTTATTCATTAATCCCTTTCTTGTCCTTCTTTCCCCATCGGTATTTTCTCATTGGACTTATTCATGTCCTACTTATGAGTACTTCTTTCCCCTCCTCCTTATTCATTAATCCCTTTCTTGTCCTTCTTTACCCTCCTCCTATTCATTAATCCCTTTCTTGTCCTTCTTAACATAACCTCCTCCTTATACATGTCCTAACGGGTTAGGGGCACCCCGAACCCGTTAAGGGGTATTATTCTTCATGTATCAACATTAGTCCTCTGACTATTGGGTTAATTGTGAAATAACCCAGTAGTCATAAGATTTCCTTTAGCGCATATTTTCTTTTTTGTTCGGTAACCGAGGATGGGAGTTCCCTCCACTTCCATTAACTCCACGATTTCGGGCAACGTTTGATCTTCTACATCGTGCAAACCTTTCCTCTTCCTTTTTATTAGTTTATGTCGGTTACTGTTCCCATTCTGTAACTGCCACGTTCGGATTTCAGGACCTTTATATATAGACCCCCTGATCCACTCTCCCTTCATCTCTTGTTTTACAGTCCTCCTCTTCCTCTCGTTCTTAACACTCATACACGTGCCATGTCCAGTAATTCTACCAGTAGTAGCTCATCTGATGAATCCGACGAGTCTGGAGGAATAATGAGCACGGGTTCCGAACAATCCGAGTATACAGAGAAGGACGAGATTCTGCTACATCCTCCGCAAGGTAGTCAATATCGGTTGTACAGGTCGATATTACAGTTTTTTATCGGATATCGGAAAATACTTATACGATATCAAAAATATCGGCGATACAAAGAAGAAATGATATTATCGGTTGTACAGGCCGGTACAGACCGATATATCGGTTTTACTTGTACACCGATAATATTGGTTTCGTGAATAAATTTTTCATCAACATGCATCTAGTCTTTACAGACAAGTACAATGTCGATTGGAGAAGGTAAAAAGCCCTAATATATTTATAATATAAAACCAATGACTATATGGTAAGATATAAGATGGAAACCATATTTCGATTGCAAGGCAGTGAAATATAAAAGATAATATGAAGGATAATAAAAAAAAGATTTACCGGCATAATTGGACAACAATCACAACGTTGGCTAATAAACCACCTTGTATTTTGGAAATTTGAGATATGTGTATGATTCTTATTATTTTTTATCA
Organism: Papaver somniferum; assembly: GCF_003573695.1. NCBI lineage: Eukaryota > Viridiplantae > Streptophyta > Magnoliopsida > Ranunculales > Papaveraceae > Papaver > Papaver somniferum. The sequence goes on along the minus strand of NW_020651082.1, from coordinate 2,619,464 downwards.
TGGTTTTATAATTATTTGGAATTCTATATTAAATGACGTATCGCCTGTGAAAACAGATATTATCACTTATATAGGTGTATAGGACCCGATCTGAAACGCGCCTTAAAGCTTAGGGAGCTTCGTGGAGGTAAGCCCGTTATTCCTCTTGACGACATCTTAGTTCCTCGTCTCCTAAACCTTCATGTTTTGCCATATCCTTCTGCCCCGGGTGGCTTTTGCAACCCGAATCGGACACCATGGATGCTTTTTCGTTCAAAAACATACCGCGAAAGGCGATCCACCACAGAGACTATGATCTCTCTGCCATCGATATTCGTTCTAAATCGAAAACTCATCTGATATGGCCGCACTGGACATCTTATATCCGCTCCAATCCCGGTCATGCAACAATCCTTCGTCAAGCAGGTATTGATGAAGCTATAAATTCGTCTCTTAAGCGTGAAGTAAAGATGAATAGGCGCGATCTGAATCGAATTTTCTGTCGTTGGGCTCCTCCTGTCCATACTCTCTTTACCACGTGGGGGGAAGCAACCGTGGTTTTGGAGGATGTAGTCGCCCTTATAAGGTTACATATTCATGGTAGTCATTCATACGACGAGGCGGCAGTTTACGAAGCGCTGACTGATGAGGATAAAGCGTTACGGGATTATTTTTTAGACTGCAAGGGGGCCTCTCGAAGTGAGCTGGTGAGGAAGGACCAGATTCCTGTGAAGAAGGGGGGAGAATGGGGGGTTTCTAGCGCTGGTAAGAAAGGAGCATCATCATCTACCACCAAGGGGAAAGCTACGTTGGTTGGCGAGGAGAAGAAGAAACCTCCTTTGGCGCACCCACAAGGTGAGCGCTTGCTTGCCAGCTCTATTCGTGATCATGAAGAGATTCATGGCTCGTCAACTAAACCTCCAAGGATGGCCCCCGAGTGGGTCACTGAAACCAGCCGACGCGCTTACTTTCCCCTTTGGATTAAGTATTGGTATCCACGGTTGGTGGAAGGGAAAATGCTTCCCCCTAAGCGGAAAGAGACAAACCCTCGTGCTGAATTAGCTGCTTATATCCTGTTCTGGATTTGTCACGATATATTTTAGTACAGTCCCCAAGATACGATCAAAAGTGAACTTGAGCTGATGGCAGTGTTGTTATATCGCGGCGTCTCTTTCCCGCTCGCGCCGTGGTTTTTAGGTGGCGTGTATCGCCATTTGGACTTTTTTTGTCAAGATCTCCAGACGGTGGGTTCGAGCCATAAGATCGAAACCTACATCTATGCTTCTTTCATGCAAGCGTGGTCTTGGGAGCATGTTTCCACATACGCGCCTGATCCTAATGAATTAGTGGTTTAACGCGAAGAAGATGTCCGACAAGATGATGTCTCGATTAAGAGGGTCCCGTTTACTTATTGATACTCGCGGATGGCTCTTTGGAATAGCAAGGGGAAAGTACCAAAGGCGATATAGGACAGTTTATGGATGTGGCTAAAGATTTTGTACCGTTTCCTTATCAAGATGGCCAATCCTGTCCAGGTCATTACGATTTCACTGCGTCTTTTGATACAGAGCTAGACTCAACAAAACTCTTGACATCGCCAGATTTCGACTCGGTGATGGAGGTTTTTCCTGGATATCTCCCTGGTTTTCATGCTGGTAAGTTCATTGCCATGTCTTACAATACTGACCGTGCAGCTCGGAAAATAGGGTTTGATCAAGGAATTCCCCCGCGGTTCCCTCCCTGGGGAAGTGCTGATACTGGGGAGGTCATTGCCAGTTTTAATTGCTTTGTCTTCAAGGATCCGGTTCGTTTGGGTGACCGAGGGACCAACTTTTCGTTTAAGCATCATATCCCTAAGCGACCCTTAGCTGTCAGTGAGGGGCCCATGAGTATCATCTTTTCATGCGTCGTCGAGATTTGCACTTCCTTTTGCGAGAACCATCTCCTCCCCGCGAATTGTCTTATGAAGACCTTCGGACGCTTCATATATCTAGCCGGATCAAACTTGATGATGTCGTGTCTGCCGCGCATCGTCTCGTTCCCGCTACTAAGGGTTATTCCTTGGAGTCTTTGGTGACTTCTTGGGCTCCCCCAGAAGGTTCTGAACCTGTAAGGCCAAAGAAGAGATCGAATACTTTTTCCGATCGTAAACCTCCTCGACTAGATGTGCCTAGGCCAGCTGTTAGTCCCCTGTCAATACCGGTACTTGTCGTCTTCTCACTTGTTATGTTTTATGATTTATGTATGTTTGATTCTTATTAAAAGCAAATTGTGGGAATCGCATTCTCAGGGAGCTCCTCTTTCCAATCGTGTGGGGTGGAAGGCTCCCTCCTACCTAAGGAGTATCTGAATATGCCTGAGAGTGATTGGACTGAGACGAGTCTCGCTAAGAAGGCCAGACGAGAGGCAGTAAAATTATCTGTTCCGTGTCCTTGTACCCATGCTAATATCTCATCTTTGAAACCACATCAAGCTCGTCGGAGAAGCGCGACACAGCCTCCTAGGAGCCTTGGTGGCAGTTCGACCCCCTCATTCGTAGATCAGTTGAGGGACCTTGGGATCGATCTTTCTAAGGGTACTGGCTGGGTATCCCCGAATCTTCACATATCATCACTTCACCTTCTTCGGTCCAAGACCGTTTGTGTCAGAGGCGAACCTTCGGTGTCTCCCAGTGTTGTTTTGCAATCAATGAGCCCGTCCGGGTCTAGCCGGTCAGTTTTTGGTGGGTCTTCATCCCACGTGGCACCGCCTGCAGGTGATCCTGAAGGTAATTTGTACAACCCCTATTTGATACGTGTCTTCGCTTTCATCATTCTTACCCCCTATTTTTTTTATAAATCCGAGTTATTCTTCGCAATGGTGTTCATTTCTCATTTTTCAGGTTCCGCTAGTGACTCTGGGTAGTCTTCTAGCTCCTTCTCGTCTCGTCCTAAACCTGCTGATTTTCCGCTTGATTTGTCAATCCCTGAGGTTAGTTATTATTATTATTATTATTATTTTGCATTGTATTTTATCACTTGATTGCTAAGATTTTACCATTGGTGTCAGGATATGGGAAACAAGCGTAAGAACACTGCCAAACCTGAAGGTCCTGACACGGATGGTGTGCGGCGCGTCGTCCAAGATGAGTCGACCAAGCGTGCTCGTCTGGATGGTGGTGGTTCTTCCACTAATTTGGAGAAGCGGACTGTTGTTCCTACCGTGTCAACAAATACCGAGGATGCGCGGCTTTGTTTCCCTCTAGTAGTGAGTGCTGCTGAGGCTGGTGTGGATCCTACCACTCATATACTAGTACACGGTTTCTTGGTGCCAACTGTTTTCGCCGCTACTTATAGAGATATCGTGGATCGTGGTGGTGGTCATATGGCGAGGGAGGATATTTTGGATGTTCGCACTTTATGCTACATGACCAAAAATCTCCTAGAAGTCGCCGACCATCTTACGCGAGTAGGAGATGATCCTGTTGAGGCAGCGACAATGCGTGGCTGGGATACCACCATTCAGTCAGCGACCAATATTAAGTTCCCGAGCGTGGTTGGAGGAACTATTGGTGAAGGTGAAGAGTCGCAACGACCCTCGTGTTCGGCTCACAAGTCAAATTTCTAAATTGGAGGAGGAATTGGAGAAGCGTTCCAAGACGGCTGCCAGCAGGAAGAAAGCGATGGATCAATTAGTCATTGATGTGGGGGTAGCTAGCGACGAGGTGATTCGGGCTGAAACCGCGGAGGAGGCAACCCGTGCTGAACTTGAGAAGAAACGGCTGAACGGCAGGAGTTGTCCGCGCTTTAGGTCGCTTAATGCATCGCTTTTATGTTTCTGCTCCCCTCTCTTTTTTTCTTTTTTTATTTTGAATGGGGTAAGTGGATTATTGCTTGAGCGCGTCTACTCCTTCCTTTCATTTGAAAAAATGGGGTGAGATGGACGGAGCTTTGGTGAGCTTTGCCAAAACACGCCTACTCCCCCTTTCTTTTTATCAGAAGGAAGCGTTGGGGTGGCGGTCGTTGATAGAACGCGCCTGCTCCCCCTTTCTTTTTATCAGAAGGAAGTGATGGGGTGGGAGGCCATTAGTAGGACGTGCCTACTCCCCCTTATTTTTTATCAAAAGAAAATGGGGGAGCTTTGGTGAGCTTTACCAAAACGCGCCTAACCACCCCCCCCCCCACCCCCCACCCCCCACCCACCGTTTTTTTTTTGGAAGGATGCGGCGGGTGGGAGGGATGTATTAGAACGCGCATACTCTCTTTTTATTTTTATCAGAAGGAAGCGGTGGAGCTTTGGTGAGCTTTACGAAAACACGCCTACTCCCCCCTTTCTTTTTATTAGAAGGAAACGGTGGAGCTTTGATGATCTTTGCCAAAACACGCCTACTCTCCCTGTCTTTTTATCAGAAGGAAGCGGTGGATGGGTGGGCGTTAGTAGCAGGAGCGTAATCCCCCTTTGATTTTAAAAAAAGGTGCGGAGGGTGGGTGGGCATTGATAGAACGCGCCTATTCCCCCTTTATTTTTCATCAGAATGATGCAACGGTGGGGTGGGCGTTAGTAAAACGCGCCTACTCCCCCTTTGGCATTCTCATGATCTTTTATAGGTTTTTCAACCGATTGGATGCCTTTGGCACTCTCATGGCCTTTTGTGGATTTATCAGCCGATTGGGTGACTTTGGCATTCCCTTAGCCTTTTGTAAATTCAGTCGATCAGGCGCCTTTGGTATTCCTGTGAGCTTTTATAGATTTATCAGCCAACCGGGCGCCTTTGGCATTTCCGTAGCATTTTGTAGATTTGTTAGTCGATCATGCATCTTTGGCATTCCCGTGACCTTTTGTATATTTTTAATTCGATCAGGCGCCTTTGGCATTCCTGTGACCTTTTGTAGATTTGTCAACCGACTGGGTGCCTTTGGCGTTCCCGTAGCCTTTTGTAGATTTGTCAGTCAATCAGGCGCCTTTGGCATTCCTGTGACCTTTTGTAGATTTGTAGCTGACCGGGTGCCTTTGGAATTTCCGTAGATTTTTGTAGACTTGTCAGTCGATCAGGCGCCTTTGGCATTCATGTGACCTTTTCTCATCATGTTGCATACAAATTCCAAAAATGATTTTTTTTTACCATAAAAAGGGGTTTTTTTACAATCAGTGTAGTCAAAATTGCTCTCCAAGGCCGATTACTCGCCGAGTAATCACTACAGGATATATGACCGAGGCGATTTCCGATTCCAAGCCATGCATTTCCAATTTTTAGCGATTAAGGCGGCCGATTTTGTCGATTTAGACCGACTTTTGAGCAAAACGAGTTAACGATTTTTTCGAGTTGGCCTTGCATGCACTAAAATCAGAAAATAAAATTTTCGTAACCTCTCATATGGGAGTTATAACATATAAAATCTCTAATACATGATAAATACGTTCAATATAACAATATTACACACTTAATTACACGATAGTATAATTTTTTCTATCTTATTTAGATAAAAATCATGACTTATAAGCAGAAATATATAGTTACAAATAAATAGATTCTGAGTATTAGACCGAGTTTGACGATTTCCAAGTCTGAACTTGTTGCTCCTCGCTCCAAGCTCCCCAACCGAGTAGGACCAAGGAACGATTTCGACTACTTTGTTTACAATTTGTAATTTCATCTTTCGTACTCTTTTTACTTGGCATTCCTGTGACCTTTTGTAGATTTGTAGCCGACCGGGTGCCTTTGGCATTTCCGTAGACTTTTGTAGACTTGTCAGTCGATCAGGCGCCTTTGGCATTCCTGTGACCTTTTCTCATCATGTTGCATACAAATTCCAAAAATGATTTTTTTACCTTAAAATGGGGGTTGTTTACAATCAGTGTAGTCAAAATTTCTCTCCAAGGCCGATTACTCGCCGAGTAATCACTACAGGATATATGACCGAGGCGATTTCCGATTCCAAGCCATGCATTTCCAATTTTTAGCGATTAAGGAGGCCGATTTTGTCGATTTAGACCGACTTTTGAGCAAAACGAGTTAACGATTTTTCCGAGTTGGCCTTGCATGCACTAAAATCAGAAAATAAAATTTTCGTAACCCCTCATATGGGAGTTATAACATATAAAATCTCTAATACATGATAAATACGTTCAATATAACAATATTACACACTTAATTACACGATAGTATAATTTTTTCTATCTTATTTAGATAAAAATCATAACTTATAAGCAGAAATATATAGTTACTAATAAATAGATTCCGAGTATTAGACCGAGTTTGACGATTTCCAAGTCTGAACTTGGTGCTCCTCGCTCCAAGCTCCCCAATCGAGTAGGACCAAGGAAAGATTTCGACTACTTTGTGTACAATTTGTAATTTCATCTTTCGTACTCTTTTTACTTCCCCCCCCCCCCCCCACCTTCCCTTTATTTAGTGACGAGGAAAGCGGTCGCGCTCAATGGCCTGCCTAGTTGCTTCGAGCTCGCCAGAAGCGCGCTTTCTTTCGAATATGCTTCTTATGGCGAAACATTCTTCTGTCGGGTGTCCCAACCTCGATGATAGTGGAAGTACTTGGTCGCGTTTTTATCCATCTTGTTGACATCTACCACTATTGGGGGCAGCTGGATTTCCTTTCCCATAACCCACTGATTCAGTAGTTCGATTGTGCGCTCCCTACTGCAAGGCAGAGGAGGTGGTGGGTTTGAGTCTCGCCTAGGCCATCCACCTCTTCCTTGGCTTCTACCGGTGGTTTGGAATTGGTCCCTTACTGGTGTTTGGCCTTACATTGCACGGTGTTTCCGATACAGCACTGACTGTGTGACGCCAAGTAGGGACTGGATTTTGCTTCTACGCAGTCGGGGATCCTTTTGGCTGCTTCTTTGAGCTTGACAAAAGTTTGGAATCTGAAATTGATCAAACTTCCTTTAAAAGCTGGGATCATTCCCCGTACACATATCTCAACGAGCGCTCCTTCACTGATGTCTTCATTATAGTCTAATTCCAGTCGCCGAAATCACAAAATGTATCTCCCTATTTTCTCTCCTATCCGCTGTCCGCTTCTGCTCAAATCCATCGTCGTGATTTTCCTCTTGGCTGAGTAAAATTTCCCAAGAAAAAGTGTGGACATGTTTGGCCAAGAATCAACACTTTCCACTTTTAAATTTTCATACCAAGTGAATGTTGTACTTTTTAATTACTTGGTAAATCCCCTAAGACGCAACCTTTCATCAGAGACTCTGTCATTCATCGACGATAGAAACCTGATGAGGTGTTCCCACGCGTTTCCTTGTCCATCGTATGTTTTGAATTTCGGAGAAGTGTAGTCCTCCGGATATTGATATTCTTGGATACTCGCTGGGTATGGACTGCTTACGAGGCAGTGATTGTCTTGTTTTATCACATGGTAATTTTGTTCTAAGTATCTTGCCATTTCTTCCTGTGAATTGTTGTTGTCTTCTCAGTTTTGTTTCCTTTTCCTTTTGTTGTTTCATCGAGAGAGCTTTGGACTGCTATTACCGCTTGTGCTATCCAGTCCTCTAGTTCCTGCCTTCTTTGTAAGCGCTCTTCTAGTTCTCTTTGCATATCTTGCAGGGCTGGCGATGGGGTTTTTTATGGTTGGATCACCCGCGTGCTTTTCCCCTGTGTTTCCACTATCTCTCTGCTTTGGGGTCCGCGTTCCGTCGATTGCTTGATAACACCTTTCTCCAGTGTTTCTTCCTCGCTGTATTCATCTTTTATTGTTACTTCGTCCAAGTTGATGGTTTGGTTAGTCACTTGGGTTTCTTCCGCGCTTGAACTAGCGCCTCCTAGGTGTTTCATGGTGAGCTAGGAACGAGCCTCCGGGTGTGGTCGCCAAATGTTGAAGGGTGATTTTAGTTTAGGTTCTACCCGTCCTAGCTACACCAAGTGACCTCAACTTTCTATGAATAGTAAGAGAGAGAGTTGCCTTTCCATTTGTACCTTGTCCTTTCTTATATGGACTTTCCTAAAAGTACCTCCTTTTATGACATCATGACACATGTCCTAAACTTCCTTAATTACCTCTAATGCCATTTCTTAACATAACCTCATTCTTATTCATTAATCCCTTCCTTGTCCTTCTTTCCCAATGGGTCTTTTCTCATTGGAGTTGGACTTAGTCCCCAGGTCCCCACATCTAATACTAGTCTTACCACCACCACCACAATCTCCCCCCCCCCCCCCCCCCCCCCCCACCTCTCCCCCTTTAGGGGCAGCCCGAACACGTTAAGTGTTATTATTTTTCATGTATCAACAAGACTGAAGCAAAATAAGCAACCACAAAGTCAGATATTGTAGAGTTGAGCCATAATATGATCGTAGCATCTCCATCCATCCAATATGAGTAGAAAATATTTTGGATTCCATTTATTTCATTTCTTGGAGAGGTGAATTGAACAGGACATAGAAAAGAACCATCAAGATATTTCATGATCTTAAATTTTCGAATTACGGGAAGAACAAGAGATTTCCATGTTAAAAAGTTATCATCTTTGAGTTTAAGATGGATAATACTTGCTAATTGATGTAAATGAACTTTAGAGATTGAAAAAGAAGTTGGATTCTCCATAGAAGTTGAAGGAAATTCTTGAATCATTCAAGATTGAAGATAGACAAGTAAAATAATCAGATCAAGAATAGATCTGATAAGGTAGAAAACAAACTAGATCTCGAAAACATCAAGAAACAAAGATGGAAATCAACATAAAACTTGAGATTGAAGAGGAAGATGTGAAGAGAAACAAGATGAATCAGTAAGAATGAAACACTGATTTTAGCGGAAAGATGGTGACCAAGATCCTACCAGAGAAACTTTGTTTCTCCGTCTGATACCATAGTTAAATTAGAATGAAACCAAGAATACTTTCTCATTAACTGACAGGGATAAGAAGAAGTTCTTCTTATACCAATACATGACACAATGCATGCTGTCATAAAACAACACTCAACCTGTATGGACTCAATTACTAAAGGCACTCAAAGAACATACTCTAGGCAGACCATTTTATGGACACATGAATGAAATAGTTATTACAAACAGCTGAAACCATGCATACTATCACTACTTTTAACCAAATTCCTTCAGTATAGAATCTTCAACACTTTTAGCACATTAGAGAACTTTTTGTCTTAGTACGAATGGGGGCCAGGAGAGAAGTAGTAAAGGATGATTTTTTTTTTCAATTTCACCATCAAGAATATTTTGACAGACTAAACCTAATGTTCTTTTTCGACTACTAAGGTCTATTCCTATGGGTATGGAAAAAAATGTTGTTTAGCATACCAGGTGGCATGGCAAACCAATGTATGGGAAAACCAATAAGCGATAGACATTCTAGCGAACAATGAATTTTTTGCAACGGCTATTTCCCCCTACTGGTTCCTATATATACGCCCTCGTATTTATCCAAGGTATTCACACCTACTTCAACCTATATTTTACCAATTTCTCTATCTTTATTCTCATTTTAAATTTCAATGGCGAGATCCAATGAAGAGAGGAATATTATTATGAATCGGTTTAGATTACAACAAAAAATGCGTCGAAGGAGGTTGCAAGAACTTGACGATGAGGAAGCTGAAGATAATAAGCTCATCGATATTTTGATGCTAGTACATACGGGACAAATACCTAGAGTTCCAGGGACACATGAAGTATTCTCAAGAAGGTATACGTATCGAGGGAGGGAATTTTACCATCAGAAGCTGATGCACGATTATTTTCTTCCCAATTGTGTGTACTCTGATCGAGATTTCCAAGGTCGATTCTGTATGCCTCGGTGTCTGGTGATAAAGATTATTGAAGAGCTTTGTCGGGTAAAACCTCAATTTAATTATCAGTTTGATGCACTGAATATTAGAGGTCATAGTCCTAAACAAAAAGTTACTTCGGCTTTAAGGATTCTAGGTTATGGAAGACCAGCGGATGCGAATGAAGAGTATCTTCGTATGGGTAAAACAACTTCATTCACTTAACTTTTATTGTTTTGTGAAGTAATTATTAATCATTTTGGTCCAACATATTTACGAAAACCAACCGAGGAAGATGTTAGACAAATATTGAGGGAGAATGAGGAAAGGGGATTCCCAGGAATGCTAGGTAGGCTCGATTGTATGCATTGGGTATGGAAAGGATGCCCTGTTTATTGGGTCGGTCAATATAAAGGTCATTATCCAAAACCAACAGTTATCCTTGAAGCTGCTGCTTCTTACGATTATTGGATATGGCACGCTTTTTTTTGTCTTCCAGGTTCACAAAATGATATCAATGTTTTGCATAAGTCGCCTCTGTTTGAATATTTGAAGCATGGGATTTGTCCCCAAGTCCGTTTCATGATTAACGACCACCAGTACACTCATGGCTATTATCTTGCGGATGGTATCTACCCAAAATCGTCCATCTTGGTTCAATGCTACTGTCAGCCTCCTGCCGGTGCATTAGGTCGTTCATACCGGCATTTTAACGATGCCCAAATGAGAGTGAGGAAGGATGTGGAATGCGCTTTTGGAATTTTGAAGAGGAAGTTCGCTATCATTTGGTCTATATCGTGGGTTGATTCCTCGTGAAATGCACAAGATTATGCTCACTTGCATAATTTTTCATAACATGGTAATTCAGGAAACCCGTCGTAATCCGGAGTGGACTACCTATGAAGATGAATATTTGAGGCCGGAGATTCAACCACAAATAGGCGTCCCTGCAAGGAATTATGCTCAAATGACTAATTACATTCAGAACCGAAATTTGTATGACAGTTTAACAGAAGATCTGAGATTGAATCTTTGGGCAGAGCATGGAACACAATGAGTTATGTAATTTGATAGACACATTTATGTGTCTATTTTGATCTCAATTTCATATATTGTTAGTACTCATTTCTGTACTTATTTTGGCATTTTGTATCTTTGTAGATGTTTTTGGAGAAATAAGATTTTGCGGCGAAATTGGCACGGAAAGTGGGAGTTTGCACTCCCTGGAGAAAATTACTAAAGACATCTCGGATATATGTTGGAGACACCCGGACGAAGCGGCGAAAACATCCTAGAAAAGTGTTACAGGCACCCGAAGGAGTTGATAAGGGGCACTTAGTTGATAATGGGTAACCCACTATTATTTACACCCCACATCTGCTAATTACACCCAAGTGCTAAAGGGAGATCAGCTACGGATAAGGGGAGGTCATCCTTTACCTTTTTGAATTTTGAAATCGGCGGGAAAGAACTTCCGTACCTGCGTACTTTCCTTTGAGGAATTTCAACGAGTTTAATGGAGATCCAATTGCCAAGTTCGGGCGGGATGGACCTCAATTGATTAGACAGCGCATGTATATTCATCCGATCCGAATTAATTCGGCTGGATGATCAAGATTTCGTTAAACAGGGGATAGTTACTCGGTTTGAACATGGACGGTTTTTGTGTGAGATTTACTCGGGATTTTTCACATATTTTGGATAGTTTGGGCCTATTAGGTCGAGTCAGGGTTCGTATATGTTTGAGACTCGATAACGAAAGAAGTTTACACGGACTTCAGTCAAACAGGCCATGAGATAGTTTACGGGATTTGCTGTGTCTATATCTGGGAAGTTACGTGAAATGAAAGAAGATTCTGTTAGATTCATGTCCATCCAGTATTTTGGAAGTTTTGGATTTTTTTATGGAGAATACGTGGGGTTGAAGAGAAGATATTCTCTAAGACACGAAATCTAGCTAGTATAGAAGGGTTTGCACAAAACAGGAAACGCGTACAGATTAAAAAGGGAATAATATCCGGTGACTTGGCCGAAAGGAAACAAAGAAATTCTCGGGATTAAATGACCCTTTTGGGTTTATAAGAGCTGTGGAGAGTTCACGGAAGGGGATCGAGAGTCTGGGGTAGAGCAGAGGCATAAAATCACGCTGCAGGAGGAGTTGCAGCAGCAGCAGGTGAAGAAGAAGAACAGTACAAACTGCAGAAGAAAACAGTCGCAGAAACCGTTACCTAATCTTTCAAATCCAATACCTTTGTAACGGTTTTGTAACAATTAAGCTTGAATTCGCAAAACCTCTGCAAGGGTTTCTCTGTAACAGTGGTTTTGTAACAATTATCTCTGTTACAAACTCGCTGCATTATATTATTTTTCAATAAAAACATCTTTTGAGCCATGTTTATATCTTTTGGGTGTGTTTTCGACGTAAGGAACTAAACCCCAACACTGGGACAACGGAGGAAGCTGGTTTCATATATGTGGTAAATTGAATTAATTCTTATTTACTTTTTGCACTGTTTATTAATTGTTTTATGATTTTTATTGAATGATTGTTATTTCAATTGATGGGTCATGCTTAACTTAGATGATTTGATGTCCCATGCTTTAGATTTACAGTCATTGCTTTTAAAAAAATCTATCTTGGCAAATATTAAGAGTTATTTGAGCCATAAATATTCTAAGGTTAATTTATGAACCACATGAATATGAGAAACAGTGAAATCCTGAGTCCCAGTAACTCTTATTCTTGTTACCTTCTTTTGCAAATTTCTACTAGTCTTAGTATTTTCTTTCATTAAGTCTAAAATCAAAATCTTTAAAAAGTCCGAGCGAACGATACCCTACTTACCACTTGTAAAAACCACATCATAATTTAATTTAAGTTTTATGTATTTTAATTTAAGTTATGTATTTTTATTTAAGTTAATGAGCAACAACATTTCAAATTAATCAACTTTTGATTTTAAACTAATATTAAGTAGAATGCAACAACAACAACATATAAAATTAAAATGCAATACTTCAAATTAAAACTTAATTTAATACATCAATCATTTAGAGGAATTACTACATCAAACTCGTCACCTGTTCCATCATCATCATCATCATCATTGTTAGTAAATCCAGCTTGTTGTTCAATCTGTGCTTGAATTCCGTCAAATTCAATTTGCCACACATGTTTTTGCTGGGTTAGTTGAAGTGTTATATTGAAGGATGTTATGCTTATCATAGTCAAACCCAAATTTTTCTTGAGAAAGATGACTTTTTTTACTCTCCCTGTTTTGAAATTTCCTATCAGCTGCTCTTTGCTTCTCGACGGTCTTTTGATGTTCCATAAACTCCGTCATGTTAAATCCACCGGAACTCCCTCCTTCTGGAGCTAATTTTCTAGCTAGTCTTGCATTGTTCCTCCCTGGTAATTTTCTCTTACTGAAAAAGCGGGGGTCTAATAACCACACCCAATATTTCGATTAAAAATCCGTATGGACTAACTCCAATATACTTTTAAGAGAACCAACTAGACAGTCAGACTCAATCTTAATAAAAGTATATCAAAGAGTTATATCTCTCTTTCTCAATTCAATACTTACTCAAGCAAATAGAAATCTGCGAGTCTAATTGAATACAAGAGAAATCATTTGAACGGTACCAAAAACCAATGTTCAAGTATCAATAAATTTCAATCAACAACCAAAGGTTGGATTTCCCAATTGATTGATTCAACGCACAATCTGTGATAATTCAGTTATATAAAAAAATATAATGCGGAAAAGAAATAACACAGACACCAGAATTTTTGTTAACGAGGAAACCGCAAATGCAGAAAAACCCCGAGACCTAGTCCATATTGAACACACACTGTATTAAGCCACTACAGGCACTATCCTACTACAAACTAACTTCGGTTTGGACCAATCAATCTCATACTGAACCAAGGTACAATTGCGCTCCCACGTCTCTGATCCCAGCAAGATACTGCGCACTTGATTCCCTTAGCTGATCTCATCCACAACTAAAAGTTGCTAGGATCCAAAGTCGAAGACTTTAATAAACAAATATGTATCACACAGAAAAGTCTACTGTAATAGATAAATCCGTCTCCCACAGAAATACCTACGAGTTTTTGTTCCGTCTTTTGATAAATCAAGGTGAACATGAACCAATTGATAAATCAGACTTATATATTCCCGAAGAACAGCTCAGTATTATCAATCACCTCACAATAATCTTAATCTTCTAGCAAAAAAAGATATTTTGGAATCACAAACGATGAGACGAAGATGTTTTTGATTACTTTTATATCTTGCCTATCGGAGAAATCAATCAAGCCAATCTTATGATTTTACTTAGTAAGATAGAAACAACAAGATTAGATCACACAACTACAAGAAAAGTAGTATCGGTCTGGCTTCACAATCCCAATGAAGTCTTCAAGTCGTTAACCTACAGTGTCTCAGTAGAAACCTAAGGTTAAAGGAGAATCGACTCTAGATAATACAACTAGTATCACATAAGAGGTGTGGGGATTAGGTTTCCCAGTTGCTAGTGTTCTCCCTTATATAATCTTTCAAATCAGGGTTTGCAATCAATGTTAGCTTAGTAACAAAGCATTCAATATTCACCGTTAGATGAAAACCTGATTAGATTCAACCTAATATATTTTAACCGTTAGATCAAAATTTATCTTGTTACACACAAATGAAATGCACGTTTATTTAGGTTTGTGTAACCGTACCCAAACATGTACATCTAGTTGGTTCAACAGTAGTTAACCAAATGGTTAGCCATGTGAGCACTTTCATATCAACCATATTCTTCTTTACTCTAAATAGTTCAAATGACTCAAATGAACTAGTTAGAGAGTTGTTCAATTGCTTAGATCTTATAGAATTATACAAGACACAGTCGAATCAAAACCGATTTGATTCACTCGAACCGATTCATGAAATTTATATCTACGGTTTGCAAACTTGCATCCCTTAGTTTATATAAGTTTAAGTTCACGAATAATCGTTTTTAGAAAATAACCAACTTAAGTACGCGGACTGGTACGCGGACTTAAGTACCCGGAATAAGTTTGTAAACAGTTCACAAACTGAAGCATATTTTCTCGGGAAGAGAACCTCCGACAGTACGCGGACTGGATTCGCGGACTCTATTCTGTTTTTCCTGAGCAGAAAAGTACGCATACTTTGGTTCAAGGAATAAGGACTTATACATGTATGAGTTACCACACAATGCTTATATCCAACAATTGTTATATAATCTAAACTCTCATTTCAATCATTGAGACATTATTAGAGGGCGTTATATAGTTTTTGTTCACACACTATTTTTTGTCAAAGCGATTTTCAAGTAATTGAAACTTAATATGACTTTCGTCACTAGTAAAGTGAACATGGAAAAAACGAAAGCTTACCAACACATATTTCGAGAAATAGATAAGCGAGTGTTGATGGTGGTTTTTAGCTTAGAGTTAAAATCGTAAAACCTTACATCTGACATGACGTCACTACAACCACTAGCGCATTTATTGAATCATTAAACATACCTACGTAAGAATTACCAGGGTACCTTTTTCTTATATACATGTGTCATGTTCCATGACAGAACCCTTAGTATTGACCGACATCATCTTCGTACATACCAAACCATAATTTGCATGCTACCGCGCCAAGGCATGCCAACCATGCCAGCCGCACCACTGTGCCAATGGCAAACCATGCCAGCCACATTTCCGCGCCAAGGCATGCCAACCATGCCAGCCACATTTCTGCGCCAAGGCATGCCAACCATGCCAGCCACATCTCCGCGCCAAGGCATGCCAAACATACCAGCCGCACCACTGTGCCAATGGCAAACCATGCCAGCCACGTCTACCGCGCCAAGACATGCCAACCATGCTAGCCGCACCATGCGCCAATGGCATGCCAAACCCTTGGCCCCACCATGCCAAGCCAAACGCATCTTGCCTTGGCCCCAACCATGCTAGCCGCACTATGCACCAATGGCATGCCAAACCCTTGGCCCCACCATGCCAAGCCAACCGCGCCTTGCCTTGGCCCCAACCATGCTAGCCGCACCATGCGCCAATGGAATTCCAAGACAACCGCACCTTGCTTTGGCACCAACCATGCTAGCCGCACCATGCGCCAATGGCATGCCAAACCCTTGGCCCCACCATACAAGCCAACCGCGCCTTTCCTTGGCCCCAACCATGCTAGCCACACCATGTGCCAATGGCATGCCAAACCCTTGGCCCACCATCCCAAGCCAACCGCACCTTGCCTTGGCCCCACCATGCCAAGTCGTTTGTACCAAACCCTTGGACCCACTATGCCAAGCCATACGCGGCATTGGCCGTGGCCCCACCATGCCGGCCTTCCCTATGCGGCTACCAAAACGAAGGCGTGCGACGATCAACGTCCACCCTTCCATCTTAGATGCAAATCCTAGCCGTCCAAGGTCGCCAAACAACGCATGGTAACCTTTGGCCCAAAACCCTAGTTTTGGCCACGCCAAACCGCGCGAAGGCATGCCATGCCACATGTGCCAATGGTATTCCAACCACCTTGCCGCGCCATACCATGTCGGCCTTCCCCATGCGGCTACCAAAACGAAGGAGTGCGACGATCAACGGCTACCCTTCCATCCTGGATGCAAACCCTAGCCGTCCAAGGTCGCCAAACAACGCATGGTGACCTTTGGCCCAAAAACCTAGTTTTGGCCACGCCAAACCGCGCCAAGGCATGCCATGCCACATGTGCCAATGGAATTCCAACCACCTTCCCGCGTCACACCATGCCGGCCTTCCCTATACGTCTACCAAAATGAAGGCGTGCGACGATCAACGGACACCCTTCCATCATAGATGCAAATCCTAGCCGTCCAAGGTCGCCAAACAACGCATGGTAACCTTTGGCCCAAAACCCTAGTTTTGGCCACGCCAAACCGCGCCAAGGCATGCCATGCCACATGTGCCAATGGCATGCCAACCACCTTGCCGCGCCATACCATGCCGGCCTTCTCTATGCGGTTACCAAAACAAAGGCGTGCGACGATTAACGACCACCCTTCCATCCTAGATACAAATCCTATCCGTCCAAGGTCGCCAAAAAAAGCATGGTCACCTTTGGCCCAAAACCCTAGTTTTGGCCACGCCACATGTGCCAATGGCATGCCAACCACCTTGTCGCGCCATACCATGCTGGCCTTCCCTATGCGGCTACCAAAACGAAGGCCTGCAACAATCAACGGCCATTTTTTCATCTAAGATGCAGATCTTATCCGTCCAAGGTTACCAGCTAACGCATGGCAACCTTTGGCCCTAGTTTGGTCGCGCCTAAACAAAGCCAAAACCCTAACTTTTGGCCGCGCCTAAACTGGGATATATTAAAGCCATACTGATCATACTTTCATGCCACTAGCTACCAAACGAAAGGTTGCAATAATCAACGGCTACCTTCCTCTTAAGATGCAAAATCTCGAGCATTGAAGGTCACCACCGAGCCGGCAAGTCTCCCAATCTTAACTTTCCATCCAACAATAACATGCTACATATTTTCCACGAAAACACTCGAGACATAAACACATGTCACAAACTGGGGGATGCTCATTGGGTATTGGTTTGGAGGTTTACAGCGTGTGGCATACACTACGCTCTTTATTAGAAAGTGTCATAAGGATGAGGTGGTTAGTAAATACAAGGAGTAATGGTGGAACGCTTTCTTTTATGGAACATCAATTCCAAGCGTTACCGGTTACCACCTCCTCCCATTTACTCACCCGTTTTCCATTTCTTAATGAGACCAGAGTACGTTTCACTTCGACTTTTATAAATAAGCATTACCTATTTCCACCGAACAACAAGTTCTGGTCAGGAGTATACAACAATCAGAAAATATTTGCTAGCTTTCCCATCTGTTAGCTTCCCACTTTCTGATACAAGTCACAAAACAACTACTCTTCCAGAATCAACTATTCTGGTCTCAACACTCTCTTCGCTTCCCTCCCCAAAACCAACCCTTCTCCTCCACTTTGTGACCGACGCAAGTCTGGAACCGTCATTTCTTGGTTTAGACCGGAATTGTACAGATTGATCTCTCGAATCTAAAGTACTCCCTTGCAGTACATTGTTTAGGGTTTAGATTTGTTTTTCACCCACATCACACGAAATTACCGAAACCAGCAGAAACTGTTTTCACACTCAAACAATTGGCGACCACAGTGAGAGATTGGTCTTTCGGTTACAATGTCAATTTTCAATCCTCGGTCTCATACTTCGACCCAGACGTCAGGATGGTAGAGGCAAACGATCCGCTCAAGGATCGACGACTCAGATACCAGACGGCCCAATACGATCCGCTCAGGGATCGACGACTCAGTTATCAGACGACACGATTACCAGTCATTACACGGCAAGGGGCGACTGGGGACTTCCCAGAGGTTAAAAGCAAACGATCCGTCCAGCGATTGATGACTCGATTATCAAATGACTCAGGGACGACTGGGGACTTTCCACAATTGCGGTGCTTCTCACAAAACTCGGACTTGCACCTGACTCATTTTTAGTTAGCAGATCCAAAAAACTGAGTAAGTCTTTCCTAGAAAAAATACATGGTTTACTATTTCAAGATAGCCATGTTATGTTTCATCCCATGTCATCTACCGACACGCAACGTTCACGATTCCATATCTTCCCTGGGATGTTTGTGTCACTTACAATCATAACCAAAAACGGCATCATCCTAAAACAGTTCATCCCGAATAATAATCCAAAACCCTCATAGGTAACACTTGTCTATCAACCCAAAAATCCAGAAAATCAAAACCATAAAGCCAGGGGTTTCATTTGCCTTTCAAAAAAAAAAAAACGAAACAGAAGAATTTCAGAAGACAGAAGTGCATTCAAAGGAATCCCATTCAACGGTATTTTTCTCTTCTCAAAGAAGGCATCCTTCGTCATTTGGAGGACCGCCTGTTTCAGCTCCAACTCTTTGGGAAACCTTTCGACCTCCGCTTCTTGTTGTTTGACCGCGTCCGCAGAAGGACCTTCGGTCACCTTGGCCTGCAACTTTTGGATCTCAGAGAAACCCTAACGCCCAGTTCCTCGTGGAATAAGTCACCTACCTGTACGTACCTACTTTGCATAATAACGATTACCAGTCACTATTCATGAGGTAGCCGACGCTATTACAATAATATTCGAAGAGAAGAACAATATCTCTACAGATTCATGGAAGGCATACCTATGGCTAGGATTTTCCCCAAAACAAGAAAACAAATTGAAAGAGAAACGCTGGAGTACATAGCTGGAATACGCTTGCCAACTTTATTGTTACTGCGCTACCGCTAACACCAGGACGTGAGAACAAAGATAAGAGATAAAAAGGAGAGCCAGCCCCTTTCATACGCATAACAATTTTGGAATTCGAATAAGGAAGTGATTTCCTATTTGAGTTACGTATGGAAAGAGGAAACTGGGCCCTCAAAAACAAGTCTGCGCCACGCCAAACCATCACCGTGCCAAGCTAACAGTCCGCGCCATGCCCAGCCAACAGTCTGCACCATACCAAATCCAAGCCAGCGCCCACTCCAAGCCGATCCAGCGCTAACAGCTTGCATCTTTCCAGCGCCAGCAGCTTGCATCCTTCTAGCGCTAACAGCTTGCATCTTTCCAGCGCCAGCAGCTTGCATCCTTCCAGCGTTGCCTTTTGAACGACCGGAAGAAGGGAATCATCAATCTAATTTTATCACACGTAAAGATCAGGAACGACTTCTCCAAAATCGAAGCGAAGAAAATCAGCAACCCCCCTGAGTTCACATAGACTCGCTTCCTGTCAGGAACTGCATGATTTTCGGGGACTTCGCCCACAAAATCGTGCAGTCTATGATGAAACACTTATGTGAGATTCTGTAGGCGCAACGTCAAGACATATTCGCAGCCCTCAACTGCACTACATCAGGGAAGCAGTTGTTTCCAACCAGAGAAGTTGTTCCCAAACCCCAACCTCTCCTGGAAAGCACGATTGATATATGGAACTGGGGACTCCTAACCATTATTCGCTTGAAGGGTGTCCAGTTTGACAGCATACTGATTAACATAGCCGCTCCGCTTCAACGTTCGCTCCAACAGCCGCTTCACTTCAACGTCCTCCAGCAGCGGCTCCGCTTCAACGTTCGCTCCGACAGCCGCTCCGCTTCAACGCTCGCTCAAGCAGCCGCTCCGCTTCAGCGTTCTCTCCGTAAGCTGCTCCAGAATCCGAAGCCGAAGCTTCAGCGTTTGTCTCCTTAAGTTTCAATATCCTTTCCAAGAGTCGAAGCTGCTTCAACGCCGTTTCTTCCTGCAAAGGGTCGTACCACCACGCTCCCCATGTCAAGGATCATGATCACATCTAGCCAACCTTCATAGTCATGACCACCTTTTGATCCATCTCGCCAAAACTCGTGATCATGGACAGTTTGCTCGCTTACGCATCCATCCAATCCTTTTACTTCCATGGATGCCCATATAATTCCATCCAACCTACTTTGTTACCACGAAAAATGTAGTCTCTTCTGATTACATATGCTACCAAGAACTGTTGTCGCTCATTTATTGATACCAGGGAGAGCTTCACCACAGCAGTAATCACTACAAAAGTAACCTGTACTCCTCCATATTTTAAGTTCCACGTGGAAGAAGTAACAAAATCACCAGTACGAACGCACGATGGTGATGTATTTATCATGGTCAACCCACTGACCATACAAGATGGAAACATGTAAACCATACTTGGGGACTGAGGATATACACGAAATCCCTTCACTGTCAAAGATCAGAAGACACGTTCAACCAAAAGGTCATAGCCACAATAAGGTCATCTACTCTTCAAGGGTGCAGCGCGAAATAAAATCATCACCTATCTATCCAGAAGACTCCTTCAACACTTTACAAGGCCGCGGAGGATCCCAAGCCTGCTCAGAGGAAAACAACTTCAGAAACTGAAGAAAAATGCGACTTGGGGACTGCTCATGGCAGTCCATCCCGACGACCATCAAAGACTCATGAGATAACTCCAGAGACGGGGATGAAACATTTTCTTGAAGAAACAAAGGGATCCATGATAAACAACATAACTCTCTCATTCCTACCACTTCACTATCCAGGATATTTCATCATGTGATATTCTGATCACCCCAGCGTCACATCCAGAAGAGTACGATAAGCTTATATCAAATCACGTGGACGTGGATTCAAGGCGATGCAATGAAAGTAGGCTACACATGGGGACTGCCAACATGGGACGCTTTCACTCCCCTCAACCAGGTTATTTCTGATTTCAACATCATCACTGTCGAAGTGTTACGAGCCGCAAGAATTTATCAACATGAATCCGTACATGTGCACCGAAGACTCCAAATGCACGCCACAAAGATATATTCACATGTTCGTCCAAGCCATCGGATCTAACAGAAGCATAACTGGGAACTGCTCGCCACATCTCACTCCACACGATAGTCCAAGATTCGGAAGATGGTTCGAAGGATGCCACTTGGAACCAAGTCCTTGAAGACTTGATAGTAGCACATCGCCAACGAAACTTCTCCCAACTCATCTATTTCATCCAGTCTCTGGAAGATTTCGACCAATACAAGCATCCACAACATATTGTCATCGCGATCAGAGATTCCAGGCACTGAACAACCTAAAATCAAGGATGGACCGAAAACGCAACCACATCCATCCATCCCAAGAATGCAATGGAGTTTGATAAATTTTAGAATCCACTGGAGAGACACTGCAGACGAAAGAACGGATCCGAACGAGCAACAGAAAACATAAGAAGGTCAATATCTCTTTTCATGCGGACGGAGTTTCTAGAGTTTGAACAAAATAAAGATTCCTTCTTGCTCCATGAAACGGATGACTTGGCGCGACTATGCCACCTCGGGCTCGCAACATCCCTCCTGAGTTCTTCCTGAATTTTACTGTCGAGCTGTTTTCACCTCCCTAACAAGCTCAAAACCTAAATATTCCCTCGTGTGGACATAGGACATTCTTTTCTGTTAAGAATGGAGGGGCGGACCATCAAAATCAGAGTTCGAACGAGAATTCTACAGCGATTCTAGTAAGGGGCGCTAATTAGGGTTGCAACATGCTAAAAATTGAAGCAAGTTGTTATCTTCCCGAAGACAGTCGTCACCTTCCCAGGGAAATGAAGCAATTTGTTATCTTCCTGAAGCCAGTCGTCACCTTCCCAGGGAACTGAAGCAAGTTGTTACCTTCCCGAAGCCTGTCGTCACCTTCCCAGGGAACTGAAGCAAGTTGTTATCTTCCCGAAGCCAGTCATCACCTTCCCAGGGAAATGAAGCAAGTTGTTATCTTCCTAAAGCAAGTCATCATCTTCCCATGGAACTAAAGAAAGCTGTCATCATTCCACGGACCCGCAATTCTTCCTGAATTTTACTGTCCAGCTGTTTTCACCTCCCGAACGATCTCAAAACCTAAATATTCCCGTGAGGGGAGATAGGAAATTATTTTACTTTCAGAATGGAGGGGCGGACCGTCAAAATCCGAGTTCGTACGAGAATTCTACAACGATTCTAGTAAAGAGCGCTAATTAGGGTTTCGGCATGCTAAACCCTAATTCAGACAAAGTTTCCATCATCCCATGAAACTGAAGCCGGTCATCATCCTTCCACGGAACTAAAGCTAGTCGTCATCCTTCCAAGGAACTCAAGCTAGCTCCACTCCAAGCCGAGAAACGCAAGCAGCTCCATTTCAAGACGACCAATGCTGACGACTCCAATTCCAAGACGACCAACGCCTGCAGCTCCCATTCCAAGACGACCAACGCCTGCGGCTCCCATTCCAAGCCGACCAACGCCAGCGGCTCGGCTCAAGCCGCACCAACACCGAAAACTCGCTAATCTAGCACCTCCGCGTTCCCTAGACAATCCAAGATAACGCATGACCAATCCAAGCCGACATTCTACATCTCAACCAGAAACCGCCTCTACCATTTCAAGGTCTAGCCAGCAACACCATGAGTAGAATTTACACAAGGCCGCCAACACAAGAATCACGAATTCTCCTTACCTCTCGAAAAAGGTTAGTCGGGTCTTCCTGGCCATCTTTTCATGACTTTCCATTTCGATTTTGTCCTGGCCTGTCACCATCTTATGCTTGCCTCGCAACAATGCTCATGTTCAGAGCTAAGAAGGGGACTTAATGTTGATGGTGGTTTTTAGCTTAGGGTTAAAATCGTAAAACCTTACATCTGATATGACGTCACTACAACCACTAGCGCATTTATTGAATCATTCAACATACCTACGTAAGAACTACTAGGGTACCTTTTTTTTATATACATGTGTCATGTTCCACGGAAAAACCCTTAGTATTGACCGACATCAACTTCGTACATACCAAACCCTAATTCCCATGCTACCACGCCAAGGCATGCCAACCATTCCAACCGCACCACTGTGCCAATGGAAAACCATGCCAGCCACATCTCCGTACCAAGGCATGCCAACCATGCCAGCCACACCACTGTGCCAATGGAAAACCATGCCATCCACATCTCCGCGCCAAGACATGCCAACCATGTCAGCCGCACCACTGTGCCAATGGCAAACCATCCCAGCCACATCTCCGCGCCAAGGCATGCCAACCATGCCAGCCACACCACTATGCCAATAGAAAACCATGCCAGACACGTATACCACGCCAAGCCATGCCAACCATGCTAGACGCACCATGCGCCAATGGCATGCCAAACCCTTGGCCCCACCATGCCAAGCCAACCTCATCTTGCCTTGGACCCAACCATGCTAGCTGCACCATGCGCCAATGGCATGCCAAACCCTTGGCCCCACCATGCCAAGCCAACCGCACCTTTCCTTGGCACCAACCATGCTAGCCTCACCACGCGCCAATGGCATGCCAAACCCTAGGCCCCACCATGCCAAGCCAACCGCGCCTTGCCTTGTCCCCAACCATGCTAGCCGCACCATGCACCAATGGCATGCCAAACCCTTGGCCCCACCATACCAAGCCAACCGCACCTTTCCTTGGCCCCACCATGCCAAGCCGTCTGTACCAAACCCTTGGCACCACTATGCCAAGTCATCTGCGCCATTGGCCTTGGCCCCACCATGCCGGCCTTCCCTATGCGGCTACCAAAACGAAGGCGTGCGACGATCAACGACCACCCTTCCATCCTAGATGCAAATCCTAGCCGTCCTAGGTCGCCAAACAACACATAGTAACCTTTGGCCCAAAACCCTAGTTTTGGCCACGACAAACCGCGCCAAGGCATGCCATGGCACATGTGCCAATGGCATGCCAACCACCTTGCCGCGCCATACCATGCCGGCCTTCCCCATGTGGTTACCAAAACGAAGGCGTGCGACGATCAACGGCCACCCTTCCATCCTGGATGCAAATCCTAGCCGTCCAAGTTTACCAAGCAACGCATGGTAACCTTTGGCCCAAAATCCTAGTTTTGGCTACGCCAAACCGCGCCAAGGAATGCCATGCCACATGTGCCAATGGCATGCCTGGTAGGCCAGGGAATGTATAAGAAACAAGAGCAAAGGATAAGGAGAGACAGAAAGGCCTACATGTTATACCTGCAAGTGCACAGGGTCTGTTGTAGTGAGTGTGCAAGGCAGGGTCATTTTCACAGGGACTAGGGTGTGTAAGTTGAAGTTTTATAGGCTATTCTAGCTAAGCTAAGTGATGACAGTGAGTAAGAAGCAAAGGTGGTGAAAGTGACAGTGAGTGACAAAGAGTGATAGTGGCAAAGCAGGTGGTGGTCGTGGAGTTGCAGAGGAGAAGAAAGGGGGAGAAGAAGGAGAAGCCGATAGTTTTAGGGTTAAGGTGTGTTTGGGTTAGGGTATATGTATTTGGTGCTTAGGTGTTAATCGGATGCATCAAGTCTCGATGATACGCGAAGCTGAGCCGTGGGAGCGGAAATGATAGATTGATCTAACGGCTACATATGAAGAGTCTGGTATCGACCGTCGGATGCATGATACAACGAAACTGACGGCTCAATATGGAGTTAGGTGTTGTAGTGTTAGACAAGAGCTTCAGACTTTGATGCACTATGATGAAGCGACCGTAGGATGCTGAGATGATCCAATCTGACGGCTGAAGATGAAGGCGGGTATGGATATTGGAAATGGGTTTGGGTGAGGGTTTTGGGCCTTGGGTATGCCAAGCCCATATCTTATTTAAGGACAATTCTTCCTCTTCAAGCCCACTTCCAGTTGATCCGGCTCTTGCAAACATCATTCTTCGCTGCCTTTCTGCGGGAGTCTTTGCCGTTTCTTTGTTCTTTTCGCTCCGTGAGTTAACCAGGCTTTATTTAGTACCTGAAAATGCAAAATTAATTAAGAAAAGTATTTATTCTTGAAAACAATGAAAATACAGAATATGGGATAAAATGTAAAATTAATGCACAAAAGATGAGTTAAATGCCAAGAAAAATATATAGAAATATGCACTTTTTAGCACTCATCAATGCCAACCACCTTGCCGCGCCACACCATGTCTGCCTCCTCTATGCGGTTACCAAAATGAAGGCGTGCGATGATCAACGGCCACCCTTCCATCCTAGATACAAACCCTATCCGTCCAAGGTCGCCAAACAACGCATGGTAACCTTTGGCCCAAAACTCTAGTTTTGTCCACGCCAAGGCATGCCATGCCACATGTGCCAATGGCATGCCAACCAACTTGCCGCGCCATACCATGCCGGCCTTCCCCATGCGGATACCAAAACGAAGGCGTGCGACGATCAACGACCACCCTTCCATCCTAGATGCAAATCCTAGCCGTCCAAGGTCGCCAAACAACGCATGGTAACCTTTAGCCCAAAATCCTAGTTTTGGCCACGTCAAGGCATGCCAATGGCATGCCTACCACCTTGCCGCGCCATACCATGCCGGACTTTCCTATGCGGCTACCAAAACGAAAGCCTGTAACAATCAACGGCCACTTTTTCATCTAAGATGCAGATCTTAGCCGTCCAAGGTTACCAGTTAACGCATGGAAACCTTTGGCCCTAGTTTGGTCGCGCCTAAACAAATCCAAAACCCTAACTTTTGGCCGCTCCTAAACTGGGACATATTAAAGCCATACTTATCATACTTTCATGCCACTGGCTACCAAACGAAAGTTTGCAATAATCAACGTCTACCTTCCTCTTAGGATGCATAATCTCGATCGTTGAAGTTCACCACCGATCCGGCAAGTCTCCCAATCTCAACTTTCCAGACAACAACAACATGCTACATGTTTTCCACGAAAACACTCGAGACATCAACACATGTCAGAAACTGGGGGATGCTCATTGGGTATTGGTTTGGAGGTTTACAGCGTGCGGCGTACACTACGCTCGTTATTAGAAAGTGTCATAAGGATGAGGCGGTTAGTAAATACAGGGAGTAATGGTGAAACGGTTTTTTTTATGGAACATCAATTCCAAGCGTTATCGGTTACCACCTCTTCCCATTTACTCACCCGTGTCCATTTCTTAATGAGACCAGAATACGTTTCACTTCGACTTGTATAAATAGGCATTACCTATTTCCACCGAACAACAAGTTCTAGTCAGGATCATACAACAATCAGAAAACATTTGCTAGCTTTCCCATCTGTTAGCTTCCCACTTTCTGATACAAGTCACAAAACAACTACTCTTCCAGAATCAACTATTCTGGTCTCAACACTCTCTTCGCTTCCCTCCCCAAAACCAACCCTTCTCCTCCACTTTGTGACCGGAGCAAGTCTGGAACGGCCATTTCTTGATTTAGGCCGGACTTGTACAGATTGATCTCTCAAATCTAAAGTACCCCCTTGCAGATTGACAAACATGCTTGAGATAGCAATGCATGCGAGTTCGACCGAGCAGTGCTCTAACAATCTCCTCCTTTGTCAATTTTAGTGACAAAACTCTCAATACATATGGAATACAAAAATATATAAATAAACTTTTGTAGCTTCTCTTCCACATGCCTGATCTTCTTGGTTATTCTAAAGTGTCATAGTATTATTACACAGTATCAAAGTTCAATTGTGTCACAACTTCGACAACAATACTATGGTGATATGTATCACTCCTCCTCAGTCAATACTCCATCTCACATGGAAACCACTCCCCATTACATAATGATCCGAAACCCATGTGTATTTGTAGTGTGAACTACACATTAATTCTCCCCCTTTTTGTCAATAAAATTGGCAAAGCTACGGAAACTAGTGGGATCCTAATGAATTTTCCATAGAGATATTTCATGACCAAAAGAAATAACATATCAAATTTTTAGATGCCATCATATAGCCGAAGCTAAATGCATTTATCAAGGAGTTTATAAAGATACAAGATAACCCCTATAATATTCCACAGCCGCACTCCCCACAAATATTTTGCAATTAAGCACAAGTTCGATTAAGAACTCTACCCCATAAGATGTCATTCCCGAAAGAACAACAAGAGCGACCTTATTTTCACAAAAAAGAAGGATTTCTTTGGAGATAACAAATCACATACGAATATGAATTTGAATCCAAAAATACTCAATTAAATTAACCACAAGAAAACCCATGATTAATTCAATCGGAATACACAACTAAATTACCACAAGAATGTGATCAATTCAATTGGTCATGCTCGACATAAGAGAACTTACGGAGCCGCACATTATATACATAAAAACTGGATCATGAAAGATCAATACTGCTGAATAGACAAGGATTCATTATATTCTTCATCTGATGAATCGTCCTCAAAAAGATCATCTTCAGAGATGTAAACACTTTTACTTTTGTCAAGTAATTTAGTGTTTTTTAGTGCTTTGAAAGCAACATCCTTACTGGACTTGGATGTGTGCTCATGATCAAAGATCTTTAGATTAATATTTTTCCACTTAATTAATTTGATGTGTGCGTAACCACAACAAATTAATTAATATTTTTCAACTTAATTAACAAGTAATATAGTGTAGTCAAGTTCGTTCCCATGAGGAGCAAGAGGTTTTAGTTGTCTTATAATGTCACAATAGGGGGTTTTTGGTTTTAGATTTTATAAAGCAAAATAAATACACAAAGCAACTAAAATATAAAGTAAATTCAATAAGAGAGACAAGACCAAGGAATCCTTCTTCGTTGCAAAACAATGATTCATAGTCACAGATTATCACCAACCGTAGGTAAAGCAGCTAGATCAGTGTTAAACCCCTAAATCCCTTGTATCACCGGATACGGAAGTTCTCGACTACCGGATTCTATTCACCAAACCACCTAGTAGTAGATCACTCAAGATGTAACTTAGTTAAACGCATTAAGATTCATGAATTTATTAGGTTGATATTAGTAGTTAGACTCTTAGATCAAGGTCTACTTGCTAATGTTGTTTTCACACACAATTGGTCCACGGAATCCCTCCGCAAGGTCTCATGTTTTCTACTTATGTAAAGAGTCAAGAAACGATTACTTATCCCCTAACTTTCACTAGCTTTAGATCAATTAACAAATTAATTTAGTATGCATCCTAAACGACATATCAATCAAGCATGAATGTATAAACATTCATATTAGTAAAAACAAACGATAATCATGTGAAAACTTCGGAGTAGATTTTAAAACAAAACTCAAAACATGTTAAGAACTAGGAATTCATCCTCAATCAATAATAAAATTAGCTACTCATGTTAAGGAGTTCACACAAAGAATAAAGAAAAGAGAAGTGTTGTGTGTGTAGAGGTGTAGAAGTGTGTAGATAAAAGTAGAGAACTTGTCTATTTATAGGCTTCAATTTCCTTGCAATCCTCCTAGGAATAGAATCCCTTTCCCTTTGTAAGTATTCTTTCCAAGTCCTTGTCTTTCTCAAATATTCCATCTTCACTTTCCAAATTCAAGTCCAATTCCTCAAACCCATGAGTCTAGATGAGTCTAGAGAATTCTTCACAAATTTCGGTATTTTTGGTCGCCTGAAAAGTTCTTGGGATCACCGGAATCCGTCCTGAAAAGTCGCCGCCAGTCGCCTAAGATTCTGTTTCGGCGATGGA
Organism: Papaver somniferum; assembly: GCF_003573695.1. NCBI lineage: Eukaryota > Viridiplantae > Streptophyta > Magnoliopsida > Ranunculales > Papaveraceae > Papaver > Papaver somniferum. The sequence goes on along the minus strand of NW_020651082.1, from coordinate 2,590,699 downwards.
ATATTTCGTTATAGCACCGTCCAAGTTAACGGTCAAACGGTCAAGCTGTTAGTCAAGAAAGTCAAGTAAGGGGTAGCCAGCCGAGACAGCTGGTCTGACTCGGTCTAACTGGATGATTTATTACGGCTCGTCGAACTCACTGAGTTGATTCGTCGGCGAGGAAATCCGACAGAGTTCCGTTTGTTTCTCCGACATCTCCAGGGCCATTCTCAGTTGCATCCCTGCACACATTCATACACATTCATTCTCATACAATCTATTTGATTTCTTCTCGACTATAGAAGCAGAAGGTCACCATCTTCATCTCCCTGTTTCAATCACCATCAATTCTTCTTCCTTTATTAATCTGTGTTGTATTCTTCCTCTAACCCATATCACCAGCAACACCAACGCGAAATATCCATCTGATGTATTCAAATCCATATCTGAACTTACCAATCTCCATCATCTCTGTTATGATTTCTCGGAAAAGAACTTAAACCACCAACAAAACCCATGTTTCATCTTCCTCTTTTGGTGACAGTAACACCGATTTCTTCTTCTCTGAATACCACTGTCCCATCATCTCCACGCAGCAGATATCCATCACAAACAACGACAGCTTCACCCATTTCGACTAACATCCATCTCAATTGTAGAGACTGCCAACAACATCAATATCTCAGCCATTATCAAATCCATTTAAGCTGCACCACTTCATCATGCCTTTGAAGTAAATTGGTCTCAATCTATCAATTTGTCACCAACCCATGTATGTTCTTCATCTAACTCATCCATTTCATCACGAATCCATCGATAGCAACAACAATGCAAATTCATGGTAGCTCTCATCATCTTCGCTGATTTTTCTAAAGATCGAACCCCGTGAAATCAATCACATCATCAACACCCAATTCATCATAATCCGAGAGTTCTTCTCTATGTTCATCTTCTCTGTGTTCTTCTCATTCCCTCGATGTCGATTTCGATACCCTCCATCTGCCTGGCTGCGCCTCTATTTCTCTTTCTTAATTTCATCAAATGGGAAGAATGAAATGAAACACAGTCGATCCCAATTAGGTTTTATGTGGGGACGGCTATTTGCATCCATAGTGCTTGGATGCAGCCACCCAAGGATATCCCCTTAACCTCAACTGGGCATGTCTTTAGGGCTCATGTACTGGTGGACCCTTAACCTTGGATGAGCTCGATATATCAGTCGCCTGTAAAATGACCTTTTTGCACTTCCAGCTCAAATTGAGCAATCTCTTCTTCTTTTCCTCCATGTGACTCCAGAGTAGCTATAAAACTCAAAACACGCGTAAAATACATAATTTACAAGAAAAATAGCAAAGAAAGCATAAACTACATAAATAATAAATACGGTGTATTCTACACCTATCAAATTCCCCCACACTTAGACTTTTCTAGTCCTCGAGCAAATCAAACTAAAACTTACAAGTTCAAAGCATTCCAGCGTCCCAAGAATCCAAAGATCTATGAGGACATAGAGTTTCTGCATGCTAGTAATAAGAAGTTAGAAATACTAAATAACATATTCTTATTCTTAAATGTTGAGTGAGAAATAACCACACCATAATGAGAGAACGCGTGTTTGATAAGCGATCAATAAGCATTTCGCCTCGACTTCTCCTTCACCAAAAAAGGGTTTTATGATAATTGCACTCAATAAGACGGCATCTTATCACATGTGTCCAGGTAGGAATGAAAAAAGAATTCCTGCAACACGTTGAATGGAGGGAAGGACAACTTCCGAAATATTTTAAAAACCCACATCTTTTAACATTTTGAAGAACCATTTTTTTCCTGACGATCTCTAAGAAAGGAAATCAACCACTATATCGAGGATGAGATTACTACTCACCTTCACATACGATTGCAATGATGATAATACCACTCTTACGGCATCCAATAGAAACGTCTTCGCTCCTCGTCTTCATCTTCTTGGTCTTCGGCTTCGGCTTCAACTATTAATGATAAACTTTTGAACTTCATAGATCCTTGACAATTTGTAACTCTTTACCTTAAATCCTTGTCGCTTGAAACTTCTTAATATATTTTCCTTCCCCACGACTTATTAAATAAATAAAAACCACAAAAAATAAAAATGTCTCTTGTCATCATTTTTTTTTTCATTTTTTTTTTCATTTTTTTTTTGTGAGACAAGAGAAATAAAAATACAAAACAAAGTGAAAATATAAACGAATCATGGCCGTGGGAAAAGTACTTTACCGCTTGATTCTTCACAACTTGTATCGTCTCGAAATCATAAACTTCAATAATTCTCACCTTTTGATTTTCTTTGCTCTTGTAAATAAGTCTTCAACTTGGATATAAAGTTCCGCTCCTTATATGTAAGTCTTCAACATGTATATATAAAAATCCCCTCATTATATGTTGCTTTACTTGGATATGAAATTTGCTCTTTTCTTGTTCTGTTGCTTGTAAACTTTAAACTTTTTCAACTTTCCTTGTAGATTTTGATATCGCTCCCTTGTTGATGATGACAATAGTGTTTCTGTGGACCCGTTGTTGTCGAGAGAGAGAATGGTGCTAACTGCAAATCGAACTACAAGAAGGAGGTTTTCATTTATATGCGTCACCCTCATGATTGACAAAATTAGAACTCAAGAGATCAAATAGTAGTGCTTATATTGGTGGGAAGTTGGATAGCTCACCATTCTACCCGGAATTAACGTACGGTGACACACACTCAAAACAAAGCTTTTTTAGTCAGCTACAAAGAAATTTTGGTCGGTGCCTCACATGATATAAATACGGTTAGTCTCCACTAATGATTGATCAACAACTCTAGTAATGTATTTCTCCCTGCTTCTAATTTGCATCACCGGCATGATTAAATCCATTATTTAACACTCTAACAAGCAAAAAATCCGAACGTAGTTCCCTAACACTTCCAAGTTCAGTTATGTCGGTCAGAATTCTCTATGTAAACATACCTAGAAGTATGCTAGTGACTCTAAAATCTCTACAAGTTGGAGGTTTTATGCAAATTTTTTTTTAAATAAATGCTTAACCACTCCCCCACACTTAAACCTTACATTGTCCTCAATGTAATTGAATCCTCCTAGTAAAGTCAAGGTGGGAAATCCTAACATGATATAGAACAAGAAAAATAAACAAAAATAAAAAGCAAAAGGATAAGAAATACAAAACCTATGGGTTGCCTCCCATTAAGCGCTTGTTTTAAAGTCGACGGCCCGACTTAGCGTTTTGTAAGATTCACTCCCCATATACTAACAATCGGAAAATTTGGGGATCCACCCATGGTACCCGTTTTTCAAATAATAGCTCCATACAAATGTTAGCACAAGAAAATAATAGTGAAATTATCGCCCGATAGAAATTTCCCCCACACTTATTTTTGTTCACACTTGGAAGTGTATAAAGAACATAGAATTTGGGAACTTCCATGTATTCCTCTTGGCAAACCTGCATAATGTTAGCATCAAGTGTTTCCAATGGTGGATATCTAGAAACAAAATCATCCAAAAATACTTTCGAAGCACATACATTCAAACCAATAAGAGGTAAAGGAGAAGAATCAATATGCAAAGTGTTAGACAAACCTTGCAAAATCTCTTGTTTTACGGAATCCTCTTCATCCTTAGAAAATTCAAGTGAATTACTTACCTCATGTATATCGTGGTCCTCCATCAAACCTTGCAACCATTCTTCATACGTCTTTGCCTCAACTAAAGCCTCGGCATTATTAAAATCATTGGCAAGTTCAATTGGGTCTTCCAAGAATTCAATCAATTTGGTTTCATTATCGAGCATCATCTCTTCAACATCTTCATCATTGGAATCGGGCCATTCACTAAAATGATTTTTATCGGTATATATTGTAAGATCTTCTTGTGAGGGTGTTACACCATTTATAACAATAGGCAAGTCACACCCAATCTCCTCCTTTTGAATAGGTGAATGATCGTTATTATGATCCGGAGTTGGAATAACTTCATCCTTGTTACAATAATTTTCAAAAGGTTCAAAATCATCATCGAAACCCATATAATAACGTTTTTCACGCTCCATTCTTAAATCTCTTTTAACTTGACAAATTTCTTCATCCGATGCTAGACCTTCATCGATCAATTGATAGAACCTTCTCTCAAGTTCCCTCAAACTAGGTTGCCTTACACCAAGGAGATCACGCATATATTTAGAAGCATAACTATCCTCCCCTCCTAGTGATTGTTCACTTACATACCCGTCATAAGGTTGTTGATATGTATAAGAATATCCATAAAGTATGTATCCTAAGGATGGTTGTAAGTTGACATAATGTTGAGGTTGAAAACTGTATTGATTGTTGTAATATGCTTGATCTTGTCCACCGTACATGGAAAACTGGTACCTGAAATAAAAATTCTAGAAAACAAAGTTAAAAACAAAAATAAAACGAAAATAAAAACAACTAAGGCTGCTCCGCTGCTCCCCGGCAGCGCGCCAAAATTTGATGCGTGTCGTAACCACAACAAATTAATTAATATTTTTCACTTAATTAACAAGTAATATAGTGTAGTCAAGTTCGTTCCCACGAGGAGCAAGAGGTTTTAGTTGTCTTATAATGTCATAAAAGGGGGTTTTTGGTTTTAGATTTTATAAAGCAAAATAAATAAACAAAACAACTAAAAGATAAAAGAAAATCAATAAGAGAGACAAGACCAAGGAATCCTTCTTCGTTGCAAAACAATGATTCAAGTTATGTTCTTTTCCACTTTTTATTAGTCACAGATTATCACCAAACGTAGGTAAAACAGCTAGATCAGTGTTAAACTCCTAAATCCCTTGTATCACCGGATACGGAAGTTCTCGACTACCGGATTCTATTCACCAAACCACCTAGTAGTAGATCACTCAAGATGTAATTTAGTTAAACGCATTAAGATTCATGAATTTATTAGGTTGATATTAGAAGTTAGACTCTTAGATCAAGGTCTACTTGCTAACGTTGTTTTCACACACAATTGCTCCACGGAATCCCTCCGCAAGGTCTCATGTTTTCTACTTATGTAAAGAGTCAAGAAAAAATTACTTATCCCCTAACTTTCACTATCTTTAGATCAATTAACAAATTAATTTAGTATGTATCCTAAACGACATATCAATCATGCATGAATATATAAACATTCCTATTAGTAAAAATAAACGATAATCATGTGAAAACTTCGGAATAGATTTTAAAACAAAACTCAAAACATGTTAAGAACTAGGAATTCATCCTCAATCAATAATAAAATTAGCTACTCATGCTAAGGAGTTCACACAAAGAATAAAGAAAAGAGAAGTGTTGTGTATGTAGAGGTGTAGAAGTGTGTAGAGAAAAGTAGAGAACTTCTCTATTTATAGGCTTAAATTTCCTTGCAATCCTCCTAGGAATAGAATCTCTTTCCCTTTGTAAGTCTTCTTTCCAAGTCCTTGTCTTTCTCAAATCTTCCATCTTCATTTTCCAAATTCAAGTCCAATTCCTCAAACCCGTGAGTCTAGATAAGTCTAGAGAATTCTTCACAAATTTCGGTATTTTTGGTCGCCTGAAAAGTTCTCGGGATCACCGGAATCCGGTCTGAAAAGTCGATGCCAGTCGCCTAAGATTCTGTTTCGGCGATGGAATATTCTGTTATAGCACTGTCCAAGTTAATGGTCAAACGGTCTAGTTGTTAGTCAAGAAAGTCAAGTAAGGGGTAGCCAGCCGAGACAGCTGGTCTGACTCGGTCTAACTGGATGATTTATTACGGCTCGTCGAACTCACTGAGTTGACACGTCGGCGAGGAAATCCGACAGAGTTCCGTTTGTTTCTACGACATCTCCATGCCAAATTCAGGCCATTCTCAGTTGCATCCCAGCACACATTCATTCTCATACAATCTATTTGATTTCTTCTCGACTATAGCAGCAGCAGGTCACCACCTTCATCTCCCTGTTTCAATCACCATCAATTCTTCTTCCTTTCTTAATCTGTGATGTATTCTTCCTCTAACCCATATCACCAGCAATACCAACGCGAAATATCCATCTGATGTGTTCAAATCCATATCTGAACTTACCAATCTCCATCATCTCTGTTATGATTTCTCGGAAAAGAACTTAAACCACCAACAAAACCCATGTTTCATCTTCCTCTTTTGGTGACAGTAACACCGATTTCTTCTTCTATGAATACCACTGTCCCATCATCTCCACAGCAGCAGATATCCATCACAAACAACGGCAGCTTCACCCATCTCGATTAACATCCATCTCAATTATAAAGACTGCCAACAACATCAACATCTCAGCCAGAATCAAATCCATTTGAGCTGCACCACTTCATCATGCCTTCGAATTAAATTGGTCTCAATCTATCAATTTGTCACCAACACATGTTTGTTCTTCATCTAACTCATCCATTTCATCACGAATCCATCGATTGAAACAACAATGCAAATTCATGGTAGCTCTCATCATCTTCTCTGATTTCTCTACAGATCGAACCCCGTGAAATTAATCACATCATCAACACCCAATTCATCATAATCCGAGAGTTCTTCTCTATGTTCATCTTCTTTGTGTTCTTCTCATGCCCTCGATGTCGATTTCGATATCCTCCATCTGCCTAGCTGCGCCTCTATTTCTCTTTCTCAATTTCATCAAATGGGAAGAATGAAATGAAACACATTCGATCCCAATTAGGTTTTATGTGGGGACGGCTATTTGCATCCACAGTGCTTGGATGCAGCCACCCAAGGATATCCCCTTAACCTCAACTGGGCCTGTCTTTAGTGCTCATGTACTGGAGGACCCTTAACCTTGGCTGAGCTCCATATATCAGTCGCCTGTACAATGACCTTTTTGCACTTCCAACTCAAATTAAGCGATCTCTTCTTCTTTTCCTCCATGCGACTCCAGAGTAGCTATAAAAATCAAAACACACGTAAAATACATAATTTACAAGAAAAATAGCAAAGAAAGCATAAACTACATAAATAGTAAATACGGTGTATTCTACACCTATCAGAGATTCGCTCGTTTCTTGGTCATGCAGGTTTTTATAGGCGGTTTATTAAAGATTTCTCCAAAATCTCAATGTCGGTGTGCAAGTTGTTGCAAAAAGAGGTTGATTTTGACTTCAACAAGGAGTGTATAGAAGCCTTTGACAAATTGAAAGAATTTTTAACAACTGCACTGATTATCAAGTCATCGGATTGGAGTTTACCATTTGAATTGATGTGTGATGCAAGTGACTACGCGGTTGGAGCTGTTTTCGGTCAAAGAGTGGACAAGCTATCCCATGTGATTTATTATCCATCTAGAACCCTAAAAGATGCTCAAATCAATTATTCTACCACCGAGAAAGAGTTGTTGGCTATAGTGTTTGCACTAGAAAAATTTAGATCGTATTTGGTGGGTGCAAAAATGGTTGTATATTCCGATCATGCAGCACTTAAGTACCTACTTAAGAAGAAAGAAGCTAAGCCAAGACTTATACGGTGGATTTTGTTATTGTAAGAATTTGATTATGAAATTAAGGATAAGAGAGGTGTTGAGAATACTGTTGCGGATCATCTCAGTAGACTTGTTGTATCCAAAGAAGAACTTCCTTTACAAGATCGTTTTCCAGACGAACAACTTTTCTCAATTGAAGATTCAACACCTTGATACGCTGATATAGTGAATTACTTGGTTACGAGGCAAGTACCTAGTACAATGTCTAATTTTCAAAAGCTTAAGCTTAAGAATATAGCCAAGCAATATGTGTGGGATGAGCCCTACTTGTGGAAATATGGTTCCGATCAAATAATCCGCAGGTGTGTACCTAACTCTGAATTCCATTCCATCCTTACATTTTGCCATACTTATGCATGTGGTGTTCATTTTTGTTCTAAACGTACCGCTCTCAAAGTTCTTGAGAGTGGATTTTATTGGCCCACATTATTTGAGGATGCGTATATTTTTTGTAAAGCTTGTGATAGATGTCAACGAACGGGCAGTCTAGGTACTCGAAATCAAATGCCACTCACACCAATTCTTTCTGTGGAAGTATTTGATGTGTGGGGAATTGATTTTATGGGTTCTTTTGTCAATTCTAATGGAAAATTTTATATACTTCTTGTTGTGGATTATGTTTCAAAACAGATGGAAGCTAAAGCCACCCCTACTAATGATTCTCAAGTTGTTTGTAAGTTTGTGAAGGGATATATTTTCTCTAAACATGGTACACCAAGAGTGGTTATCAGTGATGGAGGCTCGCACTTCAATAAATCCTTCCATGCTCTTCTCATGAAGTACAACATAACTCACAAGGTCGGTACGCCGTATCACCCACAAACTAGTGGGCAAGCTGAAATTTCAAACGATCAAATCCATCTTGGATAAAACCGTTAACACAACAAGGAAAGATTGGAGTTATATACTCAAGGATGCATTTTGGGTGTATAGAACGGCATACAAAACACCGATTGGTATGTCTCCATATCGGTTGGTTTATGGCAAAGCTTGTTATCTTCTGGTTGAACTTGAGCACAAAACTTATTGGGCGATAAAGATGTGCAATATGGATTATGACAATGCGGGGAAACATAGGAAATTACAACTTAATGAGCTTGAGGAGATACGTAATGATGCTTACGAGAGTGCCCGGATTTACAAGGAGAAGACTAAACTTTTCCATGACAAAATGATTTCTAAAAAGAGTTTTGTTGTGGGACAAAAAGTCCTTCTATTTAATTCTCGTCTTAAGTTATTTCCCGGTAATCTAAGGTCACGCTAGAGTGGACCTTTTGTTGTTACTAATTTTTTTCCTTATGGTGCAGTTGAAGTTACTAGTGTCACGAAAGGAACAATTTTCAAAGTAAACGGCCACAGATTGAAGCCATATTACGAAAACTTCCCTACGGAGAATGTGGACGTGATTGAGCTTCGTGAGTTACTCCCTCTGGAGGAGTAGTTTGGAGAATGCCAAGTCGGGCTGAGGACGTAAAACTAAGCGCTAAATGGGAGGCAACCCATCGGTTTTGTATTTCTATCTTTATCTTATTTATTTTTCTTTGTGTTGCATATTATATTAGTATTTCCCACCTTGACTTTACTTAGGACGAGTCAATTACATTGAGGGCAATGTAAATTTTATGTGTGGGGGAGTGTTTGGATATTTTTCATATAGAGTTTTTCAAAAAAATTGCATAAAACCTCCAACTTGTAGAGATTTTAGAGTCACTAGCATACTTCTAGGTATGTTTAGATAGAGAATTCTGACCGACATAACTGAACTTGGAAGTGTTAGAGAACTACGTTGGATTTCTTGCTTGTTAGAGTGTTAAATAATGGATTTCATCATGACGGTGATGGAAATTAGGAGCAGGGAGAAATGCATTATTAGAGTTGCTGATCAATCACTAGTGGAGACTACCTATTTTCATATCAACTGAGGCACCAGACCAGATTTCTTTGTAGCTGACTAAAGAGATTTCTTTTGAGTGTGTGTCACCGTATGTTAATTCTGGGTAGAATGGTGAGCTTCCCAACCTCCCACCAATAGAAGCACTACTCTTTGATATCTTGAGTGCTAATTTTGTGAATCATGAGGGTGACGTCTATAGATGAAAACCACCTTCTTGTAGTTTGATTTGCAGTTAGCACCATTCTCTCCCTCGCCAACAACAGATCCATAGAAACACCATCATCATCAACAAGGGAGCGACATCAAAATCTAGAAGGAGAGTTGAAGACGTTTGATGTTTACAAGCAACAACACGAGTAAGAGCAGATTTCATATCCAAGTAAAGAAACATACACTGAGCATATTTATATATATATATATTGAAGACTTATACATTAGGAGCGGAATTCTATATCCAAGTATGAAGACTTATTTACAAGAGCGAAGAAAATCAAAAGATGAGAATTATTGAATTTATGATACGAAGACGATACAAGTTGTGAAGATTTAAGTAGTATAGTACTTCTTTCATGGCCATGTTAATATTTTATTATTTTATTATTTTATTTTAGTTGCAATCTCTAAAAAAAATGATTTGCATTTAGGTTGTTATTTGTTCAATAGGGCCATGGGGAAGAAAAATCTATAAGGAAGTTTTAAGCAACATGGAGATTGAGGAAAAGAGTTACAAATTGTCAAAGTTTTATGAAGTTCAAGAGTTTATCATCAATAGTTGAAGACCGAAGACGAAGACCGAGAAGATGAAGAAGACGATCCGAATGAAGACGTTTCTATTGGATGTTGTGAGAGTGGTGTTATCATCATTGCAATCAGATGTAAAGGTGGCAAGTACTCTCATCCTCTATTTTCAATAATAATGATTGATTTCCTTTCTTAGAGATCATCATAAAAAGTCTTTTATTTCCCACGATTTTGTGGGGTCTCCAGAAATAATTCGGAAGGTGTCCTTCCCACCATTCAACATTTGTAAGATTTCTCTCTTCATTCCTACCTACACACATGTGAGACCCATAAAAAAAAGCCGTCTTTTTTAGTGCAATTATCATAAAATCCTTTTGAGTGAGGCAGAAGTCGAGGCGAAATGCTTATTGATCGTTCTCAAACACGTGTTCTCTCATTATGGTGTGGTTATTTCTCACTCAACATTTAAGAATGATAATATGTTCTTTGGTATTTCTAAATTCTTATTACTAGCATGCAGAAACTCTATGTCCTCATAGCTCTTTGGATGCTTAGGAAGCTGGAACTTTTTGAAGTTGGAGTAGGTTTTGTGGGTATACCTCTCGTAAGCCCTCACGAGACTATAACTCGTCAACTAGGGACACCTAGGGGTTTAAAGGCTTGTTACACATGCTAAGTGTGACCGTATCCTCGACGACATGGAGTTGTTGTATTTTAGGTAGTTTGCTCGAGGACTAGCAAATGCTAAGTGTGGGGGAATTTGATAAGTGCTTAATTTTCACGATTTTAGTGTCCATTCCATACTTGTTTTAGCTATATTTCTTGCATTCTATGTTGTATTACTCTTGTTATCTCTTTTTTTTTTGTTTATTTAGGTGAATCATCCAAAAGGAGTGGAAATTGCTACGAAAGTGCTAAAGAATGGAGTTTACAAATGAGGTCCAAATAAATGTGTTCACATCCAAACTTTTTCACCTCTATCTTGAAGAGAATTCAATTATGATAAGAACGCAAAAATAATGAGGTCATTCCGACATCGGACGAAAATTTTTTGGGCAAAACAATATTAGAAGATTTGAAGTTACGGAGAGAGGTTCGGCTCAAAACTCATAAGCTCGAGTCAGCCAAGCCTGCAACATAAAAATCAAGTTTTCGGAAGATTTTAAGTGTAAATGTTCGGCTAGAAGATGATCTAATAACCTAAGCCGAACCTACAAATGAGTTTTGAACAAAGTATCTAGGAGAGGGTTCGGCTAATAAGAGAAACCATGAAGTGAGCCGAACCTTGGAGCAAGTTTTGGACGAAAATACAAGAAGTTACAGGAGAATGTTCAGCCGAAAAAAAGCTAGACGAACCTAGGTTCGGCTGATAAATCTCCACCACTTTTGAGACGAACCTGGCACTCATCCAGAGCAAAAATAACTTGTCATATTCGTCCTAAGAAGTCCATACACGTTTGAGCCGAACCTGACAACTTCTAGGGACACTTTTGACGTGTTTTTGACCCCGTTTTCGATAATACACGGTCCCAGAAGGATTTTGAAGACCTAATTTCGTGAGCACTATATAAAGACACCTCCCAAACATTAAAAATACATCTTTTACATTATTTTGCAAGTCTTGGAGCAGAGGAACAACATAACGGAGGAAAATCTAGGGTTCAGAGCGGTTCTTATCAATCGTAACGATTTCTTCTCTAGTTTATCCACTGTATAACATGGATGCTCCTACATCCATGAGTAGCTAAACCCATACTTGATTGAGGATGAATTTCTAATTTTTAGACTTGATTTGGTTTAATATATGCATTTACTTTGACTTCTTCATATGATTATCGTTTGCTTCTACTTTGATTAATGCTTATGATTGATAAATTGATTGCTCTAGGTGGCCAACTATAGTAGTTTATTGATTGATATATTGCTAGTAAAGGGTTAGGATATCCGTGTAATTGTTGAATAATCGTTATACAAGTAGAAAACGTGAGACCTTGCAGTGGGATTCTGTGGAGCAATCGTGTGTAGAACAACATTAGAAAGTGGACCTTGCGCTAAGATTCTAACTACTAATATTAACCTAAGTGTTAAAACTTAAAGCATTATACTAAGTTACACCTTGAGTGCGCTACTACTTGGTGGCTTGGATGAATAGAATGTGATATTCTAGCGCTTCGGTATCCAGTGACAAAGGACTTTAGGGGGTAGCACTACGCTAGTTGTTATCACATGGTTGATGATAATATATGATTAATGATGAATGGATAAATATATTAGCTCATTGATGGTTTAGTAACGAAGAAGGATTCCTCAGTCATCTCTCTCCATATTGCTTACAACTCAATTTCAATTGTTTTATTTACTTTGTTTACAATCTAAAACAAACCCCCCCCCCCCCCCCAATTGTGACCTTTTTGACAACTAAACTCCCTGATCTTCGTGGGAACGATCCTTACTTCCATTATATTACCAATTAATTGTGTGGAAATAAGTGATTTAATTTGATAGTACTTACGACCCGCATCAAAAGTCAAAAACTTTAATAAACACACAGAAAAGTCTACGGTAATAGGTAAATCCGTCTCCTACAGAAATACCTACGAGTTTTTGTTCCGTATTTTGATAAATCAAGGTGAACATGAACCAATTGATAAACCAGACCTATATTCCCGAAGAACAGCTTAGTATTATCAATCATCTCACAATAATCTTAATCGTCTAGAGAAAGAAGACACTGTAGAATCACAAACGATGAGATGAAGATATTTGTGATAACTTTTATATCTTGCCTATCGGAGAAATAAATCTCAAGCCTATCTTATATTTGTACTTAGTACGATAGAAACAGCAGGATTAGATCACACAACTACAAGAAAAGCAGTATCGGTTTGGCTTCACAATCCCAATGAAGTCTTCAAGTCGTTAACCTACAAGGTCTCGCTAGAAACCTAAGGTTAAAGTAGAATCCACTCTAGCTAATACAACTAGTATCACACAGGAGGTCGGGATTAGGTTTCCTAGTTTTTAGAGTTCTCCTTTATATAGTCTTTCAAATCAGGGTTTGCAATCAATGTTAGCTTAGTAACAAAGCATTCAATATTCACCGTTATATGAAAATTTGGTCGCCAAACAACGCATGGTAAACTTTGTCCCAAAACCCTAGTTTTGTCCACGCCAAACCGCGCCAAGGCATGCCATGCCACATGTGCCAATGGCATGCCAACCACCTTGCCGCGCCATACCATGCCGGCCTTCCCCATGCGGATACCAAAACGAAGGCGTGCGACGATCAACGACCACCCTTCCATCCTAGATGCAAATCCTAGCCATCCAAGGTCGCCAAACAACGCATGGTAAACTTTAGCCCAAAATCCTAGTTTTGGCCACGTCAAGGCATGCCAATGGCATGCCTACCACCTTGTCGCGCCATACCATGCCGGCCTTTCCTATGCGGCTACCAAAACGAAGGTCTGTAACAATCAACGACCACTTTTTCATCTAAGATGCAGATCTTAGCCGTCCAAGGTTACAAGTTAACGCATGGAAAACTTTGGCCCTAGTTTGGTCGCGCCTAAACAAATCCAAAACCCTAACTTTTGGCCGCTCCTAAACTGGGACATATTAAAGCCATACTTATCATACTTTCATGCCACTGGCTACCAAACGAAAGTTTGCAATAATCAACGTCTACCTTCCTCTTAGGATGCATAATCTCGATCGTTGAAGTTCACCACCGAGCCGGCAAGTCTCCCAATCTCAACTTTCCATACAACAACAACATGCTACATGTTTTCCACGAAAACACTCGAGACATCAACACATGTCACAAACTGGGGGATGCTCATTGGGTATTGGTTTGGAGGTTTACAGCGTGCGGCATACACTACGCTCGTTATTAGAAAGTGTCATAAGGATGAGGCGGTTAGTAAATACAGGGAGTAATGGTGAAACGGTTTTTTATGGAACATCAATTCCAAGCGTTACCGGTTACCACCTCTTCCCATTTACTCACCCGTGTTCCATTTCTTAATGAGACCAGAATATGTTTCACTTCGACTTGTATAAATAGGCATTACCTATTTCCACCGAACAACAAGTTCTAGTCAGGATCATACAACAATCAGAAAACGTTTGCTAGCTTTCCCATCTGTTAGCTTCCCACTTTCTGATACAAGTCACAAAACAACTACTCTTCCAGAATCAACTATTCTGGTCTCAACACTCTCTTCGCTTCCCTCCCCAAAACCAACCCTTCTCCTCCACTTTGTGACCGAAGCAAGTCTGGAACGGCCATTTCTTGATTTAGGCCGGACTTGTACAGATTGATCTCTCGAATCTAAAGTACCCCCTTGCAGTACATTTTTAGGATTTAGATTTTTTTCTCACCCACATCACACGAAATTACCGAAACCAGCAGAAACTGTCTTCACCCTCAAACAGCGAGATAAACTCGGCTTGAAATAGCAAATGTATATAATCAAAGTATATATATCAAAACGACTTTTATCTCAAGATAGGAGATAAAGTAGATAGACTTTTGAGTGATAGATAAGTTCAAGTCTCCACATACCTTTTAGTCGATGAAGTTCCACCAGTTCCTTGAGTAGTTCTTCGTCTTTGTATGATGATCGCCATGGAGTCTTGAGCTCAACTACACTTTCTATCCTAGTCCGAGACTTAGCTATAAGTAGACTAGAAATCAAGACTTATAGTTTTGGTCACTAACATTGACAAACATGCTTGAGATAGCAACGCATGCGAGTTCGACCGAGCAGTGCTCTAACAATCTCCTCCTTTGTCAATTTTAGTGACAAAACTCTCAATACATATGGAATACAAAAATATATAAATAAACTTTTGTAGCTTCTCTTCCACATGCCTGATCTTCTTGGTTCTTCTACAGTGTCATAGTATTATTACACAGTATCAAAGTTCAATTGTGTCACAACTTCGACAACAATACTATGGTGATATTATCACTCCTCCTCAGTCAATACTCCATCTCACATGGAAACCACTCCCTAGGGCTGTTCATGGTCGGTTTTGGTTCGGTTTCTAGCCAAACCAAAACCGAAACCAATACTATTGGTTTCTAAAAATCTAAACCAAACCAATCCATTAACCATTGGTTCGATTTCCAAATGGTTCCAGTTGGTTTCGGTTTGTCCCAGTGGTTTTTTGGTTAACCAATAATTATGTCAAACCAAAAAAAAATAGTACACAAATTTACAGATAAAAAATCGTAGTTGCCGATAGTATTGGTTTACACAAATTTACAGACAAAAAAATAAAATAAAATAAATATCAAGAATAGTTAAAGCTTACTCTAATTCTAGAGATCAAAAGAAGATATATAATATATCTTAATTTAGTTATTGACAAATAAAAAAGAAGGAAGACGGGAAGAAAAAAGTCGAGTAGCAGCAGCTGTAGTTGGGGGTGGAGAATGGAGGCGACTGAGAGAAGGAGAAAGAGAAAGAGGGAGAGTATCATAATGAAATATTAGATTTAGGATTTATATTTATCCTCTAAATCAATGGGTAGAATCTAATACTTGTAAATCGACGGTAGAAACTAAGTTTAAAAATTAATCGGTTTTCCAATGGTTTTTGGTTCGGTTTTAGAGGTCAAACCAAACCAAAACCAACACTATCGGTTTTCCACTTTTTACACTGTAACCAATCCATTAGTAAATGGTTCGGTTTGGTTTCTTCCTAATTGGTCTGGTTTGGTTCGGTTCCAGCGGAAAACCGAAACCATGTTCAGCCCTACCACTCCCCCTTACATAATGATCCGAAACCCATATGTATTTGTAGTGTGAACTACACATTAATTATCCCCCTTTTTGTCAATAAAATTGGCAAAGCTACGGAAACTAGTGGGATCCTAATGAATTTTCCATAGAGATATTTCATGACCAAAAGAAATAACATATCAAATTTTTAGATGGCATCATATAGACGAAGCTAAATGAATTTATCAAGGAGTTTATAAAGATACAAGATAACCCCTATAATATTCCACAGCCGCACTCCCCACAAATATTTTGCAATTAAGCACAAGTTCGATTAAGAACTCTACCCCATAAGATGTCATTCCCGAAAGAACAACAAGAGCGACCTTATTTTCACAAAAAAGAAGGATTTCTTTGGAGATAACAAATCACATACGAATATGAATTTGAATCCAAAAATACTCAATTAAATTAACCACAAGAAAACCCATGATTAATTCAATCGGAATACACAACTAAATTACCACAAGAATGTGATCAATTCAATTGGTCATGCTAGACATAAGATAACTTACGGAGCCGCACATTATATACATAAAAACTGGATCAGGAAAGATCAATACTGCGGAATAGACAAGGATTCATTCTATTCTTCATCACTATTTGCACAATGACATATAATAGACATAATCCTCGTAAACAAAAGTTCATCCTATCTTCCATCAATATTTGCATAATGACATAATAGGCTTAAAACTTTTGTAATGTCAAAAGTTCATTCATTCTTTTATCAATACATGCATATCAACATGAAAGACTTAACTTTTGACAAGGTATAGGACAATCATAATTCACGGACGCAAACACACATATCCCATAATAAATTGCAATATATAAAACCATAAAGATTAATACTGCAAAAAATCATCTTCCAAACAATTTTTTAGAATTTAAGCAAATAAATCTAAAAACAATGAAGATGAAAACGTTGGACAATTTTTTAGAATTTAATCAAATAAATCTCCAGAGTCTTGACCACAACAACCTTAATCTTTTGAATCTCCTTTCGTGTCTCCTTCAATACTTCAAGAACATCAGAAAACTTCTGAGAATTTTAAGGAACGGCTTTTGGCTTCCTCACATTCCTTCTTTTCCTTTTCAAAGTTAGAGCCAACAAAGATTTCTCTTTTCCTTCATGATTAATGGCTTGACAATCATATTAACATCTTTTCCAGCAGAAGACATAATACTTGGAGTATCCATAAGAGTATGGGTTTGTAAGAGGAAATCACAATTCAACTCAACAAGTAGTCTTAAGATAAAAGAAGTTTCAAGGAAAAAGGAATGTAGGGTTACACAATCTTTAAAAGGTCCGTGCACGCACAATTCTGAATCCTAGAGAGAGTAGAATTGTTGAGGATAATCCTCCTTTATTGAGAGACATGGAATTCCAAAAACAAAACTAAGAAAATATGAAAGTAAACTTTTCCTAAATCCTGAGAGGTGCACAACTTTGTCTCTTTTGATCAGGCACATGAGACAAGATCTACATAACAACACAATCAAGCTGTGTGGCGGTGAACAACAATTTGTCCACCATGTTCCTCTTGAAAGGAATTCATAGACCTCTGTCTATTAAAACGATTGGACCATACTTTCTTCTCTAATGGTCTTGTTTTATCCTTGGAAACTAAATTCTTAGACGAATATAAAATCTCACATACCTCAGCGGTCTTTTGAAAAAGTTTGAGCTTGTTTGCTAATCGATTTGCTCTTTGTTGAAGTTTGTTGACATGTCTCAATTTTTGTTTGTACTTGTAACACTTTGATAGTTCATGACCTTTGAGAGAACAATATGAGCACGACAACCTTGAATATAACTCAGGCATCTTAGATGTGCAAGCTGCTAGACACATAGTTGAACCTGAAACATTATTCACAGAGTTTCCAATAGAAAGGTCAGTTTTATCTTCCAGATTGGTTGAGTTTTCTTCTGAAATAATATCAAGATTGATGTATGTATTGTTACAATTATCTAAATCAATATTTTCACAAAGAAGTGCAACACTTGATTTTTCGTCTTCATTAGAATCATAGTTGTCAGACATTTCATCAAGAGTTGCAGCAAGACCTTTGTTCCCAGTGTATTTCTTTCGATTTGGACACTCATTTGCAAAATGACCAAAGCCGTTACACTTAAATCACTGAGGCATATCCTCGTCATCAGTTTCATCATTATCCTTATTTTTAGGAGGAACACGATTATGTTTATCGGATGACTTGGATTTATCTTTGGAGAACCGTTTACTTCTCTTCAAAAGAAGATCCTTAAATTGTCTTGTGATCAACGAGACTGACTTGTCAAGATCTTCATCTGATGAGTCAGCCTCAGAAAGATCATCTTCGGAGATGTAAACACTTTTACTTTTGTCAAGTAATTTAGTGTTCTTTAGTTCTTTGAAAGAAACATCCTTACTGGACTTGGACGTGTGCTCATGATCAAAGATCTTTAGCTTACCATCATCATAATTATTAAAAACTAAGTTACGTTTTGGGTTTCTTGCAGTATCTGGTGAAGAATTTGAATTTGGTGTTGAGGGAGAAGAATTATATGGTGACCTTTCAGATACTTGTTGATTAGTTATTAAGAAATCTGGATTATGTTTGTTCAACACCTTTAAAATATGATAACAACTTTCGAAAGCGAACTGTTTACCATGTTTTCGCTGCCAATCTAAACGAACCTGTCTTTCAAAATCAACATCGTTCGGACCACTCTCCTTGCATGTTCTCTTGGCTTGCATTATCAATGCAACATAAGCGGCTACTTCGCCGTTGATTACAATGAAGTGTTCTGCCAATCCTTTTGCATCACGAGAATTGATGTTCATGGTTTGTTCTTCATATTTCAAAAATATATTATCCCACATGGTGTTACCATGTTGTTGTGCACCATCGATACAATCTTGGGTAAAATAAACATAATTACGACAAATGCATTCATCGTCTATCAGGGTGTATTTTGTACCACGAACTTTGTTTTTTCTAGCTTTGCCTTTGTCTTGACTTTGAGATTGTGAATCCATATTACAAGAAATGAAAATAATTTTAGAGAAGGTGTGATTGTTTTAGATTTGAAGAAGAAGATTGAGAAATTCTAGAGAGATTTAGAAATTCTGGTGTGAGTTGAAATGAGATTGAAATTAGGTATTTATGGGGGGTGGGGGGGGGGGGGGGGAATACTAGCCGTTGGATGCAGATCTAATAAGGATGATCTGAGAGTTGAGCGACAGTTTGACTAGCGATGGCGTTTTTATGATCAACGAGCGCTGGCTTGACCATCAAGTGATGGACTCTCTATCGCTCGCAGGAAACTCTGTCATGTATGCTTATACGTTATTCCTAACATATAGACATATGAATTTGGCAGTTTGACATACCCATAATAGGTGCATATGGCCTTGATGTTTGCCATATGCATAGGAATAGTCGTATGCGATATCAAACAACAAATACAAATTGATGGACCATCCTTCACTATTACTTGTTCTGGTATCAGGAACTAGTTGGACAAATATCTTACGAAGCAATCAGAGAGTTCTTATACCTGATTTCCTGCCAGAAAGGTGAAGCAACGGCAACGCCCACTATTCCCATGCCGGGAAGAATCGAAAAGCACCAACCTTTTTGACTTTTGGTGATAAAGAAGAAAACGAAGAAAAAAGCACCAACACGCGCGCGCGCACACACTCTCACCCTCTTTCCCGTTCCCTTCCGCCATTAAAATTCCTCTGAAAACCAGAAGCTTCATCATTGAGCTCTATCGGTTTGTTCAATTGAAATGAAGTATTATCAACTTGATTAACCTAATTTTGAGCGACGATCACGAAGATGATGGTTAACAGTTGAACATGGTGATGATACACGACTCAGGGGATTCTCTTGTAATTCGAAGAGGTAATGATTCTGAATTTCACCATGTCTTTCAATTGATAGCTAGTTAATTGTATGAAATTAGGTCTTTTCTTAAAACTAGGGGTTTTCTAAATTAGCGGAGATTCGATTAGCTTAGGCTGGGTTTCCTTGATTGAAGACTTGTATGAAATGAGTTTTAGCCTTTTGAATTTATGATCTCTCTTGATGATGTACTGTGGAGGTGAAAAGTGGAATTGTGTAGTGATTCTGTCCTTCTAAGGTATCTAGATGTATATGTTCTAGTTAGGTTTATTGACAGGTGTATCAGAACAATAATTACTGGTGCTTCAAATCCTTGAAACAAGGAAAAAGAGATGGTGGATGGATTATGCGTTGTTTAAGTACCATATTTGATTAGCTCAAGAAGATTGATCTTGTGTATTTCTTTTCTTATGTTGCTTTAGCGAGACAATGAAGTTTTAGCCATCTTGGGTGGTTATTCTGTAGAATCTGTAGTTTATGAGGTAGTTAATGCAGACTTTAGATGTCTCAACATGCTTTAAGCCGATTAAATGCGTTAGAAATGCAATCTTTGAACTAAGAGAGTCTGGGTATGCGTACTCCTTTTAGGTTACGTCCTAGGTGTTTAATCGTCTCAATTCTCGACATGCAATTAGTCAATTAAATGTCATAGAAATACACATCTCGACCTAAAAAAGTTTTGGTAGGAGTTGTCATTTCAAGCCATGCATGTGTTTGGTCGCTCTGGATTCAGAGTCCTCAGTGTGTATTTCAAAAGATCACTGGATATCTTGTATGCTTGCTCAATTTTTTACATGAGTTTTGTGTAATAAATTGTAATGAATCGAAGATCAATATTTAACAGCTCTCTGCAAATTGTATCGACATTTCTTGCAATCACATGTAGTGCAGTATTTTCAATATAGTTACTGAATCTTGGTACTTATTTTGATGAAGGTTTGAGTCTCTACCCAGCTTTTTTGGGTCTGTACGTTCAGTGAGAATACCTAAACCCAACTGTCTGCTAACACAGTAGACATAAATAGCTATTGAATAGTTTGAAACTAAGGTGTCTTAACTTTATTCTTTTTCAAATTAACATATCTGTTTTATTTATAAGAATTAGATGAGTTATAAGAATTAGATGAATAATAATATAGTCAGGGCTTAAATGAAATAGCAATATGTCATGTGTTGACAATGTTACTAACTTATTATTGGTGTTGTATCTCAGCTCTCTGTGGCCAATCGACACAAGTTCATTCTGAGGCTGAAAATGTTACTAAACAGTTATTATTGACGTTAATTTACAGCTCTTTTACCAATAGTATGCTTGAAAATTCGATTGATTCATTCATGAATCAATTTAATTAAGATAACTCAGTTCCAGTAAAAATTCATTTGAGTTTTAACAGTATCAGCAAAAATATGGATGATATCACGCAATTCCTCATATGAGCATGTGCAGGCAGAAGTAGAGAGACTTATTGGTCGCATCTCAATAATGCTAGAATGCGGCATCTAATTGCAGACATTATGGATGATCTTGGTATACCGATTTCTCCATTTTTATGCTGATTAGTGTTTTGGAGCTACATAGTCTCTTTTTCATAAGTAAAACATATTGGAAATTGCAGAAGCTCTTGTTATCTGTCTTATTTTTCCATGTCATGGGTGGCGTTACTGATCACCAGTCATTTGGTATTACTTCTATCACAGGCATCTGTGTATGATGACCCGTACTTTCCAGACTAAAGAGCATGCTTTCGTGCAAATATGAGATGTTCAACAGGTGTTTCCTTATTGCTTTTTCAATGCCACACTGTTTACATGAGAAAAATATTCCTATAAAACAACGAAATTTTCCGAACCTTTTTGCCGTTGCTATTGATTTTCCTACTTTAGCAAACTATGTTCTGTTTCTTATTTGGACTGTATCCAAGTTGAAATGTTTATTGTTTGTGGTTGATGGGTTGTTCTATGACTTCTCTACCAATTCTTGATTAGAATTCTGCTAATCTAAATTGTGTAATTTAATCTATTGCCATTGTGTTTTAATTCGTTGATATTGTTGGAGTGTTGGTGGCCATCACCAATCCCAAACTCTTAAGAATCAAGGTTTATTTGCCTTTTTATCTTTTGTTCATGAAACTCTATTCATGAACAAGAACTTGACACTTCAATTTTTTCTTCTGAAGGGCTGGAGATGTTAGCTTTCGCGTGTAACCAGTTTCGAGCTCAGGAACCAGGAAACAATCAGCAGATTGTAGAGTTTGCCTGCACTCGCTTTAAGGCCGAGTATCCCATCTTTGACAAGGTAAAATCTAGCATCTAATTAGCGGAAAGAGCATTCGTTCTTTTTTTCCCCACAACTTTGCAGCATCAAGTGTCAACAAGGATGTTTGAGATATCTGTGATCCCAACTATCAGCATCGTTGTAGAGTTTTTGCAGATGTACATCAAATGGTTGATAATGTTTGACCATGTGTTACTTGTACATTAGAGGCATCATCTTATTTTCATTAAAACATTTTTTTGCTTTTTGTTTGGTAGAATGTAACAGACATGTAATCTCTTTCGTTTTAAATACAATAGCAAAAAACTGTCTCCTTAAAAGCTAAGTGAAATTAGCCGTTGGATCGCCTAACTTTCACTTTCAGCCATCAGATCTAGGAATCTTCTGAAAAAAATAATGGCAGGCGTAGCCAATAGCATCACTCTGCAAGGGAATTGTGGAACACCCAACATTTGTCAACGAGCAATGCACATTCTACTTGTAGTGATAAACCATAGTGAGAAACCATATGTTAATGTTGTGATTGGTGCTGCATATCGTGCTATATATATAATAATGAATTCGTCTTTCTAATTAATCTTCAACTTTCATAATCTTTATTTGTCAAATGTCATTGCCTATTATTGTTAACAATGTTCTTACGTTGGCAGCTGATCGATCAGCAATGGTGTCCTTTAATAGACGAAAATCATCTGAAATGGTTGAAGAGGAGCCGAAAGAGAAGAAAATCCCAGTTCTCCCATGGATGAGATCTCCCATAAATGTTAATCTTATTGAAGATATTCTATTAGAACATGTTCCTGGACTTGATCCCAGGTAACCTCCCCTCTCCCTCTCTATCTTTCATTCTCGTTGAGCGTTTTTGACTGTTATCTTTGATTATTGAATTGTTTTTGTTTAGATTGGTGGAGGCATTAAGTAATATCAATGAGAATTTTACTACATTGTATCCAATTCAATATGCAGTATGGAAACAAACAATTGGGCCTGGTCAAATTGAGAGAGATCTTTGTATAAATTCACTAACTGGAAGTGGGAAAACCTTATCTTACGCATTGATATTAAGATAAGGAATCTTAGACGCTTACGCGCGTTAGTCGTCTTTCCTTCCCGTGATTTGGCAGTGCAGGTTCGTCTTCGAATGTTGGTAATTAATGTGTTAATTTTCTAGAGTTGTTCTGTATAGTGATATCTTTTTTTTGCTAGGTAAAAAGTGTGTTCGAATCTATAGCACCAGCTGTGGGGTTAATTGTTGGTTCAGCTATTGGTGGTAAAAGTAAAATGTCAAATGAGATATCACAGCTCATTAAGCGGCCTGCGCTTGAGGCAGGTGTTTGTATGACCCAGAGAAAGAATTGGAAAGCGGAGTTGATATTTTAGTGGCAACACCTGGAAAACTGATGAACCATATTAACACAACAAAGGGATTTACTCTTGAGCATCTTGGATTTCTTGTAAGTGAGAAACTGTGTGAACTGAGTTATCTGTGCACAATTTTTAGACCGAAATTCTACTCTAGTTTCTTATTTCTTATATGAAGCTAACAGAAGCACCTTTCCGTTTGTTTATCCCTTCCCTCAAGTTTTCTTGTTGATGTATCAACTTGCTATGCTTGTATGAATAGATTTAGACTGTAAACTCATAATCTCGCTCTTCAAATGCTGAAACTAAGGACATCAAAGCATATTCCTATTTGTACCATACTCAAGTAGATATTTTGCTGCTAGAGCAATTTTTTGTTCAAGTTACATGTGTGGTAGGAGAATCTGAATACGTTGCCTTGCTAATTTTTTTAAGTGATACTTCTGTTGTAACTTATAAGGAATTCAAATAGTTGACGAATATCTTGGGAGGGTTAGAATTTCACATGATTGCACGCGTAGATACTAATGATCAATCTACGTGATTTACTTGATGTGAATGTACGGGTTTGTTAGATAATATACATAGGCTTATATACTTGAGATTTTCAGGCAGTTGATGAAATAGACAAGCTACTTGGAGAGGAATATCAGGATTTTCTTCATGCTGTGCTTCAACTGACCCGTTCAGACGAGGAACACCAGTATTCACATATGAGGGCTTCTCAATCTTTGCTCGGTCCCCTGAGTACTATAAGAAGATCGTAAGTTTTATGCGATCCCATTTTGATACTTAGTTGGTTAAGTCAATACATTTTGTCAGTGCTCCTAAGTTTGTTTTATACAGTACAAACTATGGGTAACGGCAGAACTATAGAAATGGGGTCATTATTGCAAAGAAGAAGAGAAGGGGTATCTCGGGTCAAACTGTGCTTTTCAACACCAGGGTTTCCTGCTTTTACAGCACCAACTTCTGCACAGCCAGAAAACCACAACTTCTGAGCTTTCTAAAAATTCGTAAGAGGAGAACATAAGAAATATGGTAGCTTACACTCAGACGAACTTGGAGTGCGTTTGATATAACGTTGATGCAATGATGAGCGGCGCAATTAGAAATGGTAATAGATGGAAGCAGAGCTTTTCCTAAAATCAAATCAGCAAATCTGTAGGAAAAACATGGATGTTCAGGAAAGGGAACGGAAAAGAACCTCTGGAGGAAATGGAAATAAGAATCTTACTTTTGGCAATACACCAGTCTGATAGTATGCAAGTGAGGTAGGTATAGTGAGACACATCTGCCAGTTACACCATCCGATAACTAGAAGAAGAAGCTTACTTACCTGCTTGATTTTCAAAGGCATTCCAGAATTGAGGAGCAATTGGTAAATTATTAGATGCAAAAACAACAGAATTAGGGATCTCAGGAAACGCTTACCAGGCTGTAACCTGATGTTGCAGGTAGAGCTTCCTGAGGGTTGTCGTCAACAAGCATTTATATTACACGTAAAACATAGTATATGGTATGGGTAAAAGTATATATACTCGCGATTCAACTGATTTGGGTCTTTATGAAAACTCGTTCTTATCCTCACCGCCTCTTTATTTTTTCCAGATCTATGTTAATTCCTTGCTTGATTTGGGTCTTTATGGCTCAAATCGAGTAAGGAATTATCATGTCCATACTGTAAATATTCGTTTTCCTGTATATTTTTCGTTTGTTTTAGTTCCAGCATTTACTTTGTGTTCCAATTTGGATTTCTATTCCTAAATTAGTTGGTGGTTCAGTTGGTAGAGGAATGGATTGATGGTTTGTGGTTTAAATTTAGGTTTGCTTTCCTAAATTGGTTGACAGTGATGTTGGTTTGGGGTATCACAACCTCTTTTGGAGTATTTCCTCTCTGTGTTTAATACCTAAAATATGGATTGGAAGTTGTGATTCTCCTTGGGTGCTGATGCTGCGTTTTGGGTTTGTTTGAAAGTAGTTTTTGGAGGTGGCTATAGTATCAGTGGTAATGATGGTGGTGGTAGAACTGGTGGAACAGCTTCTTTGCTTCTTGTGTTGAGCAGTTGATCATTTCTCCTGGGTGATTCAATTCCTAGTTGCTTAAAGCTGTGACGAATCTTTTGATGGCAGAATGTTTAGAGCTTGGTAATGGTGCTGCTGTTTTGGTGCTGCACTGCTGCTCTTCTCAGCGGCGATGAAGATGATTCAGCAGCGGCTAGGGTTTCGTTGGTTTCTGGGTCGGGTCGGGTCTTTTAGGTCTGGGTTTCTTAGTGTGTTGGACCTGGGCTTTGTGTTTCTGTGACTGTTGGCCTTTTGTACCGGATTTTCCGTGCGAATTTCAGTTGCCCTCGTATGGTATCCCAAAGCACCTCTGCAGTTGCCCTCATATGGTATCCCAAAGCACCTCTGCAGACAGATGGATGCCCATCTCTGCAAATTCTGGTGGGAAGAATCTCTGGACTCAAAAGATTGAAAGCTCCATCTTTAGGGTTGGGATACTCTGTGCTCCCTAAATCTGAAGGTGGTTTGGGCTTCAGAAAATTTAAGCTGAATAATCTTGCCATGTTAGTTAGGAATGCTTGGAAAATTATTGAAAAAACTGATTGCATGTTGGCTAAGATTTTAAAAGTTAGATAATTCTTTAGGACTGATTTTCCGAATGCCAAATGTCCTGATAAATGCTCTTGGACCTGGAAATGCCTTCATGCTATAAAGGAGTTGATTAAACCCTTTGTTTCCTGGATTATTGGGAATGGAAAGTTTATCGACCCCTGGTATGATAAATGGATTCCAAATTTGGATTCTGCTACTCCCAACTCTCTCACCCCTCAGGACCCTAGCATAAAAGTTGATTACTTCATTGATAACCATACTAGAACATGGGATGTTTCTAAACTCTCTACCCACTTTGATGATGCTTCTGTTAAGAAGATCGTCACTATTCCCTTAAGCCAGCATTGCACTCCTGACAGGAGGGCTTGGGACCTATCAAAGAATGGTAAATTTTCTTCAAAATCCGCTTACTTGGGCCTCAGAGGCATTAATCCCTCTCCATGTAAGACTCTTTGGTTACATATCTGGAAGATTAGAGTTCCTCACAAAATTCAACTATTCCTTTGGAAAGCTGATAAAAATGCTCTTCCGGCTAGAACTGTCCTTCATATCAGAATGTCCATGCATTCTGTTGAACGTGCCAGATGCAAGGATCCTCATGAAAACATTATGCATACTTTGGTTTTGTGTCCTTTTGCTTCTAAGGTTTGGTTCTTGTCAAGTTTTTGCATAAACATTTCTTTATTTACTCAAAAAACATTTCAGCAGTGGCTTACTTTCTGGCTTCTGGAGCAAAACTCTAGATTTCCTGATGATGCTCAACAGCTCTTTGTTGCTATCCTGTGGTCCCTCTGGACCAGTAGAAATAACTTGGTCTTTCAAAATGTGTCTGAAAATCATAACTCTGTCATAGAAAGAGCTAGGGAAATGCTCCTTACTAGGAAAAATACGTCTGTTGCTGCCCTTTCAAATCCCATTAGCTCTAAATCACAAATGGATGCCTCCTTTGGTTGGTTGGATCAAATGTAATATTGATGGAGCTTTTGATGACATCTCTGGAGATAATGGTGCAGGTTATGTGATGAGATATTCTACTAGCAAAGCCTCTTTCTGTGCTGCCATGGTTTTTGAAGTTTCGTCTGCATAAGAAGCTGAAGCCAGAGCCATCTGGGGAGTTCTCAAGAAAGCAGTGGAACAGAAGATGACCATATCATCATTGAAAGTGATGCTCAGAAGCTGGTGGAACAATTCTCTTTGGGTTCTTTTGATGGTGATTCTAGAGATGCCATATTTAAAGACATTCAGTTATTTGCCTCTAATTTAATAGCTTGTATCTTCAATTTTCAACCTAGAATCTGTAATACCGTTGCTCATGAGTTAGCTCAATGAGTTAAACGTAAGAAAACTTCTATGTACTGGTCTATGCCTCCTGCTTGGCTAGCTCCAGCAGTTGAGGGAGAGTATTAGCCTTACTGAAGACCTTTGCTTATTAAAAAAAAATGTTATTCACTAGATGTTTGTCGGTCTGTTGGTCACTACTACGGTGTCATTGTCATGTATGTCGAAGTTGGGGTCTGTGATTGCTCTTTGGAGCTTATATCAATGAATATCCCCTTTGTTAAAAATAAATAAAAAATTCAACCTAAACACATTTTCAGACTTCAGCATTTTGTACTCCCTACTGTTGCATTCATTTGTTTTTCCTGGCTACATTAAATTGGGCGTGTTCTCCCTGGAGAAATAACAGTAAATCTTATCTCTATCGCGCAATTATGAAAGTGACGCCCTTGGTTTGGTAGCCAGCTAAAACGATTAAAATATTGTAATATCACAGACTCACGTAACCAGAAGTGACATTTGATATTAGGAAATGAAAATAATTTGTATCAAGACGTAGGCTAGTGGCTTATACAGTGCTACTATGCAAGTAGTTAATTAAATGAGAACAAGAAAAGAGAAGGAGAAGAAATGGTATTCGGTTCCCTTCAAATTTTCGTACACTGAAACTACTCATTTACAAGCTACCACAACGAGTATTTATAGCCTACAAAATATGATAAGTAATGAACAATTACAAGACACGTTTGTAGCTGACGTGTCATCATTATCTGACCACTAGCTCTTCACGTTCGTTTATCTCTGTTTGATTAAGTCAGTTGGTTAAGTCGGCCACTAACTTCACTGGAGTAGTTTAGGCACTATACGGTGGGCCAGCCATAATCAGCATACAAACATAAAAAATATTGTAATGTTTTGTCTCCATTTTCATCCGCGAAAGTTCATGCAACCTAAAACCATTAATGTTTGTTTGCGTGTAGACTGCTAACTCTATAGTTTCATTAGAATACTAGCCACCTCGTCAGTCTATTCTGTCTATAGCTATTGATGATGATATTAATTTCATTAGAATATATATACTAGCCACCTCATCTGTTTATTCTGAGTACGCTGAATACTTTGCATACGCACACACAACACATATATGGCTATATATTGATACTCCTAGTTTGAACACTCTTATTCATCAAATCATCTCTCTTTATAGTAACACCACCAGTAAAGTAACATATTATCAACACCACATCATATATATGGGTTCTACTGATAATGATCACCACCAGGGAGATAAGTACAGATCTTACATGTATGGAGATGAGCATAAAGATGTACACTGGAGGCATGGTGGTCCTCCTATCTACGACCTCGTTAATGAACTCTTTCAGCAAGGCCAAACAAACGTATATATGCACACGTTTCACGATCAAATTACTTATTATTATCTGTGTATCTATGGAATTGTGTACTGTTTAAAAATCAAAATCATCCGTCATATCGATAGATCATCAATCTATAAATTTCTTCTATTCACACCCTATATGCATTATTATCAATGATGTTTATATACTAATCATGTGCTCAGGTATGGCCAGAGGGATCTTTAGAGGAAACCGTACAGAACGCCATTAAAACATGGGAAATGGAGCTTTCTCACAAAACTCGACTACAGGACTTCAAAACTATCAACCCAGAAAAATTCAAGTTATTTGTTAATGGTAACGCCTACATCTTTCATTTTCATTTTATATACTGTACTAGCTAGTTACTTGAGAGGTTGGTACAGTGAGTGGTACTACTGGTTCGTCTGTGTGTTTGCTACCTATCCTTATAGGTCAGTGCAACACTGGAAGTAATGAAGTATCTCATACATATAAAATAAAATAAAAATATGATGAGCTGAAAATTTGTTTCTGTTATGTAGGAAGAGAGGGATTATCAGGAGAAGAGGTCCTGAAATTAGGGAGTTACAACGCTTTGCTGAAAACATCTTTGCCCGAGGAATTTCAATACTACAAAGCTGATGAAGAGAGCTTTGCATCTTCTCATGACATATTTAGATCAGCGTTTCCTCGTGGTTTTGCTTGGGAAGTTATTAAGGTCTACTCGGGGCCACCTCTAATTGCTTTTAAGTTCAGACACTGGGGTTACATGGAAGGTCCTTTCAAAGGTCATGCACCCACTGGCCACAAAGTCGAGTTTTATGGCTTGGGTATTCTCAAGGTAACCCAACATTAATTAGACAATGATATGTCTTTCAAATCATTTTCAAACCTACCAAGAGAGGGATAATATATATATATATATATATATATATATATATGTTTTCTGCACATGGCTTGCAAGAGCCAAAAGCACTAAATTGCAACCTCAAATTTGCTTTTGCTTTTTATCTTAGTTCTGGTTCAGTACATATGTAGCCCATACATGTTCCAGAACTCGTTCCATCATACACTTGCCCATCTTGAAATATTACCATCTTGAAAGGTTATTATATGACGCGATACAAGTAACCTCTTCTTTTTTTTCCCTACATAGATCAAGAGCATCTTAGTTTGTTGTTAATTAATATTGTGAATCCTCGAACAGGTAGATGACACTTTAAGAGCTGAAGATGTGGAGATCTATTATGACCCTGGGGAGCTTTTTGGAGGTCTACTCAAAGGACCCAAAATAGATTCTTCAAATTTATCCCAAGAAGAACATGAAAAGAGTACTCCATCCACCAGTGCTCAAGGATGCCCTTTCTATAAGGAGGATTGAATTGTACAACCCCATATAAGTTGTGTTTCTGATATTTAAATTTGCAATAATCATGTCCGACTCCTTTGTGATTATGTTTATTTTAGAAGCATAATGTTACATATGTTTGAGATAGGTTGTTATTATATGG
Source organism: Papaver somniferum (assembly GCF_003573695.1). Classification (NCBI taxonomy): domain Eukaryota; kingdom Viridiplantae; phylum Streptophyta; class Magnoliopsida; order Ranunculales; family Papaveraceae; genus Papaver; species Papaver somniferum. Next base: position 2,560,446 of record NW_020651082.1, on the reverse strand, counting down.
GTTCGGATTGATTGGCATTTTAAATATTTGGGTTTGAAATTCCAGGCTAGTTTGAGGCACACCTTTTATATTTGAGGCACACCTTTTATATTTGAGGCCTACCATTGGAAAACAAAAACAGGTAAACTCAAGAACCCCATAACCAGCTATTTTCGTTAATGAATTTGTCCCGGATTAGTTCAGTTGATTAAGAAGAGGTACCGTGTATACCACCAAATTTTTCGTTCGGAAACCTGTATGGAAAAGAACTAATACTATGGCAAATATATCTAATTAAAGATCCTTGAAAAATATGTATATAGAGTTTTCTCTTATCTCTTCCACAACCAATATGTATAGACAATAAAGTCTGTGAACCTTATTGTGTAGAAGAGTTCTTGGACGATCTCACAAATCAATATCCAATATCAATCTAGTCGTATCCAAATCAAGAGAGTCTGAATTCTTCCAAGTAGGAATCTTGATATCTATCTTTCAAGATACGGATTTTACAAGAACATATCTCATAATTGATCACAATTATTAAGGACTTAAACTACGTAAATTGAACAAGTAGTACTTGTGTTATTTTTATTATAAAGATAAAACAATATAATGCGAACGGAGCAACACAAGAAGCCAGAAGTTTTGTTAACGATGAAAACTGCACTTGCAGAAAAACCCCGGGATCTTGTCTAGCTTTGAACACCAAACTGTATGAAGCCGCTACAAACACTAGCTTACTACCAAACTTCGGACTGGAATGTAGTTGAGACGGAATTAACCCTCCAAGTAATCCTACAGTCATGATCCTTACGTCTCTTGAACCTCGCAAGGCTCTGGCAATTAATTTCCTTAGATGACTTCCTTTACATCCAGAGAGTTGCTTCAATCTAAGTGAAGACTTTTGATACCAATCTGCCTCTAACAGATAAACCTATTTTATTTCCTTTTAGATCGTTTAGATTATGGCTTGGAAATTTGTTTGTAATAGACAAAGCTAGAAACTTCATGAATCAGGAACACTTACACTCAGTTAGCTGATAAGCCTGGATTACTAACTACCTCTCAAGAAAAATCTTAAATCGATCAACAAAGAAGATGTTTAGCTATCTATCTTGAGGAATCAAAAAATCTGAGACAAAAGAGAACTTTGCTATTTTTATCTATCTCGTTCTTGATTTGAGATTGTCAAGAACCTCGACAATCAATCAGAATAAGATCGGCATACAAGAACTATCAAGGTAAAGATATTCGAACGTGGCTTCATGAATCCCTAAGTGAAGTTTTTAAGTCGTAAACCTAATTATATTTCTCATAGGAAACCTAGGTTAATGGGATGATTCTAGCATACAACTAGGATACACAAGTGTCAGGGATTGAAATTCTCAGTTGTTTGAGTTTCTCTATTTATATACTTTCAAGACTATAGGTAGCTTTGAATTCAAGCTAAGAAAAATTGAGATTCAAGCATATACTTTCTCAGTTTAGATGAAACTCATTGTAAGGAGTTCATGTAAGCATGTGAGAAGTTCGTCTTGAAATTACACAAAAGAATATACAATGTGCTCCAAGGTACTAGAACTATGTAGAATGATAGTTCATGGAAAGTATGTCATGCGAACATATAAGCATTATCGTGTTCATTTAACACTCGCGACTTAAATCATGATTCACGAAGAAAAAAAAAGTGATTTAGTGATCAAAGATGACTTAGAAGTGTTTATGAGAGTTGTAGCAACGCCAACATATTTGCGAAAATAGTTTGTGAGCATCTGTTTAATTCGTACTGGGTAGGTATGTATAGGGGTACACATACCTCCCACATTGACAAACATTCATAACCTCAGGTACCGTACTGGGTATGCGTACCTACCTACGTTATTGCATTTAGATGTCTAGGGTACAGGTACTAGGTATGCGTATTTAACCTGTGTCTAGGTTTTAATAAAACTCTCCTTCATGTTTTGAAACATTCCCAATCGCCATAGATATTATCATTGCTTGGGAAAAAACGATCAACTTGAAATAAAAATAGGTCTTGAAAAATAAGTTGTTATCAACTAAGATTGCTAAGGATCTATGAACATCCATTGCTTGGATCATATTTCGAGATATTTAACATGATAAGCTTGACCCGAAACTTCTTGTTGTGAAGAGTTTGGAATTGGTGATGGCCACCAATACTCCAACAATATCTACGAATTGCAACACAATGGCAATAAATTATTCGGAAAGTACAAATTAAATTACACAATTTAGATTAGCAGAATCCTAATTAAGAATTGGTAGAGAAGTCATAGAACAACCCACCAACCACAAACAATAAACATTTCAACTTGGATAAAATCCAAATAAGAAACAGAACATAGTTTGTTAAAGTAGGAAAATCAATAGCAGCGGGAAAAAGGTTGAGAAAATTTCGTTGTTTTATAGGAATATTTTTCTCATGTAAACAATCTGGCATTGAAAAAGCTACAACGAAACACTTGTTTAAAATCTCCTATTTGCATGAAAGCATGCTCTTTAGTCTGGAAAGTACGGGTCATAATACACAGATGCATATGATAGAAGTAATACCAAATGACTGGTAATCAGTAACGCCACCCATGACATGGAAAAATAAGACAGATAGCAAGAGCTTCTGCAATTTCCAATATGTTTTACTTATGAAACCTGGCTTGATTGGTGTATACCTAATGAGATAAAAGGGCTTGATTGGGGTATACTTAATGAGATAAAAGTTAGGTCATTTTGAATTAAAAACCTTGTATTTTCTAAATGGCAAAACTGTCCCTGCAATGATTAACACTAATGTAATTGAAATGATTAGATTAGTTAGTTGATTTATATGAGTGGGATTTGGAAATAATTGAGAGTAAGAAAGAGAATGAAGTAGTAGAGGAGCTTTTTTTTTTGGGGGGGGTGGGTGGGGGGGGGAGAGAGTTTGGGTTTTTGAGAAATTTGTGATATGAGTGAGACGAGTGATTCAAATCTTGATTTTGAAGTGGGGAGTCTTCTAACTTTCCTCCTACAGATGAGTACTTGTAGGATGATCTACTAAATCATGATCAAATGGATTATAAGCGTGATCCTCACTTTTATTTTCCTCAAACTCAAGATGGGTATGGAGGTGAATGTCTTGAGCCAAACGTAGAATCTATGACCAAGAAGAAGAGAATTGAGCTGCAAGTAATCAGGTAGACAACTTACGTGGTGAAGATTGTGATTTTTCCATGCAAATGATCGATTTTGCTTCTTCTTTTTTTTTCACTTTTGCTTCCCGGTGTCGACAAGGTCGACGATTGTCGATCATGCCGACTTTAAACGTCGGCATGGTATATATTACCAAATTCCCCGACTTTTCATGAGCAGTATTAAGTCGGCATGGTCGAAAATTTTAACCCTGCCGACTACAAGATTTTTTGCAGCACAGGAAACGAATTTGAAGCATGTTTAAGCCGGCATTATAGTGGATACGGACCCTGCCGACTATAATTTGGTCGGCACAGTTTTATTTTTCGACCATGCCGGTTGTTCTTTAGCCAACGTTGTTTTTTATATCGACCATGCCGACTTTTGTAGTACATATCAACTAACTTGTGTTGTTTTGTAGATTGCATTGGTACCGATGATGGATCAGCCTCAAGATCACAATGTTAGGGGACTGATACTTCCGCACATTATGCTAATGATTTGGAATGGAAGGAAAAAGACAACGCGGTAAATTGGATTGTTGAGAAAGCAAAAGAGAAGATGTGCGTTCTAGTGAAAAACACCCAACAAAGAGGAACGCGGTTTGAAATGGTATGCGAGTGTAGTGGGTCGTCGGACGCAAGTCACAAGAGAAGGGGTTATGTGTATGATAAGAAGACGACTAGGGTGTACAAGACGAAGTCAAAGAAGTGTGGATGCCCATTCGAGATTATTTTTTGGAGGAACAAAGAAACCGATAACATGTGGAGAATTAATAGAGTTGATGTTGGTTGGCATAACCATAAAAATCCGAAAAGTCTTGTTGGGCACTCCCAAGTTGCCAAGTTGAAACCGCACGAGTTCGAACAAGTAAGAACAAGTTGGGGAATTAAACCAAGCAAGCTCCTTAGTAAGTTCAAGAGGGATGACAAGAATAATCTCTCTTCATTGTCTACAATTTATGCGGCCAAGGCAACTATTAAAAGAATTGAACGGGATGGAAGAAAGGTAATGGAAGAATCACAATGGTTGGCACACAAATACAACTACACGGTGAGACACCATGAGTTATCGGAGGGGAAGGTGGATCGTATTTTTCTTGTGCATCCCAATATGATTCAATTGGCGCGTTGCTTTTACCAAGTTTTGTTCATGGATTGTACTTATAAGACGAATAGGTACAACATGCCTTTGTTGAACATTGTTGGACAAACCTCGGATAAGCAATCGTTCACGGTGGCATGGTATTTTATGGATCGTGAGAAGGATGATAGATATATTTGGGCATTGGAAACTTTGAAGCTTCTCTACCATGAAGAAGAGACTCCCGGGGTTATAGTGACCGAAAATGAGCAAGCAATAATGAACGTCGTGAGGATAGTTTCTCCCAATGCACAAAATTTTCTTTGCACTTGGCATATACAATACAATCTTAGAAAGAATTGTAGGAATCATATCCAAAATCCAAAGGCAAAAAAGACACTAAACGTGAAAAAGAGGAAGATGAACATCTTAGTAAACTAACTAAAGAGGAGAGAGAGGAAGAGAAGAAGAAAGAAGAGGAAGAATGGAAAGAAGGTGAGATCAAGTTTGGGTTATTCATGAAAGCGTGGGATAAGTTGGTTTGGTCGATGAGTGTGGCAAGATATGAGAGCAACTTGAAGGAGTTCGAGGATGATTAGAGGACTAATTACCCCAAAGTAGTGGAATATTGCAAGAGACAACGGTTGAGGCCACACAAAGAGAGGTGTGTGTATACTTTTACTTATGATTATAAACATTTCAAACTTGAATCCACAAGTATGGTAGATCAAGCTCATGGTAGACTAAAAGGTCTACTTTTCACGAGTCAAAATGGGATTGTGACGGTGCAACATGCTATCCATGAGTACACTAATAATGATATCAACAAGATAACAAAGAAATTCGAAGAAAGTAGGTACCAGAAGTTGAAGGAGTTTAAGGAGGATAATTGGTTGCTTGTTGGTATACATTGCAACGTCTCGCATAGGGAAATACGTTTTATGAAGAAACATATCAAGTTGTATCAAAAGTATGACAAACCGAGCACTCCTTGTAAGTGTAGGATAATGAAGGCTATCGGACTTCCATGTCATCATATGATTGGTAGGTATAAAAATCCCATTCCGATTAAAGATATTGATCCTTATTGGAAGCAACTATCTTTCAAACCATCTCCAAGAGAAGATCCCGGTGAAGAGTTTGGCGATATGGAACTTGGGAGAATAATCCTCGACAAGTACCCCAAGTTGAATAGGTTGGACAAACAAACTATGAAGCACAAGTTGATGCCGATTGTTTACCCTTTTATGGAAGAACTTGAAGAACCGGCGAAACAAAATCCAATGGGTAGACCACCTACCACAAAGACAAGGGCGGAAGAAATGGAACAAATTAAAGAGTATTTGAGTACAAAATGCGATCCATCTGGAAATGACTATACCGAGACGCAATACAAATAGGAGCCGACTAACAAGAAAAGAGGTCTTCCGAGGAAAGAAACAACTACACCAACGGTTTCAAACTTGAATCCAAATGAAACTCCACCTCTTGAGAGTCAAGCAATTTTTGTAAAGAAAAGGGGTCGGCCGAGCAAAGAAAAAACTACAGCAACCGTTTCAAACTTGAATCCAAACGAAACTCAACTTCTTGAGAGTCAAGCAAGTCAAGGAGATGTTGTGAAGAAAAGAGGTCGTCCGAGGAAGGTAGTAAAACCGGTATTGGAAGAGTGTCGCGTACAACTCCCTCAAATTATTTGAGAGTTCTTTATTGGTACCGACGACGTCCCAAAGGATGGAAATTGTGGGTTTCACGTTTCCTCCCAACAATTGGGACACCTAAGTGGAGCGATTGAGGAGAATCTCACCCAATGTCAATACATAAGAAAGAAGATGGCCGCCCGACTAGAAAAATACAAGGTGTTTTATATCTCAATGATGCTAGAAGGTTCCATGGAGGACAAAGAAGCGACTTTTAAAGAGTTGCTTACTAGTGTTAAAGGCCCAGAGGGAAATGCACCGATCAAATGGGAGCATTGGTTGAGAATGCCGGAGTGTGGACATCTATTCGTGGTCATGCGTGGTACATTTTTTTAGTAAAGGACTAAGTGTAGAATTTGCACCGAAATACGCGGTTTGTGTGGAGCAACTCAGGCATAGAAGAATTGTTATGGCTTTGGTGGATGGTAATCATTTTATTGGTCTACAACTCAACAAGGAATGTCCATTACCTCTTCTTGGTAGGTTTAGTTTTTGGGAAAAGTTCATATTCAACAAGAGCAGGGAATGGATAAAACTTTATGAGGACAACATGCACCTTTGGAATGCTTTAGATGAGTCTAGGGAATGTCCCATAGATTTGATTAAAGGAGATTTAATAGATTTGAATGAACTCCCTCCAATAAATTTGAGTGATGAGTGATTATGATTAGGGAATAAGGAATCTTTTTGAAGTACTTTTGTAATCGCATTCGTGTTTTGTGTAATGTACTTTGGAGTACTACAAATGAATAAAATGGATGTGGTTTTTTTGGTGTATACTCCTTTGGTCGGCATTGTATTTATCACACGACCAAGCCGGTTGTCCCAGGGTCGGAAGGTTTTGATTTCGTCAGGTTGCCGGTTGTACTGCATGACAGCACAAGAAAAAAGGCATGGGACAGTCGGCAAGGTTGTTTCCATCCTACAGTGTCGACTGTCCCAGGGTCGGCAAGGTCTTGATTTCGTCAGGTTGCCGGCTTTTTTGTGATCGGCAGGTTTTATGAGGACAACCATGCCGACCAAAACAGAAAAAAAAAATGTTGTTTTTGGATGTTCTTCACACATTGTAGTCGGTTGGGTTTATGAGGACAACCCTGCCGACTATACTTTCACCGGCTATGTTAATAAACTATTAAGTGCCGACTGTTAAGCAGCCGGCACGCTTTGAATTTTGTATAATACCGACTAAAATCGAATGCGGTGATTGTTAAAAACTTAAAAACTTTTGAAACTTAGTTAGAGCATACAAACCTTAAATACTTAATTAGAGCATACAAACCTTAATTAAAGCATACAAATGATAAAAACTTAACCCTAACACATTTGGGACATAGATAGTATCTTTTTTCGGTACACAATTTCTTAGGAGAGGTAATTAGCTTCATCTTACCATCGCAACATGGAGTTGTGCATGGTAAAAGGTTGATTTTAGCAACTTCATCTTCATACGGAGCTAGGCGCTCATCTATCCAATATAAAAACCCACAGCATGTGCATTTTGAAGCATACGGATGATATACATCTCTTGTTGCAGCTTTTATGAGAAATAAGAATCCCTTACAACCATCAATAATGCATTTGCTTCCTTCAAAGGGACAATCATTTGCAAAATAAACACTTAGTGTACAAAGACTACAAATATTTCGGTGTGTTGCACTTGAAACTTCCATTCTTTATGCAAGGTTGAAGATGAAGTTGACAATGCTTTTATAATAACAACACACTTAATATCTTGATTTTGAAATTTCTAGCCGTTGAGCATTCATTGGGTTGTACTTTGTACCTAAAAAGTAATATTTTTATACTACTAACATTTAAGTCGGCAAGGTCGACATTTAAAACCATGCCGACTACATATCCCTGACAGCACGATAGCATATAGCCTGGGATGTCGGCAAGGTCGAGCTTACAAACCATGACGACTTAGTAAAACTCTAATATTGTCTAAAATTGCACAAAAAAGAATAAGTTCTAAAGCAACTGAAACTGAAAATTAACATAAGTTTAACAAGTCTAAAACCACAAACTAACAGTTCAAAACATAATTTAATAGTTCAAACCACAATCTAAGTTTCTAAAGCAAATGAAACATAATAAAGTTTAAGAATTTCATGGATCCTTCTCATTGTCGTCATCTTCCTCCACATCACTAGCGTTTTCACCATCACTAGCTTTTTCACCAACATCAGCTTTTGTTTTTTCCTTATCTGGATCTATGTAGTCACCGACCTCATTGTAATAGGGGTTCACTCCAGAAAAATCAGATGCCCTGAAAAAAGTTCTTGGATCAACCTCCTCTTCTTCCTCCTCTGACGATGTGCATTCTTCATAGTTGAGGGGATTGCTAGGACTCTCCGTACACCTTAGAAATTCTTCAGGATCTTCCTTACCCATCAGAAGTAACTTTCTTACAGGGCAATTCTTTTCAGTTTCATCTTTAGGATCTTCTAAACCAGGATAAATCTTGTCAATAAATTCAATAGCTTTGCTGCATTGCTAACAATACAAGTGATATCTTCTATTTTTGCCTATGGGAACCTAAACAATACACAAATAAGAGATATGAAAATTCTACACATTGAAACATGGTTCTGATAATACAGTCGGCAGGGTCGATAATCTGAACACTGCGACTAATACATAGTCGGAGGGGCTGTAATCATATACCACGCCGACTAACACACAGTCGGTATGGTCCTATTCAAGAAAGATGCCGATTATTAACTAAGGAAAATCAAGTTTCTTTGACCTAAAGTCGGTATGGTACAAGTCTAATACAATGCTGACTAAATGTAAGTCGGCAAGTTTGGTTATTATACCTTGCCGGCCCTAGTTATTGTCTAACAGTCGACATGGCTGTTATGAAAAGTCGGCAGGATATTCATCCCGAGACCATGCCGGCTCTTACAAAATCCTGGTGACGTGAGGCTCATTTGTTCTTCCTTCCGTTCAGCGTGGTTAACATCAAGCGGTTCATTTACTTTCATAACTTTTTGAGGAATTTTTGAAACATAAAAAACAAAAAAAAAGGAATTTTTTGCGGTACTATCACATTTACTTTCTAAGAAACGGCTTGTGCAATAACTAGTTTTTAAATACAGCCGAACCAAAAATTGGTGATGGGTACATACCAAACCCTAAATAGTTTGACTATACCATTTCCTGGCTGATCTCCATGCTTCCTTCCGATGCTCTGGAAGACTGCAAGTTCATTTGACGTCTTTTTTTGAACTTCTCCTGTTGCATGCACTCCTTATATTTCAGCTTTGCTGTTTTGAAAAAGAACAGAAATCATAAGTGATAGAGTAACTCAAATCAACCCGGTAGACAAGTTATTGATATAATTTAGGTAATTCTTCAATGCAGATAAAGGTTGAGAAACTACCAGAATCGTAAAGTGGTCTTAGTTTTTCTAATATATCTTCGGGTACATTATGCACACTACAAGAGTCTTTATCAGCTTCTTTCAGAAGCTTTTTAAACTCAACAACCTGAAAAGAAAATCACGGAAAGAAAAATACATTAAGCAGACTAGTAGAGTATGAGTTTCACATATTACTACAGAAAAGAGAAATTGTGTTTCAAGATAAAAGTTCATAGAGACGAGTTAAGGTCAGCCTGTTTCCTCTCTTGTTTTAAATGCCTTCAGTAAACAAGAGATCAAATACAACAATTCAACACTTTTAGCACATTAAAGAACCTTGTGTCTTAGACTCTTAGTTCGAAGGGGCCCCAGGAGAGTAGTAAAGGATCATTTTTTTCAATTTTGACAGACTAAACCTAATGTTCTTTAGACTACTACAACAAATACAAATTGATGGGCCATCCTTCACTATTACATGTTCTGGTCAGGAACTAGTTGGACAAATATCTTACGAAGAAATCAGAGAGTTCATATACCTGATTTCTTGCCAGAAAGGTGAAGCAACGCCCACTATTCCCTGCCCTGGCAGTCCGACCTGCGCGATGGATATATGTCCTAACATGGAAAGGCATGGCATAGTTAATTACATTCCTCACCCCTGCAACATCCATACCACGAGTCATAGCATCTGAAGCAATAAGCACCTGTATTTTTCCCTCCCGAAATTTCTCGAGTGTCTTGCTGCAAACGAGGGACGAAATATGAAAATCCATTAAGGAGAATTTCCAGCATCAAACAGGCTCTAGTATTGCAAATATAACCGAGTGATACCAACAGGCTGCAGAGTATATCTACAGCTCAGAAGTTGGAATGCATATTTTCTTACCTTCGTAGAGATTGAGGTTGAAAAGCAGAATATTCTTTGATCTTAAAGGGCAAATCGAAGCAGTTTAACATGGTACAGAGTTCGTGAGTTGAATCCTTAGATTTTGCAAAAACAATACTTTGTTCCCCTTTTAACTCTTGCAGAAGTGCCGCCAAGTAAAGAGGTCTAGATTTTACGTCACATGTCTGAACAAAGAAAGCAAAGGAAAATATACGTGAATTGATAAAAAGAATAAACTTTGAAATCTCTTAAAAATAGAAGGTTACTAAAAGGATGTTCGCATGATATAGATTACTTAACAATATTAAACTACTGTAACCAGATTGCTCTTTTCTGTAACCAAGTACGGACAACTATTTAGAACCTCCAAGGGAATGGATTTTTAGTAACAAATTGCTCAAGGAGACGTACCAATTTGAATAATTGCAGCTTGTCAGGTAGCTGATAGCGGCCAGTTGTCAAAAACAAAGGATGATGGAGATCAAGCTTGGAAAGCTTGCTAGGACTTTGGGTCAGAGTAGCAGATAAAATCAAATCTTCACAAGCCTCGGGGAAAGTTTACCTTTAAACCCCCTTTCGGTACCACTACATAAAAACGATTTACTGAAACTGATTAGGTTTACTATTAGCTTAAAGGAATCTGCAGACTATGAGAGAGAAGAAAATGGCCTCTAACAACCCACAACCTTGGAATATTCAAATAATCATCCTTTGTTTTTTAAGGTCGTGGCATGGTTTGTACTGTATAAAACAAACTTAGGAGCACTGACGAAATGTATTGACTTTCCAAACTAAGTATCAAAACGGGATCACATAAAACTTACGATCTTCTTATATTTCTCAGGGGACCGTGCAAAGATTGAGAAGCCCTCATATGTGAAAACTGGTGTTCCTCGTCTGAACGGGTCAGTTGAAGCACAGCACGAAGAAAATCCTGATATTCCTCTCCAAGTAGCTTGTCTATTTCATCAACTACCTGAAAATCTCAAGCATATAAGCCTATGTATATTGTTATTATCTAACAAACACGTACGTTCACATCAAGTAAATCACGTAGATTGATCATTAGCATTTATTATTGTCTGTGACAATTCTAACCCTACCAAGATATTCGTCAACTATTTGAATTCCTTATATGTTACAACAGAAATATCACTCTAAAAAATTAAAATGTCAAACTAGCAAGGCAACGTATTCAGCTCCTACCACACATATAATTGTAAACACAAAATTGCTCTAGCAACAAAATATCTACTTGAGTATGGTACGAATAGGAATATGCTTTGATGTCCTTGGTTTCAGCATTTGAAGAGCGAGATTATGAGTTCACAATCTAAATCTATGCATACAAGCATAGCAAGTTGATACATCAACAAGAAAACTTGAGGGAAGGGATAAACAAACGGAAAGGTGCTTCTGTTAGCTTCATATAACAAATAAGAAACTAGAGTAGAATTTTGGTCTAGCAATTGTGCACACATAACTCAGTTCACACAGTTCCTCACTTACAAGAAATCGAAGATGCTCAAGGGTGAATCCCTTTGTTGTGTTAATATGGTCCATCAGTTTTCCAGGTGTTGCCACTAAAATATCAACCCCGCTTTCTAATTCTTTCTCTGGGTCATACCAAACACCTGCCTCGAGCGCAGGCCGCTTAATGAGCTGTGATATCTCATCTGATATTTTACCTTTACCACCAATAGCTGAACCAACAATTAACCCCACAACTGGTGCTACAGATTTGAACACACTTTTTACCTAGAAAACAAAAAGATATCACTATACAGAACAACTCTAGAAAATTAACACATTAATTAATTACCAACATTCGGAGACGAACCTGCATTGCCAAATCACGGGAAGGCAAGACGACTAACGCGCGTAAGCGTCTAACATTCCTTGTCGAAAGAGATTGAACAATAGGCAATGCATAAGATAAGGTTTTCCCACTTCCAGTTGGTGAATTAATACAAAGATCTCTCTCAAATTGACCAGGCCCAATTGTTTGTTTCCATACTGCATATTGAATTGGATACAATGTAGTATAATTCTCATTGATATTACCTAATGCCTCCACCAATCTAGACAAAAATAATTTAAAAAAAAAAAAACAATTCAATAATCAATGAAAACAGTCAAAAACGCTGAACGAGAAAGAAAGATAGAGAGGGAGAGGGGAGGATACCTGGGATCAAGTTCAGGAACATGTTCTAATAGAATATCTTCAATAAGATTAACATTTATGGGAGCTCGCATCCATGGGAGAACTGGGATTTTCTTCTCTTTCGGCTCCTCTTCAACCATTTCAGATGATTTTCGTTTATTAAAGGATACCATTGCTGATCGATCAGCTGCCAACGTAAGAACATTGTTAACAATAATAGGAAATGACATTTGACAAATAAAGATTATGAAACTTGAAGATTAATTAGAAAGATGAATTCATTATTATGTATATAGCACGACATGCAGCACCAATCACAACATTAACATATGGTTTCTCACTATGGTTTATCACTACAAGCAAAATGTGCGTTGCACGTCGACAAATGTTGGGTGTTCCACAATTCCTTTGCAGAGTGATGCCATTGGCTACGCCTGCCATTATTGTTTTCGGAAGATTCCAAGATCTGATGGCTGAAAGTGAAAGTTAGGCGATCCAACTGCTAATTTCACTTAGCTTTTAAGGGGACAATTTTTTGCTATTGTCATTAAAACGAAAGAGATTACATGTCTGTTACATTCTACCAAACAAAAAGCAAAAAATGTTTTAATGAAAAATAAGATGATGCCTCTAATGTACAAGTAACACATGGTCAAACATTATCAACCACTTGATGTACATCTGCAAAAACTCTACAATGATACAGATAGCTGAGATCACAGATATCTCAAACATCCTTGTTGATACTTGATGCTGCAAAGTTGTGAAAAAAAATAGAACGAATGCTCTTTCTGCTAATTAGATGCTAGATTTTACCTTGTCAAAGATGGATACTCGGCCTTAAAGTGAGTGCAGGCAAACTCCACAATCTGCTGATTATTTCCTGGTTCCTGAGCTCGAAACTGGTTACACGGGAAAGCTAATATCTCCAGCCCTTCAGAAGAAAAAAACTGAAGTGTCAAGCTCTTGTTCATGAATCTGAACATTCAATACAAGTATAAAACATAATGCATTTTCAATATCAAAAGATAAAAAGGCAAATAAACCTTGATTCTTAAGAGTTTGGGATTGGTGGTGGCCACCAACACTCCAACAACAATATCTACGAATTGCAACAGAATGGCAATAGATTATTCGGAAAGTACAAATTAAATTACACAATTAAGATTAGCAGAATTCTAATCAAGAATCGGTAGAGAAGTCATAGAACAACCCACCAAGCACAAACAATAAACATTTCAACTTGGATACAGTCCAAATAAGAAAAAGAAGATAGTTTACTGAAGTAGGAAAATTAATAGCAACGGCAAAAAGGTTGAGAAAATTTTGTTGTCCTATAGGAATATTTTTCTCATGTAAACAATCTGGCATTGAAAAAGCAGCAAGGAAACACTTATTGAAAATCTCCTATTTGCACGAAAGCATGCGCTTTAGTCTAATTGCATGTCGAGAGTTGAGACGATTAAACAGCACATAACCTAAAAGGAGTATGCATACCCAGATTCTCTTAGTTCAAAGATTGTATTTCTAACGCATTTAATCGTCTTAAAGCATGTTGAGACATCTAATGTTTGCATTAACTACCTCATCAACTAGAGATTCTACAGAATAACTACCCAAGATGGCTAAAACTTCATCGTCACACAACCAACATAAGAAAACAAATATATAAAATCACATAATCCATCCACCTTCTCTTTTTCCTTGTTCTGAGGATTTAATGCACCAGTAATTATTGTTCTGATACACCTGTCAATAAATCTGATAAACCTAACTAGAACATATACACCATTGATAACTAAAAACCTTGGAAGGACGGAATCACTATTCACTACACAATTCCACTTTTCACCTCAACACTACAACATCAAGAGTAATCATAAATTCAGAACTTTCAAAAGACTAAAACTCATTTCATACAAGTCTTCAATCACGGAAACCCAGTATAAAATCAACCTAAGCTAATTGAATCTCCGCTAATTTAGAAAACCCCTAGTTTTAAGAAAATACCTAATTTCATACAATTAACTAGCTATCAATTCAACAAGAAGACATGGTGAAATTCAGAATCATTACCTCTTCTAATTACAAGAGAATCCACCGAGTCGTGTATCATCACCATGTTCAACTGTTAACCATCATCTTCGTGATCATCGCTCAAAAATTAGGTTAATCAAATTGATAATACTTCTCTTCAATTGCGCAAACCGATAGAACTCAATGGTGAAGCTCCTGGTTTTCAGAAAATGGCGGAAGGAAACGGGAGAGAGAGTGTGTGTGCGCGCGCGCGTGTTAAGCTCTGGTTTTCCAAAAGAAGAGAGCCCTTGCCACCGGAGTGGGATATCCTTTTGCCGAAACACAGACAACCCTTGCTTGCCGCGTTCTTTCAAATGCCGTAATAAGAGAATTCAAAGCAAAATCTCCGCTTGGCTCCTCGTAACTTCTTTGATTTCAAACTTGCACCATATTCTTGAGAAACCAAAATGCAGCATGATTAGGCATTTTGAACCCTCTTGTTTTCATCTGAGCTTGAAATTGTAAAAAGAACATGTGATGTTCACGAGATGCGCGTACTTAAACTAAAATAGCAATTTAAACTAAAACTGCAATTTTCCCATTCAAGTACTTACACTTCGTCAGAGAAACCGTGAGTAATTTCACAGAATCAGACAGAAGATTGAAAATTTAAACTAAAACTGCAATTTTCCATCCAAGTACTTAAACTTCAACCAACAGCCATACAGATACAGTGCCCTCATTACATCAAAGCAACATAAACTCAAACTAAACTAAACATTCACATCCCCCATCAACTTCAAGCCCTAGCAGTGACTGACATTCCTCAACCTCCAGTTCTTCCACTTAATCGACTTCCTCGATCTTGGGTCCTGCACCGCTACCAGCACCCACTGAAGGACCATCTTCATCCATGCCACCAGCTCCACCCATGTCAGGTCCAACACCACCTTGATACATCTTGGCGATAATTGGGTTGCAGATACTTTCCAGCTCTTTCATCTTGTCATCGAACTCCTCTGCCTCTGCAAGCTGGTTGGTGTCAAGCCACTGGATGGCACCTTCAATTGCATCCTCGATTTTCTTCTTGTCAGATGGTTCCAACTTCCCAGCAATCTTCTCGTCCTTGATAGTGTTCCTCATATTGTAAGCATAGTTCTCCAAAGCATTCTTCGACTCAACTTTTTGTTTGTGCTGTTCATCCTCTGCCTTGTACCTCTCGGCCTCCTGCACCATCTTCTCAATCTCCTCCTTGGACAGCCTTCCTTTGTCATTAGTGATTGTGATCTTGTTCTTTTGCCCTGTCGTTTTATCCTCAGCAGATACATTCAGAATACCATTTGCATCAATGTCAAAGCAAACAGTGATCTGAGGGACTCCACGAGGAGCAGGTGGGATTCCAGACAGCTCGAATTTCCCAAGCAAGTTATTATCCTTTGTTCTTGCTCTCTCTCCTTCATACACCTGAATTAGCACTCCAGGCTGGTTGTCTGAATAGGTAGAGAAAACTTGCTCCTTCTTGGTGGGGATGGTGGTGTTTCTTGGAATCAATGTAGTCATGACACCTCCAGCTGTCTCGAGTCCAAGGGAGAGAGGAGTAACATCCAACAGCAACAAGTCCTGCACTTTCTGATTACCTTCACCACTCAAGATCGCCGCCTGCACAGCCGCTCCATACGCCACAGCTTCATCGGGGTTGATACTCTTGCAAAGTTCTTTCCCATTAAAGAACTCCTGCAACAATTGCTGCACTTTAGGAATTCTAGTTGATCCACCCACTAGAACAATATCATGGACACTGCTCTTGTCCATCTTAGCATCCCTCAAACACTTCTCAACAGGCTCCATACATTTCCTGAACAAATCCATGTTCATCTCTTCAAATCTCGCACGAGTAATAGATGTGTAAAAATCAACACCTTCATACAACGAATCAATTTCAATTGTGGTCTGGGCAGTGGAGGAAAGAGTCCTCTTGGCCCTCTCACAAGCTGTCCTCAACCTTCTTAAAGCCCTAGGGTTTCCACTGATATCCTTCTTGTTCTTCCTCTTAAACTCTTGCACAAAATGATTCACCATCCTGTTATCAAAATCTTCTCCTCCAAGATGGGTATCTCCAGCAGTAGCCTTCACTTCGAAAATACCTTCTTCAATAGTCAGTAAAGAAACATCAAATGTACCACCACCAAGATCAAAAATAAGAACATTCTTTTCCCCAACACTCGACGCCTTCTTATCAAGACCATACGCAATTGCAGCAGCAGTTGGCTCATTGATGATTCTCAAGACATTTAGACCAGCAATAGAACCAGCATCCTTTGTGGCTTGACGTTGCGAATCATTGAAGTATGCAGGGACAGTCACAACAGCATTCTTTATAGAAGAACCAAGGTAGGCTTCCGCAATCTCACGCATCTTAATAAGAACCATAGATGATATCTCTTCAGCTGAAAATTGCTTCTCTTCGCCTTTGTAAGTCACAACAATCATGGGTTTTTCACCTGGTCCAGCAATAACCTTGAAAGGCCATAGCTTCATATCAGCTTGAACTGATGGATCAGACACCCTTCTTCCAATCAAACGCTTTGCATCTACAAATATCAGAAACAAGAGTATAATTCAGTACAAGAACTAACAAAAACAAGAAGAGACGTGATAATTCATAATCAACAAAAGCAAATTGATGGCAGCTCTTTCTTTTTGCTGGATCGTTCAACTTGATCATCTGATTCAACTGAGTCAGACTCATGAACATAAATTTTGACAAAGCCAGAGATAATGTTTGCATTTTGTTCAAATCAAGCCAAAATTTTCAGGTCTGATTGAATTTCTCTGACTCAGTATACAAATATAGGGACTCAACAAGGTCAAATAGTAAGATCTACATGTAAATAAATCTGACTCGTTCTATTCAACTCGGCCGATTCCAATTTAGGGAAATCTAATTCCAAAGAATCCAAACACAAAAACATGCACATTGATGAATCTATTAGCTTTTGAATCTGACTCATATCTACTTGGGTCATGCATAACATCTAACTCCCTACTAAACTCAGACATGCAAAATCTCAGTTACCGAATTCAAATCGGTTCAGACTCAAAACATTCAAAAACAAAAACTTAAAGCAACAAGGATAAGGGATAGAAATCTTACCAAAGACGGTGTTAACAGGGTTCATAGCAACTTGATTCTTAGCAGCATCACCAATCAAACGTTCAGTATCAGTGAAAGCAACATAAGAAGGTGTTGTTCTGTTTCCTTGATCATTAGCGATAATCTCAACCCTATCATGTTGCCACACACCTACACAGGAATATGTTGTTCCCAGATCAATACCAATGGCTGGTCCTTCCCCTTTTCCTGCCATTCTCCAAAACTACGAAATCCAGACACAATGAAAGATTTTGCTTACAAAAAAAAATAATTGTTTGAGAAAAAATTGCAGAGTTTGTTTTGTTGTGATTTTGTGAAACGCTGGTTTTTTTGAATGAAAAGAGCAGAGAGGGTTTCCTTGTTTTTATACACAGGACTGGACCTGAAATTTCATTCGAGAACTTTCGGGCGTTTTCTTGACCGTTTGATTGTGGGAAAGGAGGTTTGGAATATCTGGATTAGTCCAGTTGCTTCTAGAATTCTCTTTCGTGGGACATTTTTGCCCGTCAGATCGATTCTCTCACGCTGGAGTTTACCCGTTAGATCAACTTAGGTGATGGATTTCAAACTAGGATTCAAACATTTTTGCCCGGCATGAAAAGAACATACTCTTGTCAGATTGTATCAGAGATAAGGATGCACACCATAGGGTTCGGCTACCTGTACCTCCCTAGTCTGGATTCTAAAATTTTGGACCGGTACCTGGACCTTGTACCTAGATTTCGGTACCATTCGGTACACGTACGGTACCAATTCCGGTGCGTACTTTCTGTCAGAATTTCATACATATTTTCCTGTCATTTTTATAGACAAATTAAGTACCTATTTTACCTGTTTTTCAATACATTAACCAATATCTCAATCAAAGAACAAAGTAACAACTAACAAGTAGCAATAATACTAGCAAATCAAAGTGCCAAACAAACAAAGTCCTGAAAATCTGAAAAAAGAACAAGTAGTAGTAGCACACAAACACACACACTGACCAACACAAACAATACTACAATAGTCTTAATTCTTAAGTTTTATTGTCTTAATCAACACAAACAATGCACTGGTGCAATGACTGGACAGTGGTGGCAATGACAAATACAAAATCTTGAATCTTGATCTTCTATTCCATGGCAGCAGCACTTGTGGTGGCATTATTGTTAATAGGACCAAGTAACGCTGCAATAACAAGTAATAGCAGTTAGTAACTATTAGTCTATGTCTAATACTTCCAAACACAAGTAATAATGTAATATGTATATCATCTATCACTAAAACACAACAGACTGTTTTAATGTATTGTCATTTATCTATCACTAGAACAAACTGATATTTCATCCACAATTACTTGTATTCTAAGATTCAAATGACTACATGCATTTGAAGATTCAATTGACTACATGAATCAGAAATTAAACATGTATTCTAAGCATGTTCTCTGCATATCCAATGGCAGCATAAAGAAATTAAAGATATAAATACAATCCAATCATTGTATCCATGAATCAGAAATTAGCTTCCATTATAGCTTCTTTCTGCAAAAACTCCATCAACATGCATATAGCAGACTGCAGACCCTAACTAACTCCTAGACTAGACCCAAAAAATCCATCAACAGGAAACATAATAAACTCCATCATTTCTAGTATCTTTCAAACATAAATATCTCCACAAAGTTGATAATTAGAAACCCATCTAAAATTTACAGTCCAATAAATAAACAGTGGAAGAAAGAAATGATTTATCTTTGGTTGAGAATTTGAGATTAAGGGTGCAGAGAGATAGCAGAAAATTCCAAAACCCTAGAATCGGTCATGCAAATCATTATGTTATAAACTTATAATCAAACTAATGAAGTTCAAATTAAATGATACAGATCTAGATTGCATCTTACCTAATCAAATGATTAAGGAATCAGAAGATTCATAACAAATAGATCGAGATTTCGGGTACCCAATTCACTCCTCAGTCTAAATTTAACTGAACACACACATAAAAAGAAGATAATAATCAAAATCAAAATAAAATTAAAAAATTAAAAACATCACAGATTCACAATCATAATCATAATCAAAGAATTTAGTTACCTATTATAGACTTCTTGTTAACTTATTGAATGAATCAAACAAACAGTGATGGATTTGGTGGTGTGTTCTTATGAACACGGTGATGGAGGAGGAGACTCAGGAGAGCGGCGAAGAAGAAGGAAAAAAAATGACACACTTATGTTTCTAACCCTAACCTCATTTCTATATATACTAGAAATCTACCACCGTTAGATTAAATATAAATCTAACGTTCAGAATTAATCGGTACAGTCGGTACGGGATATGCTAGGGCCGAGTACCTGTACCTCCCTAGCCCCGGTTCCTATTTTTTGGACCGGTACTTATACCCCTTCCTCGGTTCAGTATAAAAACAGGTGCGGTTCCACCGATTCCGGAACGGTCCAGCTCGGTTTATGTGCACCCTTAATCAGAGATGCACAGGTCAATCAGAATCTGTAGCTCCCGAGGTCTTTAGAGAACCATGTCGATAAGAAAACAAAGAAAAAGAGTTAAAAATTCAAATGGTCTTTATCCCATTGGAGTTGCTATGTATTTTGGGTGAAATTGGACACTAAATGAATACAAAGGGTGAAAAGACCAGGTAACCCCAACCAAAACTAACAGTCAACTAAATTGCTACAATGGATTGATGAAGTTTTCGCATTTACAACTTGTAACTGCAAGTTAAAATGTACAACAAACTAAGGCAGATCACCTAAGATTTTAGAATTAAACAATACTAAAGGGCAGTCATCTTGAAAGAAAAAGCAGACTAAAAATAAGAACCGACACATTACAAAAGATATTCATGGACACCGGATGGAAGACAAATTTACATCTCTTACAGAGAGAAAAAGGTGAGTGAGATATCATTAATAGAACAAATCTTACTTAACCTAGATGGCTGGTTTTCTGGGTTTTTTCATTTCTAGTTTTATCCCTGATGATACACTACAGGCAGTATCGAAGCTGTTAATGTCGTGCGCTTATATTCTCTGCTTCACACGCCTCCCGTTGACATCACTTCCATCAAGCATGGTTTCATGACGGCATATAGCAACTGAATGTTCGCCAACTCTAGCAACGTACTCCAAGAGCTCTGTCAGCACAGCGGGGCAACTCTCCTTCAAGTATTCAAACCCATCTGTTTGCATTACAGCTGCAAAATTTTATAACACAATTAGTTCATACCTTCAAGCACTAGGTTCACTGGTAAAATCGCAAATAAGGAAATGAAGCCAGAAAGTGCAGTTAAAGATGAACTTGAAAATCTATGATTGAAGTAATTAACCAACACAAGACCCTAATAACTATTATACACACAGGAAGAGCAATCCTACCTCTCAAGTTATCAGGCATCGCCACGAATTTGAGACAAACCGACTTTAGTGGGAAGCAATGGTGCTGCTCAGCCAATGCCAACGTAGTAGCGACTGTGTTTATTGCTACATCATCACAGAGCTTAGATTCACATAGCAACCTTAGCCTCTCAAGACCATATCTGTCTGCTGCAGCAAGCAGATGCTGTGCCATCAGAGTTGATGCCCACTTAGTAGTCAAACCAGTTAACTCCTGCATGTCGGGTAGAGCATCCCAGTATATATAATGGAGTAGCGCCTGTAAAAATCACAGCATAAATAGGAGATAGATACAAGTCAGGCGAAGATTTACATTTAAGGTTTTGCAGAAGTCTACCAGGATTCTGGCCAAAAGCATGACTGCTAGTGCTAGACCTGAAAGAAGAACAAAACCAACAGGCTAGCACTATAATCCATACACAATCCGTAAAACAACAAACAAATTAAAGAAAGAAAAAAAAAAAACTGTACGAACATTTAAACGTGTTGTACTTGTACAGATAACATAATTGACTTACCTTAATGAAAAAAAAAAAAGGAAAAAAGAAAAACATAATAACCAGAAAAATAAATGTGTTACACTACTAAAGTCATATCTCCCCAAACGAGCAATGTCATTATATCAGGTTAGCCACACGCATGTCCATCTGGTACATCCAATCTACATTTTTATGTAATCTTAATCTCAGTAACTGGGAACTTGTTTGCAAACATGTATTAAACGTAAAACATAGACATGCAAAATTGTCATTATATCAGGTTAGCCACACGCATGTCCATCTGGTACATCCAATCTACATTTTTATGTAATCTTAATCTAAGTTACTGGGAACTTGTTTGCAAACAGGTATTGAACGTAAAACGTAGACATGCAAAATTGTGCTGCTTAATTGTTAATAACATGGAAGTAATTTACACACCTTAAAAACTGGAGCCTCCATATCCTCAATCTTTATACACTGCGTGTTCTGATCTTTCATTGGACCAAAAAGTTGTGCACGGAACACAGGTGACCTAGCTGCGAGCACTAATTTATGTGCAGCAAATGTCTCCTCATCTACTACAAAATTCACATCTGTACCCTTGCCACTTTCCAAAAGCTTCCCAAAGTGCTGGCCAATATCAGAAGGAGGTACTGGTATGGAATATATCTTGGGTCCCTCTGTATGAGACTTGACTACGCCAACGCTACAGTGGACTGAAAGACAATCATCTTTAAGGTAGTCTGACGTCTCCAGTGAAGTTCTTTTAAAAAACCGTTTATATCCCCTGAGCAAAACAAGAAAATTAGTGTGAATTCAACAACCAGAACAAGTCTTAAACAGATATATCATCACATATGAAAATAAAATACAATTCTATGAATATCATTCCATATTTCAAAGCAGAAAGCTAAAAAGCCATAGATAAGAGTTACATTATTAAAATGGTTGGTTTGTCTCTCACATAAACTGTGTATAGAAATAAAGGTTAGGAAGTGGATGGGTTCAAGGAGCCACAAACCAACCTCCTCCCCATTATATCTAAGAAACGCACATAGGATGGCAATGCATTCAATACTTGCTTTATAATTCAGTAGGTCACAAGTAGCTGGATTCAGAATGGTGAATACGCTTCGAGTAGCTAAAGATAATTACAGAGAACAGAAATCACATCAAATATACATCTGACAACACTAGAATCCAGGAGCAGAACAATGATTCAAACATCCAAACAGTTAGTATGATATTCAATGATGTCCATGTATACAAGGTTATAACAGATTTCCCTCAACTATTTAGAAAAAAAACTAAGAATCTTCGCAGGCATGTCAATGTCAATTAGATAGATTGGTGGACTCCAATCTTAGAGGATCATGTCGCCATGATTATGCAGATAAGACTACGTCTACATTGACACTCGCATACATCATTTAAAAACCCCTACAATTGAGACTACAAAATCAAGGGGAAAAAAATTAATTCATTATACAAACTATAGGGTTTAATTTTTTTTTAAATTGGTTTTATGATCGACATTACCGCGATTACTGTACATCCCTAATAAAAGCACTTAATAACTATAGGACTGCACCCTTTATTAATTTCTAACCTTCTGTTCATGTTCTAACAGTAATCTGGAACAATATACTTCAAAGCTGAATTACAATCATTCAACAGCCTACACATGCAGTCTCTACAAAAAGATCTTGTTAAGCATTCCTACGCGTGCACAATACAATACACAAACAAACATTCAAAACAAGACTTGGATGATCACAACACACATATAAGGACATGAAACAATGATGAATACAAAAGTAAAACTTACCACATGCTACCACGGTATTTAAGCGTATAAGGACCACTCTCAAGAGTTCTCCCAAAGTGACTATGAACCTTATGCCTTTCTTTCCCACTCTGATCCAATAGTGTTAATTCAAAAAGAGCCCTAACATCTGTACCTTCACTAGCGAGAGCTATGAATAAAGAAACATAACCAGCATTATCTTCAAGACTTTTTCCATCTGGATAGAAATATATCGCCCATGCATACCCACCAACGTTAAATGTATCCGAAGCTATATATTTCCCAATCCCTAAACCTTTTGATAACGAATAACCCGTGATCTTGAATTGATGAGATCCATTTACCGTCTCCGTCAAAGATGTCGATGTTGTAAGAGACGGAGTAGAAGGATTCGAAGAAGATGAACCGCCAGAAGAAGAGGGAATAGAATTTACTTTACAAACCCTACCCATACCCATACAAAATTTCTTTAGGGCTTTTAATGGGTTTTGATCGAATCGTAAAGGGTTATGATCAAATCTCAATCCTGATCAAAGATTTACAAATTCAAAAAATTTAGATCTAGGTTTTGAAAAAAAAAATGAATTCGGATACAACTGAGATGGAATTTGTTCCTGAATCTTCGAATCAGGTGTAAAACGATTCGGAAATTCGGATTCAATTTACGATGATGATGATTGTGGGATTTGAATTCTGATTTGATTGAAGAAAATTTCTAGGGCTTTCTTATTAATCTTCTTCAATCAGAGAAGAGAGAGAAAGAGGGATTGAGGAAAGTATGTCACGATGGTGTTGATAGGGGATTTAAATACGGACCAGGATTTCTGGTGAGGAAAGACTTTACTTTTTTGGTTTTTTATGTAAATATTGAGAAAAACGAGGGTAATTTACTATCGCTACAGAACTTGTACCACCGCCTGACTGAGTTGATTCAGAGAACCTTTCGTAGTCAAATCTTTGATATAGGTGAGGTAGATTATCAATAAGCACGTGCACTTTTTGTACTGGTGGATTTTGGGCGTCTTAACGGGTGATAACTGATAACAGCCAAATTCAATGTAACCGTAGGAGACCACTTTAACTCGGAGAAGTTTCCATTCACCTCTTACTTAATTATTTTGTCTTCAAGTTTTATATTACTAAAGGCTGATACCAATCCTTTTCGGATACCATTTAATGTAAGACGAAAATATAAAAATTGGTCTTTATTGTTGGATCACTCAAATGGTATTCCCCTATTAATTCCATTATCCTTTACACATTTTGCATATCGTTGACTTATCTTCATTTTTTTATTTTCAAATTTTATACCTCTCCTCTAGTATGTATATCAAGCATTTTACATATTTTGTATATGTTAAAATTTCCTGGCTTGATTGGGGTATATCCAGATTAATTGGGGTATACCTAATGAGACAAAGTCTGGGTCATTTTTGGAGTAAACCAAGCCACCTCTTAATCATGTATTTTCTAAATTGCTAAATTACTCTTGTTTAATTAATAATAAAATTCTGATTGGATTAATTAATTAAGTTTAAATGGATTGAATAGATTAAAACTTATGAATTTAAGTTATGAAATTTTGTTTTTGATTGAGCTTTTGTGGGATGATTTTTGATGATTTTTTTTTTTTTTGAGAGAATATCTCTTGCAACAAAAATGGAAGCACACAACCGAAACACTTCTAAAAAGGGGATTGCAAATCTGTTGTATGAAATCATACTCAAAATCAAAGAAGAAATCAACACTTTCAGTTCTGAAAATATGAAAAGTCGGCAAGGTCGACTAATGAAGATCATGCCGACCAACATCGGCCGGCAAGATCGACGAATAAAGAAAATGTCGACTTAAAATGGCCGGGAAGGTATACGAATGAAGAAAATGTCGGCTTTATTATTTTTGACACATAGAAGACTGTAATAAATGCGTCGGTATTCGGCATGGTATTGATTTCTTACCTTTCCGGCTATCTGTAGTCGGCATTTATTAACTTTCTTATCTTGCCGGCTAGCATTTAGTCGGCACTGTACTAATCTTACATCCTTGCCGACGTTAGTTATCCCGAAAAAGAAAAATGAATTCTAATAGAGGCAATTCACTTTATTCATACAATTTTGGTTACTACATTGATTGAAACATAAAATATAACTCCTTGTCGACGGAAAAATGAATGCACTTAGCATGTGCATCAAGCCTTTGAACCCCTAGGCGACCCTAGTGGACGAGTTATAGTCCCGTGAGGGTTTACATAGATATCTATCCACAAAACCTACACTAAAACCATCAATCTTCGTTGGAGGAATCCCAGTCATCTCCGGCCTGCATGAAGTCCGGGCATACTCCGGGATTTTGGAGACCATGAATTCATAGCTTGCATCGAATGCAAATGCTTCCCTCTTTTCCTCCAAGTAGCGCGCTTTGACAACTTCATGCTACAAAAACAAAACACAAACTTAATTTGTTAGTGGTGTTTAGTAGGAAAATCAAACAACATGGATCACGTAAAATAAACCACAAAAACACTTACAAATTGTTCAATGGACAAGTTGAAGTTGGTAGCGTTGAAAATTCGGGGTTGCAGAGCTAAATAAGCAATTATCGCATTTTCGATGACTAGGTGCCTATCATGGACTTGTTGAGCACTTTTTCCATTAGGATTCCCAGACTCTTGCCTAAATTTGTTATGCACCCTAGCCCAAAAAGTTACGGCATCCACCCTTACGGAGGACTAGTGCCTAACTCGAGTTTCCGCCTACCAAGCTTTGGTGATTGCCAAATCTTCATTTGAATCAAATGATGTCATTGTTGTATGTAGAGAGCTATTGGGTGAGTTAGATGGAATGGATGATGATTCAAGCTTTGGTGATTGCCAAATCTTCATTTGAATCAAATGATGTCATTGTTGTATGTAGAGAGCTATTGGGTGAGTTAGATGGAATGGATGATGATATGAGCTTAGGAGAGTATATGCAAATAGTTGTGTGTTGTTTTGTAGACAGAAGTAGTGTATTTATAGGATGGTGCCCAAATTTGGCCGTTATGGTAGTCAATCAATGCAATTGTACTTGCAAAAATTTGAATTTTGAATTCGCCGGCAAGGTTTTTGTTTCCCCAATATGCCTACTAAGTTTGGCCGACAGGGTCTAAATTTTGTTACCATGCCGACCTTATGATGATTTTAGGCATCAAGAGTTCATTTTCTTCTGTATAACCGTCGAAAAGGCATTTGGTCACTAGAGTGCCAGCTATGATATAGTCGGCAAGGTCATATTTTATAACCATGCCGACCTTATGATGATTTTAGGCATCAAGATAAGGTATTTTCAGCAACACATAGTCGGCAAGGTAGCTAACATAATACCCTGTCGGCTGTACAACAACTGGCTAGGTATTAATCTGCTTACCTTGTCGACCCTGGTAACTACACCAATTCCGCTGTCAGGGACGACAGTCTGATAATTCACAACCTTGACGACCCTGGTTAAGTCGGCAATGTAAATTTACAAAATCATGTCGCCGTAAGTATTGAAACTTTACATAGCTAAACAAACCATTCATTCAACAACTAGAAATCCAACACTTTTTTTCCAAAATACGAAAACATGTCCCATAAACCTTAAAAAAAAACACGTGTCCAACCGTTAACCTTAAAATTTGTCTAACACAACATAAAGAAATAAACTAGGAATGCATTCATTCACCACCACGACCACGAACACGGCCCTGTTTAGAAGCACCACCGCTACTACTACATTCACCACCACGGGAACGACCCCTCTTTTTGTCAGCATTCATCTTGGCTTGTGCTTCCCTCCTAGCTTTTTCTTCCCTCTTTACTTCAGCATCAGCTTGCTTGAACAATTCGGTGGCATCCTCATTGTCAACATTGCTAGCAAAGTCAATGTGTTTGCTTTGCTCTTCAATCGACAAAGGCTCTCCTCTTTCTCTCGCGCAACACATCACCCTCACGAGGCTCTTCAAATGCTCCTTCTATTTTCAATTAAATAACAAACAATTAATAGAATGATTCGATAATGTAATGTTAAAACAGTAAGAGCAACTCTAAAATACTTACAAAGAACTTAAGACTTGTTGTTGGGTCTTTCAGTGCCATCTTCCTCTTACGAGCCAATTCTTCAGCAGTCATTTCCCTAATCACAGGAGGACGAGCCCAACCCAAGTACCACGGCATCTATCTCTCATGAGCTTCATGACCTTCTATCACCTCGTCCAAAAGACTCGTATCGACTTTACGGCCACGTCTTTCGTTCCAATGATCTTTAACTTGAGTTGGAGCGTAAGCGACGTCAATAATTTTTTGGGACGTGGTGCAGTCCTCCCATATCACTTTAAACTCCGGCACATCATCGAAATGGGGTTCTTCTTGGACGTAACCCAACTGTCGCATTACCCGATGTGGATCGTACATTGAATATCCATGGGTGCACAATAAGGGACCGTAGTATAATGCAATATCATCTCTCATTTGGATTAAACCTTGATTTATATCATCTTGATACGGATCAAATATTACCTCATCTGCAGTCAATTTGTCGATGGCGATTCGGATTTTGATAAGTTGTTGCGGAATTTCCTTATCCTGACCACCCTTAAAACTGTATCTTTGCCCTCTTGGCTTATCACTCGCAACATTCTCATCCACTTTGATGTAGGAGTTGGCTTTCACCGAAGTAGGGAAGTGCTCATATATCCAAACCTATGCAAACACAAAGTTTAGTAAGAATCTTATCTTACGAGAATTTTGCAAATGTAAATGATTTAGACAATAAAATTACCTGGAAGAGACATATATTTTCGTTAACTTGCGCAGTGAGTGCCCTTGAACCCTTTGTCAACTCATTTTTCAAGAAGACGACCACCGCAATACCCCAAGAATACTCATGCATCTTATCGATCTAAGGGATCCAATAGTTGCATATACCTGACGTCGACCAAGCTTCCGGAACTGTCGGGGAAGATACATTTGTCCAGGACGTATAGCAAATAATCTGACGCGGTAGCATTGATTCGCACCAAGTCCACCCTTTCTTCCTCATTATAGATTTTCTTGGTCACAGATAATGTGTCCTTCAACTTCTTCAGATTAAACTTCTTTCTTAGATGACCATCCTTCACCGCAAGCATAGACTCTGTCTCAATCTGATCCCAACCGAACAAAGTTTTCCTCAATTTGAAGATATCCTCCCAAGAAATTTTATTATCGAAGTCATCACTGGTTGCTTTTCCCTCAACCTCGAGGCCTAGAATTTGATGAGCATCATCGGGAGTTATCGCCATCTCACCGACTGGGAATAACATTGTATCAGTCTCTCCGTAGAACCTCTCACAGAATGCATATACGGTAACTCTATCATGTTCAATACTCAAACTCTCCACCGCAGGCCACAACCCGGAATTCTTGACAATCATTTTCACCTCGTCACATTTATCGTTAAGATCTCAGTTCTTAGTCACTGAAGATGAAGTTTGACGCCTCATGAGAATGATGGCATGCTTGTGATCCTAAATACCAAAAAAACAAAATGAAAAGAAATACAAACACTTGACGCAAATTTAAGATAAATACACTTAAATAAAAAACAAAGACGGATTGAGATTACTTACGATAGTATTATGGAATTGACATGCCAATGAGTCTTTGTATTCAAAAAGAACATGTCCACCATCTTCTGGGGTTCCTTTTGGAGGCTCACCTGGTTTCAGTCTAACCATCAAGTGAGAGGGAGGCTTGTAGGAATCAGCTGGTTTAGTGATAACCCTCTTCGGTCTTTCAGTTGCGGTTGCAGTTGCAGCTTGGGTTTGTTCTCCACCTTCTTCTTCTTGTTGTTCCTCTTCATCTTCCTCTTCCTCTTCAACAATTTCATCTTCTCTATCATTTTCTTTATCTCCATTACCATTATCATCATTACCTCCTCCAACATGTGGCATATCTTGATCACCGTCATCATCATCATTGTTGCCTCCTCCAGCAGCTGAAGTTCTTTCAACAACATCATCATCAACTATTCTACCAGATGGAATTGATTGGTCTTCATCTGGAGTTTCATCCGAATCATTTGGTTCCGGTGGTGGTTGAGAATTATTCTGTACACGGATATTGAGTGTTCCCGGCACAACGAATGCCCCTCGATGTGTTGCAGTCAAGAGTTTTTCACCAACACGAGGAGGTCTTGAAGGAGGAGTAGCAGTTTTATTCTTTCCCTTTTGCGACCTAAACAAGAACAATTTAAAAAAAATCAACAGTCGGAAGGGTTACAAATATAACCTTGCCGGCGACACAAAAGTTGGAAGGGTCGATATCTAAACTACATGCCGGCTAAAGCATAGTCGGCAGGGTTTTATTCCAATAACCTGCCGGCTTATAACAACTTGAACACAGGATTTTCAACATCAATAGTCGGCAGGCTCTATAATCAAAACAATACCGGCTAACATAAATCCGGCAGGGTGGTATTCAAATACCATTCCGACATTTAAAATTTAAGGCATCAGGAGACGCAAACTATTTTCAAAACAGCCGACAGGGTAAAAAATTATAACACTGCCGACTATAAAAAAAAACAACTACCGCCGGAAAGCTCCTAGGTTGAATACCTTGCCGACCCTGTAAGTAGCAGTTACAAATATTAAAAGCCGGCAAGATCTTCAACCTAAGAGCTTGCCGACTAAACCTAGCTATGAAATGTCGGCAAGGTCGTGGTACAAAAACCTTGTCGGCTATATAACTGCAAATTCAGAATTTTGCTTTTTCTGAACTAATTTGACATGCAAACACGAAATTGAAGTACTAGAGTGAGTTTAAGTAGGCCCTTACTTTCTTAATCGCACCATTTCTCCTTTTTCAGCCTATAATTTCTTCTTCTTCAACCGTTTTTTTCTTCTCTCTTTGTTGAACTAATTTTGCAAATCCAGGGTTGTATTCATTTGGTTTTCTATTAGCGTCTTTCATACGAGTTCCCTTCCACCATGGTGGTTCCATTTTTGAAGATTAATCGGAACTTTTGAATCGACGAATTAACCGACGAGTTTCGGTGGTGGGGGATGGAGGAGCCGGTAAGGTGTTTGAGGAAGAGAAGAAGATGAAATGAAGAGAATTAAAACTGATTTAGAGTAATTAGAATTATAAAGGATAAGGGTAGTTTTGTAACTTTACCCATTATGACTCCCTCTTTGCCATTAAAAAAGGGTCCACTTAAAATTGGGTATACCCCAAACAAGTCAGGTAAAATTTTTATAGATATGATATATAAATAGAAGATATTAGTTTTTTACGAAAAGTAGGAAAAAGAAAGAATGCGCAATTGGGAGGTACTTTTTCTAGTTGGGGGATACAGGAAAAAGATAAAAACGGGATTTAAATAGTAAAACAAGGTCACCCCTATCTAGATAATTTATATAGTTCCTAATCTACCCCTCACTAATCATGTTTAGTGGTTAATTATAATTAGCTTTGTTAATTGATAATGATTAGTATAAATCATTATCATTGAATTTGTTGATGCAACAACGTTAAATCAAGATATTTATGATCATGAAGGTTTAGGTGAAGAACCAACCCAGGAAAGTAAACAAGTTGAATACACAAACGCTCAATTACTCATGAATAGATATTAAAGTATTGAAATTTGATTATTTGTTTCATTGAATTCCTCATTGTTACGCCTAAAAAACTCAGTGTCGGCATGGTAAAAGCATGAATACCATGCCGGCAGAAACCAAATCGGCATGGTATTCATACTTTCACCATGCCGATACATAATATCCCCCAATTTTGAAATTGTAGTCGGCATTTTAAATATAAAGAATGCTCCTTAAGTACACTGTCGGCACTGAAAGTTCATTATCGAGCATGACGGCAGTGGTGTCGGCATGGTACATTACTTAACTGTTGTGCCGGCACATGATGCAAATTTCCCAGAAACTTGAGTTTTTTTCACTTGGATATAGGCATTGATAGATTTCTATCGAGCATGCCCGCAATTGATAATTTCGTCATGGTATTCATACTTAAAACATTGTCGGCATAGTAAAATGGCATGGTGTTCATACTAAAACTATGCCGGTATTAACTGAAACTGAAAATTTGCAGTTACAATTTTTGATTCTAACCTAATTAAACGAACGAAATTCTTTTAAAAAAAATCGATGATTAGATTTCTTTCAAGGAGGTATACTTATATAATAAATTAATCGCCGAAGAAATTTTTGAAACAACGATGAAATCGTGTTGAAACCGATGGGGAAAATAAAAATCAAAAAGAGGAGCCGGCAGAGAAGGAGAAGTGAAGAAAACGAAAAGAGAAGGGGAAGAGAAGAAGAAGAAAAAGTTCAAATACTAAAGGGTATTTTAGTATTTCCATACCCACAAATCACCTCTTAGCAGAAATTATTGGATAAGAAAATTAATTTATATCCCCCAATTGGGCGTTCAATAGAAATGTGAGTTTATTAGTGTTGCATTTGTTTTTATTTAGTATATTTTCATATGTAAACTTGTCTCGGCCGTATTTTGGCCATGGACGGGAATCGAGATTCTTGGCGAGATCTCCAATTGACTGTATTAGCCTCATTACATTCAGATTTTAAAGCAGAAGACGACGGAAAAGGACGGACTTTTCAAAATGAGAATCAGAATGGCGGAATTTTAATTCCAGTGACAGAATTACAGCCATCCTTTCCTTAGCTGAAACCGCACTCAAAACACAAAAAAGTCATTCTTATATTACCTAATTCAAATTGGGCCATAAAACATATGGAAGCTTTAGGCTTAAACCAGGGTAAGAAAATGGTTCAGTTCGGATAAGAAATATTTCTAGTTCCGTCATCGCTTAATTTTAGAGCCATCCCTCAAATGTGATCATTTTCCTTTTTATTGTTTGAAAATTGCTAGTATCAAAACTAAAAAATTGATGACTTTAATTATTAGAGAAGCTTTCTTGCTTTGATTCGTGAAAAGGAGGGGTACCAAGTACACTATCAATTTTTTGCTCGGAAATCTGTATGGACAAACTAGCTAGTTACGATCAATAGCACAAATCAACAATACAAAGATCTAATACTTGGTATGTAGACAAGTTTTACTTGGATGATATCTAAAACCAATTTCCAAGCAAAAACCTAGTATGTAACCGAACTATTACAAGAACTAAATTCCAACAAAAACAAGTCTTGTAATCTTTCTTTCAAGATACGAATTTCGAAGAATAAATCTTGTAGGTTTTTTTACAGTCTTTTAGGCTCAAAAACTTTAGAAGTTATCTAACGTACTACTCGTTATATTTCCATTATAAAGACCAACAATATAATGCAGAAAATAAATAATACAAGACACCAGAAATTTTGTTAACGAGGAAAACTGCAATGTGCAGAAAAATCCCGGGACCTGGTCCAGAATTTGATCACCATATTGTATTAAGACGCTATAGACACCACCAGCCTATTATCATACTTAGGACTGGAATATAGTTGAGAACGAATCGACCATACGAGTAGTTCAACTATATTTGTGTCGTATTACCTCTCTTGGATCTTTCAAGACCTTACACAACACGATTCGCATAGCTGACGTACTTTATAGGCCTATGAGCTGCTTCAACCTAAGCGAAGAATTTTTAACTATTATACCTCTAAAAGAAAGCCTATTTGGTCTCCCTTCATCCAATCAAGGTATGGAAGTCTACATGCTTATGAGGGCTCTTTAAGAAAAAAAAAAAGATATTAAGTAGACTCGACTATTAGGAAGATTTACTCCCTTCAACATTTATAGAGATGCCTAATCAATTCTATTTCGCAAGAACGATCTATAAAAATCAAACCAAAGTGATATAGATATCAATTTATAGGAATCACAAAGTCTGAGATAAAAAGTATCTTGTGATTTTTATCTATCTTGTTCCTGATTGACAGTTCGGGAACTATAATGATCAATAAGAACAAGATCCAGTTAACAAGAACTATCAAGTAAAAGATAGTTTGACCGGGCTTCATGTATACCTTAATGAAATGTTTTAAAGTCGTGACTTAATACCAGAGGAAACTTAGATTTTTAGAGGACGACTCTAGCCGTAACTAAGACATCGATCTACCAGGGTTGAGATTTACTTTATAGGATGTATTTTGTTTATATTAATGAACAAGGCTTGGTTTCTTACAAACAAATCTAGGTTCTGTTTGAGAGTGAAAATAGTTTCTGCTGATTTCGGTAATTTCGAGTGTGTGGGTGAGAAACGAGTCTAAACCCTAAACAATGTACTGCAAGGGAGTACTTTGATTCGAGAGTTCAATCTGTACAAATCCGGCCTAAACCAAGAAATGGTCGTTCCAGACTTGCTTCGGTTACAAAGTGAAGGAGAAGGGTTGGTATAAGGAGGGAAGCGAAGAGAGTGTTGAGACCATAATAGTTGATTCGGGAACAGTAGCTGTTTGACGACTTGTATCAGAAAGTGGAAAGCTAACAAATGGGAAAGCTAACAAGTGATTTCTGAGTGTTGTATTCTCCTGACCAAAACTTCTCTTTGGTGGAAATAGGTGAGACCTATTGATACAAGTCGCAACTAAACGTACCCTGGTCTCGTAAGAAGTGAAACGGTTTGAGTAAATGGAAGAAAGTGGTAACGGTAACGCCTGGAATTGATGTTTCCATAATGAAGGAAACGTTTCACCATTACTTCTTGTATTTACTAACAGCCTCACACATATGACACTTTCCTGTAACGGGCGTAGTATACGCCGCATGCTGTAAACCACCAGACCAATACCCTGATGAACATCCCCCAGTTTGTGACATGTTTTGATATCTCGACTATTTTCTTGGAAAACATGTAGCATGTTGCTACTGTGGCGGGGCCAAAGGATTTGGCGTTTGTAGCCAAGTTGGTGCCGTGACCAGATAGTTAGCATCGCAGCCAAGTTGGTGCCGTGACCAAGAGTTAGCATCGCAGCCAAGACATTGCCACGAGTCGTTTGGTGGCAGGTTTATACGGATGAGATCTGCATCTCAGGAGGAAGGGTAGCCGTAGATTGTTGCAACTCTTCGTTTGGAAACCAGCGGCATGGTTGCAGCGCTTGCATGCTCTTGGCACGGCCAAATTAGGGTTTTAGCATCGTGGCCAAGACTTGGCGCCGTGGACAAGAGATTGCCACAAATCATTTGGTGGCAAGTTTGTATGGCTGAGATTCGTATCTCAGGGGGAAGGGCAGCCGTTGATTGTTGCTACCCTTCATCTGGCAACCGACGACATGGTTGCAGCGCGTGCATACTCTTGGCACGGCCAAATTAGGGTTTTGGCGTCGCGGCCAAGAATTGGCATCGTGGCCAAGAGATTGCCACAAATCGTTTGGTGGCAATTTTGTATGGCTGAGATTCGTATCTCATGAGGAAGGGTGGTCGTCGATTGTTTCAACCCTCCGTTTGGCAGTCAGCGGCATGTGGTAGGTCCGGCATGGCTTTGACATATTTTAGGCGCGGCCAAAATTAGGGTTTTGGCAAACCGTGATGTTTGGCCTTGGGACGGAAGTTGCCATGTGTTAGGTGGCGAACTTGGACGGCTGAGATCTGCATCTCAGATGGAAGGGTAGCCGTTGATTGTTGCAACCCTTCATTTGGCAGCCAGCGACATGTGGTAAGGTCGGCATGGCTTTGGCATATTTTAGGAGAGGCCAAAATTAGGGTTTTGGAAAACCGTGATGTTTGGCCTTGGACCGGGAGTTGCAATGCGTTAGGTGGCAAACTTGGACGGCTGAGATCTGCATCTCAGATAGAAGGGTAGCCGTTGATTGTTACAACTCTTCGTTTGGCAGCCAGCGACATGTGGTAGGGCCGACATGGCTCTGGCATATTTTAGGCGCGGCGAAATTAGGGTTTTGGAAAACCGTGATGTTTTGGCCTTGGGACGAAAGTTGCCATGCGTTAGGTGGCGAACTTGGACGGCTGAGATCTGCATCTCAAATGGAAGGGTAGTCATTGATTGTTGCAACCCTTCGTTTGGCAGCCAGCGGCATGGAGGCATGGCCGACATGGCTTTGGTGCGGAGGTACGGCTGGCACGGCATGCCATTGGCACTATGGGGCGGCTGGCATGGTTGGCATGCCTTTGGCGCGGAGACGTGGCTGACATGGTATGCCATTGGCACGGTGGTGCGGCTGGCATGGTTGGCATGCCTTTGGCGCGGAGACGTGTCTTGCATGGTATGCCATTGGCACGGTGGTGCGACTGGCATGCCTTTGGCGCGGAGACGTGGCTGGCATGGTGGTGCGGCTGGCATGGTTGGCATGCCTTTGGCGCGGAGACGTGGCTGGCATGGTGTGCCATTGGCACGGTGGTTCGGCTGGCATGGTTGGCATGCCTCTGGCGCGGAGACGTGGCTGGAATCTTATGCCATTGGCACGGTTGGCTAGAATGCGTGGATGGCATGTGCGGAGACAATGCCAATCGGTTCTTGAGGGTTCTGTGGAATATGGCGTGAGGACATATATTTAAAAAAAAAAAAAGCACCCCGGTAATTTTACGCAAACATGTTGAATGGTTCATTGTCTGTGCCAGTGGAGGTAGTGGCGTCATGTCAGATGCAAGGTTTTACGATTTTGACCCTTAGCTAAAAACCACCATCAACATTAAGTCCCCTGCTTAGCTCGGAACAGGAGCATTGTTGCGATATAAGTATAAGATGGTGACAGACAAGGATATAGACAAAACGACAAGTCATGAAAAGATGGTCAGGAAGATCCGTCTAACATTTTCGAGAGGCAAGGAGAATTCGTGATTCTTGTGTTGCCGGCTTTGCACGAACTTGGCTCGGCGGGGAGCCGCTTGCATTGACTTGGCAGGACATTGGTATTAACTTGGCGTGCGTGAGCGTTGGCGTTGGTCGGCTTAGAATGGAGCCGTCAGCATTGGTCGGCTTGGAATGGAGCCGCTAGCATTGGTCGTCTTGGAATGGAGCCGCTAGCATTGGTCGGCTTGGAATGGAGCCGCTACCATAAATTTAGTGCGGGAACTGGCTTGGCACGGTGCAGGCATGGCATGGCGCGGACTGTTGACCTGGAACGGTGTTGGCATGGCACGGCGCGGACTGTTAGCTTGATGTGGCGCGGATTGTTGGCGTTGCTTGTAGGCTCGGTTGCCTATTTTCATGCGCGTGGCTCAGATTGGAAATACTTTCCTTATTCTAATCCCAAAGTATCACGTCCATATGAAAGGTGTTAGATCTCCTCCTCATGTTATACCGTCGGTTTCGCTTCCAAGTTTCGGTGCTGGGAGTAGAGCAGTAGCGATAATGCAGACCAGCGTGTTCCAAATACGTACTTTCACATGTTTTTTTTAATATCACAACCCTAATTGACTCGTATAAACAAATATCTTTTCCAGCCTATATCACGCCTTAATTCATGACCAGTAGAAAGTTTTCCTTTTTCGTATTTCATCACTCTGCTGAATATAAGAGGAGATCTTGAATCCTTCGTTCGTACAGAGCGTCCTGAAATCACGACTATCCTCCTTACAGGTATCGTCTCGTGTTTTCTCCTGGTTCCTCGTTCTGTTTTCTGGTTCATGTAGATTGCTGGTGCAGACGGGGTGAAAACTCATCCCCTTTTTTGATTTTGTAGCATATAATGGGATCTTCCAGTGACGACCGTACCTCTGGCTCTTCGGAGAGAAGTTTTGGGATCGATGAAAACCGGTATTCTTCTTGTGATGAGGCGTTAGATAGAATTGATTCTATGTTTTGTGAAGCTGGCGAAATTATTCAGGACATGCCTTCCACTTATTTATATGGAGTGCGGATGCTTGTTCAGGCTTTCATGGCTTCGGTGGATATGGAGGAAAAGTGGGGAGGTGACGAAGCATCCCAGCGTGTTGAGAGATTTCAGGGCAACAAAACTTCTATACAGCCTAGTGCTAGGGCTGAACGATTCACCTATCGGTTGAAACGACCGAAGACTGAGTCCGTGAATCTTCTAGGGAGGAGCCATCTTAATTTCACTGTCCAAGACGGTGTCATAATCCTTGATTCTGATGCAAATGAACCGGGGTATCCTCGAAAGGTTGCTGAAAAAGCTTCTGAGGAAGACGACGCTGAGGTTGATGAAACTGAGGCAGCTCTTGGAGTGGACGCTGAAACTGCTGTCGGTGACGTTGGAGAAGTCATGGTGGCATATGCTGGGACGGCTGTTGAAGCGGATGTCGGGCAAGAGGCGGAAACTGTTGCTGCTAAGGCGGTTTCCGAGTGGGATGCTAAGGTCGCTGCTGCTGAGGTGGCTTCTGGACGCGATATTGGAGTCGCCGTTGCTGGGGAGGCTTTTGGATGAAATGTTTGCTGCCCGAGAGATTGTTGGGGAAAGTGCTTGAAAAGGCTCTGACAGAGGAGTTGGCGATCCGCGCATTTGCTTTCGATGACCAGTTTCCCCTTCTTTTTTGCTGTTTCTCTTTGGCGTGTAGCCGTTTTGATGTTTCACAAACTCATTTTATTTCCTTTGTATTCATGGCGAAGTTAGGGCCTTGACAAGTAGTATTCCGTTCATCTAGTTTCCACAGTTTCACATCTTTGAATGGATAAAACCCCTTATTTGAAAGATCCAATCCTTCCATCAGAATAAGTTGTTTGACATTCCATATCTTTCTTGTCGTCTGATGTTTTCTTGTATATTCTTCCCTTTAGAGCTTCGAACAAGATATTTCTTTCAGGATTTCGGCTTTTCTGACATTTGATGGGAAATGGTTTCACGATGATTTTTGGTGTTTTTTTTTTTGAGATCCAGAAAACTCGTTTGAAAGGAAAGATATGCTTTAAATAGAAGTCGGAAATCTAATGAAGAATGAAAGTGGTGCATTCATCTTGGAGGGAATACAAATATTGAGTGAAAAGGGAAATTGCTGAAGAAAATACTAAAGGAAGAACGCTGGAGGAGGAAGTAGCACATTGCTTTAGGTAAAGAAAGAACGCTGGAAGAGGAAGTTGCACAGTGCTTTAGGTATTGAAGGGCTTGATCCATCGCGAGTGAACCGTTACGCCTTCCAACTTGTCGGTATTGATCAGTTTGCAGTAACCGCCCAAAAGAACATCTGCCGCCAGATATGGCTCGTCTTCCCTTTCTTCGGGTGAATCAGTTCGAACAGCTATCTTCACCATTATATTTCCGACTTGAAATGAGGTTTCATGACTACCAGGTCTCCAATTTGAAACTTTGGGTGCCGTGTAACCACTTGACTCTTGGTCTC
Source organism: Papaver somniferum (assembly GCF_003573695.1). Lineage (NCBI taxonomy): Eukaryota > Viridiplantae > Streptophyta > Magnoliopsida > Ranunculales > Papaveraceae > Papaver > Papaver somniferum. The sequence continues at coordinate 2,521,984 of NW_020651082.1, read as the reverse complement.
GTCATCTTCGACCGCAGCTTCTAAATTCTTGGTGAAGCGCTTGAAAGGCCCAGGGCCCCACTCACATCTCTTAACAATGTATGTGCTGATAATCGGACCAAGTCCCTATGACGGGCTAAGAGAAGAAGTGACCGGTTGTAGAGAAGGTTGTTTTCCCATACTTACTTGCGTTTGGAATCTACGAGCGAGCGCCAAAGGGCTTTCTCCGGGTGATTGTGTTCCATTGGTAAGTTGTTGATACGGCAGCAGGTTGGACGCCTTGTTGGAAACTCTTTCGGGTGTCGACACTGGCAGAGGGGATGCTCCCAATTTCACTTTGTTGTCAAATACCCACGAGCGCCCCAGGATCATGTAGTAACTTAGTTCTTGGAAAATATGGAATTCGCCATGCGCTATAGCGTCTCCCACCTTGATCTCGAGGTTAATGTAGCCGTATGCGTTCATTGTTTCACTTTCTGAATTCTTGACCACTGACGGGGAGTGGGTAGCCTCTTGTATCAAAATTCCTGCAGCTCTCAGAGTCTTGATGGTAACAATATTGAAGTCAGAGGCCGCATCGAACAATGCGTTGTCGAGCTCAGTGCCTCTTAGGTAGGTCGTGATTAGCAGTCCCCAGTTGTGTTTTTCAGCGTTGTTCCCTGAAAGAGCATGGGCTTCTGGCATGGCCTTCATAACCGGAAAAAGTCGTTTTCCCGACACAAAACGATTGAGGGCCGTGAAGATATCTTGACGATGCGTCTTGGAAAGGTAGAAAATTTCGCACGCATGCTGCATCATGAATTGTACAGTTTCGTGTACGGAGTCCCTAGAAATCCCGCAATTCTTGACTGGAAGTAGATCTCTATGCACTCCCTCATTTCCCAGCTGAAGTTCCCCTGCCTCTACCTTCTTCTTGAAGATATGGTTTAATCTGTTGCAGTCATTGGTCGGGTGGTGAACGAACCGGTGATAGCGGCAATATTTGGGGTGCTCCATCTCTGCTTCGGTCGGTGGGTGTCTGGGAGGTGGTAGTCTGATGACATCATCATGAATCCATGCCTCTAAGAGTTCGATCACTTCCTCGATTAGGAACAGGAAATCCAAGACATCTTCTCCAGATTCGTGATGACGCATGGGAGTCTTAGCGGCGACCCTCTATGGTGGAGCTGCCCGTTGTGCCGGTGTCGCGCGCTTAGGTTGTTGATCTGCCGCTGGGGCCTTCCTTTTTCCTCCTTCGTCTACTACGCTCACAGAGGAGGGACCAGCGTTGTACTGCTTGTTGACGAGATGTCTTCTTCCTCGAGTTTCGCGTGCGTCTTCGCCTTTGACTGGCCTGGTTCTTTCTAACAAGGTTGGTGCTGTCGTGGCCGATCGTTTGGCAGCCTCATAGAATTCATAGAATGCCTGGAAACGCAGGTTCTCTAGTAAGGCGCGATAGATGGGAGACATACCGTTGATGCAGGAATTCACCAATTGTTGTTCGGTCACGTTTGGGTCATGACAGTCTAGCGCTTGAACCCTGAATCTCTCGACAAAATCATTTGGATGTTCGTTATCTCGTTGGATCATCCTTCCCATATCCGAGAAGGTAACTTGCTCAGACACGAAGAAGTACTTCTTGTAGAAAGCCATAACCATGTCACCCCATTTGGGGATGTTGTTTGGTGTGATGTTGTTGTACCACGTGTATGCTCTTCCGGTAAGCGATTTCGAAAACTCCCTCAGACAGAGAACGTGATTGTATTCGTGTTCGCCTAGGGACTCCAAGAATCGAGAGATATGTTCACATGCATTCCCGGTGCCGTCGTATAAAGTGAATTGGGGAGAAGAGTATCCTATTGGAAGAGGAATTCTTTGTATTTCAGGCGGGTAAAGGGGTTGATGCTGATGCATATCTATAATATCACTTTTGACTCGATTCCGAAAAAGTTGCTCCAAATCTTCTCGTGTGACAAAATTGGACGGTTGATTTCTCTCCAATGGGGTTCCCGCGCGAGTCTTTTCGTCTGCAAAGGTATGCCATTCTGAGGTGTCGGCGCCAGGGGTATTGGAGGTGTTCCTCATCGGTTCTGGATGGCGTGACTCCTGTGGTAGTCGCTCAGTTAGGTTATTGAGAAAGACAAGTTCCTCTTTCTGAGTCGAAGCCATGTACGTCTGGACTCTAGCAAGAACCTCATGTCTCTCCATTAAATCAGCGATGGGGATATAGGGTCGGCTCCTTATGGCTCTTCCGGTTTCTCGTCCTGATGGTGGAGTAACTGTAGTCCTAGTGACGGTTGGAGGCGTCGTACTCGACGAAGTATTTGGGGCGGTAGCGGCAGCTCTGGCCTTGGTGACTGGTGGTGTAACACCTGAAGGAGCGCTTTCCGTGCTGCTGAGATTAGTAGGCCGCGTAAAAGCATTAGGGGCGGCAGCAGCTCTGGCCCTGGTAACTGGTGGTGTAACAACTGAAGGATCACTTTCCGTGCTGTTGGGATTAGTAGGTGGCATAATAGTGCCACTGGAAGGAGTGTTAATACCAGGGACGGGTTCCGCGTTGGTGTTCTCAGGGCTTGTTGCTGACCCAGATCTGAGTTCTACCATGTTCAAAAATTGGAATTGAACGGTGAAACTGGAAATTGGAAATCGATCTTGCAACCGAGAGATTGATCTCCCATTGTGGTCGCCAATTGTTTGAGGGTGAAAACAGTTTCTGCTGATTTCGGTAATTTCGAGTGTGTGGGTGAGAAACGAGTCTAAACCCTAAACAATGTACTGCAAGGGGGTACTTTGATTCGAGAGATCAATTTGTACAAATCCGGCCTAAACCAAGAAATGACCGTTCCAGACTTGCTTCGGTCACAAAGTGAAGGAGAAGGGTTGGTCTAGGGAGGGAAGAGAAGAGAGTTTTGAGACCATAATAGTTTATTCGGGAAGAGTAGTTGTTTGACGACTTGTATCAGAAAGTGGAAAGCTAAAATATGGGAAATCTAACAAGTGATTTCTAAGTGTTGTATTCTCCTGACCAAAAATTCTCTTTGGTGTAAAGAGGTGAGACCTATTTATACAAGTCGCAATGAAACGTACCCTGGTCTCGTAAGAAGTGAAACAATTTGAGTAAATAGAAGAAACTGGTAACGTAACGCATGGAATTGATGTTTTCATAATGAAGAAAACGTTTCACCATTACTTTTTGTATCTAATAACCGCCTCACCCTTATGACACTTTTCTGTAACGGGCATAGTGTACGTCGCACGCTGTAAACCGCCAGACCAATACCCTGATGAGCATCCCCCAGTTTGTGACATGTTTTGATGTCTCGAGTGTTTTCGTGGAAAACGTGTAGCATGTTGCTACGTGTGGCGTGGCCAAAGGATTTGGCATTTGTAGCCAAGTTGGTGACGTGACCAGAGAGTTAGCATCGCAGCCAAGTTGGTGCCGTGACCAAGAGTTAGCATCGCAGCAAAGACATTGCCACAAGTCGTTTGATGGCAGGTTTATACGGATGAGATCTGCATCTCAGGAGGAAGGGTAGCCGTAGATTGTTGCAACTCTTCGTTTGGAAACCAGCGGCATGGTTGCAGCGCTTGCATGCTCTTGGCACGGCCAAATTAGGGTTTTAGCATCGTGGCCAAGACTTGGCGCCGTGGACAAGAGATTGCCACAAATCATTTGGTGGCAAGTTTGTATGGCTGAGATTCGTATCTCAGGGGGAAGGGCAACCGTTGATTGTTGCTACCCTTCATCTGGCAACCGACGACATGGTTGCAGCGCATGCATACTCTTGGCACGGCCAAATTAGGGTTTTGGCGTCGCGGCCAAGAATTGGCACCGTGGCCAAGAGATTGCCACAAATCGTTTGTTGGCAAGTTTGTATGGCTGAGATTCATATCTCAGGAGGAAGGGTGGCCGTCGATTGTTGCAACCCTCCGTTTGGTAGTCAACTGCATGTGGTAAGGCCGGCATGGCTTTGATATATTTTAGGCACGGCCAAAATTAGGGTTTTGGCAAACCGTGATGTTTGGCCTTGGGCCGGAAGTTGCCATGCGTTAGGTGGCGAACTTGGAAGGCTGAGATCTGCATCTCATATGTAAGGGTAGTCGTTGATTGTTGCAACCCTTCGTTTGGCAGCCAGCGGCATGTGGTAAGGCCGGCATGGCTTTGGCATATTTTAGGCGCGGCCAATAATAGGGTTTTGGCAAACCGTGATGTTTTGCCTTGGGCCGGAAGTTGCCATGCGTTAAGTGGCAAACTTGGACGGCTGAGATCTGCATCTTAGATAGAAGGGTAGTCGTTGATTGTTGCAACCCTTCGTTTGGCAGCCAGCGGCATGTGGTAGGGCCGGCATGGCTTTGGCATATTTTAGGCGCGGCCAAAAGTAGGGTTTTGGCAAACTGTGATGTTTTGGTCTTGGGCCGGAAGTTTCCATGCGCTAGGTGGAAAACTTGGACGGCTCAGATCTCCTTTAGCACGGAGACGTGGCTGGCATGGTATACCATTGGCACGGTGGTGCGGCTGGCATGGTTGGCATGCCTTTGGCGCGGAGACGTGGCTGGAATGGTATGCCATTGGCACGGTGGTGCGGCTGGCATGGTTGGCATGCCTTTGGCGCGAAGATATGACTGGAATGTTATGCCATTGGCACGGTGGTGTGGCTGGCATGGTTGGAATGCCTTTGGCGCGGAGACGTGGCTGGCATGGTATGCCATTGGCACGGTGGTGCGGATGGCATGGTTGGCATACCTTTGACGCGGAGACGTTGCTGGCATGGTTGGCATGCCTTTGGCGCGGAGACGTGGCTGGCATGGTATGCCATTGGCACGGTGGTGCGGCTGGTATGGTTGGCATGCCTTTGGCGCGGAGACGTGGCTGGCATGGTATGCTATTGGCACGGTGGTGCGGTTGGCATGGTTGGCATGCCTTTAGCGCGAAGACGTGGCTGGCATGTTATGACATTGGCACGGTTGGCTAGCATGCGTGGCTGGCATGTGCAGAGATAATGCCAGTCAGTACTTGAGGGTTCTGTCGTGGAACATGGCGTGAGGACATATATTTTTTTAAAAGAAAAGGCACCCTGGTGATTTTACGGAGACATGTTGAATGGTTCATTGTTTATGCTAGTGGCGGTAGTGGCGTCATGTCAGATGCAAGGTTTAATGATTTTGATCCTAAGCTAAAAACCACCATCAACATTAAGTCCCCTGCTTAGCTCAGAACAGGAGCATTGTTGCGAGGTAAGCATAAGATGGTGACAGACAAGGACATAATCTAAACGGAAAGTCATGAAAAGATGGTCAGGAAGATCCGTCTAACCTTTTCGAGAGGTAAGGAGAATTCGTGATTCTTGTGTTGCCGGGTTTACACGAACTTGGCTCGGTGGGGAGCTGCTTGCATTAACTTGGCGGGACGTTGGTATAGACTTGGCGTGCGTGAGCGTTGGCGTTGGTCGGATTAGAATGGAGCCATCAGCATTGATCGGCTTGGAATGGAGCCGCCAGCATTGGTCGGCTTGGAATGGAGCCGCTAGCATTGGTCGGATTGGAATGGAGTCGCTATCATAAACTTAGTGCGGGCGCTGGCTTGGCACGGTGCGGGCATGGCATGGCATGGCACGGACTGTTGGCCTGGCACGGTGCTGGCATGGCGCGGCGCAGTCAGTTGTTGACTGATTTAGACTGTGAGTCTAGTTTTGTTGAATCGAGTAAAAGTGGTGAATGCTCAGCGATTCATGGATTGAACATATAGTTCTCTGAGATGTCAATGAATTACTGACTAGAGCGACTGAGCAAGTATTGCTCAACTCGACGAATTGCCGAATATCGAGAGTTTGTCGAGCAACTGAGCAAGTATTGCTCAATTCGACGAATTTCCGAATATCGAAAGTTTGTCGAGCAACTGAGCAAGTATTGCTCAATTCGACGAATTCGATAATTTTGGTGTGCAACTGAGCAAGTGTTGCTCAATTCAACAAAATACTGAATATTGGTAATTTGACGTGCAATTGATCAAGTGTTTCTCAATTCGACAAACTATTGATGAATTATCGAATATTGATGGTTGGATCAATATTCGAGCAACTGAGCAAGTATTGCTCAATTCAAAGAATTATTTACTGGTGTCGTGACCCAATAAAATATTAATCAAAAATATTGGTGAATTACCGAATATTATTAATCCGGATGTTGATTGCTGAATCAACATAATTTTGTGTTTGAACTTGCTCAGAATGGTGATTCGTGGAGCGTTTGTTCGAAACCCTAATTTTTGATCAATCCTTCAACAATTGGTGAATTGCTGAAAATTGGTAATGAGTGAAGAGGGACCGACCACATGGAATGATGAGCGTCCATGTGATGCCCAATGCTCGAGTAAGCACGCACCAGTGTTCTCAGTTTGAGAGTTGGCGAAAGAACGATGATTAAATGTAGGTTTCATCATTTATTGAAATATTGGTGGATTCAGCATTAGGTGACAAAACCTAGGTATGAGAGATGAGGGCCGACCAAGAGAGCATGGGACCGGCTCTTGGTGGTCACGGACAAATTGTTGGTCATTTGAAGGATTCTCCAGTTGGTTGGAGAGAGTTCGGGCCCAGTATGAGCAATTGAGCAAATTAGGTCAGAATTATGAAAACATGTGGGACCGGCTTTGTGCAAGCCCTAGGAATGACTCTGGTCGGTCATGGAGGGATGCACGTGTTGTCTTGTTGTCCATGTTTCCATACTGAGAGTTTCAGTATTTTCTGATGCTCGTTCGAGCAACATAGTGAATTTTGAGAAGAGTTTCATCTTGACTGAGAATTCTCGATTTTTATTGGAATGAGCATGTATGCTCAATTCATCAATATTTTGAGAATATTAAAATAAAAGTGTTTTAATATTTAAAATTGCCGTGAGAGGCTAGCCAGTCGTGTGACTATGTTGGCTTTTGGTTTTTCGTGATTTGAGCAATATTCGAGAAAATATGGAGAAATCATGAATTTTGCTCAAACCCCAGGAATTTCATGAATTAAGGAAAATAATAATTATGAAAGATTAGGGATTGCAAGGTGTGGGACCAGCCATGGCTAGGGCATGGCCAGACGGCTAGGTTGCCCGGTCCCGCACACCTTTCCCTATTTTATTATTTTTCATGAATCCTTGAAGTTATGGAGAATCCTTGAAGTTATGGAGAATCCACGAGTTTTTGTTGAAACGGAGGAGTTTCGTGAGATTAGAGAATAATAATTATAAAAAGCTAAGAATTGTGAGGTATGGGACCGGCCACGGCTTAGGCATGGCCGACCGGTTAGGTTACCCGGTCCCACCCACCTCTCCTTATTTTATAATATTATTTCGTGAATCCACCAAGTTATGGATAATTCACGAGTTTTGCAAAAACAAAGAAAGTTGCTAAAACCAAGGAGTTTTCGTGAGTTCACGAAATAACAAAAAATAAAGAAAATATTGGGAGAGGCAGACCATGGCTAGGGCGCGGCCGACTGGCTGGTGGGCCCGGCCTTCGGCGCCTCTTATTATTTTATTAATATTCATTGTTTTCTCCTATTTTGCGAAGTATTCCTCATTATTTCATATTTTTGGACACTCGTTCGTGTATCAGGGTGCTCAGTCGTGCATCATTGTCGAGTACGCTCGCACCATTTTTGTGGGGCTTACTCAGTGATGGTCCAGATGCCGGGTTGTTGGGTATTTATTACTGATTTATGAAATTCAATGGAGAATAATTCATGAAACGGAGTAATAAGATGAGTAGTTATTTATTATCAATCCATAAAATCAGCAGCGGATTGGACTATGGATTCAGAATAATAAAATGATAATTTCATCACCATCTCATGGAATCGCATATTTGACCATAAAATCGGAGTAATGAAATGAGCGGTGAATTACCATTCCATGGGACCGTGGTGATTCGATCATGAAATCGGAGTAATATCTGTTACCATTTCATGAGATCAGTCGTGGATTCGATCATGAAATCGGAGTAATAAAATAAGTGGTGATATTACCATTTCATGAGATCAGTCGTGGATTCGACCATGAAATCGGAGTAACATCTATTACCATTTCATGAGATCAGGCATGGATTCAATCATGAAATCGGAGTAATACATTTATCTATTACCATTTCGATCATGAAATAGGAGTAATGAGATAAGATAGATTATGTTCTAGGAATTCAGTGGTGAATATGACCTAAAATTTAATCTCTTGCTTATAGTCAGTAAATCAGCGAGTGTTGCTAATGTCCCGAAGACGTTTTTCCCTCTCAACATTTCATGTATGGAGGACCGCCTGAGTCTATACACTGGTCTCTCTACATAGTCAGGAACAGTGAGTATTACCGTCCTGAAGACGTTATTGCTCTCAATCTTACGGAGAACCGCCCAATTGTTCTTCTATGTAGAGGTGAATTCCTCTATGTAGTCAGGGAACAATGAGTGTCACCGGCATCCTGAAGGCGTTAAGCTCTCCATATTACGGAAAACCGCCCAATTACGTTATTCTACATAGAGGCTATGATGAAATGCACGGTGTCGAACGCTCCGGAGAGGCCTTTCGAGCGACATATGCATCATACTTCGTAAAACACGAATCGTCACATGGATCCACGAAGTCGTGTCAGAAACATGCAGTATCATGATTTTACGGTTTTGACCTTTGTTGAAAATCCACCATCTACATTAAGTTCCTTGCTTAGTGAGGAACAATCATGTTCCGCAGTAAGCATTAAATGGTGATTTTCAGTCGACGAGATCAGTGGTTGAACTCAGTCTACAAAGGTAGTTTCAGAATCCTCGATTTACCCCAATGATGTCATGTACGAGCAAATGCACAGATGAGAACCCTGATAATAAGATAGAGTGTCATCCCGTGAGCGTGGAGAGATGAGTCACTGCTGATTTGGTCGGTTGAAAGTCTAGTTTTGGTTAGTTCAGCGTTTACGGGCTCGGCCCAAAAAAGAAAACAGACGTTCGTTCGTTAGTTTAAGAAACAAACAAAATAGACCTGAGTCTAATGACATAAAATTTTGTCTATGAGCTTTCATGAAAACCAAAATTTTATTTTTTAAATATGTGATGCTCGTACGAGAAAAAAGTGTATAAACCCTCATTTCAAAGGTGGATGCTCGTACGAGAAAAAAGTTTTTTTTTTTGAATAGACGTGCGTCTGTTAGTAATAAAATTTTGTCTATGATCTTTCATGAAAATTTTTATTTTTGAAAATATACTCTCGTTTCAAAGACGGATGCTCACGAGAGGGACCAAGAAAATACATATTTTCAAAGTTACACGAGTTTCACGTTATATATTTTTGTAAAATCAATGTTTTGATTTTGAACAACTATTGAAATTAGACAATTATTCACAATGAAATAATATATGTATGTGAGTTTTCGCAATTGTAGAATGGACGTCTGTCCAATTTTCGAAAAACCAGTGGATGTTCACTCAGTAAAAATTTACGTGGGTTGTTCACGGTTTTATGAAAATCAATTTATGATTTTTGAGCAATTGCTGAAAGCAAACAATTGTATACGTGATGACATAAGGTATGTATGAGTTTGGCGATTTTATAATATATGCACACATGTAGAAAATCAGCGAATGTTCACATGAAAGGTTATATGAATTATTCATAGTTTCATGAAAAGTCAGGTGTCGACTTTAAATAATGAAATTTGCTCGTCTTGGCAAGTTTTGAAGAAGCGAGCAAGTTTTTTGAGGTTTTTACGTTATTATCACTAAGTTCGTGAAACCGTAAATAGGTACGAGTTGAGGATTACCATTTTTGTTGCGTGTTTGTGAGCACCTTTATTCCATGATTTATTGTTTTGTCGAATCCTGCGCTTTGTATGAACGATGTGCTGAAATAGCCACTTTGTAAGAATGACTAATTCCCAGGATGATACATCCAAAGATGGTGTTTCCAGAGATGACATCTCTATGGATGAAACTTTAAGAAATGGTACCCCTGGGACTTCTGAGTGATGGTGAGAGATCCTTCATATTGAGTTGTACTTTTGGTTTATTTCATTAGGTTTACCCCAGGATGATCGTATAGTGAAATCCTGGATCAATGTATACTCCACGGAGGAAGAAAGTCTACGAGAGCGGAGAACCCAGAAGTAAGGACTACAGTAGGTTAGCAAATAACGTGCAATCCCCAACCGTTTCTTTAGTGAGTTGTTAGCGCTCCTTGTGTCATAACTTTGATCGTGCAATTAGGATCACGAGACCAAGGTTTGTTATTTAGTTTCAGACTTTTTCTCCATCGATTTACTGTCTTCAACTTGTTCCGGGCAAATAATTCATGAATCCAACACTGATGAGGAAGTCGATGTAAGTATCTTTTTCGTGCAGGTGATCATGGCATCTCCTTGAATGAAATAATAATACTTATTGTTGATGAATCCATGAAGAAATCATTATAGATAAGCAGCATGTTGATGAAGCGTGCTCTTTTCTGGGACATGAGAATATGGAGAATTCCCGAAATCCCGAACCGAATGGAGACAGCGGTATTGCCGATGGAGATTTCGGCGTTGCTAAGCCTTCAAATGATTTAGGGACTCCCCTAATAAGTATATCACATTAATCTCTTTATATAAGTATGAAATTGCTGATTTGCGAATGAATGGATGAGAACCCATGTGAATATACGAGTAATTTTGCTGAAATACGTCACCAGAAAATTTCAGACTTCAGATTTTACTAGAATCCTCGTTCGAAGTCGTATTTTCGCGGTTTTCATATGTATTTTCAATCCCGAGAAATTTCCAAGATTTTAACATAGAATATATTTGAACTTTGAGCATGTTTAGGGTCTGAAAAAGGAGAAATAGTGAACTTCCAGGAGACCTTCAGAACTTTTTCAGATTGCGTGTCGTCCGATGTTTTAGCCACATTTCCTAGCTCGTTCATCCGATTGCTACGAAATTTTGATATGTTGCAGATAACATCCATACGAAGAGAATGGTATATTACCCAACCTTAAATTACTTTCCAATTGCTCCCATTTATCCGTTGAATACATGGCAGTGTAAAATCTCTTCAGCTGAGCTTGTTTGAAAACGTGCTTCATGACTTCTACAATATTTGTGCATGTCTTGGGTGCATAATAAGGAACTTAAATGATGTTAGTTAACTTTCATTCTGAATTTTATGTTTGTGTTGGGCTTCCATGCTTGAATCATTCTAATTCCATGTAATCTTCTCATTAGGTGCCAAATGTCGAAGTTGGAAATAATGGATCCAACATTGATGGTTTGGGAAACCCTGGAGCCATTGGTGATGAGACCTCCGACCCTGCACCTCAAGGTCATGAAAATATGGTTGTTGATTCTATGGAGGTGACTGAAACTCCAACTGCTCCCGGAATAGTGGAACCCGAACCAAGAATGGAAGAAATTACCTCGACTGAAGTTGTCCCTATGATTGTTGACACTGCTCCGGTAACTGGGAATAGGATGGTAGTACACGAATACCCCACTGCTGGGATTGATTTCGCTCCTCCAGTTGGTGAGTTACTCCTATATCACAAGTTTGTTGGTGGATCTAGCGTTCCCAATGGATATGCAGGGCCAGAAGTATTGTTACTCGAGATGTACTCTTTGATTGGGAGTACAACTTGAAGAATGATGAAGAACTCAGCTTTAATCTGAAGTGGCTTCGTCAAAAGGTTGATTCCATCAAGGAAGCAGTAGAAGGCAACACACCTTTCGAAGCCGTGATGAAGAAGATGGCTGAAGTTACTGAGTTGGACAGGTAGCTGGAGTCGGAGAGAGCAACTTTGCAAGTCTTCGAGGATGCAGAAAAGCAAAAATTCTATTTCGCCGACTTTGTTTAGTTTTCTTTCCATAGTCTCTTGAACTTTGAACTTCTGAGAGATGTGAGGCTTCTAGATTTCGGTTTTGGTTTTTGATTGGTTTTGGATAGGTAAATGATTGAGGATTTTCTTTTGGACTTGATAGAGATTTTTTTAAAGTAAAAGAACTTTGATAAATTGCTGAATTCAAATATTGAATGCAAGTATTGCAAATGTTTTAGAGGGATTGAAAATACAATGAAACAAAATCCTAAATGCCAAATCCAGATGTTTTGGACGCTCACGTCTTGAACTCCAATACCTCAAATGTCCATGTCTTAGGCTTCAAAAGCTTTGAGCCATTTCTCACGAATCACTGGTACAATGGCTTTATCATCCATGTCGATCAACTTGTAGTACCCACCGACCACGGATTTGGTGATCATGAAAGGCCCTTCCCAGTTAGGCTTCCTCTTTGAACGCTCTTTGAGTTTGAATGCTTTGAGAACTAAATCTCCTTCATGAAATTTGTTGGGTTGGGTTGCTCGTGCCTTGAATATCTTCTGCTGGTTTAGTATTCCTCGTACCTTAGGATCCCAGGTCTGAGAAGCTTTCTGCGGCACGTGTGGACACTCATGCAAGGGAGAGTACCCAGAATATTGGTTGTCAAACTCGGTCATTATTCTAGCAATGATCGTGTCTGTGAGATTATGGATCCGTAGAGGCTCTGCATCTAACCACTTGGTGTAATATTGTCGAGGCGAAGCCATCCATTCATAGCGTTTGGTGACAGCCAAGTTACGAGCATAATTGAGTCCCCGGACCAGGGTAGCATGTTTGGAAGTTGATAATACAGGCACATGAGGAGGAATAAGACTTTCCTGAGTGCGGAACCTCTTGAAGAAATCGTGTGCGCTCTCCTCAGGTTCTTGTGTGAGCTCTATCAAGGCTTGGATATTCTCTAGATGCTCGAATGGTGGAGTGTCCTCTATTTCTTCTGAGTTGGAGATTTCCCCTGAGTCGGAGCTTTCTTCAACAGAGAAATGTGCAGTTGATGATGTTGGAGTTACCTTTTCACCATGAATCGTATCATATCCTGGGTCCTCCCTAATTATGTGAAATTTGGTTTCTGCCCAAGTCGAGCCAGTTTTCATCTTGAGGATGATGTAACCATAAGTGTCTCTGGAGACTCCTTCATGGTCTCTAACTGAGACGGGAGCATAAGTGGCTTCTTGTCGAGTGATGCTTATGGCTATGAAAGTCTTCATAGGAACGATATTAACAGCAGTGCCAACATCAACCAACGCTCGCTTGAATTCATTTCCTTTGAGATGAACTGTGGTGAGAAGTCCCAAGTCGTACATCTCTTTGCCTGTTGCTGGAGGTTCGGGGAGTGCCTCCTGAATTGCTAATCATTTCCTTGACACAATGTGGTTTAATGCAGCAAACATATCATTTCTTTGGGCCTTTGACAAGTACAACAACTCACATACATGCTGAATTAAGGATTGAACTGCTTCCTTGAACGGCTGCTCGGAGAGTGTAAATGCTCTGATTGGGAAAGGATTTCTGTGTACTCCTTCAGTCCCCAGTTCTCCTGAATCAGCCTTTTCTCTGAATATGCGCTTCAAAGTTCTGCAATCACTTGTTAAATGATTGACATATATGTGGAAACGGCAGTAACGCGGATTTTCCACTTCTTCTTCTGTTGGCTCTCTTCTGACGGGAGGTAGTTTGATCGCACCGTCTTGAATCCAGACTCCAATAACTCGATCACCTCTTCGATGGGGAAAGGGAAATATGGATCTTCTTGGTCGTTCAGTTGAAGATGAGCCGGTAGTTGTGCATTTCTATCCTGGTTGTCCTTCCTTGGTGCTTTTGTAGGATGGGACGTTGGAGGAGCATTCTTATGTTGTTGCGCCCCAGCTTTCCTTTTGCCTCCTTCAACAAATTCATGGAAGGTTGAACATTGTATTGTTTATTGACTAGGAGACTGATGTTGCTTCGAGCGTCTCGCGGCTCCTCGGTTTTGACAGTTTTTGTTCTTTCCAATAAGGTTGGAGCAGTAGTTGCTGATCGCTTAGCCGCTTCATGGAGTTATGAGAAAGTTTAGAACCGAAGATTTTCCAGCAAGTCTCTGTAGACAGGGATCATCCCGTTCATGCACAGGTCTACCAATTGTTGTTCAGTAAAATTAGGATCATGACAATCCAAGGCTTGAATTCTGAACCTCTTAACATATTCGTTCGGATGTTCGGTGTTTTTCTGAGCCATTATCCTTAAGTCAGAAAGAGTAATCTGCTCTGAAACAAAAAAGTATTTCCTGTAGAAGGCATTAACCATTTCTACCCAATTAGCGGTGCTCCTTGGCGCGATGTTGTTGTACCAAGTATATGCTCAGCCGGTCAGAGACTTTGAGAACTCCTTCAGTCGGACGACATCATTGTGTTCATGTTCTCCTAATGCCTCTAAGAATCGATAAACATGCTCTCGGGCGTTCCCCGTTCCATTGTAAAGTGTGAACGTTGGAGAAGTATATCCCTTTGGGAAAGAAATCCCTTGTATAGTAGAGGAATAGGGAGGTTGATGACGATGGACAGATGGTGCCTTGCCCTTTCCTAGATCCTCCACGAAGCGTTCCAGGTCCTCACGAGTGATGAAGCCTGCAGGTTTCTTTGTTGTTTCTGCAGCTTTGTGGGTTTCATCATCATCCACTACATGGACGGGAACAACTTCAGGGCCAACAGATGTTTCATTGGCTTTTCCTTTCTCTTGAGTCTTCTCGGACACTTTGTCAGTGAGGGTTTTGAGATAGTTGCACAGTTCCTTCTGAGTAGCAGCCATATCAGTCTGATTTTTGGCGAGAACTTCCTGGACCTTCATGAGATAAACGATGGTAGGTGGATTTTCTCTGATTTCCTCGGGATGCCGTCCGAAGAGTAGATGATTTTCCGCATCGGTTTCAGGAGAAGTAATGTTACCACCATTGTTGGAAGTGGGAATGGTTTCGGGAATACCATCATTGTTGCTAGTGCTAGCAATGTTCGCGCTAGGATTTGTAACTGAACCTGACCTAAGATCAACCACTTTGCAAAAATGTGAGATTGTAACCGAGAGATTAATCTCCCACTGTGGTTACCAATCTGTAGATGGGGAAAAAGGGTTTGCTGGTTTTCTAGGAAAGTGGAGAGTCGAGCGTGCTGTCGAGACTCCTCAACCGAGCGAACTGCTGAACCTCAAACAGATGCACCGCTGCAAAGGGGGTGCTTAGATTCGGGAAATCAATCTGTATGACTCCGGACTAAACCAAGACAATGGCCGTTCCAGAGTCAATTCGATCGCAAAGAGGGAGATGGGTTGATCTGTAGGAGGGAAGCTGAGAGTTGTGTGGGATCAGTGATGATCAAGGATAGTGGGTGTGTTGAAGGTTTTCGCAATATTGCTGAACTGCTGAAGTTGAGTTCTGTGAATAAGTTTATATCGATTTGTTGACGGATAATGATGATAATCGATGATTGGTGATATTCGATCATTCTGTTGTCCTCGATTTAGACTTATTTATATTGCAAGAATGATGTACCACTGATCCCTGTAAGTGTGAAGGTTTCTTGAGTGAAAGAGTGGGAAAGTGGGAGATCGTGGTAAAGTCAGTTCCACGTCGTGCTGAGACTTGACTGACCGTGCACCCACTACTTTGCTAACTCCTTCAACCGTTTACACGACTTACGCACATTTCTCGTTGTGGATGAATCCACGTGCTGTAGACCGCCATACCAAAACCTAAGTGATATCCCCCAATTTGTGACGTGATTGATATTTCACGAATCGTGGAGTCTGCAAAGCAGACGTGCATTAGTTGGTCAGCTGTTGACTGTGAATCTAATTTTTTTGAATCGAGCATAAGTGGTGAATGCTCAGAGATTCATGGATTGAACATGTAATTCTCTGAGATGTCAATGAATTACTGACTAGGGCCACTGAGCAAGTATTGCTCAACTCGACGAATTTCCTAATATTGAGAGTTTGTCGAGCAACAAAGCAAGTATTGCTCAATTCGACGAATTGCCGAATATCGAGAGTTTGTCGAGCAACTGAGCAAGTATTGCTCAATTCGACGAATTCGATAATTTTGGTGTGCAACTGAGCAAGTGTTTCTCAATTCAACAAAATACTGAATATTGGTAATTTGACGTGCAATTAAGCAAGTGTTGCTCAATTCGACAAACTACTGATGAATAACCGAATATTGATGGTTGGATCAATATTCGAGCAACTGAGCAAGTATTGCTAAATTCAAAGAATTATTTACTGGTGCCGTGACCCAATAAAATATTAATCAAAAATATTGGTGAATTACCGAATATTATTAATTCGGATGTTGATTGTTGAATCAACATAATTTTGTGTTTGAACTTGCTCAGAATGGTGATTCGTGGAGCGTTTGTTCGAAACCCTAATTTTTGATCAATCCTTCAACAATTGGTGAATTGCTGAAAATTGGTCATGAGTGAAGAGGGACCGACCACATGGGATGATGAGCGTCCATGTGATGCCCAGTGCTCGAGTGAGCACGCACCAGGGTTCTCAGTTTGAGAGTTAGTGAAAGAACGATGATTAAATGCAGGTTTCATCATTTATTGAAATATTGCTGGATTCGGCATTAGGTGAAAAAACCTAGGTACGAGAGATGAGGATCGACCAAGAGAGCATGGGACCGGCTCTTGGTGGTCATAGACCAGTTGTTGGTCATTTGAAGGATTCTCCAGTTGGTTGGAGAGAGTTTGGGCCTAGTATGAGCAATTGAGCAAATTAGGTCAGAATTATGAAAACATGTGGGACCGGCTTTGTGAAAGCCCTAGGAATGACTCTGGTCGGTCATGGAGGCATATACGTGTTGCCGTGGTATCCGTGTTTCCATACTGAGAGTTTCAGTATTTTCTGATGCGCGTTCGAGCAACATAGTGAATTTTCAGAAAAGTTTCATCTTGACTGAGAATTCTCGATTTTTGTTGGAATGAGCATGTATGCTTAATTCATTAATATTTTGAGAATATTAAAATAAAAGTGTTTTAATATTTAAAATTTTCGTGAGAGGCTAGCCAGTTGTGTGACTATGTTGCTTTTGGTTTTTCATGATTTGAGCAATATTCGAGAAAATATGGAGAAATCATGAATTTTGCTCAAACCCCAGGAGTTTCATGAATTAAGGAAAATAATAATTATGAAAGATTATGGATTGCAAGGTGTGGGACCGGCCATGGCTAGGGCATGGCCGGCCGGCTAGGTTGCCCGGTCCCGCACAGCTTTCCCTATTTTATTATTTTTCATGAATCCTTGAAGTTATGGAGAATCCACGAGTTTTTTTTGAAACGGAGGAGTTTCGTGAGATTAGGGAATAATAATTATAAAAAGATAAGGATTGTGAGGTGTGGGATCGGCCACGGCTTAGGCATGGCCGGCCGGTTAGGTTGCCCGGTCCCGCACACCTCTCCTTATTTTATAATATTATTTCGTGAATCCACCAAGTTATGTAGAATTCACGAGTTTTGCAAAAACAAGGAAAGTTGCTAAAATCAAGGAGTTTTCGTGAGTTCACGAAATAACAAAAAATAAGGAAAATAATGGGAAAGGCACGGGACGACCATGGCTAGGGCACGGCCGGCCGGCCGGTGGGCCCGGCCTTGGGCGCCTCTTATTATTTTATTAATATTCATAGTTTTCTCCTGTTTTGCGAAGGATTCCTCATTATTTCATATTTTTGGACACTCGTTCGTGCATCCGGGTGCTCAGTCGTGCATCATTGTCGAGTACACTTGCACCATTTTTGTGGGGCTTACTCAGTGATGGTCCAGATGCCCGGTTGTTGGGTATTTATTATTGATTTATGAAATTCAGTGGAGAATAATTCATGAAACTGAGTAATAATATGAGTAGTTATTTATTATCAATCCATAAAATCAGCAGCAGATTGGACTATGGATTCAGAATAATAAAATGATAATTTCATCACCATCTCGTGGAATCGCAGATTTGACCATAAAATCGGAGTAATGAAATGAGCGGTGATATTACCATTCCATGGGACCATGGTGATTCGATCATGAAATCGGAGTAATATCTATTACCATTTCATGAGATCAGCCGTGGATTCGATCATGAAATCAGAGTAATAAAATAAGTGGTGATATTACCATTTCATGAGATTAGCCGTGGATTCGACCATGAAATCGGAGTAGCATCTATTACCGGTGTCGAACGCCCAATTACGTTATTCTACATAGAGGCTATGATGAAATCCCCGGTATCGAACGCCCCGGAGAGGCCTTTCAAGCGACATATGCATCATACTTCGTAAAACACAAATCGTCACATGGATCCCTGAAGCCGTGTCAGAAACATGTAGTATCATGATTTTACGATTTTGACCTTTGTTGAAAATCCACCATCTACAGGTGGATATGGAGGAAAAGCGGGGAGGTGACGAAGCATCCCGGCGTGTTGAGAGATTTCTGGGCAACAAAACTTCTATACAGCCTAGTGCTAGGGCTGAACGATTCGCCTCTCGATTGAAACAACAGAAGACTGAGTCCGTGAATCTTCTAGGGAGGAGCCAACTTAATTCCCATGTCCAAGACGGTGTCAGAATCCTTGATTCTGATGCGGATGAACCGGGGTATCCTCGAAAGGTTGCTGAAAAAGCTTCCGAGGAAGACGACGATGAGGTTGATGAAACCGAAGCATCTTTTGGAGTGGACGCCGAAACTGCTGTCGGTGAAGTTGGAGAAGTCATGGTGGCATATGCTGAGACGGCTGTTGAAGCGGATGTCGGGCAGGATGCGGAAACTGTTGTTGCTAAGGCGGTTTCCGGGTGGGATGCTGAGGTCGCTGCTGTTGAGGCGGCTTCTGGACGCGATGTTGGAGTCGCCGTTGCTGGGGCGGCTTTTGAATGGAATGTTTGCTGCCCGAAAGATTGTTGGGGAAAGTGCTTGAAAGGTCTATGACAGAGGAGTTGGAGATCCGCGCATTTGCTTTCAATGACCAGTTTCCTATTCTTTTTTGTTGTTTCTCTTTGGCGTGTAGCCGTTTTGATGTTTCACAAACTCATTTTATTTCCTTTGTATTCATGGCGAAGTTAGGGCCTTGCCAAGTAGTATTCCGTTCATCTAGTTTCCACAGTTTCACATCTTTGAATGGATAAAACCCCTTATTTGAAAGATCCAATCCTTCCATCAGATTAAGTTGTTTGACATTCCATATCTTTCCTGTCGTCTGACGGTTTCTTGTATATTCTTCCCTTTAGAGCTTCGAACAAGATATTTCTTTCAGGGTTTCATCTTTTCTGACATTTGATGGGAAATGGTTTCACGATGATTTTTGGTGTTTTTGTTTTTTTTTGAGATCCATAAAACTCGTTTGAAAGGAAAGATATGCTTTAAATAGAAGTCAGAAACCTAATTAAGAATGCAAGTGGTGCATTCATCTTGGAGGGAATACAAATATTGAGTGAAAAGGGAAATTTCTGAAGAAAATACTAAAGGAAGAACGATGGAGGAGGAAGTAGCACAATGCTTTAGGTATTGAAGGGCTTGAGCCATCGCGAGTGAACCGTTACGCCTTCCAACTTGTCGGTGTTGATGAGTTTGCAGTAACCGCCCAAAAGAACATCTGCCACCAGATATGGCTCGTCTTCCCTTTCTTCGGGTGAATCAGTTCGAATAGCTATCTTCACCGTTATATTTCCGACTTGAAATGAGGTTGCCTTGACTACCATGTCTCCAATTTGAAACTTCGGGTGCCATGTAACCTCTTGACTCTTGGTCTCGTCATCTTCGACTGCAACTTCTAAATTCTTGGTGAAGCGCTTAAAAGGCCCATCCCCCTACTCACATCTCTTAACAATGTCTGTGTTGATAATCGGACCAAGTCCCCATGACGGGCTAAGAGAAGAAGTGACCGGTTATAGAGAAGGTTGTTTGCCCAGACTTACTTGCGTTTGGAATCTACGAGCGAGCGCCAACGGGATTTCTCCGGGTAATCGTGTTCCATTGGTAAGTTGTTGATGCGGCAGCAGGTCGGACGGCTTGTTGGAAACTCTTTCGGGTGTCGACACTAGCAGAGGGGATGCTCCCAATTTCTCTTTGTTGTCAAATACCCACGAGCGCCCCAGGATCATGTCGTAACTTAGTTCTTAGACAATATGGAATTCTCCATGCGTTATAGCGTCTCCCACCTTGATCTCGAGGTTAATGTAGCCGTATGCGTTCATAGTTTCTCCTTCCGAATTCTTGACCACTAACGGGGAGTGGGTAGCCTCTTGCTTAAAAATTCCCGAAGCTCTCAGAGTCTTGATGGTAACAATATTGAAGTTAGAGGCCGCGTCGATCAGTGCGTTGTCGAGCTCAGTGCCTCTTAGGTAGGCCGTGATTAGCAGTCCCCAGTTGTGTTTTTCAGCATTGTTCCCTGAAAGAGCCTGGGCTTCTGGCATGGCCTTTTTAACCGGAAAAAGTCGTTTGCCCGACACAACACGATTGAGGGTCGTGAAGATATCTTGACGTTGCGTCTTGGAAAGGTAGAGAATTTCGCACACATGCTGCATCATGGATTGTACAGTTTCGTGTACGGAGTCCCCAGAAATCCCGCAATTCCTGAGTGGATCTCTATGCACTCCCTCATTTCCCAGCTGAAGTTCCCCTGCCTCTACCTTCTCCTTGAAAATATGCTTTAGTCTGTTGCAGTCGTTGGTCGGGTGGTGAACGTACCGGTGATAGCGACAGTATTTGGGGTGCTCCATCTCTGCTTCGTTCGGTGGGCGTATGGGAGGTGGTAGTCTGATGACATCGTCCTGAATCCATGCCTCTAAAAGTTCGATCACTTCCTCGATCGGGAACGGTAAATCCAAGACATCTTCTCCAGATTCGTGATGACGCATGGGAGTCTTAGCGGCGCCCTCCATGGTGGAGCTGCCCGTTGTGCCAGTGTCGCGCGCTTAGGTTGTTGATCTGCCGCCGGGGCCTTCCTTTTTCCTCCTTCGTCTACTATGCTCACAGAAGAGGGACCAGCGTTGTACTGCTTGTTGACGAGACGTCTACTTCCTCGAGTTTCACGTGCGTCTTCGCCTTTGACTGGCCTGGCTCTTTCTAACAAGGCTGGTGCTGTCGTGGCCGATCGTTTAGCAATCTCATGGAGTTCAGAGATTGTCTGGAACTGGTAGACACATTTTTGTGTCCGATTTGTCTCGATTCTATATATTGTTAGGGCTCATTTTTGTACTTATTATGGTGTTTTATTTATGTGTAGGTATTTTTGGCCAATAAACATTTTTGGAAAAAATTGGCTCGAAAAATTGTCGGAAAGCACCCGGAGGACATTTGCTATTCAGACACTCACTTTGGATAAGGGGTAACCTAATTACTAAAGGGCATCCCATTTCCAGGCAGTTGCTAATTGCACCCCTACCCTGGATAAGGGGCAACCATCTTCAACATTTCAAAAACCAGGTTTTGGCGGGAAAATAGGTGTAGTGAAGAACAGTTTTGGCAATCGTGATTTGGAGGAGTTTGAGGTCGATTAAACCTCTGATTTTCGTAGGATAGACTCCTTATGGGTCTAGGAATCTGATATGGGTGTTTAAATCGATTAGACTGGGCTCAATCGACGGATTTTTCTCACAACAGAAAATATGGAAAGTCACGTGTGTGACCTGTTTTAGGGAATTTTAGAGAGATTAAAGTGCTCTAAACCTTCCCAAAGATTTGTATCTATCTAAGGAAGAGTTTCGAATAAAAAGGAAAGCTCAGAAACGCGTAGAAATTCTAAAACAAGAAATTGCCGCAACTTGGCCGCGAAGAGAAGGAAAGAGATTTTGGAAGATTTGGGAGATTTAATCGGTATTTTTGATATAAATAGATGTCTTGGGTCATATAGAAGAGGTGTCGAGAGTTTGGGAACCTAAGGAGATCCAGAGAAGAAGAAATCAGAGCTTTACCAAACTCTGTTTCTGCTGATTAAGTATTGTCCGGACCAGATTATTAGGAGATGTGTATCTGAGAGTGACCAGTCTAGTATTATCTGCTTTTGTCATGAACATGCATGTGGGGTTCATTTTAGTGCTAAGAAGACTGCTGCTAAGATTTTGCAGTGTGGATTTTACTGACCTTCGTTGTTTAAAGATTCCCATAGTCATTGTGTTTCTTGTGAGCGTTTCCAGAAGTTAAGAACCATTTCCCGTAGAAATATGATGCCTTTGAACCCTATTTTAGTGATTGAGGTCTTTGATGTGTGGGGCATTGATTTTATGGGTCCATTTCCTATTTCGTTTGGTTATCTTTACATACTTGTCGTTGTAGACTATGTGTCTAAGTGGGTTGAGGCGGTTCCATGTAAAACGAATGACCACAGGGTCGTAGTCCAGTTTTTGAAAGAGAATATACTTACACGTTTTGGTACGAGCTATAATTAGTGATGGAGATTCACACTTTTGTAATAGACCGTTTGCTCTTTTAATGAAACAATACGGTATTACCCATAAAGTTGCAACCCCATATCACCCTCAGACTAGTGGTCAGGTAGAGGTTTCCAATAGGGAAATTAAACATATTCTAGAGAAAACAGTTAATCCAAATAGGAAAGACTGGTCGTCGAGACTTACTGATGCCTTATGGGCTTACCGTACTGCGTTTAAGACACCTATTGGAATGTCACTTATCGTTTAGTGTTTGGCAAGGCATGTCACCTGACTGTTGAGTCAGATCATCGAGCCTATTGGGCTATTAAGAACTTAAACTTTTCACTTGACAAGGCAGGAGCTCAAAGAAAGCTCCAGCTCAATGAGTTGGACGAGATTCGTAGAGATGCATACGATAGTGCTAAGGAGTATAAGAACAAAATGAAACTTGTGCATGATAGGAATATTTTATGAAAGTCATTTTCTCCAGGTCAAAAAGTTCTTCTGTATGACACTCGTTTGCATCTATTCCCCGGGAAGTTGCAATCTCGGTGGACCGGTCCTTTTGTGGTCCGTACTGTTTTTCCTCATGGCGCTGTTGAGATTGAGACACTAGATGGTAGTAGTTCTTTGAAGGTTAACGGTCAGCGATTGAAGCCCTTTTTAGAGCCTTTTCCTATAGGTGATGTTTAGGAGGTCCCTCTGAGGACCCTGTTTACCTTAATTGACCATCGAGGCGATTTTGTATGTTGTATAATACTTTTGTAGGTTTTTGGTTACACTTCACCCAGGTACTATCTTTCTGACTTCTCTCTTTACTATTTCCTCGTGTTACTTATATTTTTGGTACTGTTCTTTGATTAGAAACATTGAGGAAAATGTTAGATTTAAGTTTGGGGGTGGGGTAGAACTTTTTGTTACCTTTTCGTTGCAATAAATAAACTCCAGAGCCTAGAAATTTATCCCTATTAAGGATAGCACTAACCAATCTAAGTGGATGGAAGCATTTTGGTTGTAGGAGTTGGGGAACCAATCTAACTAGATGGAAACATCTAAAGAGTCTATTCATAAAAGCACAGAGCTCAGGTGTTAGAAATAACATGATAGTTTCACCATATCTCGTTGAGTCCTTTTCACTTCTGTTTTTATTATGTTTTGTTTTTAAACTATGTTTCTCTAAGTGATTAGGTGGGGCTCACGATTCAAGTTGTTACCGATGCTAGGGTGAATTAGAGTGATTGAGATACAAAAAAAAAAAAAAAGAGACCAGACCATCAGACCAACTGGAATATATTCAATAAAGTCAACCACTGGAACCCTTGTATATGCCAGTTGTGTTGACCTAGATTTAGGATTATCGACCACTGGTACCCTTGTATATGCCAGTGTGTTGATATTAGTTAGACCGGTATCTCAGTCCATTAGGATAGGTTCATTTTTGCGGAGGCCTTCAGACAGATATGAGAAACACCGTTCACCTAGTAAACATCAAAACCATCTATGTTTTTCTATATCCATCTTCTTGATCTATCCATGTGATTAGTTTTGGCTCCGGATATTGATGTCCATAGTGCGACTATCTGAGTAGAGCTCTGTCACTTCATATGAATTTTAGTATACCTGAGTGCAAACTCGTGTACAACAATTGGAATTTTGCATCAGAGTACTTCCTCCTGTAGTCAGTAAGTATGCCAACCAAGGAGATTCTTTAGTGCCTTCCAAAGTTCTGTGTAGATAGCTAGGGTCTGGAGTATAAAGGTTTTGTGGGTATACCTATGGTAAGCCGTCCGGAGACAACACTCCGCCACTAGGGACACCTAGGGGTTTAAAGGCTTATTGCATACGCTAAATGCAATCGACGATGCCTGCGACAGCGAGTTAGGATTTTATTTTATTTTTGCTCGAGGACTAGCAAATAATAGGTTTGGGGATATTTGATAGACACATTTTTGTGTCCGATTTGTCTCGATTCTATATATTGTTAGGGCTTATTATTGTACTTATTATGCTGTTTTATTTATGTGTAGGTATTTTTGGCCAATAAACATTTTTGGAAAAAATTGGCTCGAAAAGTTGTCGGAAAGCACCCGGAGGATATTTGCTATTCGGACTCTCACTTTAGATAAGGGGTAACCTAATTACTAAGGGGCATCCCATTTCCAGGCAGTTGCTAATCGCCCCCTACCCTGGATAAGGGGAAACCATCTTTAACATTTCAAAAACCATGTTTTGACGGGAAAATAGGTGCACTGAAGAACAGTTTTGGCAATCGTGATTCGGAGGAGTTTGAGGTCGATTAAACCTCTGATTTTCATAGGATAGACTCCTTATGGTTCTAGGAATCTGATATGGGTGTTTAAATCGATTAAACTGGGCTCAATCGACGGATTTTTCTCACAACATAAAATATGGAAAGTCACATGTGTGACCTGTTTTAGGGAATTTTAGAGAGATTAAAGTGCTGTAAACCTTCCCAAAGATTTGTGTTTATCTAAGGAAGAGTTTAGAATAAAAAGGAAAGATCAGAAACGCGTAGAAATTCTAAAACAAGAAATTGCCGTAACTTGGCCGTGAAGAGAAGGAAAGAGATTTTGGAAGATTTGGGAGAGATTTAATCGGTATTTTTGATATAAATAGATGTCTTGGGTCATATAGAACAGGTGTCGAGAGTTTGGGAACCTAAGAAGAGCCAGAGAAGAAGAAATCAGAGCTTTACCAAACTCTGTTTCTGCTGCTGCTGCTGCTGAAGAGGAAGAACGCGAAGAACATTGACGCACGGGAAACAGTCGCAGAACAGTGTCGTTGTTTAACAGCTGAAGAACATTAAGTTGTGCAGGGCAGTCGTATTCTAGGGTCTTAAATTCAGCGACAAAGCAACAATACTTACAACAGTTTTCTGTAACAGTTCCATTGTAACAGCTGTTTTGCAACACCAATACACTGTTGCAAACAGTCTGTGTTATTACTTTTCACTCTTTTAATCATCTTTTGAGCAACAAACACATATTTTGAGATCATGATTAATATGAGGAGCTAAACCCCATTGCTGAGGCGATAGAGGAAGCTATTTTTCCAACAAAAAGTGGTATATTCTATTTTATTTTTTTATTTGCAATAATTATATGATTATTTGCCTTGAACTACTATTGAATATGATTTTTATTTGAGTGATTGTGATTTATTTTGATGGAGTATGCTTAGTTTTAAGACTTTTGATGCTTCATACTTGGTATTTACAATTACTACTTTTGAAAATCTACTTGTTGCAATATTTTAGAATCAAATTAAACGAGAAGATTGCATAAATATAAATATTGGTTTAATCACTTTGAACTTGGAAAATAGTGGAATCTTAGCCTCGGTGTTTCTTTTAGTGTTGATATCGTCTTTGATTGAGTTTGCTATAATTTTTAGTGAGTTTTCTATTTTAATATTAGAATTTAAGTCTAATTAATATCCTTCACAAGTCTGAGAATCGAACCACTTTTACCACTATCTACAAATCACATCAATTTTTGGCGCCGCCGACGCGGACTTGTTTTTAGGGTTTTAGTTGTTTTGTTTTTTTTTTTAATTATTTTTGTCCTTTTTTATGTTTTTGGGTATTTATATTGTGTCTACAGGTTCTGGATCATAAAGAAAATTGAGCCAAAGAGTTTGGTGATTTCATAAAGACTTGGAGCTAAAGATTAAAGCAAAAAGAACAGAAAAGAATACAATTTTATTTTAGACAATTTTAGTTTAGGGTTTGTTTACTTTATTTAAAAAAAAAAAAACTGTATTAGCGTTTATTATTTTTGTAATTTTTCTTTATTTTTTTGGACTTGTGGACTTTTGGACGTTATTTTTTTTATTACCCTACGGAAGGGTACTTTAAATATAAACTGTTTGCATAGAAGGAGGACAATTACGATATTATCTCTGCACCTTGGGTTCGTACACTAGACATCGGAGTCAGTGGCCCGAGTCGACTATAACCGATTCATCCCCCATCTGGAACGGGAGGTAAGATTCTAAACACTCGCGAATCCCATGTCAGCGAGTTACTGGACTCCTTCGTATGCATATATGTTGAGGACTGAATACGAACATTTATTTTTCTAGTAAAGGGCAAGGCCTGGCCATACAAGATAAGGGTTCGGATTTCATCACCGTTCTCTTCTTGCCCGCTTTAGTAACACGTAACCTATGCGAACCTAAGCCTAAAATTTTGACTAGAACGAGACCGATAGGGTAACGAGCTTAACAGGAAAGTGATTCGAAAAATATTGGTTACTCTTTTAAGCAAACTTCGAAGTTCTTGACGGTTTCTGTGAGTTGAATGCGTGACTGCGCCGCCTTGTAATACCGGTGAGGCCTTGGGTATCAAAGCTCCACCGAGCTTCCCTCGCCTCTATTCAACTTATGTTACCTCGGATTGATTCCAGAGGGGTTTGCTTAAATTGTAACGAATTCCCGTTCGAAGGATTAGAAGCTGGTCTATAAACAATCTAAGTGGAGCCATCATGCTTTTTGTTTGCTAGAAATCAATAGGTTTGATTTGGTTGAGTCGGCCTTGATCTGTGTTTGCTTACCCTTCCAATTTAGAAAATTTTATTGTATGCCTGAACGTAAAAGAGACGCACTAGGTAGATTTGTTAAAGAGAAACCTAGTAGTTCGAAGCGTCTCGATTACCTTAATCTAGAAATTCCGGCTTTTGAAGAGTCTGTTTTTGAACGTTCTTTGACTGAGGAGAGAATCCATGTTGCTCCGATAGCGCCAAAAATGGCAACTTTGAAAGCTTTGTTGAATCCAACTAGGACTACCCGTCCTTCGTGTATTAAGTTAGCTGAAACAGAGGCACCCTATGAACTGAAACCTGGGACCTTACAGATGCTCCCAATCTTTTTAGGGAAAGAAAATGAAAACCCTTATTACCATGTTAGGGATTTTGAGGAAATTTGTAGTACTCTAAGAATTAGAGGCTTAGATGATGATGCTTTGAAACTTAGGTTATTCCCATTTTCCCTGAAAGATAAGGCCAAGTCGTGGCTGTATAGTTTGGACTCCGAGTCCATTGAGACATATGAACAACTTACATCTTCCTTTTTCAATAAGTTTTTCCCTAGGCACAAAACATCGTCTATTAGGATGCAAATATGCACATTTTCACAACAAGAGGGAGAATTTTTATATAGGTATTTGGAAAGGTTCAATGATTTATTATCCCAGTGTCCTCATCATGGTTTAGAAAAGGTTAGGCTAGTTCAGATCCTTTATGAAGGTTCAGATTATTCCACAACGACCATGGTTGAGTCTCTATGCACTGGTGGATTTGAAAACCAAACTGTTGATGCGGCGATGGAATTTTTTAATGAAATCTCCGAAAAAACCCAGCAATGGGAAAATAGTAGGGCACCCTAGAAAACAATTCTTTTAAGTAGAGGAAACGTTAATAGGGTAGAAGGAGGCTATGAATCAGATGCCAAAATTGCTGCTATAGCAAAAAGGTTAGAAGCCTTAGAAGTGGGCCAGACTAGTAGTAGACTAGAGCCTTTTTGCGAAGGCCAGAATATTGAAGAGCGGGCCAATGCTCTTTATAATAACACTAGATTTGATAACCATCAAAAGATTGACCCATATTCAGAAACCTATAATCCTGGTTGGAGAAACCATCCGAACTTTTCGTGGTCTAAGGGCCAAAGTCAAGGTCAGTTTAGTAATTCTAATGCTGCCCCAGGTTTTGGCTATACTAAGAATCCTTCAGGACTCGCTCAGTTTCGGAATCAGACAGATAAGAAAATCCTAAGTTTAGAGGAATCGCTCGCCTTGTTAACTCAGCAAACTGCAAAATTCCAGTTATCCGTAGAACAAAGTCTACAAGCTAGTAACAGGATAGGACAAGAAAATAGTCAGACTATTTTCGAGTTAAAAACCCAGGTTGGTCTGATAAGTGATTCTTTGAGAGAAAAAGGTAAGTTTCCTAGTCAAACACAACCCAACCCTAAAGGAGTTCATGAATTAGGTGCAAAACCATCGAATCAATTGAATGATGTTAGAACCCTTAGAAGTGGTAGAGTTGTAGATAATAAGGTAACCATGCCCGATAGTGAACATACTGTAGTTCACCCCTCATGATCTCACCTCTCAGGACCAGTAGATGAAGAGACTGATAAAGTTTCGGATGATGTGAATACGGTTCCTGAAAGGTCTGATTTTAGGCATAGAGCCCCATTTCCTCAGCTATTAGTACCAACAAATAAGGAATCGAACTTTAATGACATAGTGGAGGTTTTTAAGCAAGTTACCATAAACCATGCCTTTGGCGCGGAGACGTGGCTGTCATGGTATGCCATTGACACGGTGGTGCGGCTTGCATGGTTGGCATTCCTTTGGCGCGGAGACGTGGCTGGCATGGTATGCCATTGGCACGGTGGTTTGGCTGGCATGGTTGGCATGCCTTTGGCATATTTTAGGCGCGACCAAAATTAGGGTTTTGGCAAACGGTGATGTTTTGGACTTGGGCCAGAAGTTTCCATGTGTTAGGTGGAAAATTTGGACGACTGAGATCTGCATATCAGATGGAAGGGTAGTCGTTGACTGTTGCAACCCTTCGTTTGGAAGTCAGCGGCATGGAGGCATGACCGGCATAGCTTTTGTGCGGAGGTGCGGGTGGCACGACATGCCATTGGCACTATGGTGCGGCTGGCATGGTTGGCATGCCTTTGACGCGGAGACGTGGATGGCGTGGTATGCCATTGGAACGGTGGTGTGGATGGCATGGTTGGCATGCGCGGAGACGTGGATGGCATGTTATTCCATTGGCACGGTGGTGCGACTGGCATGCCTTTGGCGCGGAGACGTGGCTGGCATGGTATACCATTGACACGGTGGTGCGGCTGGCATGGTTGGCATGCCTTTGGCGCAGAGACGTGGATGGCATGGTATGTTATTGGCACGACGGTGCGGCTGGAATGGTTGGCATGCCTTTGGCGCGGAGACGTGGATGGCATGTTATGCCATTGGCACGGCGGTGCGGCTGGCATGGTTGGCATCCCTTTGGCGCAGAGACGTGGCTGGCATGGTATGCCATTGGCACGGTGGTGCGGCTGGCATGGTATGCTATTGGCACGGTGGTGCGGCTGGCATGGTATGACATTGGCACGGTGGTGCGGCTGGCATGGTATGCCATTGGCACGGTGGTGCGGCTGGCATGGTTGGCATGCCTTTGGCGCGGAGACGTGGCTGGCATGTTATGCGATTGGCACGGTGGTGCGGCTGGCATGGTTGGCATGCCTTTGGCGCGGAGACGTGGATGGCATGGTATGCGATTGTCACGGTGGTGCGGCTGGCATGGTTGGCATGCTTTTGGCGCGGAGACGTGGCTGGCATGGTATGCCTTTGGCACGGTGGTGCGGCTGGCATTGTTGGCATGCCTTTGGCACGGAGACGTGGCTGGCATGTTATGCCATTGGCACGGTTGGCTAGCATGCGTGGCTGGCATGTGCGGAGACAATGTCAGTCGGTACTTGAGGGTTCTGTCGTGGAACATGGCGTGAGGACATATATATATATATAAAAGGCACTCCGTTAATTTTACGCATACATGTTGAATGGTTCATTGTTTGTGTTAGTGGCGGTAGTGGCGTCATGTCAGATGTAAGGTTTTACGATTTTGACCCTAAGCTAAAAACCACCATCAACAGGTTCGTGAACAAGTTTTCATGTTTACAAATTGTTTATAACAAGATAAACTTATCCATATAGATTGTACATGTAAGCATGTGAGAAGTTCGTTTTTTGAATCACAAAGAATATGTGTGCTACCGTAAGTATACATTATATTTGGCTTCCCAAGAACAATAGTTAAGTAGTTCTGGGACCGACAAGCTTATATTGGAGTTTAATTAATATATGACCAAATCAGTTCGTGAACTGTTAAAACATTTTTTGAATTCGAGGTCTTCTCGTAACTCAGGCACCTATTGAAATTGACAAGTTCGTGAATTGTCGAAAAAGTTTGTGTACTTGAAAAAAGAAGGTTTACAGGAAACACTCAAAATCAACCAATTCATGAACTGCATAAATTATTTTGTGTACAATTGAATTAAATAGTATCCAGGACTGTATAAAAATCGACCAGTTCGAGAACTGAGCAAACAAGTTTGTGTACTCGAGTTAATTGAGATTTATTAATCAATTCTTTATTTTTATAAGTTCAAGTTCGTGAAGTGAGTAAAACTGTTTATGAACTTTAAGTATTAACCTGACTACTCTTATTGCTTGAATTCTTTTTTCAATGTTTATCATAATACTAAAGTCATACGTGAAAACGCAGGGTTGCCAAATACACCAAACCTTTTTTGTACGACAACCTGTATGGACAAAACCTAATGCAACTGCAAGTATACCAACTTAATGATCTTTGACAATATGTATATAGAGTTTATATATGTATCTCTTCTCAATCAGTAATATGGACTAAGGAGTCCGTGAACCTGATTGTTAAGAAGAATACTTGGACGACGCCAAAAATAAATATGCAAGATTTATTTAGTCGTATCCAAATAATCCAATCGGAATTATTCCAAGTGATTAAACTTGTTATCTATCTTTCAAGATACAAATTTACAATAAACTAGCCTTGTAATTAATTGCAGTTAGGCGGACGTATCTACTTAGATTGATTATGTACAAACCTGTGTAAATCCATATTATAAAGATAAACAATATAATGCAGAAAAGGGAAAACACAAGACACCAGAAGTTTTGTTAACGAGGAAACCCCAACTGCAAAAGAATCCCGGGACCTTGTCAAATTTGAACACCAAATTGTATTAAGCCGCTGCAGACACTAGCATACTTCATACTGGAATGTAGTCGAGACCGAATCCACCCTCAATGCGATTCAGTTATAATCGCGCTCCTTACGTCTTTTGAATCTCGCAAGGTTCTACGCAATTGATTCCCTTAACGGACGTCCTTTACAGCCTAAGAGTTGCTTCAACCTCAGTGAGTACTTTTGACACCAATATGCCTCTAACATATAAGCCTATTTAATTTCCCTTTAGATCAAAGATCAATGCTTGGAAATCTAATAAAGAATCCGTAAATTTCAAAATTTAGAACACTTACACTCACTTAGATGATAATCTTGTATCTTTTACCACCTCTCAAGAATAATCTTCAAAAAATCAAAGAGCATCTTTATTTATAAATTTTCAAGACTGGGGGTTGCTTAGAATTCAATCTAAGATAACTTGAGAATCAAGCTAACACTTTCACTGTTTAGATGAAACTCTAGTTAGGGTTTCAATTAAAAGATGTGAGAATTAATCTTTAAAATACAATGGAAGAATATACAAAGTGATTTAGTTACAAAACCGTGTATAATGACCGTTTTGATTTGGAAAATGTGCCTTCAAACTATAAGCAAGATGATGTTTATTTAAACACTCAAGAGTTTAATCATGATGCACAAACATAAGTATTCTACTGATCAATGAAGTCTTAGAAGTGTTTAAGAGAGTCATAACAATGCTAAACATATTTAGAAAATAATTCTTTGAACATATGTTAAATTCTACTGGGACCGTTGGTGAAATGGTTCGTGAACTGCAAGGCTAAAGTTCACAAGTCAATGATCTACGGTTCGTAAACTGGGATTGCCAACCCTACTCGGCTTGAGAACTCATATGTACACTATACGGGAACTGGGTTCGCCGACGGTACTCGGTTTATGAACTCAGATGGACACAGTTCGCCAAGATTAAACCTTATATACCAACACCAAAAATTCAGTTCACCACGGTTATTGAATTGTTCCCAACTGAACTTGCGGTTTGCGAACTGGTTCGCCAATCTTCCTTACTCGGCTCGTGAACCGGGATTGCCAACCGTACTCGGCTTAAGAACTCATATAAACACTATACGAGAATTGGGTTCGCCAACGGTACTCGGTTTATGAACTCAGATGGACACAATTTGCCAACTGGATTCGCCCACATTAAGCCTTTTATACCAACACCAAATATTTAGTTGACCATGGTTTGTGAATTGTTTCCAACTGAACTTGCGGTTTGCGAACTGGTTGGCCAACCTTCCCTGAGCAGAAATATCATAAATTCATGAATTTCTCTCTTATGATATTTGAAAAGTTCTCAAATAAAATCACTTATATGGATGATTTTTCAATTGATCCACAAATTAATTCTCGTACAATAAATTGTTTCGAACTAATATTTTTAGGGACCTTTGAACATCTATGCTTGAATCATATTTCAAAGTTTTTAATAAGACAAGCTTGACTCAAAATTTCTTCTTTGTAAATATACTAACAGTCATACAACATAGTCTCAACAGATAGAATGATAAGATAGTGAAAAAAATAGAATGGTTTAGTTTTCATATACCCGATAAAAAAGAAGTTCTCCAAATGTCTTCATCGATCTTCAGTCTTTGAGGGTTATGTCTGATACTCAACTACCAAATACTAACCTAGTACGAGACTTGACTTAGTATACTATGAAAAGACGAGGGTACCCAAATATACCTCAATCTAAAACTTTTCCACCTATAAGTCCCTTCTCCGAAAGTGATTGTCTATGGACTGAGTCGAGACAATACAACAATTCGGTTCACACTTCGTGTGATCGTCTATCGACACGAGATCGGGACAATACAACAACGAAGTATGTTTACTTGATAAAAGGTTTGGACTTAACCAAACACAATAGGATTGCTTATCAAGTAAATAGGAATTAACGTTTGTGTAATTTACTTTAAATTATAATAACAATAATTATAATTGCAGAAAATAAAAGTAAATGACACAACAAGATTTTGTTAACGAGGAAACCGCAAATGCAGAATAACCCCGGGACCTTGTCCAGAATTGAATACTCTCAGGATTAAGCCGCTATACAAAATCAAACCAGCTTCGTATAGTTGAGACCAAGCAACTAAACCTATAGTTCACCTAGTTTCGTCTGTATTCCCACGCCTCCGACCTGTAATAAGTCACGTACGTGGAACAATTCCTTTGGTTCGTATTCCAAACAGTAAAGAAATAACAAATCTGTTTGGTATCAACTCTTTTCAACCAAATGATATGAGTTCGACAAAGGCTCTTCTGTTTATCTCAATAAACTCCTTCGTCAGGTTCTTAGATCTATCTTATTTATCAACAACCGAAGTAATTGTTAAGATTTTGCAATCAATACTTTTAATTACGAAGAATTGTATTGATGCCGATTTACACAACTAATCAATCGAATCTATCACAAGGATAAACCGATTATAGTTGGATCCTCTTTTACCGAAACAAGTATTGTGCACACCAAAAATTCTGAATCCCAAATCAGAAATCTTCAAAGTCTTCTTTGTCTTCAAATCTTCTTAGATATTCAATAAACACATGCACACAATTAACTTGAATATCTTGTGATCAATCACGCACAGAACGGAGTCTATTAACAATGGATTATCACAAGACGTCTTTAGATCTACAAACAGTCTAAAGATCCCCATCGAAACTTCGATCTAGTTTGAGTGAATCTTATATCAGAAGAGAAGATTTTAAAGCATAAACAAACTAGGTGCGATCAAAGTTCAACCACCGTTACTCAATCAAATCAATCGAAAACAAACGATAAACCGCAATTATCTAGTTTCCAACCAACGGTAATAATAGAGCTTCTCAATCCCAAAGAAGACTTTAAACTGAGCGGCCGTAAGAGATTTCGCCTAATTAGGTTACTCTCCTCTCCGAATAGGCGGCTTCGCCAGTAGCAGCACAACTGAGATAGTTCTTTCTGTACGAGGATTGGTTTGCACGAAATGCAAACTTTCATATTTATAGACCAAGGAAGTTTGGACACCAAGGAATTTCCAAAACCGAAAATATTTTCA
This sequence comes from Papaver somniferum, assembly GCF_003573695.1. Lineage (NCBI taxonomy): Eukaryota > Viridiplantae > Streptophyta > Magnoliopsida > Ranunculales > Papaveraceae > Papaver > Papaver somniferum. The sequence goes on along the minus strand of NW_020651082.1, from coordinate 2,487,884 downwards.
AGATATCAATATATTCCAGATTCGGTTTCCATAATTCCTGGAAATGCTTTGTCCAAAATAATGACCGAAAATCTCTTGGAAAATCTCCAACTAGTAAATGCACATTACTAATTTTCATTTTCCTAAAATAAAATTAAAAACCTTAAATAAAAGATTCTTAATTTATTTTATTCAATCTTGGATTTTTTCCTTTAGCTATTAAGAAATAACTTTGAACAATTAAAGATAAGCGTTACTGCACATGTTCAAAGTATGTCGACATCCTTACTTTGTAAGTCCTCTTTCATACTTACAATCTTAAAACCGATATTCCACACTTCCAAACAAGTTTATAATTGGTTCATCTGACTTTCAAGAACTACGTGATTGATCAAGCACACTCAATCACAAATCATGGATTTAACGGTTTCACCAAAACAAGTTTCGGTTCTACCTCCATGTGAGTACTGTGCATAGTCACACTAGCTTTCCAAAAATTCGGTTGACTAGGTACTAGGATCGGTTCCCCATATATATATGGTATCTAACTTGTACTTGCTGCACATGTCCATAGGATCGGTTCCCCTTTCTGCTAAAAACTTGTTGCACCTCATACAAGGATTGATTCCCCTTTGTGATAGGTTGCACCTATTAATAGGATCGGTTCCCTTTTACCCAGAGTTGGTCATACCAATAACACAAAATCGATCATACCATCTCAGGTGATTACTTAAGATCGGTTTCACTAATAAAAGTCATACCAATACAAAAGTCAGGCCTTTGTGAATAGTTTTACCAAGAACATAAACAATTCATGAGCGGTTATACTAATCACACATATTGGTAGTTCAAAAGATATGCAATGAATAACAATACCAATAATGCCTGGCGATTTCTCTTTCGATTCACAAAACAAGTTCATGAATTTACTTCCTGAAAACAAATGTAAGACATTGTTTCCTAGGGTGAAATCTTCACCTTATACCCATACATAATCACAATAGCATTTAAACGATGATGTCGATGTCTTATCTATAAATTTTAATGGTTAAGAAATAAACCTCGTATTGTATTCATTAATACTATGTCTAACTAGAGTATAATCATTCATGCTTCGCAGTTTTGTTTTCAATATGCACGACTTGAAAGCTACGTTAGGGAATGAAACAGTTCAAGTTAGGGCTGTTCATGGTCGGTTTTGGTTCGGTTTCTAGCCAAACCAAAACCGAAACCAATACTATTGGTTTCTAAAAATCTAAACCAAACCAATCCATTAACCATTGGTTTGGTTTCCAAATGGTTCCAGTTGGTTTCGGTTTGTCCCAGTGGTTTTTGGTTAACCAATAATTATGTCAAACCAAAAAAAAAAAAAAGAACACAAATCTACATATAAAAAATCGTAGTTGCCGATAGTATTGGTTTACACAAATTTACAGAGAAAAAAATAAAAAAATATCAAGAATAGTTAAAGCTTACTCTAATTCTAGAGATCAAAAGAAGATATATAATATATCTTAATTTAGTTATTGACATATAAAAAAGAAGGAAGACGGGAAGAAAAAAGTCGAGTAGCAGCGGCTGTAGTTGGGGGTGGAGAAGGGAGGCGACTGAGAGAAGGAGAAAGAGAAAGAGGGAGAGTATCATAATGAAATATTAGTTTTAGGGTTTCTATTTATCCTCTAAATCAACGGGTAGAATCTAATACTTGTAAATTAGAGGTAGAAACTAAGTTTAAAAATTAATCGGTTTTCTAATGGTTTTTGGTTCGGTTTTAGAGGTCAAACCAAACCAAAACCAACACTATCGGTTTTCCACTTTCTACACCGTAACCAATCCATTAGTAAATGGTTCGGTTCGGTTTCTTCCTAATTGGTCTGGTTTGGTCCGATTCCAGCGAAAAACCGAAACCATGTTCAGCCCTAGTTCAAGTCAAATATCACTAACCTCAAGTGGAAGGATGATGTTGTCGTTGTAGCTCCTTACTTCTTCACTTCTTCAAGTCTTCGCAATACTTGTTGAAAAAGCGGGGGGTATAACAACCACACCCAATAATTTTTTTGGCAATCTGTATGGACTAACTCCAATATACTTTCAAGAGAATCAACTAGACAGTCAGACTCAATCTTAAGAAAAGTATATCAATGAGTTATATCTCAATTTTTCAATTCAATCCGCGATCAAAGAAATAGGAATTTGTGAGCCCGATTGAATATAATAAATAACTTGGACGGTATCAAAAACCAATATCCAAGTGTCAATCAATTTAATCAACAACCCAAAGGTCGGATTCACAGTTGATTGATCTTACGTACAACCTGTGATATTTCAACTATATAAACAAATATAATGCGGAAAAAAATAACACAGACACCAGAAATTTTGTTAACGAGGAAACCGCAAATGCAAAAAAAAAACGGGACCTAGTCCAGAATAAACACACACTGATTATAAGTTGTTACACCAATTTCCTACTACCTATTCGGACTAGATGTAATACCTGTTTCATTTGCATTCAAGCACTTATAGAACTCCTAGCACAACACTAATTGTCTTTAGGAATTATTCTCGTAAATCTTCTAGTAGAACCCAAGGCTCTCTTTATAAGATACAACAACACGATTGATACGATTCGATCTTTTGTTTGCACAAAGTATCGGTTTGATTTCCCTTTAGATGTGAATCAAGGTTTTTGAAATCTTGTGTTTTTTTTTAACAACTACCAAATAAAAAGTAGTGAAATGAACTTGTAGATTAGGGTTTTAACTTACAATCAGTATGCGTACTCACAAGAAGTCCGTGAACCTGATTTTCGTAAGTGAACTTGGGTGATTCCAAAGATCAATTTCCAAGTTAAGAAAACCCTAATAATTTACAACTAGATAAATCTAGAGATATCTTGTTTAAAACTTCTTAAGGATTTTTACGAGATACCTTAATCGAAGTTTTCTTTCTAGCTTCCGATTTCGACTAACAATTGTTGGTATACAATTGGAAACTGAAATCTATCAAAACCCAGGGTTTATGATCAACAACTCTTGAATGGTTTTATATCAGAAGAGAAAACCTTAGAATAGACAAGAAGTGAAAAACCTAGATTACAAGTTGTATAATCAATCACGAAGATTAAATCCAACTCGGCTATGTGATCCCCAATACAAAGACTTTTATCTCACTCTTGTTCACGAAAAACAGAAGACATGGAAAACAACCTTATGAAGCTTACACCAATTTTCCAAAAAGGATAAAAAAACGTGTATACTCACGAACCCTTTATTTATAGTGAAAGGTAGCTTGAAATCTAAGCAAAGATATTTTCCTTTTTCAAGACTCTCCTAAATTTGGGAGTCTTTCCTAAGTTACAACTCTTGCCAAAATAATTAAATTAGCAAATATTGTATTTATGTAAATAAATCACATTTTAACTTATGAAGGAATTAAGAGTTATCACAAACACTTTAATATGGTAATCAAATATGTTTGGATTAATAGCCATCTTGCCTAGATAAGGAAACATCACCAATTTGACTAAAAAAGACTTCTAGTCACGTAATTGGGCCCAAGTCCGTGAACCGTTACAAGCAGTCCATCGATTGTTTCCTACTAACGAACTGTAACAATTTCAACAACACTTATAATTGTTACTTTAATAAATCACTCATAACTTCATCGTTATAACTCGGAATTGAGTGATTCTTGGCTAGTTGAATTCGTAAGCTCATTCACTATAACATGAGAACCTTTCTAGGGATAAAGGTTATTGTCACATAAGTTGTGGCTCAAATAATCTTGAGTATATATATATATATACATAAGTATACATTTACCGTCATAAGGAATTGTTCCATAGAGTGAGCATTTGTTTCGATAGACTAGTAAGGTATAATTGAACAAGAATCCAAATGAAATAAATTGCCACATACCTTTATTGATGAAGTCCTTGTTGATGTCTTCTTGTAGTCTTCAAACTTCATCCGTCAAGGATAGCTTCGATTCTGCTTCTTAGACTTAATCTAGTCTGAAACTAACTATAGTATACTAAATCAAGAATTCATTTTGGAAACTAAAATTGACAACTAACTTGACATACCAAAGCTAGTGGGTTCAACCGAGCAATGCTCTAACACTTGTAATGTATCATATCCTAAGACTTTCAAGCTAACCTATACGAAGTTGACTCTAGTACATAATCAAGCGACTCTTAAATGAGTTTTGGCTCACTAAAATATGACAACCAAACTTGACATACCAACGCTTGGTGCGCTTAACCGACCTATGCTCTAACAACCTCCCCCTTTGTCAATTTTAGTGAAAAAATTCTTACATCATATGAATAAACAAATTACAAGAATTCATTACACATACGCTTGATTCCCGAATTCACCAGCACAATAACCTGTATACATTCAATCCTTAAATGTCGTTGTTGACATTATAATAACAAAGCTAATACTCCTCCGAAAGATAAGATAGGTAGATTTTATCAATCCGCACGTCTTTGTTATTTCCTTTGTGAAAAGGCGAGGGTACCCAAATATACCTCAAGCTAAAACTTTTCCTACCTATAAGTCCTTTCTCCGAAAGTGATTGTCTATGGAATGAGTCGAGACAATGCAACTAATCGGTTTACACTTCGTGTGATCGTCTATGGATATGAGATCGAGACAATACAACAACGAAGTATGTTTACTTGATAAAAAGGTTCGGACTTAACCAAACATAATAGGATTGCTTATCAAGTAAATAGGAATTGACTTTTGTGTAATTTACTTTAATTATAATAAAACAATTATAATGCGGAAATATGAAGTAAATGACACAACAAGATTTTGTTAACGAGGAAACCGCAAATGCAGAAAAACCCCGGGACCTTGTCCAGAATTGAATACTCTCGGGATTAAGCCGCTACACAAAATTAAACCAACTTATTATAGTTGAGACCAAGCAATTAAACCTATAGTTCAACTAGTTCCGTCTGTATTCCCACGCCTCCAACTTATGAATAAGTCACGTACTTGGAACAATTCCTTTGGTTCTAAACATTAAAGGAACAACAAATCTGTTTGGTATCAACTCTATTCAACCAAGTGATGTGAGTCGGACAAAGGCTCTTCTGTTTATCTTAACATATACTCCTTTGTCGGGTTCTTAGATCTATCTTATGTTCAACTACCAAAGGTAATTGTTAAGATTTTGCAATAAATACTTTTAATCACAAGGAATTGTGTTGATGCCGATCTACACAACTAATCAATCCAATCTACCACAAGGATAAACCGATTATAGTTGGATCCTCTTATACCGAAACAAGTATTGTGCACACCAAAGATTATATATGAACCCCAAATCAGAAATCTTCAATATCTTATTTGTCTTAAATTCTTCTTAGATCTTCAATAAACACCTGCACACAACAACTTGAATCTCTTGTGATTAATCACGCACAGAACAGAGTTTGTTAACAATGGATTATCACAAGATCGTCTTTAGTACTAACAACAGTCTAAAGATCCCTGTAGAAACTTCGATCTAGTTTGAGTGAATCTTATATCAGAAGAGAAGATTCTCAAGCATAAACAAATTAGGTTCAATCAAAGTTCAACCACCGTTAGTCAATCAAATCAATCGAAAACACAAGATAAACCGCAATTATCTAGTTTCCCACCAACGGTACTCGTAGAGATTCTCAATCCCAAAGAAGACTTTAAACTGAGCGGTCGTAAGAGATTTCGCCTAATTAGGTTACTCTCCTCTCCGAATAGGCGGCTACACCAGTAACAACACAACCGAGGAAGTTTGTTGTCACGAAGGATTAGTTTGCTAGAAATGCAAACTTCAAGTACTTATAGACAAGGAAGTTTGGACACCAAGGAATTTCCAAAACCGAAAATATTCTCAAAGATATTCAATATATTCCAAATTTGGTTTCCATAATTCCTGGAAATGCTCTGTCCAAAATAATGACGGAAAATCTCTTTGGAAAATCTCAACTAGTAAATGCACATTACTAATTCTCGTTTTCCTAAAATAGAATTAACAACCTTAAATAAAAGATTCTTAACTTATTTATGTTTTGATCCTGGGATTTTCTTCCCGTAGCTATAAAGGAATAACTTTGGACAATAAAAGATAAACATTATTGTACGTGTTCAAAGTATGTCGACATCGTTACTTTGTAAGTCCTTTTTCATACTTACAACCTTGAAACCGATTTGCCACACTTCCAAACAAGTTTAGAATTGGTTCATCTGACTTTTAAGAACTATGTGATTGATCAAGAACACTCAATCACAAATCATGGGTTTAACAGTTCTACCAAAATAAGTTTCGGTTCTACCTCTATTTGAGTATTGTGCATAGTCACACTAGCTTTCCAAAATTCGTTTGACTAGGTACTAGGATCGGTTCCCCACATATATATGGTATCTAACTTATATGTGTTGCACATGTGCATATGATCGGTTCCCCTTTGCCTAAAAACGTGTTACACATGTCCATAGGATCGGTTCTCCTTTCTGCTACAAACTTGCTGCACCTCATACAAGGATCGATTCTCCTTTGTGATGTGTTACATCTCTTCATAGGATCGGTTCCCCTTTACCCAGATTCGGTTCAACAAATCACAAACTCGATCATACCATCTCAGGTGATTACTTAAGATCGGTTTCACTGATAAAAAGTCATACCAATACATAAGTCAGGCCTTTGTGGATAGTTTTACCAAGAACACAAACAAGTCGTGAGCGGTTATACTAAATCACACATATTGGATGTTCACAAGATATGCAATGAATAACAATCCCAATAACGCCTGGCGATTTCCTTTTCGATTCATAAACAAGTTTATGAACTTACTTCCTTACAACACATGTAAAAACATTGTTTCCTAGGATGAAATCCTCACCTCATACCCATACATAATCACGATAGCATTTAAACGATTATATCGATGTCTTATCTACAAAGTTTAATGGTTAAGCAATAAACTTCATATTGTATTCCTTAATACTATGTATATCTAGAGTGTTCATGCTTCGCAGTTTCATTTTCAATATGCACGACTTGAAAGATGCGTTAGGGAATGAAACAGTTCAAGTCAAACATCAATAACCTTAAGTGGAAGGATTATGTTGTCGTTGTAGCTCCTTACTTCTTCACTTCTTCAAGTCTTCGCAATACTTGTAATGTCTCATATCCTAATACTTTCAAGCTAACCTATACGAAGTTGACTCTAGTACATAATCAAGCGACTCTTAAATGAGTTTTGTCTCACTAAAATATGATAACCAAACTTGACATACCAACGCTTGGTGGGTTCAAACGAGCTACGCTCAAACATATTATAAACCAAAAAATAGTTTTGATCATCTAACACTGAAAACAAGCTTGAGATAGCAAAACTTATAGGTTCAACTGAGCATTTATCTACCAATACGACGTATTTTAGTACATAGAATGATAGATAATATTGTATGATAGTAAGTCTCCACATAGCTTTGTTGATGAAGTTTTCGTTGACGCCGTCGTTCTTCGGTCTTCAATCTCCGAGAACGATTGGTGAATTCTCATACTCAAATACCATGGTTTGTTCCTACCCCGAAACTGACTTTAGTGAACTATAAATCAAGATATAGTTCTTATCAAATAAATATAACAACAAGCTTGATATACCAAAACTTGTGAGTTTGACCGAACGATGATCTAATAGTCGCCAAATAAAGCTGGGCATATATATTAGTATCCATCCAGGTCAAGTGTTCACGTTTACAATATCAGAAACTTAGTAAATGATATCCAAAATTCTACGTACATAGGAATACTCGACTTTATCCTTCATTACATATTTTTCTTTTCTCAAAAAAAAAATAAAAAAATAAATCTCATTTTACCTTGGATTAGTGTTCTATGTCAAATTTTAGCATGATGTTAGAGAGGGTTGTCGTGTATTCAAGATTGGATCTATTGGCAATATTGATTTGGAATCTATCTATCAATGAATTTAAGTAACTAATTCCAATTGTTATGTTATAAATTCAAATTTTGTTATAATTATGACTTTTTTTGAAGCAATCATGAAATGTTGATGTTAATTTGATTATTTATATTGTATTTGAGTCAATCGTGGACATAAACATATTAAAAACATCATGATTGTTACTTATGTGTGTGATGAATTGTTGATAAATTGATAGGAGCATGACGAGTTAGTTTCCGGAAAATTATGTTTTGAAATTACTTGAGGTTTTTTTTTCTTTTTTTTGTTGAGTTATTTGGTGTAAGTTAGTTTACCAATTTGTCATATTTAGTTTTGTAAGAGGGTGAAAATATGGATTTTGTGTGTTGCCATGCCTTAATGTTACAAGTTAATGGTTACTTACCAGGTCAAAAGAAGATACCAGAATTTAGGGGGAAAAATGTGACGTGCCAGCACGTTTATGGTGCCGACCATCATGTTAAATCCGTACGTCACATCACACCGATTTGGCACGATATATACGACACAACATAGTAGCTTCGTATCTTGTGTTGTACCAAAATATTCGATATTTTGACACAAGTCATACGCAGCACAACTTGCACAACACATTAAGAATATACGACACAACATGGCATATTGTTTCACGAATTGTCGTTATTACAGCCCATTTGGTTCATTCTATTTGTATTATGTTGACTAGTAATTTTATTATGTTAAGTAATCTTTGTAAGTAATACATAAATTCTAAAATGAGTTTCAAAAGATATGAAATTCTTGTTGTAAATGTATTGTTTCCGACTGTTCTTTCACCGTGGATTTGTTATCATGTAAAATCACCGACATGTTGATTTCGAGGTAACTCAATTTCGGATGATATATAGTAAATATCATTACATTTAAATTTTATTTAGTTTTTGCCAAGTTTATCTTATGTGTCATGTCATTCGGCTTTCCGTTTGGAGTAAATCTAATACGCATATCCAACGTGGTCAATCTCGGCTGATATCTCACCGAGAATCTCGGTTTTTATCCATGGCCGAGACGAGTTGTTTAATCTCGATAAGACGAGATTTGACAGATAAACTCACCGAGATGACCGAGATTTCAACGAGATGCGACTGGGATCTCGCGCGGCATTCCATCGAGATGCGGACGAAATCTAACTGATTCAAGTTTTACATATGAAAATTTCGTGATAAAAAATCGAACCCAACACTAAGAAACTCAACAACAACAAAAAAAAAGTATAATTTTCTTAAAATACAACATTGTTTCTTCATGTCAGTCTATACAAGTTTAACATATATAAGTGTGCAAAATAGTATTTTATATCACAGGTATAAAATTTGAAAATAAAGATTCCAAAATTTTACCGATAATCTCTCCGAGATAATATTATCTCAGTGCCTAGGTAACAACCGACACAGACACAGATCCGGGATTGACCACGTTGTGCAGTGTGTATGCCTTAAAATACTGTTTATACAATTATCCAAAATAGATTTATTTAAACAGAAAAACAAGTTTTAGTTCTTTACCAAAACAAATTCCAGAGTTTTAGAGTGGTCGACAGAAAAGCTAAGGATATACCAATATTGGTGTACTAATTATGGACCATCAAAATTTAGCCATTGAATATTGTTATGGCCCATTCAGGTTTTAAAACCCCTAACTCTACCCACTCATGTGGTGGAGGGAAGGTGGACCAAATTGGTTCACCCTAGCACTTTCGGTGTGTCGATGACACCCGGTGTAAATACGATGATTAGTTGTCATAAGAATCTGACAACCTTGAGAAAAACAACAGGTGCAAAACGAAAATTACATTTGAAAATGGTAGTACACTATTACCTGCTTGCCGGCTTATAGCAATTATCTTGAAGCTACCGTGATCAGATCAAATAGCATGGCAGCAAGAATAGGCAGGATTGATTTTTCTTTTCTTTGTTCTTTTTTATGTTTTTTTTTTCAATAAGTCTAGATTCACCGTGATTTTTTCACGGTGATATCCGTGCAAGACACAAAAAATAGTGGGATCCACTGAAAAACAAAACTCCATCCCCTTTCTTTTCCTGGTGGGGTTTTCGGGGCTGTGAGTATCGGTGAATTTTCGGTGGAGAATTCACGGCATGCGTAGCATCAGTGTTTCTTTTTAGGACCCCTGGTATGAAAACTAGAAGTACCGACTGATGAGGAAGAGGGAGGACCAAGTATGAATAGGATGTTGTCAAAACACTTTCATTTCATGGGAAGCTACAAGGATCAAACAAAAGAAAATTCCTTGTTTTCTTATTAAAAAAGTTAAATAATAAATTTCCTAGTCAACTCAGTTGGTTCAATTGATTTATACAGACAGATACAACAATACCATTTGGATAATGTAGTTCATCCGTTAATTTTGTAATTAATTAAGAATAATAATTGTTCTTCTATTATCATAAGCAGCGTCATAATGAATCATAGATTTTACGACCAATTTTGTTTTTGTTTTTCTTCTGTAGCTTTTTTGGTTAGGATCTAGAGTCCAGGTTGGCAAAAAAAAAAATTGGGCGTGTTGTCATTCCAGCGACAAGATAAATTCAAATTGCAGGATCCGGTTTCCCTGCTGTATAACTGGCTTGAAATTATTTCTTGTATGCAACTTGACATGAGTCACAAAGTAGAAGACAAGAATGATGCGTTTGGTAATCTGCATGTGAAGTCATCAATTCGTTGATATTAAAGTGATACTAAAATTTGTGGTTGCTTGATCCAATGGATTTGGTATATAAAAATAGAAAGCAAGTGATGGGCATTTAAGGGTGTTTTGTGCTATTGCTTTGGAGCTTGGTTATAGCTTGTTATGTGTGGCACCAGATAGTGTGGATGAGACTGTAATCTTGGTTATACCTTAGGTTATTCTTCTTAGTCTGGGGCCTAATGTATTTATTTGGGTACACTTTTCTTCAAACAACCTACAGAAGAGGGTGTAGTCCTGGGGCTGTCAACGGGTACTCGATTACTCGGCATCGAACTGGTCCCGGGAGTATCGGATCCGGTTCCGGATTCCAGGATTGGATCCATACGTAAAATCACTACCCGGCGGGTAGACCCGTTAGGAACCGTTAAACTTTCGGGTCTCAATGGGTACCCGAATATTTACCTTTTACTTGTTAATTTTGTACGAAATGGAAGGATTTCGTATGGTTTCGCTTAAATTTTTTTCATTCTTCCTTTATCTTCTTATGTTTAATCTTCATTAGAACATTGAGATAGGTATGATATGAAAAATTATCATATTCAAGCCAACATAAAAAATACAAAAATAGATTATCAAAAAATATAGTTGATTTTAGAGGACCCGATAAATACCCAGACGCGACGTGTATTCAAGGTTTTGATCGGGTCTGGTTTCGGGTCGATTAATTTAGGATCCGGACCCGGAACCGACTAAAATTACCGATTCTGGTTCCGGTTAGTATACTATCCGAACCCGATTGGACCCGTTGACACCATTAAAAGAAACCTTAATAACTCTAACACAAATACAAAATCATAATCATTTATATTAACAAATACAAAATCTTTAATCAATACTCTTTTTTTTTTCATTCCATCAAAATCAAAAACTAAAACTTAATAACAAACAACAATTGAATTCTCATTTTTTTGGGTTTGGAAGGAATATTCGTCGATAAACAACTAAAGTGATTGAGTTAATCCCTTTAACATGTTCCTTTTATGAAAAACTCAATAATGACTTAATTATGAATCTCTCAAATTTCCTCGTCAAATTTTCTGAAAATAATCAACCAAAATCGGTTTATGTGTGTATTAGCGTAAACCGAGCATCACATAAACCAAGAATCGGTTTATGCATATGTATAATAAAAACCAATTCCTTGTAAGATCAACCACAATCGGTTTACACTAACGCGTACATAAACCATTTCTCGGTTCAAGTTTGGAATTATAGAGAAATCAAGAATCGGTCTTTATGTCCCTCACATATAAACCGATTATGAAAAGATAGCTATTTCCAATTATTCACAACCGGGCCATACATGTCTCTATATAATCCGATTATTGCCTCAGACGACTATTTTATTTTGAGATTATAGACGCTGGTCCCTTGTGTATATAAATAGGATAACCTATTCTCTATTATACACTACCTTATTCAAAAAAATCTTTCTCCATTGTTCATTTTTTCATTCGAAGACGTCAAATCCATCATCATCAAATACCAATTCAGACGAACACATACTTATAAGTGTTAGGATTAAGACCTTAGAATTAACCTCTTCACAAGACACAAGTTCTTTGGATCACGTTGAACTAAAGAAAACAAAAAAACAAGATGCATGAAACAAAAACAAAGACACAAGATTTAACGTGGTTCAGCTATATGCTTACGTCAACAAACGGCTATGATGAACTCTTATTATATGATAGATTTACAGAGAATAAAACCTTAACGATTGATGAATCAATCAACAAACTATGACCAGCAAAATGTTATTCACAAACCATAAAGAATTCTCTATGAACAAAACATTCTAAAACCTAAAATTCTCTAGTTATGAGAACTCTTCTCTAAATTGTATTGTGTATGTTTCCCTAAGACTTGTACGCCTATTTATATTGAACACGCAGGGGATACCAAAATACAGCACCAACTTTTTCTTGGGCAACATGTATGGACAAACTTAAATACATTTCTGAGAGTTCAACTTAGTGAATCTCAACCAAGGAATAATATGTATAGGTATATCTTTTTCTCCCATAATCAGAAAGTTTACAGAGACAAGTCTGTAAACCTGATTTGTGCATGAGAGTTCTTGGACGATTCCAAAGATCAATGTTCAATAATCAATCAAGTCGTATCCAACAAACAATGATGAATGTATCTACTTTGATTAATTAACGTACAACCGGTGATATTTAAATTATAATGATAAACAATCTAATGTGGAAAAGAAATAACACAGGCACCAGAAATTTTGTTAACGAGGAAACTGCAAATGCAGAAAAACCCCGGCACCTAGACCAGATTGAACACCAAACTGTGTTAAGCCGCTATATACACTAGCCTACTACCAATTAACTTCAGACTGGAATGTAGTTGAGACCAAATTAAACCCTCATAACAATTCAGTTACAGTCGCGCTCCTTACGCCTCTTGAACCCCAACAAGACTCCTCGCAAATGATTCCCTTAGCTGACATCTTTTAAAACCTAAAAGTTGCTTCAACTCAATTGAAGACTTTAAACCAATATGCCTCTCACATAAAAGCATATATCGTAGATTAAGGTGGGACTGGAAATCGATAGCAATAGACAAAGTCTATATAACCTCAAAATATGGATTTATGCTTCCCGAAGAGCAGCCTAGATTATTATTCACTGCATAACTATTAAACTTGTGGATTCAAAAAAGTCTGAGACGAAAAGAACTTTGTGATTTATATCTATCTTGATTGATGGAGTAAGCTCAACAATCGATCAAGATCAGGATACTCGTGCTATCAAGATCACGATAGTTTGACCCGACTTCACGAATCCCTATGAAGTCTTTGTAGTCGTTAATCCCTAAAAAGGTTTTAGGAAGATGACGACTATAATTTAAAACTAGGACACATCAAAAAAGTAGTGCCGGGATTCAAAGATCTCAGTTGCTTGAGGTTCCCCTTTTATAGACTTTCAAACCATAGGTTGCTTTAGGTTTGAGCTAAGATAACTTTGGAACCAAGCAATCAATATCCACCATTAGATGAATCTTTAAAATGTTTTGACATATCAAGATATACACTCTGGTTAGGATGAACCGTAACCGAACTGTGTACAAATACATTATTCATAAACGGTAGGCCTAAACTAGCCGATTGAACTATAAGCTTAATCATTTTCATAAACACTTAAGACTTTAAGTTTGAATCAGATCCATAGTTTATAATGTGATTAATCATGTCTATATAGTGTTCTTTTAAACTTATTCAAACGCTAATTATCTCACATAAATAGTTTTATGTGCATCTGATAGTATTCGACATGGCAATTACGTGTACTTCAACCTAGTTCGTGACTATATTTGTCATGGTAAATGTACTGGATATGTGTACCCTTTAGACAAATATAAGTTCCAGAACATACATAAGTTTTTCGGTTTGCATGCCAGGTATGGATACCACACCGATTTTAGAACCAACAGTTGTTTTTCGGTATGCATACTAGGTATGCGTACCATTCCAGGTCACAAGTTCACCGACTTTTTGTGGTATGGATACTAGGTATGCGTACCACTACGTCGTTTCCGAAGTATAGCTTCGCCGGTATGTGTACTAGGTATATGTATTATGGATCCGGACATATAACATTTTTCCCAGTTTATGGAACTGGTGTGCATACTGTCCCGTATCTAGATTTTCAGTACTTCTATATTTCTCTCTAGATCGATTTGAAATATTCTCAAATAACATCCATGATGCGTTATCACTTTTCCAGGCTATTTTCGAATGATAATCTTGAATCACAGTTTAGATTACAAACAGTAAATTGTTCTTAACCGAAATTCATCAATTATGAATAAATGTTCATTAAGCTTAGTCATATATATAATCCGCGACAACGTCTCATAGATAGAAAGATGAATATAACTTGAGAAATAGGTGGTTCATTATTCACTTACCTTTTGTTGAAGAAGTTCTCCAAAATATTCGGTTGATCTTTGCCTTCAAACGGTATAACGCAATGATGACTGTCGTGATATCCGCTTCTCAACTACACTTTTATCCTAATCCGAGACTTAACTAATTGTAGACTAGAAATCAAGATATAGTTTTGACAACTAAATTTGGCAACAATCTTGAGATAGCAACACTTGTGAGTTCGACCGAGTAATGCTCCAAACAATCTCCCCCTTTGTTAATTTTTGTGACAAAGCTATCAATACATGTGGATAAAAACAAAGCTCTGAAAACTCCTTGAATCCATCATGCTTGATTTTCTTGGTTTCTTCAAATCCTTGAATTCTTCTTGACTTAAAGTTGCAAAGATTTTAAATGTGTTCAACTCAGCATCGTTGTTGTTGAAGATCCGTAGCAATAACAACTTTGAAAACAATTATTCTCAATCGTCGTCATAGAGAAACATAGTATTATTATGTTTTCCAAAGTTCAATTGTATCACAACTTTGAAGTAATACCAAGGTGATATTTTTCTCCCACTTAATCAATACTTACATCTTTTGCATAATATGTGAAATGTATAGATATTGATTCACTCCCCTTACATAATGATACGTAAACCATATGTATATAGTGCGAAACTACTAATTAGTTCTCCCACTTTTTGTCAATAAAATTGGCAAAGGTACGAAAATCATGGGATCGTAATGAATTCAACCAAAAGATGCTTCAACATTTAAGGAAGTTCGAGATAATACATAATAACATAGTTAATATGTAACTCCTTATATCAACTTTATTTAGTTGATATTACATAGTATGAAATGCTTAACGCTCATCTAGGAGATTTAAGATACAAGCATCCCCTTTAAATTCCAGTTACGAACAAGGAGATAATTTAACGCTTATCACACATATTTATATCTTGAACATCGACTTAAATTAACTTCAACGCAGTTACGAACAAGGAGATAATTTTAATCGGTATGACTCAACATAAGAAAATCTTACGGAGTGTATAGTGCAGTAATAACACAAAAGTGTGATCACAAGTAGATCGATACTGCAAGAAAATTCTCAAAGATTTTATTTTAATTTTAATTTATAAAAAAACGTAATAAATGTAACTTCTGAGCATATATGAGATATTAGTTCAATTTACAAAAACTAAAGGAACATATATCTCATAAGACTTTGCAATATATTAAACCAATAATGATTACATACTGCAAGTTCATCTTCCAAAAACTCTAAAATTTAAATAAATAAATCTAAAAGCATGCAAGATGAAAAACGTTGGAAATAGCTTGTGTAAATACAATATTTATTATACCAAACCCTAGTTATCCTTCTCAAAATAAAAAACAAATACTCACAAGAAGTTTCTTAGTATTTAAAATCTTTGAAAAATTCTTTATCATCTTCACACTCCTTGTCAACGACGGGATATAAACATACGGTTCATGAATTAAAGAGTTAGTTTCTGCAAACCTGGTGGGTTGTTGATTGACAAGTGCTTCTTGTAGTTTAAGAGATTTTTGTAGAATCATTTTCAGTCCCTGCATCTCCTTCTTGGTTTTCTTAAGTTCTTCAAGAAGAGTTTCAAACCTTTTCAGATTGTAGCGATCTGCTGTAGGTTTCTTCTTATTCTTCCTTTTCCTCTTAAGAGATGAGTCAAAAGGATGAAACATCTCTTGTTGCTTTCTAGTTGGATGAGAAAGCAACTAGGTTGAAATTTTAACCGGGTGTTTGCAACTGGAGAAAAGTCAAGGCGTCTAAACAAATGAGTTTCTTGTTTACTCTTATTTCTATAAGACTACATGTAAAATACAAAATGTTTTATGTATATCAGTTTAAGGTGCAATATCCGCAATACGAAGTATCACACTCGATATATTTCTGCCAGTTTCTACTTTTTACGGAGCAATTCGATCAACCCGGAAAATATCTCCATGTAAAATACACATGCATTTATGTAAAGTTTCTCCAAACATGCTCTATTTCTCCTCAAATTCTAATATCCTTGCTGATTCTGGTGGTTCTCCTAAACAGCCATAACATGTTACCACGACCCGCATGCTGCACAAACTTCGCCGCTCAATCATATCATGTAATTATTACCACTATAATAGGGATTCCTTCGTCTTTTCAAAATATTTAAAATGTAGGAACAATATTTCATTCCCGCTTCACCCAGTTTTTATTCGAGAATGATGGATTCACCGAGATATCTGCATCGAGATATCACCGAGTGAAACAAACCCAAACCTCAGTTCACCCCCTATTTTTGTCCGGTGGGGTCCCAAGGGCTGTGAGAGCTCGCTGCATTCTCGGGAGATGATTCACGGTGTGTATCATCTCTCATTTTTATTTAATCTTTGACAGAAGAAGCATACGGATCGGTGACGTGTCTTAATCTGTTACCATCAGATTTTTCTTACATGGACAATTATAGAACAAATCTTATTGGTTAATAATGAAACATACGGATCTCTGTCTCAATATAAATAACCAGCAAACAACAGCATTTTAATTCACAGATCTTATTTTACCTCTCATCTCAATTCTAATTCTCAGAACTCAAGTTTTCTTCCAGTTTTCGGAAGCATTTTAAGTTATTAACAATGGAAGGAACAGCAAAGGTTGGCAAGGGAGGAAGGAAAGGTGGTGATAGAAAGAAAGCAGTAACAAAATCAGCCAAAGCTGGGCTTCAATTCCCAGTTGGAAGAGTCACTCGTTTCTTGAAGAAAGGCCGTTATGCTCAAAGACTCGGTTCTGGTGCTCCCGTTTATTTGGCTGCTGTTCTTGAGTATCTCGCTGCTGAGGTAAAAAAATCAAACAAACAAGCCCTAGTTTTTTATTAATTTTACTGTTTTTCTTCATTCTCAATCCGGGTTTTCAATGAATTGGATTTTGATTCTGATTTTGGTTTTTAGGTATTGGAATTAGCTGGAAATGCTGCCAGAGACAATAAGAAATCAAGAATCATCCCAAGACATTTGTTGTTGGCGATTAGGAATGACCAGGAATTGGGGAAATTGCTTTCTGGTGTTACTATTGCTAGTGGTGGTGTTCTTCCTAACATCAACTCAGTTTTGTTACCAAAGAAGAAGGATGAGGCTGCCAGTACTCCAAAATCTCCATCAAAATCTACTGCTGCTAAATCTCCAAAGAAGTAGTAAGATCTTCTAGATCTAGAAAGTAATCTGTAATGAAAATGTAGGGGTTCAAATTTTAGGGTTTGTAATCTCTTTCTGTGGTGTGTTTTCATGTTCATATCAAATCAATGGAATTAATCTTTAGATTCAGATTCAATAGTCAATTGCTTAAAATCCTATTTTTCAATCAAATCTCGCAGAAGCATTTGGCTCTATTTCATGTCCCTCGGCATTTTCTCTCCTTAAGTTTTTCATCTGGATCGAAATAAATGTGATAATGATATTCATGAAAATTCACGGGTGATGCTGATGGCAGAATCATCGGTTTACCAGATTTATTAATTCGTTTCTCTTGATTCAGAGGTTTAGCAGTAATTTTTGGCCCTTCAGGTACCTGTTGATGGAAGTTTGATTTCCTTACTACATTGATATGAGTTTTGACGTGCAATAAAATGAAGAATGATGCATTAATTTTTCTTAGAATGAAGTGTTGGAGCAATCAATTAACTGTTGAAAGATAGATTTAGGTGGAAATTGTAAAATGTGATGCTGTAATTATGCTTGCCTTTGTTATACTACATTTGATAAATATGGTTTACTTAAATTGCTAACATTTGTTGATGAAAGGTCTATTCAATTTTCTGGTTGTACATTTAGTATTTGATGTCTTTTGTGTACTAATATGATTACTGTTTTCATGTGCTGTAGGATACATGGCATGCAATCGAGCATCCAAGTAGAAACATTGGCGCAAGTGAAAGATCCTATGGAATCTGTAAAGGACCTTTATGATGGAGAGAACACAGTATAATGATACTAGGAGCATTTCTGTTTTCAGTATCGAGATGTCTGTAATATAATCAAGAATGATAGTTCTTTCCGAAGAATTGGATTGAAGGAGTTTTATGAATACAGCATACTTTGGAGGATTATGGGAACCAAGAAGGAATTTCGAGTGAAGCTTGCACAATTGCTGATACGGTTTGGATAACAAACTTCACGGCCTGAATGCATTATCTTTTTATGCTTGTGAAATTATCATAATGGGTTATAAGTATACAAAGAAGATCCCATTTAGGAAGGCTAAGGTTTAACCAATAATGAAATGCATTAAATTCTGGGATCCTGAGATCACAGTAAAATCAACATAGTGTAACGCTGTCATTCCTCAAAGTGGCTTAGTAAGTTTTTGGGCACTTGTTGTCCGGTTATTCTACTGTACTTTCTTTATGCAGTGCTGTTCATACCTTTTTTACTTTGGGAAATTAGGACTATTCAGATAGAGTACGCAGATGTGAAAGAGGTCCTCCTGCAAGCTGCTCATAAAGCTCCTGTTGGAGCCCTTGGCTTCCGAGTTCAATACAACAAATGGGGCATCATAGCTTGGTTGCTACTTGGAGATACACCAGAGAAAGGTGTCTTCATGGAGAAAGGCATGAGAACAGTTTGAGGCCATACTTTGAGCATACAAATGTGAGTCTGACTGTTCAAACTTGCACCAAATGAGTTGTTGCCTATTCTTCTCCTCGCGTTTGTTGAACTCTGGCTTGCTTTTTTTTTTTTTGTGTGTGTTTTCTTGTATGCTTTCAGGTGACCTGCCAATATGGTTATACATTTGAACTTGTAGTATTAAGTCACCTGATTCAGTTAGATGGGTGTTGAGTTATTGCTTCATGTGAGCCCTTTTACTAGTCTAATAGGAAACAATCGATCACATTAAATGTTACTGTTTATATTAATTTAAGGATCTTGACAAGAGACCTTCAAATTTTGTTTTGGTTTTCAGGTTGCAGTTGAGAGCATTGTAGCCAAGGCAATCCCTGATGGTGCCTTAGATGCAACTTTGGACCGTGCAACTGGATGGATGGTATCAAAGGAGATTGGGGATGTATATTCCACAAATGAACCTCAATCTGCTTTCAAGTCGAGGATTGCCTTCTGCCTCAACATGCATAATGAGGCTGTGCGCGCACTGCGATTATCTCCAAATTCACATAAGAGGGAAAAGTGAAGTGCAGAAAAGAGGAGGGAGAGACAACAACAGGAGCAGGACTTCGAAAAGCATTTTGATATCTTTTTTACTTGGGAAAGATTAGGGCTATTGAGTACACTGATGTGTAAGAGAGCCTCCTGCAAGCTGCTTGTAAAGCTCCTGTCGGATCCCTTGGCTTCTGAGTTCAATGCAACAGATAAAAGTGTCTTCATGCTGAAAGATGTGAAAACAGTTTTGAGCATATACTTTAACCTATCAGACAAAAAATGCACTGCTGAACCAGACTCTTAGCTGTTATGAAAGGGAAAATCGATAAGCTGCAGGAGGCTCGAAAGAACTAATCAATGTGCCGGAATGAATGGGTAATCGTGCCGCCGTTCTAGTTAACAGAATATGTGAACCGGATCCTGAGGCTGCTTCAGTTTGCAGTTTATAGGAAGATCATCTTATGAGGCAGAAGTACTTTGACTGGTTCTTGCGCTAAAACTAGCCTGAATCTGGCTAGAAAGGATGACAAATGTGAGTTGCAGCTCCAGTCCTTCCAGTTTGATTGCCATTATGTCGATATCAATCTTTGTGTCGTTTTTCATATGTTCACATCATGATGTTCCGTGTATTCTGGTTCCCAACATGTATTAGTGTTCGATTTTGTGTTTGTGTTATCTGACGCTCTATTGCGTTGCTTTCAATCTCAACTTATCTCATGTTGGCGTTGTTTGGTTCTCACCACTATAAACTGCTGTCCTATTCATGTCTCAATTTATGAGTTGGCAAATTGTGTAGGATATTCTCATGCCAAAAGGTCCTGTAACATTTTCTTTCATTGATATGACTGAAATGCACAGTTGTAAGTTTCTGAACAGGGCAAAAAATATTGGAAATGTATAATCTGTCTGCTTGATTGACGATTCGGCGTTTCATGAGGTCGCAAAATATTGGCATATAATGTTGAAATAATTTGCAAACTTTCCTGAGCCATTTGTTATAAGAAAAAAGTGGTAGTGATGAACTTTTTCCTGAGGCAGACATGTTACTCTCGACAACAATACAAAAATCTTTTTCCACCTTCTCAGAACGGGAAAGGTTGGCTGATCCTGAGATCTGTCGCCGTCGTTTTAAAGGTAATAAGTCTAGAAAAGGGAGAAGGAAGAAAAGACCAAGCAAACATAACAAAGACTTGAAAGCAGTGAATTAGCCAAAGCTGCAAAGCAGATGGTTTAACATCCATTCCCAAGAATGCCAGCCACGTGAGAGTCAAGGAAAACACCGCTTGACATTTACAGATCAAGAACCATATGCGCATAGGTTGAAATTTTAACCGGGTGTTGGCAAATGGAGTAAAGCCAATGCGTGCTCTAAACAAATGAGGTTCTTGTAAAATCTTATTTCTATAAGACTACATGTAAAATACACAATGTTTTTTTTTTATGTATCAGTTTTGGGTGCAATTTACACAGGGACGGAACCAGGATTCGAGAAATGAGTGTGAAAGTTACCAATCATCACATATTTTAGGGGTGCAAAAAAAATAAAATGATTAAAAATAAGCTAAATTAGTTCAAATTGGGCTAGGAGCTCACATTTGAGGGGTGCAATTTCACACCACCTCTCCATGTGGCTCCGCCCCTGAATTTGCATAATACAAAGTATCACGCCGGATATATTTCCGTCGGTTTCTACTTTTTAGGGATCTCCTTCGCTTTTTTCTCTTTTTCTTTTTACTCCATCCGTTTCAAAAAGAACCTGCTTAAACGGATGGAGTGTTTCTTTCAATCTTTCGTATATTTCTCCCAAAATTCAAATATATCTTCGCTGATTCCGGAGGTTCTCCAAAACATCCATGACATGATACCACGACCCGCAGGCTGCACAAACTTGGCCGCTCAGCCATGTCATGTAATTGTTATAACCACAATAAGGATTCTTTCGTCTTTTCAAAATATTTAAAATGTAGGAACAAAATTTCATTCCCGCTTTACCCAATTTTCCTTTTCATCTTTATTTGACAGAAGAAGCATACGGATCGGTGACCTGTCTTAATCTCTTACCGTTAGATTTTTTTGAAGTGGAACAAATCTTATTGGTTAATAATGAAACATACGGATCGCGGTTTCAATATAAATAACCAGCAAACAAGCACATTCTGATTCACAAATCTTATTCTATCTCTCAATTCTCAGAACTCAAGTTTTCTTCCAGTTTCCAGAAGTATTTTAAGTTATTATCAATGGAAGGAACAGCAAAGGTTGGCAAGGGAGGAAGGAAAGGTGGTGATAGAAAGAAAGCAGTAACAAAATCAGCCAAAGCTGGACTTCAATTCCCAGTTGGAAGAATCACTCGTTTCTTAAAGAAGGGTCGTTATGCTCAAAGACTCGGTTCTGGTGCTCCCGTTTACTTGGCTGCTGTTCTTGAATATCTCGCTGCTGAGGTAAAAGAAACAAACAATCAAACTCAAGTTTTCAGTAATTTTACACTTGTTCTTCGATTTTGAATCTGGGTTTTCAATGAATTTGATGTTGATTCTGATTTTTGTGTAATTTTTTTGAATTGGGTTTTTAGGTATTGGAATTAGCTGGAAATGCTGCCAGAGACAACAAGAAATCAAGAATCATCCCAAGACATTTGTTGTTGGCTATTAGGAATGACCAGGAATTAGGGAAATTGCTTTCCGGTGTTACTATTGCTAGTGGTGGTGTTCTTCCTAACATCAACTCCGTTTTGTTACCAAAGAAGAAGGATGAGGCTGCCAGTACCCCAAAATCTCCATCAAAATCTACTGCTGCTAAATCTCCAAAGAAGAAGTAAATAGTAAGATCTAGATCTAGAAATTAATCTGTAATGAAATGTAGGGTTTCAACTTTTGGGGTTATGAAATCATTTTGTTGACTTTAATGATTCAGATTTTAGGGTTTTTAATCTCTTTCTGTAGTGGGTTTCATGTTCATATCAAATCAATGGGAATCAATCTTTAAACTCAGATTCAGTTGTCAATTGCTTGAAGTAGTATTTTTCAATCTAAATCTCACAGAAGCATTTATAAGTTCCAATTGAGAAAATTCCATAGAGGATGTTTCTTTTCTACATCTGGTGCACACCACACAACAAGAATATCACTAATTTTGAAATTTGGATTGGGGATTTTTGGTGTCTCTACTGTAAATCAAGAACTTGAGCCCAACAAGGTCTAGCTTAGCTTGAATCTGCATCTTGTAGTAGTCATACGAAAAGTAACTCCCAAGCTAAAGCTGATGATACTGGATCAAAATGGTTTGCCTTGACTCCCACCCAGGTTACCAGGATTGGCATTTTCTCATAAAAGTTTAGCTGAACTAGGTAAGAGGTATGCGGAATCGTTCGCCTTTGCACTGGTAATCCTTGTATGGTATCTGTTACCATATCTGAAATTGCTTGTACAACATCTTCTCTGACCGACCTGAGACTGGTGCAATCAAGTACAAGCTCTCTGGCATGGTGTTTGGGAGTCTGTTTTTTGAGGCAGATGTTTAAACTCCGTTGCAGGAAACGTGAAGAATCATGGAATGTTGTAAGGGATTTTTTTTTGCTCAGACAACAACTATAATGTGCAACCACTTGCGCAGCTCAAACAGCTAAATGAATAAAGCCAAGATAACGAAAACAACAGCAGAAATTCAATATTTCAAACAGAAAAAACTTAAACCTGCAATAGTGAACTTCTCTAAAGCAGTGAGCAAATGTAACATATTCCAATACAGTGCAAATCCTTTTCCAAAATGACAACTAGAATCTGAACTAATAAGCACCCTCTTGAAGTCCAATGACCCCTCCTAATTTTATCACTGACAAAGGTCAGAGAACAATGTGATGAACGCCACCACTTAACAGACCATAACAACAAATGCATCAAAATTCACCAATTTATAAACTGTATGTTTTGGTACTGTAAGCTTTAATATCTACACACAATAGAAACCAGAGACGTCTGTACAAAGAAGCCTGCAGTTCAAGTCAGTACATTGCAATATGATTGAGGTATTTCAAATTTTCAAGGTTCTTTTGCTTTTAATAGGATCCTTTCGAGCCACTATACATTGAGGTATTTCAAATTTTCAAGTATTTTCTATGGTACACACTTCTTGTACTCTATGGTAGGTTCTTTTCCCGCTAAAGTAACATTGATGGCCTGGCCATATTCAAGCACTTATCGCCATCAGACTCCCACGCTCCCGTCATTCTCCTCTGGGTTTTTTCTATCCTCTTGTTTTCTCTTCGAAGTTGCAATGTCAACAACTAATTGGGTTTTGCAGTTAATTTTCAACTGGTTTTCAGTATAATCCTTTTTGAAAACAATCACCAGTATGACATGACGAGTCACATTAAACTCAATACCCATTGGTACGAGAATGTTGACATGAAACTGGAAAAGGTAACTAATTTAACTCCAAACAAAACAATCAAATTAAGTTCTCTCTAGCAATTTGCAAACTGCCTTAAAGCCGCGCCCGTCAGGAGAAAAACGAGACAGATTAGCATCTATGGGTTGTTTTGTTTCGAAGCTGCTACATATCTACCGGATTCCACACCCACCCACCACCACCACCACCCGCCCCCGCACATTTTTACACCCTATGTGTCAGCTATATCCACCGTAGATTTCATCCTCACCTACCCACCAGAGAAAAACAGCGAGTCCGCTTTAAAAGTGAGCCAATAAAAAGTTGACACATGGGGGTGTAAAATTTTTGGTATATAAAACCGGTAGATTTTTAGCATTTTCGGTTTTGTTTGACCAGTTTCATTAGTAACTTTGATTAAATCATCTTTTAGAATCGATTTCATCCAAAAACCAATTTTTTTTAGGAAATTAATGAATATTCAACAAGCTCGTGAGCAGGTCAAAATTAATCACACGTTCCATAAACTAATAAAAACTTAACGCAATAAATAATAATGGGCTTGCATTGCAATATCTTCAAAACATGTAGTACTTACTCTAGCTTCAAAAATAAATAAAAAGGTATGTCGAACCAGTTTTCTACGATTTTTGATAATTTTTTAAGTTTCTAGACGATAAATACCTTGAGATAGAATATTTGTATGATATGCAAGAAGCAATCCCAAAACCACTTTCAAGAGATAATTTTGTCGAACTAGGTGAAAGAAATACCAAGTATTTTCATATAAAAATACTTAAAAGAAAATGAGAGAGATAGAATAGGCTGTCTACTAACCAAAATGGGGATATCTTGAAAACAAAATCCCAAACAGCCGAGGAACTAAAGCTGCATTTTAAACTCTTTGAAAACAAAATCCCAAACAGCCGTGGAACTAAAGCTGCATTTTAAACTCTTCTTACTGCTTCCCCAACTATCCCTGATCAAGAGCTCATGAGTCTAATACAAAAAGTTATCTCTGAACATAACAATGTTGGTTTACTCATTCTTCCTTTTACTGAAGAAATTCAGTTGGTATTTAAGTCTATGAAGCCAAATAAATCACTGGGATCAGATGGTTTCTCGGTGAGTTTCTTGAAACACAACCGGAGCTTAGTTGGGAACTAAATTGTGGTTATTAATTATATAAGAGATTTTCAAAACAAAAAAGATAATCCAAACTGAATGAAACCTGTTTATCATTAATCCATAAAATTAAAAATCCTAAAACACCTAAAATTGTGGGCTGGGAATAAAAGTCGACATGTCAAAGGAATTTAACAAAGTCAACTGGTATTTTTTGATATAAACTTTATCTACTTATGGCTTCAGCGACGGTTAGTGTAGTTTAATTTACTAATGTGTCTCTACTGCTTCAATTGTAGTATTACTAAGTGGCTCTCCTGGTATTTTTCCGCTCCAACTAGAGGTTAAGGCAAGGAGACCCACTTTCTACTTGCCTCTTCATAATATGTGTGGATGTTTACTCTAGAATTTTCACTGCCAGGGAGAAAACAAAACATATAACTAGTTGTTGATGGTGGTTTTTAGCTTAGGGTTAAAATCGTAAAACCGTACAACTGACATGACGTCACTATGACCATTAACACATTTATTGAATCGATCAGCATGCCTACGTAAGAATTACCAGGGTACCTGTTTTTTATGTGTCCTGTTCCACCGCAGAACCCTTAACATTGACCGACATCATCTATGTCAAACCCTAATTCTCATGCTACCGCGCCAAGGCATGCAAACCATGCTAGCTGCACCACTGTGCCAATAGAAAACCATGCCAGCCACATCTCCGCACCAAGGCATGCCAACCATGCCAGCCGCACCACTGTGCCAATGGCAAACCATGCCAGCCACATCACCGCGCCAAGGCATGCCAACCATGCTAGCCACACCACTGTGCCAATGACAAACCATGCCAGCCACATCTCCGCGCCAAGGCATGCTAGCCGCACCATGAGCCAATGGCATGCCAAACCCTTGGCCCCACCATGCCAAGCCAACCGCACCTTGCCTTGGCCCCAACCATGCTAGCCGCACCATGCGCCAATGGCATGCCAAACCCTTGGCCCCACCATGCCAAGCCAACCGCGCCTTGACTTGGCCCCAACCATGCTAGCCGCACCATGCACCAATGGCATGCCAAACCCTTGGCCCCGCCATGCCAAGCCAACCGCACCTTTCCTTGGCCCCACCATGCCAAGCCGTCCGTACCAAACCCTTGGCCCCACTTTGCAAAGCCATCCGCGCCATTGGCCCCACCATGCCAGACTTCCCCATGCGGCTACCAAAACGAAGGCGTGCGACGATCAACGACCACCCTTCCATCCTGGATGCAAATCCTAGCCGTCTAAGGTCGCCAAAAAACGCATGGTAACCTTTGGCCCAAAACCCTAGTTTTGGCCACGCCAAACCGCGCCAAGGCATGTCATGCCACATGTACCAATGGCATGCCAACCACCTTGCCACGTCACACCATGCCGGCCTTCCCTATGCGGCTACCAAAACGAAGGCGTGCGACGATCAACGACCACCCTTCCATCCTAGATGCAAATCCTAGCCGTCCAAGGTCGCTAAACAACGCATGGTAACCTTTGGCCCAAAAACTTAGTTTTGGCCACGCCAAGGCATGCCATGCCACATGTGCCAATGGCATGCCAACCACCTTGCCGCACCATACCATGCCGACCTTACCTATGCGGCTACCAAAATGAAACGACGATCAACGACCACCCTTCCATCCTGGATACAAATCCTAGTCGTCCAAGGTCTCTAAACAACGCATGGTAACCTTTGGCCCAAAACCCTAGTTTTGGCCATGCCAAACCGCGCCAAGGCATGCCATGCCACATGTGCCAATGGCATGCCAACCACCTTTCCGCGCCATACCATGCCGGCCTTCCCCATGCGACTACCAAAACGAAGGCGTGCGACGATCAACGACCACCCTTCCATCCTAGATGCAAATCCTAGCCGTCCAAGGTCGCCAAAAAACGCATGGTAACCTTTGGCCCAAAACCCTAGTTTTGGCCACGCCAAACCACGCCAAGGCATGCCATGCCACATGTGCCAAATGACATGCCAATCACCTTGCCGAGCCATACCATGCCGACCTTCCCTATGCGGCTACCAAAACGAAGGCCTGCAACAATCAACGACGACTTTTTCATCTAAGATGCAGATCTTAGCCGTCCAAGGTTACCAGCTAACGCATGGCAACCTTTGGCCCTAGTTTGGTCGCGCCTAAACAAAACCAAAACCCTAAATTTTGGACGCGCCTAAACTGGGCCACATTAAAGCCACACTGATCATACTTTCATGCCACTGGATACCAAACCAAAGGTTGCAATAATCAACGACTACCTTCCTCTTAAGATGGAAAATATCGACCGTTGAAGGTCACCACCGAGCCGGCAAGTATCCCAAGCTCAACTTGCCAGATAACAACAACATGCTACATGTTTTCCACGAAAACATTCGAGACATCAACACATGTCACAAACTGGGGGATGCTCATTGGGTATTGGTTTGGCGGTTTATAGCGTGCGGCGTACACCACACTCGTTATAAGAAAGTGTCATAAGGATGAGGCGGTTAGTAAATACAGGGAGTAATGGTGAAACACTTTCTTTTATGGAACATCAATTCCAAGCGTTACCGGTTACCACCTCCTCCCATTTACTCACCCGTTTTCCATTTCTTAATGAGACCAAAGTACGTTTCACTTCGACTTGTAAAAATAGGCATTACCTATTTCCACCGAACAACAAGTTCTGGTCAGGAGCATACAACACTCAGAAAACGTTTGCTAGCTTTCCCATTTGTTAGCTTCCCACTTTCTGATACAAGTCACAAAACAACTACTCTTCCAGCTACTATTCTGGTCTCAACACTCTCTTCGCTTCCCTCCCCAAAACCAACCCTTCTCCTCCTCTTTGTGACCTAAGCAAATATGGAACGTCCATTTCTTGGTTTATGACGGATTTATATAGATTGATATCTTGAATCTAAAGTACTCCCTTGCAGTACATTGTTTAGGGTTTAGAGTCGTTTCTCACCCACACGACCGAAATTACCGAAATCAGCAGAAACCGTTTTCATCCTCAAACAATTGGCGACCACAGTGGGAGATTGATCTTTCAGTTACAATGTCAATTTTCGACCATCGATCTCATGCTTCGACCCAGACATCAAGGCGTAGAAGCAGGCGATCCGCACAGGGATCGACGACTCAGTTACCAGACTACCCGATTATCAGTCTTGACACGACGAGGGATGACTGGGGACTGCCTAGAGGTTAAAAACGAACGATCCAACCAGGGATCGACGACTCGATTATCAGATGAGACGACTGGGGACTTTCCACAATCACGGCGGTACCTCCCGTAAAACTCGGTCTTACACCCGGAAGATTCCCTTTTTATCAGGAGACCTGAAAAACCGAGTAAGTCTTACCTAGACAAAATACATGGTTTGCTATTTCAATTTTTCACGGGAATGATAAAACCGATAGCCATGTTATGTTTCACCCCATGTCATCTACCGACACACAACGCTCACGGTTCCATGGTTTTCCTGGGATGTTTGTGTCACTTGCAATCATAACCAAGACAACATCATTCCCAAAACAATCCATTCCAAAACAATTCATTCCAAAAGAATAATCAAAACCCTCAAGGTAACATTTGTCTATCAACCCAAAAATCCAGGAAATCAAAACCATAAACTAGGCGTTTCATTTGCCTTAAAAAAAATCCTAAAAATAAGAAGTTCAGAAGACAGAAATACATTCAAGGAAAGTTTTTCAACAATGGCTTGCTCTTCTTAGCAAGAGCCTCCTTCGTGCTTTGGAGAGCCGCCCTCTTCAACTTCAGCTTCCTGAACAATTTTTCGACTTCCGCTTCCTGCTTCTTCACCATATCCGCAGAAGGACCTTCAACTGTTTCGACCAGCAACTTCTCAACCTCAGAGAAACCTTCAACGAACCAAGGAACATTGAACTCGAAGTTTACACACATGTCACGATGGAATCTCCAGCTCGAGATTACATCCTTAGAAACAGTATTACCGGTCACGTTGCACATGTCGTCAATCAAGACAAAGATTCCTCTACACGCTTAACCAACGCAAATCGACTAGTAACCTTCTTGGTCGTGGCAATATGTCCGTAGCTTTCCCATATCTTTGTGTATAGCGCCGCATGTTTGGCTGGCACGCTAAATCCCCCAATCAACACATGATCCGGATAAGGAACCAGGTATGGAGGGTTGAAAGTGGCGCCCACGTCTAAATCAGCAACCGACAAGGGATTCCTAACGACAATTGCACCTGCGGACACTGGAGTACTCTTCATTGTCTGAGTCACAACAATGTTTTCATCTCGATCAACATCCATTTCAAGGTCGCCCGACGCGGCTGCCACAATTGGAGACAAATCTGTATCACCACCAGTCTCCGTATCAGGGCCATCTTCAGAAACGGTTTCCCCCTATGACATCACGGATTAGATATTTTCCAAAGAGAGAGAAAAAAAAACACATGCGGGAGACTCACTGATTCGCTTTCAGACTGGCTAGAGGAAGATTCAGCACTGCTGTCGGAAGAACTACTCTCGCCATCACTGAACTCTGAGATTTCATCCCTTTCGGGTTCCTCATCGCCACGGATAGGCTCAGCACCGCCACCCTCCGTCTCGAGGCGCGATGTTTTCTGACTACTTGCAAGTTTGGTAAAGGCGTTCACGCTGCTGACACCCTAGGCAAGATACAAAGACGGATACTCAGGAAAGAAACAAGGATATACACGATCCAACTAAAGTCAAGAGGAAAATCACACGTATCCGCATATTGGACGAACTGAAAGTCGGTAGGGCTGTCGAAACTGACTAGGAACCATCTGCACGACTTTTAGATCTTCACACCTTCACTTGGGGACTATCTGCATTCGGTCTAATGGATTTTCGCTTGGGCGAAGAAGGATCCCTCAGCAGTGGATGCTCCGCTAAAATCGCAGGAGAAAGCTTACCGCGACGGTTTTCTACCACATCATTCACGAATCCATTTGAAAACGAGAAACTCATCCTGCCAAAATATGTTATATTTGGAGGTTGTTGATGGATTTCGTTCCGCAAGCAGGAAAGGGAGACTTTTACCCGATACAAGAATAATAGCATCGATAACAGTTGGAAACAATACTTATGGAACAACCGGCTGACGAACAAGTGGGATCCCTTGGTCAAAACCCATATGCCGAGCCGCCCTATCGATATTGTAGGAGACTGCTTTGCAAGATCCTCGAAAGAAAGACGACACATAACCGGGCGTGCAGCTTTGCGTGAACACCATCTCTCCAACACTCATATCCTCTTTATCAGAAGACAAAGACATGCTCAAAGCAGGAGCAAAGATACTGATCTGAGTTATGGACGCATGCACCGGATCCCATGGACGAAAATTGACCATGTGCGAGTTGTCAAGGAATCCAACCAGGTTCGAATCAATCTTTGGGGGCCTATTCGACCAGCGCAGTATCCTAGAGCCACCCCAAGACTCGGGAAGTACGGCCGACGGTTTTGGAGCATACCTTTCGAAGTGCTCCCACATCCACGCTTGGAGAAAGGCGGCATGAATATACAAATCCACTTTCATATAACCATTTGAAGCGCACATGTCCGCGACCAGCTGATCCAAGTGTGTGTACAGAGAACCAAGAAACAAGCCGCCAATAGGGAGAACGACACCTTTTGCCAATTTTATGGAAAACTTGATAAGTTCCAGTCTTATCTCCTTCTTACCCGAGCCGTCATCGAAAATATCTCTGGATAACCAAAGAGCCAAGAACGCCGCGACATGAAGCGTACTATGCTTATGATTCGGCTCCAACCCATCGGGAAACCACTGAGACACCCACCATCCATAGAAGAACCTCGTCTCGTTTTCTTTCCGAACGAATCCTTTTGATTTCGCAACCAGAGCGACGCGCATTTCTTCTTCATCTGCAAACAATTTGACATCGAGGTTTCCTATTACAGGAAGGTTCAACAACACGACCACGCTCTCTAAGGAGATAGTCATTTCACCCCACCTGCATATGGCTGCGTGAGTATCTGGACACCATCTGGAAATAAAAGCAACCAAGCCTGGAATATCTTTCCTAAATTGAAGCACTGCGGAAGCCGCGACATCATCAATGATCTGCACCTTGGTCAAACTGGATTTTAAACATTCTTGGCTCATCATGAATCACATCCATTTCTCAAAGGGACGCAACAAACTCACAGATATTTTGAAGTCAATAGGAGAAGCATGATACTCTTTTCTCTAAAGACAAAACCTTATTACACCTCCTGGCCGAACCGACCGGGCCTCTCCTTCACTTTCTGGACCAGTCAGAAGAATCGACACATACTTGGGATGATTTCTCCTAATCGTGGCGGATGTTGTAAAGAACTCATCATATATGTTTGGCTTGGAATTGCCAACATCCTAACAAAAATTCTCTCACGCTACTTCCACCTTCGAAATAACTATAATGGAACAATACGAAGAGAAATTATTACGGAAAGTGCATGGAAATTATTTTATCAGACACAGGAGATCCATCCTGGATGCAAGCCAATTTGTTTCAAAGTCATAATGCACATAGTCAAAGAAATGGGAACTGGTAGACCCTGCATCACCTCCTCATGCCAAGACCAGTACCCCACAACGGGAAATTTGCGCCCGACCGAGGAGGCGCGCCCCACCACGGGAACCATACACACGGTCACACCAGGAAAAAGGAGTAAACCTTAGAAGCTAGGTTTTCGCGGGAAGGGAATGATAATTACCAGCTCATGCATGCCTACTTTGCACGGCAATTGAGGCGGCCAGCATCGCTATGGTATTCACGCCTAAATGTTATTACAAGTTAGTGCAAAGCATACCTACGGCTATGATTCATACCAACGCAGAAGGACAACATTTCTACAAGTTCATGAAAAGGTACGCCTACAGCTAGGGTTTGCACTAAAACAAAAAAACAAGAAAAGCAAGTTAAAGAGGAAGTGTTGGAAGACATACCTGGGATTCGCTCTTCCGCTTTACTGTTACCACACGGCCAGAATAAAAAAAAAATGTAGGTGCGAAGTAAAAGGAGAGGTCGACATTCCTTTTATAGGCGTGATACTTGGAGGTTTGAATAAGGAAAGGACTTCCTATTTGAGTCAAGTAAGGAAAAGAGGAAACCGAGCCCGCGAAGACCAATCACCATGCCAAGGCCGTCCGTGCCATTTCCTTGGCCCCACCACGCCAAGCCGTCCGCCATGAGGACGCGCCATGCCTTGGCCCCACATGCCAAGCCGTCCGCGCATGCTTTGCCCCACCAAACTGCGCCATTGCCTTGGCCCCACCACGCCAAGTCGTCCGCCATGCTTGCCTCGCCAGGACCGCGCCATGCCTTGGCCCTACATGCCAAGCCGTCCGCGCATGCTTTGCCTCACCAAACTGCGGCATTGCCTTGGCCCCACCATGCCAAGCCGTCCGCGCCATGACTTGCCGCACCAACACCGACAACTCGCTAAGCCAGCGTCATGATGTTCCCTAACCCATCCAAGGTGATGCATATCCAGACTAAGCCTACAATCTTCATCTCACCACTTTACGGTCTACACCACGAATATAATCTATGCAAGGCCGCCAAACACGAGGATCATGGACTCTCCTTACCTCTCAAAAAAGGTTAGTCGGATCTTCCTGACCCGCCGCTTCGATTTTGTCCTTGTCTGTCACAATCTTATGCTTACCTCGCAACAATGCTCATGATACGAGCTAAGGATGGGACTTAATGTTGATGGTGGTTTTTAGCATAGGGTTAAAATCGTAAAACCGTACAACTGACATGGCGTCACTATGACCATTAGCACATTTGTTGAATCAATCATCATGCGCACGTAAGAATTACTAGGGTACCTTTTTTTTATGTGTCATGTTCCACGGCAGAACCCTTAACATTGACCGACATCATCTATGCCAAACCCTAATTCTCATGCTACCGCGCCAAGGCATGCCAACCATGCTAGCCGCACCACTGTGCCAATGGCAAACCATGCCAGCCACATCTCCGTGCAAAGGCATGCCAACCATGCCAGCTGCACCACTGTGCCAATGGAAAACCATGCCAGCCACATCTCCGCGCCAAGGCATGCCAACCATGCTAGCCGCACCATGCGCCAATGACATGCCAAACCCTTGGCCCCATCATGCCAAGCCAACCGCACCTTGTCTTGGCCCCCACCATGCGCCAATGGCATGCCAAACCCTTGGCCCCACCATGCCAAGCCAATCGCGCCTTGCCTTGGCCCCAACCATGCTAGCCGCATCATGCGCCAATGGCGTGCCAAACCCTTGGCCCTGCCATGCCAAGCCAACCACACCTTGCCTTGGCCCCACCATGCCAAGCCGTCCGTACCAAACCCTTGGCCCCACTATGTCAAGCCATCTGCACCATTGGCATTGGCCCCACCATGCCAGACTTCCCCATGCGGCTATCAAAACGAAGGCGTGGGACGATCAACGACCACCCTTCCATCCTAGATGCAAATCCTAGTCGTCCAAGGTCGCCAAACAACGCATGGTAATCTTTGGCCCAAAACCCTAGTTTTGGCCACGCCAAACCGCGCCAAGGCATGCCATGCCACATGTGCCAATGGCATGCCAACCACCTTGCCGCGCCACACCATGCCGGCCTTCCCTATGCGGCTACCAAAACGAAGGCGTGCGATGATCAACGACCACCCTTCCATCCTAGATGAAAATCCTAGCCATCCAAGGTCGCCAAACAACGCATGGTAACCTTTGGCTCAAAATCCTAGTTTTGGCCACGCCAAACCGCGCCAAGGCATGCCATGCCACATGTGCCAATGGAATGCCAACCACCTTGCCGCACCATACCATGTCGGCCTTCCCTATGCGGCTACCAAAACTAAGGCGTGCGACGATCAACGACCACCCTTCCATCCTGTATGCAAATCCTAGCCGTCCAAGGTCGCCAAACAACGCAAGGTAACCTTTGGCCCAAAACCCTAGTTTTGTCCGCGCCAAGGCATGCCATGCCACATATGCCAATGGCATGCCAACCACCTTGCCGCTCTATTTCATGCCGGCCTTCCCCATGCGGCTACCAAAACGAAGGCGTGCGACGATCAACGACCACCTTGCATCCTAGATGCAAATCCTATCCGTCCAAGGTCGCCAAACAACGCATGGTAACCTTTGGCTCAAAACCCTAATATTGGCCACGCCAAGGCATGCCATGCCACATGTGCCAAATGGCATGCCAATCACCTTGCCGCGCCATACCATGCCGGTCTTCCCTATGCGGCTACCAAAATGAAGGCCTGCAACAATCAACGACCACCTTTTCATCTAAGATGCAGATCTTAGCCGTCCAAGGTTACCAGCTAACGCATGACAACTTTTGGCCCTAGTTTGGTCGCGCTTAAACAAAGCCAAAACCCAAACTTTTGGCCGCGCCTAAACTGGGCCACATTAAAGCCATACTGATCATACTTTCATGCCACTGGATACCAAACCAAAGGTTGCAATAATCAACGACTACCTTCCTCTTAAGATGGAAAATATCGACCGTTGAAGGTCACCACCGAGCCGGCAAGTCTCCCAAGCTCAACTTGCCAGACAACAACAACATGCTACATGTTTTCCACGAAAACACTCGAGACATCAACACATGTCACAAACTGGGGGATGCTCATTGGGTATATGTTTGTCGGTTTATAGCGTGCGGCGTACACTACACTCGTTATAATAAAGTGTCATAAGGATGAGGCGGTTAGTAAATACAGGGAGTAATGGTGAAACACTTTCTTTTATGGAACATCAATTCCAAGCGTTACCGGTTACCACCTCCTCCCGTTCACTCACCCATTTTCCATTTCTTAATGAGACCAGAGTACGTTTCACTTCGACTTGTATAAATAAGCATTACCTATTTCCACCGAACAACAAGTTCTGGTCAGGAGCATACAACACTCAGAAAACGTTTGCTAGCTTTCCCATCTGTTAGCTTCCCACTTTCTGATACAAGTCACAAAACAACTACTCTTCCAGAATCAACTATTCTGGTCTCAACACTCTCTTCGCTTCCCTCCCCAAAACCAACCCTTCTCCTCCTCTTTGTGACCGAAGCAAGTTTGGAACGACCATTTCTTGGTTTAGGTCGTATTTGTACAGATTGATCTCTCGAATCTAAAGTACTCCCTTGCATTACATTGTTTAGGGTTTAGACTCGTTTCTCACCTACTCGCCCGAAATTACCGAAATCAGCAGAAACCGTTTTCACCCTCAAACACTAGTATAAAAATATTAAAACATAGTATTCTACTCTCCCATTTAATTTTTGCAGACGATTGTCTACTTTTCCCCCAAAGCTAGCCTCGTAAGTTGCAATAATTTATTAAACATCATAAGTCAATTTAGTAATACATCAGGTCAGCTTATGAATTTTTCTAAATCTGCTTTATTTTTCAGCAAAAAGATACATTCCAAGCATCAAAGAATCATGATAAGGCTTTTAAAATAAGCATCTACGACTCATACCTAGTAGCACCTTTATTCATTGATCGATCGAAAATTAAAATGTTTGATAAAATTGTAACTAACATGGAAAACAAATCTCAAAGCCGGAATGGTAAAACAATGGTGCAAGCTAGTAAATCAATTCTAATTAAATTAATTTTTTTCTAGTCTACCAATCTATTAGATGGGGTGTTTCTCACTTTCTATAAAAATAACATATAAAATAAATGGCATTCAAAGAGGATTTTGGTTGGGAAAACAAAAAAAATAAAAAACGTTTTTAATTACCCTATTAGTTTGGAATATCTTTGTGAACCCGTTGAATTGGGTGGTCTAGGTTTCAAAGAAGCAAGTAAGATGAACAAAGCAATGATTTCCAAACTCGCAACGAGATTTCCAACTCATCAAAACTCTCTCTTAGAATCTGTTCTAAAAGATAAATACTTTAGAAATAAAACAGTTTTCCATTCCAAGAAGCACTATAATGCCTCTTGGATATGGAGATGCATTCTGCAGGGTGTGTCATTGATTCATAAATTCAGCTGCTGGGACGTAGGTGGCGGTAAGTCAATTAATGTTTCGACAGACAAATGGATTCCAGGTATGGAAAGCAATCTCCTAACCCATTGTGGTTCTCAACTAAATTCTTTAATACTTGTATCTGAGTTGTTAGACTCAAATAAGAAGAAGTCTAATGAAATGGAAGTTAGAATAACTTTCCAGCTGACTTAGCTGAAAGGATTTTAAGCATTAGAATCTTCACAAATCTACATGGTATGATGAAACCAAATAATCATAGATAGCTACTCACCAAAAATGGAAATTTTACTTTTAAAACCATGTATCTGAAACTTAAAAATCCATCTTTAGACACATCTATAAGACTGATAATGCATCTTTCTGGAAGTCCTTTTGGAAACTTAATATTTCACAAAGAACTAAAATCTTTTTGTGTAAATGTGTACATAATGCCTTGCCAGTTAGGAAAAAACTAGGACAATACATGAAAGATATAAAGATGAATTGTGTTTTCTGTGAGCAAGAATGTGAATCTATTTCCAAAAATATCAAAGATAAAATATAACCTACTAAGATAATCAATAATTTCTCAAAAAATACATTTATCTTGTATTTTTGGAAACAAAATTTGTTGTAACTTCTGATTTGTCCCCCATGCCCTTATCAGAAAACGCCCCCATCAAAAATGTATCCCATAATCCTATAACCATATCTGGAGTTGAACTGACTTTACAGGTAGAACCATTGAAGCTAGGGGTAACTATAGAAACTGTACTACCAGAGAACAATTAGAAGTAGCTGGAGCTGAAGCGGCGTTCAAATGGGTAACTGAAATGAGTGGTTTCTATCAAGGTAGTTAATATCGCGTATCCATCTCGTATAGGCCGGGTCTGATGCACCTATATAAAAGATAATATCGTTTTTTTATCGGTGATAAACCATTAGAATTAATATTTCAAATATTTATAAAACCATAGTAAAAAATAATAAGAATCATGCATATATCTCAAATTTTCAAAATACAAGGTGGTTTATTAGCCATCATTGTGATTGTTGTCCCATTATGCCGGTAAATCTTTATTATTATCCTTTACTTTTATCTTTTGCATTTAGCTGCCTTGCAATAGAAATATGGTTTTCATCTTATATCATACCATATAGTCATTGATTTTACATCATAAATATATTATGACTTTTTACCTTCTCTAATTTACGTTGCACTTGCTTGTAAAGACTAGATGCATGTTGATGGAAAATTTATTCACTGTAACCTATATTATTGGTGTATAAGTAAAACCGATATATCGGTCAGTACCGGCCTGTACAATCGACAATATCGTTTCGTCTTTGTATCGTATAGGTATTTTCCGATACCTGATAAAAACCTGTAATATCGTATTGTACAACTGATATTGACTAGCTTGGTTACCATATCATCTTCCAAAGTGATTCACAACCCACTCTCACGCTACTCATAGAAATGTATGCTAAAGCAAGATAAAGAAGATTTCAACAAAGCTCTAACCCTGAAAATAATTCGTATTTTAATATAAACTTTAAAGGTATGATTTTTGCGTTAAAAAGTAGATATGACATTATTTGGGCAACAAATTTTTCGGTTTTCAGTAATAGATTCTCTATCCAGAACAACCGGAGTGATGAAAACTTGATAGCAACAACAAGGCACTTCTCATGAAAACTGAATTGATCACAACAAGGCACTTCTCATGAAAAGAATCTGGAATTTATATGAACAACCTAACTCCATCTGTGGAAGTCTAATCATTTAAAAATATCTCAACCAACAACAAATTCTACAGGCGTTGATACGATACCGTCTTCCTCCAGCGCCCAATGGAGACAATTAGCTTCACTCTTCCCTATCATGCAACAATTGATTTTTCATCGTATTGGAAATAGGTTATCAACACCAATAGAATTCAATTGTATTCCACACTCCCCAAACCTAGACCCAGCTCAATGTTACCCTATCCGTAAAGTAGCTGATATCATTGATCCGATCTCTCATAACTGGAACCAAGAAAAGTTAAACACCCTTACAACTCAAAAAATAATAAACATCCACCTACCCCAAGAAAGCTCCCAGGACAAAATAATCCGGCCCCACTGAAAATCTATCCCAAATAAACATCCCCTCTCTCAGGAAAATACACTACTTCATCAGGATACAAATGTCTAACCCAAGGTCAACCTACTCAAAACCCCCTCCCACTTACAAAATTCTTGTGGACTTTACCATGTCCACCAATAATTCAGCTTTTCTTTTGGAAAGCAATCAATGAAGGTGTAAAGACCATCAATCTCGTCAACGCTATTTGACTGGTCTAGCGATAGTCAAGAGACGTCTTAGCCGATAATAACTCAATTAGTTTAACACAAACATTAATTAATATAAATTAATCTAACAACGAATTAGAGACAAAACTAGTACCGTTGGATAGATCTCAAAAAGTTACGCAGAATGGACTACTCGAACGTGCCATTTGGATATCAGACGAGGAAGATATTATCAGATTTGTTTTAAGGGCAAAATAGTTATTTTGCAGTTAACCGACTTGGAAGCCCTTATCTTTTGGGAGGGTGCCTTTATCATTTGTCGTTGGTCATATCTAACCAGACCGAGCAGATAAACTCACATCTCTTTCTTATCATTTTTCTATTCTTCTTCTTCTTCTTCTGTTCTTCACCTCTGGTGAATTATTTTTAGAGTTCTGAGGTTGTGAGGTCGAGATAATTAGACAAGAGTCATGGGTTGTTGCTGGAGGTGGTGTTGTTCTTGGCTGGACAAATTAAGAGAGAAGATGAAGTATTAAATCAGAGAAGATATGAATTAAGGTTTATAGAGTTGAATGATGTTCTGAAGATTTAGAAGATGAATTATTGAGTTATTGTTGAGGAAGAGTCATCGGTAGTTGTTTAATTGAAGACTTGAAGTTGATTCAGTGACGAACCATTGAAGAATCAGTGAGTTAGGGTTTCTGTAATTGATCGAGAATTCGATTAAAGGTGATTAAGGAGAAATTAGAAGATGGGTTTGTTCTTAATTGGTGTTTAATGGATGTTATGGAGTTGTTCTGAAGATTGATTAATAAATTGAATAATTTAGGGTTCTTGAGTTAACTGAATCTTAAAAGATGAAATTGAGGTTTTAAAAGAAGGATTAAAGATGGGTAGGGATTGATTGAGTGAAGTTACAGTTGGAATTAAGTTATAATCGATGAAGTAATGGATTAATGAATTAGGGTTTCAGTGATGACAATTAAGGATTTATATTAGGGTTCCTGAGAAACAGTGAAGAGGATGGAGATTGGAAGATAAGTTGAGGATGTGTGCTGATTATTGCAAGACATGTGTGTTGTCTTGAATGCATTTGAAGTTGTTAGTGAAGACTAAATGGATGAGGTAATGATTCTTCTTTGTAATCTTAGTTAAATATTACAATTTATAGTTGTTGTTGTTATGAGATGCCATGAATTAAGATGTGTGATTGTTGATATGAGTTTAGTTGTGGTGGTGATGATATGATGTTACAGAGAAGGTGATTTTGGTAAAGTATCAGTTGCAGATTCTGGTGGTGCTCAATAAATTCAGGGTAAGTTTATTCATTTGAACTCAGTTGAGATGGATTGTTGTGTTTGAAGTGTTATGAATTGTTGGTGGTTGAAGTTGACTATGATTAAGTCAGTTGTATGGATCTGCAGTCGAGTTTGTCTAACTGACAATGATGATTGTGGTTATTGAAGTCTAGGTGTGCTAGAATTGGAGTTGTTATGGTTTGGATGAATGAGTGATTGCGGGTAATGGGATTGGAGTAAGAATTTATTAAATAGTGGCCTGGATTGTATAAGGTTGTATTTTAGAGTGATGTGTGGGATGTTGAATTAAATTGTGAAGGTGGAATGGAAACAGAAATGGAGATGGGTTATTGGTGGTGTTGGTTGTGTTGTTGAATTTGCAGGTGTAGTTGTAATATTGAGATTTGAAGTGTTAGAACTGAAACTATAGTTGTAATTTGGTTGTATCTAAAATCACAGTTGGATAGTCTCTTTGGAAGCATGTTGCTACTGCAATTACAGGTAAAATTAGTTTGCATTTGTAATTGGAAATTGAAGTTTATTTGAATAATTCAATTGATGTATTTTTAGATTGAAGTTGAGCTCGAGTTAGTGTTGTAGTTAGAAATTGAACTGTTAGTTCCACAAAACCAACAAACTTAGGTGAATCAGACTTATCAGCTATCTAGCTCACTGTTTTCTTGACTCAACTGATCTGATTTAGAGTTGATTCTTGACCTTTTTACCTGTTGACCATACTTGACCATTGACCTTGGACTTTGACTTGACGTGGACTGTTAATTGACTTTATCTGACCGGACGTTGACCGTTAATTGACGCATAGGGACCATGCCTTATGTTAATGGGATGGTATAGTGGATTTGGGCTTAGGAGTAGTTTTCCTAGTTTGATATCTTGAAACCATTATAGTCCGAATTAGCCTTTGACTTCTTCTACAAAGTTGTAGATATTCATAAGACGTAGTTAAAAGATTATATAATCAACCTAATTGAATTAGTAAACCTTAATTATGCGAAAGATAGAGAATGAAATGGTGTAAAGTCATAAATGGGCTTAGAACCATTAGATAGACTTGTATAATTCTTGTGTGAGCCATTTTGGCTAGATTCTTAGAGTGCTTGTGTGATTAACTGTTAGTTATTAACAACGATCGATTCAAAGGACGAACTAGTGGATCGTGGATCTCGAGGTAGGCGTGGTTTGTCATCAAAAGAGGTGGGAATTTACATTTGACTCTTTTGAAACCATTGTTGTTTCTTTTACAAAAGTTTATGTTTAACAAAACTCATGCATTGTCCGTTTGTGCATTTCATGCATTGTTTAGTTTGCATTACGATTGTTCTTTTGATTCTTTGAATCTTTCCACGATTTGGAAGGACTATTAATGTTTGCTTTTCATTCTGAATTGTTAAGGGAAATAAGAATTTCCACATGTGGTATATATGACACGCTCCTTCACATTTATACCTACTTACTTTCAGCTTTTATGCTTATGAGGTGTGGAACAAAAAGGCATCGATATTATTATTAGGTGTGGAACAAAACGGCATCGAAATTATTATTAGGTGTGGAAAAAAACGACATCATTATTATACATTGTTTGAAGAAGGAGTTTGTCCATATACATGTTTGTTTATTCAGTGACTTGGTCACTGTTTGATGTTTGGGAAAACATGTATTGTTTTCCAAATCTTGCTCATGGTTACTTGAAAGTTAAATGTTATTCCTACTGGGCACCCTTTTTAGGGATGATGTGCTCACCCTTTCCCACTTTCAGTTAGAGAGGTAGATCAGAGTTGCGCAGCGAAAGCTTCAAGGGTTGAGTTTGTTAGTTGGTTAACTTCTGCTATGTTTATTATGTTGTATATTCTTTTATTAACCAAATGACTATTGTATATGTATTATTTGAGAGGAGTTCTAGCTTGTATGTAAATATTTCAGAGCGGGGTTAGTTTTTGGGTTAAGTTTTGTCGAAGATTTCATAATTGGATATCTCAGTAAATGTTTTAGATTCTTAGCGTCTCTTTATTTAGTTAATCTCTTGGATTAGTCAGCTGCTTGATTTGAGGGCGCTACAGAAGGTTTACCAACCTTCTCTCTCCTACATCACATCCATCTGACCAACTCTGACATTTTCCCCAGATGCAACGCCAATCAGGAAACAACGTCTCACATGCTAATTCACTGCCAAACTGCGACTTCAGCTTGGAACACTTTATTCACCCAGCTATCAACCTTACCAAAACAAAACTATAACCCTGCATGTCCTTTAACACCTCAAACAACCATTTCCCAAATTCTACAACAATCAGTACCAGTATCTGCCATCTCGTCTGTCTGTTTTCTATCCTGGACCTTATAGTTGGCCAGGAATGAACTAATTTTCCGCCAAAAGCAAACAACACTAGAATAAATCCTAGCGTGGGAGAAAAAACAACAAGAATATTCCGTGGCAATAAAATCCTTACCTCATGTATTACCAGGAGATTCACCGGTACCTAACCACTCAAGAAATACCAAAATGATATCAAAAATTTCGGTAGGATGGTCCACTTCAAACTTGAATTGGATTAAGATTAACACAGATGGGACTAGGGGCAGACCCGAGCTAGGAATCATATGCACAGGTTTCCTATCAAACCCGTGGAACCCATAGGGATACTGCCCAAGTCCGCCCAAGTT
This sequence comes from Papaver somniferum, assembly GCF_003573695.1. NCBI lineage: Eukaryota > Viridiplantae > Streptophyta > Magnoliopsida > Ranunculales > Papaveraceae > Papaver > Papaver somniferum. The sequence goes on along the minus strand of NW_020651082.1, from coordinate 2,445,317 downwards.
ATGTTCCTCAAGTTCCCCGGATTACTCGGGTTGGCCCAAGTTTCGCTGGACATACGAGTTTGTTAATTTAATGTAATAACAAATTTTAGTAATAATAAGATTTAGTTGCTCCATTTATCAAAAATTTCCAAATAACCGAAGATTATTTACAATAACATAAACTTTTTTCATATTGAATAATTAATGGGATAAATATAATTTATATTTTAATTATTAGATTTGAAGATAATATCTAAAATTACTCTAAATAGATAATAATACCAATTATAAAAATTTCGTCATCCACTGTGCGCACGATGTTGGCTTAAAATTTCGTCATGACTTTGTGCGTGATTCCGTGTTTGATATTTGCTTTAGAGTTGGTATACAAGCAAAAAAAGTGGCTTCTCTTGGTTTCCTTGCTACTAATGGGGGTGAAGCTAGACCTGCCGATATTCTGGTCCTTAACTGGGATAATGGCCGAGATACTTGTTTTGATGTTACTTGTATTTCTCCTTTCACTGGTAATGGCGTGCGAACCTTCTCACCTGGTGTGGCCATCTCTCGTGCTGTTGAGCATAAACGTAATAAATACCTCGACATCTGTTCTAGTCATGGTTATTGCTTTGGTACTTTGGCCCTCACGACTTTGGGCGAGCTTGGTGATGAGGTTGTGGGTTTCTTAAAGAGACTAATTTTTTTTCTTACTAGGCATGATTCAACTTCCAAAGTAGGAAACTTTTTGTTTCACATAGTAAGGGTAGCTATTCAGAAGGGGGTTGGAGCCCAGCTTGTTGCTCGACTTCCAACCATTGTTTTGTCTTCTGATATTACTTAAGTTCTTTTGCAATTTATTTATTTATTTATTATAATTCAACACGTGTTCAAAGAATTATAAAAATAGTTTTACATAGCTATATCATAGTTCTTCGGGTTGGGCGGGTTATTTGGTTAGAAATATTTGTACCCATGCTTTCCCAAATTTAACTCGAGTTTATAAAATTTATGTCCAAGATTTCCCAAGGTCTTGAAATACGTAAACCATGTCTGCCCAACGTTCGGGTTGGGCATGGGTTGGGTGGGTTTACCCAACCCAAGTCCCACCCCTAGATAGGACGACCAGAGGGAATCCGGGTTTTGCAGCTGCGAGTTTCATATGCATAGATTCTGAAGAACGAAAAACTATGGCTTTGGCTCAACCTTTAGGAATTACAACAACCTTAACCGCAAAAACTTGGGCTCTGCTTTTGCCATCAAGAACAACAACAGATAGGCAATGCCCAAAAGTTCTCTTCGAGGCGGACTTAGAAAACCTTCTACTCTTCCTCACATCCGCTATTGAATCCCCTTGGCACATCTCAGGGATGATTGAAGAAATAAAGTATAGAATACGACAGATTCCGTAGGTGGCTATCCAACACAACTACAAAGAAGGAAATCAAGCAGCGGATGGATTGGTCAATCCTGCGGCAAACGGAAGTCAAATGGGAAACTTTTCAACCAAAATTTGGGACCAGGCAATACCGGTTTGTATTAGTTAAGTTACCTTCCATGACTATATGGGTACCACTTACCCACGTCAAATTGTAACCTAATCTCTCTAATAAATTGCATGATAAACTATTTAGATATACAAAACTGGAATGTGCTGGTTACAAACCCAAATGACTTCATCGAAAGCGTTTAATATCATCGCATGGTATGGTTCATGTTTTTTACCAATCTTTTCTAAAAAAAAAAAAAGAAAAAAAAAAAAAAGGTAACAATCTCTATCCTGGATTTATTGGGGTATACCCAATGAGACAAAATAAGGTCATTTTGAAGTAAAACAGAAAGCCTCTTAACCATATATTTTCAAAATAGCTAAAATGGTCCCACAATGATTAGCACTAATTTAATTGAAATGATTAGATTAGTTAAATTAGTTAGATTAGTTAGTTGGTTTATAAGTTGTGTTTTAGAAATAATTTAGAGAGAGAAGTAGAATGAAGTAGCAGGAAGTTATTTTATTTATTTTTTTTTGGGGGGGGGGGGGGGGGGGGAGGGGGAGGTTAGGGTTTTTGTGAAATTTGTGATATGAGTGAGATGAGTGATTCTAATCCTGATTTTGAAGTAGGGGAGTCTTCTAACTTTCCTCCTATATATGAGTACTTGTATGATGATCTACCAAATCATGATCAAATATATTATATGCATGATCCTCACTTTTGTTTTCCTCAAACTCAAGATGGGTATGGAAGTGATGAATGTCTTGAGCCAAACGTAGAATCCAATGACCCGGAAGAAGAGAATGGAGCTGCAAGTAATCAGGTAGACAACTTACGTGGTGAAGATTGTGATTTTTCCATGCAAATGATCGATTTTTTTTTTCACTTTTGCTGCTCAGTGTCGGAAAGGTCGGCGATTATCGACCCTGCCGACTATAAGAGCCGACGTGGTCTTCGTTTAAATAATGCTCCGACTTTTCATGAGCAGTGTTTAGTCGGCAAGGTCGAAAATATGAACCTTGTCAATTACCAGATTTTTTGCAACACATGAGACGTTATTTGAAACATGCTTAAGCCTGCATTGTAGTGGATACGGACCCTGCCGACTATAGATCGGCCGACACTTTTTTATATTTCGACCATGCCGGCTGCTATTTAGCCGGAGTTGTTTTTTATATCGACCCTGCCGACTTTTTTAGTACATATCAACTAACTTGTGATGTTTGGTAGATTGCATTGGTACCGATGACGAATCAGCCTCAGGATCACTGTGTTAGGGTTCCTGATATTTCCGCACATTATGCTAATGATTTGGATTGGAAGGAAAAAGATGACACGGTCAAGTGGGTTATTGAGAAAGCAAAAGAGAAGATGTGAGTTCTTGTGAAAAACACCCAACAAAAAGATACGCGGTTTGAATTGGTATGCGAGTGTAATGGGTAGCCGAACGCAAGTAACAAGAGAAAGGGTTATGTGTATGATAAGAATACGACGAGGGTGTACAAGACGAAGTCAAAGAAGTGTGGATGCCCATCGATTATTTTTGGGAGGAAAAAATAAACCGATAACGTGTGGAGAATGAGTAGAGTTGATGTTGGTTGGCATAACCATAAATATCCAGAAAGTCTTGTTGGGCACTTCCAAGTTGCCAAGTTGAAACCGCACGAGTTTGAACAAGTTGGGGAATTAAACCAAGCAAGCTCCTTATTAAGTTCAAGAGGGATGACAAGAATAACCTCTCTTCATTGTCTACAATTTATGCCGCCAAGGCAACTATCAAAATAATTGAATGGGATGGAAGAAAGGTAATGGAAGAATCACAATGGTTGGCACACAAATACAACTACACGATGAGACACCATGAGTCATCGGAGGGGAAGGTGGATAACCTCGAATAAACAATCGTTCAAGGTGGCATGGTGTTTTATGGATTGTGATAAGGATGATAGCTATATTTGGGCATTGAAAACTTTGAAGCTTATCTACCACGAAGACGAGACTCCCGGGGTTGTAGTGACCGACAACGAGCAAGCAATAATGAATCCCGTGAGGATAGTTTTTCCCAATGCACAAAATTTGCTTTGCACTTGGCATATACAATGAAATATTAGAAAGAATTGTAGGAGTCATATCCAAAAACCGAAGGCAAAGAAAGGTACTAAACGTGAAAAAGAGGAAGATGAACGTCTTAGCAAACTAACTAAAGAGGAGCGAGAGAAGGAGAAAGAGAAAGAACACGAAGAATGGAAAGAAGGCGAGATCAAATTTGGGTTATTCATGAAAGCGTAGTATAAGTTGGTTTGGTAAATGAATGTGAGAAGATATGAGATAAACTTGAAGGAGTTCGAGGATGATTGGGGCGTTAATTACCCCAAAGTAGTGGCATATTGCAAGAGACAATGGTTGACGCCACACAAAGAGAGGTTTGTGTATGATTTTACTTACGATTATAAACATTTCAAACTTGAGTCCACAATTATGGTAGAGCAAGCTCATGGGAGACTAAAAGGTCTACTTTTCACGAGTCAAAATAGGATTGTGACGGTACAACATGCTATCCATGAGTACACTAAAAATGATATCGACATGATAAAAAAGCAATTTGAACAAAGTAGGTTTCGGAAGTTGAAGGAGTTTAAGGAGGATGATTGGTTTCTTATACATAAAAACGTCTCGCATTGGGCAATACGTTTCATGATGAAACATCTCAAGTTGTATCAAAAGTATGATGACCCGAGCACTCCTTGTAAGTGTAGGATAATGAAGACTATCGGACTTTCATTCGTCATATGCTTGGTAGGTATAAAACTCCCATTCTGATTGAAGATATAGATCCTTATTGGAAGCAACTATCTTTCAAACCGGCTCCAAGAGAAGATCCCGGTGAAGAGTTTGGTGACATGGAACTTGGGAGAATAATCTTCGATAAGTACCGCACGTTGAATAGGTTGGAAAAACAAAATATGAAGCACAAGTTGATGCCGATTGTTTACCCTTTTATGGAAGAACTTGAAGAACCGGCAAAACAAGATCCCTGTGGTAGACCACCTACCACAAAGACGAGGGCGGAAGAAAGGGAACAAATTTAAGTGTATTTAAGTACAAAATGCGATCCATCCGGAAATGACTATATCGAGGCGCAATACAAAGAGGAGCCGGCTAAAAAGAAAAGAGGCCGTCCGAGGAAAAAAACAACTACACCAATGGTGTCAAACTTGAATCGAAATGAAACTCCATCTCTTGAGAGTCAAGCAAGTGTTGTAAAGAAAAGGGGTCGGCCGAGCAAAGAAAAAACTACACCAACCGTTTCAAACTTGAATCCAAATGAAACTCCATTCTTGAGAGTCAAGCAAGTGTTATGAAGAAAAGAGGTCGTCCGAGCAAAGAAAAAACTACACCAACCGTTTCAAACTTGAATCCAAATGAAACTCCACTTCTTGAGAGTCAAGCAAGTCAAGGAGATGTTGTGAAGAAAAGAGGTCGTCCGAGGAAGGTAGTAAAACCGGTATTGGAAGAGTATCGCGTACAACTCCCTTAAATTATTCGAGAGTTCGTTATTGGTACCGACGACGTCCCAAAGTATGAAAATTGTGGGTTTCACGTTGCCTCCCAAAAATTGGGACACCTAAGTGGAGCGTTTGAGGAGAACCTCACCTAATGTCAATACATAAGAAAGAAGATGGCTGCCCAACGAGAAAAAGACACGGAGTTTTATATCTTAATGATGCTAGGAGGTTCCATGGAGGACAAAGAAGCGACTTTTAAAAAGTTTCTTACTAGTGTTAAAGGCCCGGACGGAAATGCACTGATCAAATGGGAGCATTGGTTGAGAATGCCAGAGTGTGGCCATCTATTCGCGGATACATGGTTATGCGTGGTACATTTTTTGGTAAAGGACTAAGTATAACATTTGCACCGAAACATGCGGTTTGTGTGGAGCAGCTCAGGCATAGAAGAATTGTTATGGCTTTGGTTCATGGTTGTAGATGGGGAAAAACGGTTTGCTGGTTTTTTTGGAAAGTGAAGAGTCGAGCGTGTTGTCGAGACTCCTCGACCAAGCAAACTGCTGAACCTCACACAGATGCATTGTAAAGGGAGTGCTTAGATTCGAGAGATCAACTTGTAGGACTCCGGCCTAAACTAAGTCAATGTCCGTTCCAGAATCAATTCGGTCGCAAAGAGGGATATGGGTTGATCTGTAGGAGGGAAGCTGAGAATTGTGTGGGATCAATGATGATCAAGGATTGTGGATGTGCTGAAGGTTTCTGCATATTGATGAACTACTGAATGTTGAGTTCTGTGAATAAGTTTTTAATTGAGTTTTTGTAGACGAATATCGATGATGATAATGATGATGTCTCTTGTCCTTGATTTTGGACTTATTTATATTGCAAGAATGATGAACACCCTGATCCCTGTATGTGTGACATTTTCTTGAGTGAAAGAGTGGGAAAGTGGAAGTTCGTGGTGAAACCAGTTCCAGGTCGTGCGGAGACTTGGTTAACCATCCACCCACTACTTTGCTAACTCCTTCAACCGTTGCAAGACTTACTCACATTCTCATCGTGGATGAATCCACGTGCCGTAGGCCGCTATACCAAAACCCTAATTGATATCCCCCATGTGACGTGATTGATGTCTCACGAATCGTGGAGTCTGCATGACAGACGTGGATTAATTAGTCAGTTGTTGACTGATCAAACAGTGAGTCTAGGTTTTGTTGAATCGAGCATGAGTGATGGATGCTCAGCGATTCATGGATTGAACATGTCTATTGAGACTAGTTTGAATGATATTGACATTGCACGTACTAGCAATATTGTAAATTCAGTGGTGAATTACCGATCAATATTTGAGCGACTAGGCAAGTATTGCCCAATTCGACGAAACTTAATATTGATAGATTTTTCAATATTCGAGCAATTGAGCAAGTGTTACGAATCACTGAATATTGATAGTTGAGCAATTGAGCAAGTATTGCTCAATTCAACGTATTACTGATAAATTACTGAATATTGATAGTTGGATTAATATTCGAGCAATTGAGCAAGTATTGCTCAATTAGACGAATTATTTATTGGTGCGTGACCCAATAAAATATTAATTAAAATATTGGTAGATTACAAAATATTATATAATTAATCCGCATGTTGTTTGCTGGATTAACATAAATTTATTTAGTGTTTGAACTTGCTCAGAATGATGATTCGTGGAGCGTTTGTTCGAAACCCTAATTTTTGATCAATTGCTCATTAATTGACGAATTGCTGAAAATAGGTCATGAGCAAGGAGGGACCGACCACATGGGGCTACAGACGTCCATGTGATGCCCAATTTCTCAAGTGAGCGTACACCAGGGTCCTGAGTTGACCGGTTGGTGAAGGAATGACGATTAAATGCAGGTTTCGTCATTTTTTGAAATAGTGCTCGATTGAGCATTAGATGATAAAACCTAATTATGGAAAAGTGAGGGACCGACCAAGATGGCATGAAACCGTCCCTTGAGGGCGTGGGAGCAGCTGATGATCGACTGAGAAAATCTCAAGTTGGTTGGGAAGAGTTTGGACCCAATATGAGCAATTGCGCAAATTAGGTCAAAATTGGGAAAACGTGTGGGACCGGCTCGTTGCAAGCCTTAGAGCCGCCCTTGGTCGGTCAAGGGAGCATTCTCGCGTCACCATAATTCCCCGTCTCAGTCCTGAGAGTTTCGGCATTTTTTGATGTGCGTTTGAGCAATATCTTGGATTTTCAGAAGAGTTCGATCTTTGACTGAAATTCTCGATTTTGCTCGAATGAGCAAGTACGCCCGTTTGATCAATATTTCGTGAATATTAAAATAATAATATTTTAATATATTTTCGTGAGTAGCCTAGTCGGTCATGTGACCATGTTGACTTTAGGCCCTTTTGTGGTTTGCGCAATATTTGAGAAAATATGGGGAAACCATGATTTTGCTAAAACAGGGAAGCTTCATGAGATGAGAGAAATAACAATTTATGAAAGATTGGGGATTACAAGGTGTGAGACCGGCCATGGATAGGGCATGTCCGGCCGTCTAAGTTTCCCGTTCCCGCGACTCCTTTCCCTATTTTATATCATTATTTCTCATGAAACCACGAAAATATGGAGAAACCATGAAAATATGGAGAAACCATGAGTTTTGCTCAAACAAGGAAAGTTGTTAGAATGGAGGAGTCTTAATGAGTTCATGAAAATAGCAAAAATAAGGAAAAACAATGGGAGAGGCATGGGACCGGCCACGGCTAGGGCATGGCCGACTGATAGACACATTTTTGTGTCTAATTTGTCCTAAATGTTATGTATTATTGGCACTCGACTTCGTACTTATATGGTGTTTTATGTGTTTGTAGGTCTTTTTGGGAAATAAACATTTTTGGAAAATTCGGCTCGAAAAGTTACTTGGAGCACCCCCCGGAGGACATTTGTTATACGAATCCCTACTTTGGATAAGGGGCACTCAATTACTAAGGGGCACCCAGTTTCTATTCACACCCCATCTGCTATCGGCGCCTCAGTTCTAGATAGGGGGAAACCTTCTTCTTCACAAGTTCGAATCTGAAAATCGGCGGGAAATTCTAACAGCAACGAACCATATTAGGGCTCGAATTTTGGGGCTGTTTTAGGGGCATTCAACTGGATAATTTGGCTGGGATAGGCTTGGATTGACTGAACATGGCTAATAACTCCGTCTGATTCAATCAGTTTGGGCTAGATATTGGGTTTGATGATAAAACAAGGAAAATTATGTGCGATATTCTCTGTATTGATTTTGGACAAGATTTGGTAGGATTTCTCTCTTGGTTTGGATATATACCAACTTGTTATATCAAAACAGGATTGGTAAGTGCTTTGAATTCGATTAGAGGGGAAGATTTCACGTAATCTCTACTAAACAGGGCAAGTACATTCTCGTGAAACTTCTGAGTTATTTTGGGAAGGCTTGTGTGTGTTTTCTGCGTGTTAAACTTCTTTTGGAGCGTGTATAAGGATGTTGGGAGTGTACAGAGTACATTCAGATGTGTGAAAGAGCTGCAAAAGGAAATTATTCCCGTGACAGGAAGAAGAGAATAATCGTAATTAATGAAGATTATATGGAGTTATTAACAAGTATTTGCGATGCTAAAGAGTATATAAAGGGTGCTGATGGTTTTGAGAAGGGGGGGTGAAGAGTTTGGGGAGTAGTGAGAACGAATAGAGAGTCGAGAAATCAAAGTTGCAGGAAACACCATTTCTGCTGCTGCATAGCTGAAGAACACGAAGAACAGACCAACCAAGACAGTCGTTTATCAACAGTGATAACGACATACAGCCGTGGGTCTTAGAAGCTACAGTCTCAGCGACTGTTGCGCGACAGTTTTATTTGATATAGTAATAGCGGCAATACTCATTTATCGTTCTTTGTAACAACTGGTTTGTAACAAAAATAAGTGTTACAAACCCGTTTCTAATTATTTTCTCCCATATTATCATCCTTGTAAGCACCTTTTGAGCAATGAATTATCTTTTTGAGTGTGTTTGCATCATGATGAAGAGCTAAACCCAATCCTTGGGGCGATGGAGGAAGCTGTTGTTTCAGTAAAAGTGATATATCTTTATTTTAAATTAATTATAGCAATTCCATTATGATTTTTGCATTGAACTAAAAATGGATTATATGATTTTGATTAGTTAGGTGTATTTTCTCTTGATAGAATATGCTTGCTTTAGAGTTTTGATATTCTATGCTTGGATTAACATCTATTCTTTAAAAAATCTACATGTCTAGGCAATACTATTAGAATCAATTTGAGTGTTGAGTTACGAAATTATTGTTTTATTAAATCACTAATATCGACCAATGGTGGAATCCTAGCCCCAATCTATCCACTATATTCACATCACCTTTTTATTTGAGTTTATTATTATCATTTATAAAAATTAAGTCTAAAAAATCTGCTTTCACAAGTCTTGAACGAACCACTACTACAACTCAATTGAAAATCACATCAATTTTTGGCGCCGCCGACGCGGACTTGTCTTTAGGCTAGAGTTTTTAGATTTTTTTTTTTTTAGGTTTTTATTTGTTTTTCTTTTTTATTTAATTTGTTCTTCTTTACGTTTTTGGGTTTTTGCCTTTTCCTTACAGATTTTGGCGTTTGGAGCGAAAGAAAAATTTGCCAAAGCTTTTGGTGAATACTTAAAGATTTGGAGTAAAAGCAAAGCGAAAGGAGCGAAAATAAAAGAAGAATAAAAATTAATTAAAAAAAAGAAGAGATAGAGACATTTTATTATTATTATTATTATTATTGTTATTTTTTTAGATTATCCCTTTCTTTTGCACTATATTTTTGGACTGTGGACTGTGGACTTTGGGACTTTATTTTTTTTAAGACCCTACGAAAGGGTAGTTTAAATATAAACTGTTTGCAGAGAAGGACGGCGATTACGATATCGCCTCGGCCCCTCGGGTTCGTACATGACATAGGAGTCGTGGCCCGAGTCGACTTTAGCGGTTCATCCCCCGTATGGTACGGGAGGTAAGTTTGTCGAAACACTCGCGAATCCCCTGTCAGCGAGTTACTGTATTCCTTCGTTTGCATATATGCTGAGGATTTGAAATCGTCTGCTTTAATTTCCTAGTAAAGGGCAAGGACTGGCCATACAAGATAAGGGTTCGGATTTCATCACCTTTCCCTTCTTGCCCGCCTTAGGAAAACGAAACCAAGCACGAACATAAGCCTAAAATTTGACTAGAACGAGACCTATAGGGTAACGAGCTTAATAGGAAAGTCATTCGAAAAATATTGGTTACTCTTTTAAGCATGCTTCAAAGTTCATGATGGTTTCTGTGAGTTGAATACGCCGCCTTGTAACGCCGGTGAGGCCTTGGGTATCAAAGCTCCACTGAGCTTCCCTCGTCTCGATTCAACTTACTTAAACTCGGATTGATTCCAGAGGGGTTTGCTTAAATTGTAACGAATTGCCTTTCGAAGGATTAGAAGTTGGTCTAGAAACAATCTAAGTGGAGCCATCATGCTTTTTGTTTGCTAGAAATCAGTAGGTTTGTTGTGGTGGAGTCAGCCTTGCTTGTGTTTGCATAGAACTTCCCTTCCTTTTAGGATTTATTTCTTTTTGTTTTGTTTTTATAGTGTATGCCCAAGGTTATTAAAGAGAGGGCTTGGAAAAGAAACAATCTAGGTCGTTTGATTAGTGATAAACCTAGTAGTTCTTCTTGTGAAGGCGGGGAGCTCAAAGACTCTTCTTTTGAGAGCCCTGTCTTTGGAAATTTCAGCTTTGAAAACTTGACAATTAGTGAAGAAAGTACTCCTAGTCCTTCGGCAGTGCCAGAAATGACAACTTTGAAAGCTTTATTAAACCCAACTAGGACCTCTCGTCCGTCTTGTATCAAGTTAGCTGAAACCGAGGCAAATTATGAACTCAAACCTGGGACTTTACAAATGCTCCCAAATTTAGGAAAAGAGAATGAGAATCCCTATTTTCATGTTAGGGAATTTGAGGAAGTTTGTAGTACTTTGAAAATTAAAAACCTTAGTGATGATGCGTTGAAACTTAGGCTATTCCCCTTTTCCTTAAAAGATAAAGCCAAATCTAGGTTGTATAGTTTGGCTTCTGATTCAATTGAAACCTATGACCAACTTACATCTGCCTTTATACAGAATTTTTCCCAAGGCACAAAATATCGTCTATTAGGACACAAATCTGTACTTTTGCTCAACAAGAGGGAGAATATTTATTAGGTATTTAGAAAGGTTCAATGACTTAATATCTCAATGTCCTCATCATGGTTTAGAGATGGTTAGGATAGTTCAGATCCTCTACGAGGGTTTAGATTATTCAACAACAACCATGGTTGAGTCCTTATGCACAGGTGGGTTTGAGAATAAAACTGTTGATGAGGCGATGACATTTTTGAATGAAATCGCCGATAAGACCCAACGATGGGAAAATAGTAGGGAACCCCAACAAACAATTCTTCTAAGTAGAGGAAATATCAATAGGGTAGAAGGATCTTATGAGTCAGATGCTAAAATAGCATCCATAGCCAAAAGGTTAGAAGCCTTAGATTAGGTCATTCTAGTGGTAATAGTGGTAGAATAGAGCCTTTTTGGGAAGGCCATACTGTTGAGGAGCAAGCCAATTCTCTTTATAACAACACTAGATTCGATAACCGTCAGAAGTTTAACCCATATTCAGAAACCTATAACCCTGGCTGGAGAAACCACCCAACCTTTCTTGGTCTAAGGGCAAGAATCAAGGTCAGTATAGTAACTCTCAGGTTTTCCCAGGTTTTGGATATACTAAGAATTCTTCAGCTCCGGCACAGTTTCTGAACCCTTCGGATAAGAAGTTTATGAGTTTAGAAGAGTCTCTTGCTTTGTTAACTCGTAACACTGTACAGTTTCAGCAATCTGTTGCTCAAGGTTTAGAAGAAAATAAGAGAATAGGTCAGGCTAAATCTCAGGCTATTTCCGAGTTGAATACCCAGGTTAGTCAGATAATTGAGTCTTTAAGAGAAAGAGGTAAGTTTCCTATTCAAACTCAACCCAACCCTAGAGGAATTAATGAAATAGGTGAAAGACCATCCGATCATGTTAATGCAATAATAACCCTTAGGAGTGGTAAAACGGTAAACAATAAGGTATCCATGCCTAGTGGACATACTGTAGTTCCACCTTCTACTTCCGAAGAGGATCCCATGGCTGAGGAAACTGAAACAATTTCTAAGGAGTCCCAAGAAATTCCTGATAGGACTACCTATGTGCCTAGAGCCCCATATCCACATTTTTTAGCCCCAACAAAGAAGGAGTCGACTTTCAACGAGATAATGGAAACATTTAAGCAGGTGAACATCAACATTCCATTATTAGAAGCAATTAAGCAGATGCCCGCTTATGCCAAGTTCCTTAAATATCTTTGTACACGAAAGCGTAAGCTGAATGTCCATAAGAAAGCCTTTTTAGCTGGTCAAGTAAGTTCAATTCTTCTGAACCAAACACCCCCTAGGTATAAGGACCCTGGATGCCCCACCATATCTTGTGTGATTGGTAATCATGTAGTTGATAAGGCATTGCTTGACTTAGGAGATAGTGTTAACTTATTCCCATACCATGTGTATACCCAGATAGGACTTGGTAAGTTGAAACCGACCAAAATGACACTTCAATTAGTTGATAGGTCTGTCAAAGTGCCTCGTGGTGTCATAGAAGATGTTATTATTGAGGTTGATAGGTTCATATACCCAGTGGATTTTGTTGTTCTATATACCCAGCCTGTTCAGGACCCAAGTACTCAAATTCCGGTGATTTTAGGTCGCATATTCTTAGCCACATCTAATGTTGTCATCAATTGTAGAACCGGACTTATGAACATATCTTTTGGTAATATGACTACTGAGCTAAATGTCATTAATGTCATTAAGTCTTCTAAGATAAATGATTTATAAGTGGTGAACATGATTAGCACTAAAGTTCCTGATCCTTTAACGTGCACTATGTTTGATAATCCATTATTTGATGAACCTTTCAGTGCTTCGGAGGATGTAACCATGGCGAACACCTTAGTTGATGAGCCTATGATAGAGATTTTCTTTGATAATCCATTATATGAGGATGTTGTTCGTTTAGATGAACAGTCCCCAAAAGAAGCTAGTATCTATGATGACTTTATGGAACCTAGAACCCATCCCATAGATTTTGGTCCATTTGAGGATATTGTTCACCCTAAGTTTGGGGGTAATGATGACTCTAGTGATTGTCATGTATCCCTAATTGAAGTCCCTAACTTGGGACTCGAGCTTTGTGCATCTAAGATACTACTTGAGTTTCTTCAAACTCTGCTACCCGATCCTCCAGATACTGTCCATGAAGAAACCCAATTCTTAGAGGCATGTCATTCGGTTGAACCTGTTTTCCTAGACACTTATATAGAGCCCAAAGAGACACCCCAGATAAATCTAGTTGCCTTGATGAAAGCCCTAGATCAAGTTATGCTTTGTCAGCTCATTTTTTTCCAAGATGGTAGTCTTTGTTTTGTGTCTGCTCTATTTGGTTCTGAGGACCCGCAACTATTTCGGCTATTGGTATATGACTTTGGAAGATGACAATCCTTTTTGAGGTATTTTATGTCCAGCTAAAGACTTTAAATTTAGAATTTTCTGGGAGGCACCCACGCTCATGCTTACGGTAATATCCTTCCTTATTTCTTTTTCCATCCATCAAGTGATAACAGTTTCTCCGTGTTCATGCTTTTAATTTCATCTTTAGAACATTGAGGACAATGTTAGATTTAAGTTTGGGGGTATGGGAGAAACTTTTTAGTTGCAATAAATAAACTCCAGAGACTAGAAATTTATGCTTATTAAGGTTGACACTAACCAATCTAAGTGGATGAGAACATATTGGTTATAGGAGTTGAGGAACCAATCTGATTAGATGGAAACATCTAAAGAGTCTATTCATAAAAGCACAGAGCTCAGGTGTTAGAATTAAAAAAAAACATGGTAGTTTCGCCATATCTCATTGAATCCTAATCCTTCTGTTTTTATTTTTTAAGTGATTTGGTGGGGCACACGATTCAAGTTGTTACCATTTCTAGGGTGAAATAGAGTGATTGAGATACCACAAAAATAAATAAATTATATATATATATATAATATTGAGACCATACCATCAGACCAACCGAAATAAATTCAATAAAGTCGACCACTGGTGCCCTTGTATGTGCCAGTTGTGTTGACCTAGAGTTAGGTTTATCGACCACTGGTCCCCTTGTATATGCCAGTTGTGTTGATATTAGTCAGACCGGTATCTCATTCCATTAGGATAGGTTCATCTTGGCAGAGGCCTTCAGACAGATATGGGAAACACCGTTCACTTTAAACCGTCTATTTTTTTCTTTATCCATCTTCTTAATCTTTCCATGTGATTGGTTGACTCTGGTTATGATGTCTAGAAACTATCTGAGTAGAGCTGTGTCACTTATATATGAATTATAGTATGCTGAGTGCAAACTCGTGTACAACAATTGGAATTTCGCATCAGGGTACTTCCTCCTATAGTCAATGTTTGTATGCCAACCAAGGAGATTCTTTAGTGCCTTCCAAGGTTCTGCGTAGATAGCTAGGGTCTGGAGTAAAGGTTTTGTGGGTACACCTCTGGTAAACCCTCCCGAGTTTATAACTCGGTCACTAGGGTCACCTAGTGAGTTAGGATTTTATTTTCTAGATTAGATTTGCTCGAGGACTAGCAAATAATAAGTTTGGGGGTATTTGATAGACACATTTTTGTGTCTAAGTTTTCCTCAATTTTCTGTATTATTGGTACTCGATTTTGTACTTATTATGGTGCTTTGTGTGTTTGTAGGTGTTTTGGGGAAATAAACATTTTTAGAAAAATCGGCTCGAAAAATTACTCGGAGCACCCCCGGAGGACATTTGTTATACGAACCCCTACTTTGGATAAGGGGCACTCAATTACTAAGGGGCACCCAGTTGTTATTCACAACCCATCTGCTATCGGCGCCTCAGTTCTAGATAGGGGGAAATCTTCTTCTTCACAAGTTCGAGTCTGAAAATCGGCGGGAAATTCTAACAGCAGCGAACCATATTAGGGCTTGAATTTTGGGGCTGTTTTAGGGACATTCAACTGGATAATTTGGCTGGGATAGGCTTGGATTGACTGAACAGGGATGATAACTCCGTCCGATTCAATCAGTTTGGGCTAGATATCGGGTTTGATGATAAAACAAGGAAAATTGTGTGCGATATTCTCTGTATTAATTTTGGACAAGATTTGGTCGGATTTCTCTCTTGGTTTGGATATATACCATCCTGTTATATCAAAACAGGATTGGTAAGTGCTTTGAATTCGATCATAGGGGAAGATTCCACGTAATCTCTACTAAATAGGGCAAGTACATTCTCGTGAAACTTCTGAGTTATTTTGGGAAGGCTTGTGTGTGTTTTCTGCATGTTAAACTTCTTTTGGAGCGTGTATAAGGCTGTTGGGAGTGTAAAGAGTACATTCAGATGTGTGAAGGAGATGCAAAAGGAAATTATTCCCGTGACAGGAAGACGAGAATAATCGGGATTAATGAAGATTATATGGAGTTATTAACAAGTATTTGCGATGCTAAAGAGTATATAAAGGGTGTTGATGGTTTTGAGAAGGGGATGGAGAGTTTGGGAAGCAGGTAGAACGAATAGAGAGTCGAGAAATCAAAGTTGCAGGAAACACCATTTCTGCTGCTGCATAGCTGAAGAACACGAAGAACAGACCAACCAAGACAGTCGTTTATCAACAGTGATAACGACACACAGCCGTGGGTCTTAGAAGCTACAGTCTCAGCGAATGTTGCGCGACAGTCTTATTTGATATAGTAACAACTACAATACTCATTTATCGTTCTTTGTAACAGCTGGTTTGTAACAGAAATAAGTGTTACAAACCCGTTTTTAATTATTTTCTCCCATATTATCATCCTTGTAAGCACCTTTTGAGCAATGAATTATCTTTTTGAGTGTGTTTGTATCATGGTGAAGAGCTAAACCCAATCCTTGGGGCGATGGAGGAAGCTGTTATTTCGGTAAAAGTGATATATCTTTATTTTAAATTAATTATAGAAATTCTATTATGATTTTTGCATTGAACTAAAAATGGATTATATGATTTTGATTAGTTAGGTGTATTTTCTCTTGATAGAATATGCTTGCTTTAGAGTTTTGATATTCTATGCTTGGATTAACATCTATTCTTTTAAAAATCTACATGTCTAGGCAATACTATTAGAATCAATTTGAGTGTTGAGTTGAGAAATTATTGTTCTATTAAATCAGTAATATTGACCAATGGTGGAATCCTAACCCCAGTCTCTCCACTATATTCACATCACCTTTTTATTTGAGTTTATTATTATCATTTATAAAATTTAAGTCTAAAAAATCTGCTTTCACAAGTCTTGAACGAACCATTACTTACCACTACTACAACTCAATTGAAAATCACATCAATTTTATGGTGAAATAATGTATGTATGTGAGTTTTCACAATTGTAGAATGGACGTTTGTCCAATTTTTGAAAAACCAGTGAATGTTCACACAGTGAAAACTTATGTGAAATTAAGTTTTTGATTTTCAGCAATTGCTAGAAGTAAAGAATTTTTGATGAAATAATGTTTGCATGGATTTTGTGATCTGGTAGTGTATGCACAAAACCAATGAGTGTCCACTCGGTGGGAGTCGCTCACACGGTGAAAATAATGTGAATTGTTCACATGATGGAAGTTTCATGAATTGTTCACATTTTTATGAAAATCACGTTATGGTTGTGAATAACGAATTTTGTTCGTCTTTGCAGGTTTGAAGGAGTGAACAAATTCTCGAGATTGTAATCACTACAGCTAGTGAAATTGTAAATAGGTAAGAGTTGGATGGTTACCATTTTTGTAGACGTTGTTGTGAGCACCTTTATTCCATGATTCATTGTTTTGTTGAATCCTGCGTTTTGTATGAACAATGTGCTGAAGTAGCCACTTTGCAAGAATGACTGACTCCCATGATGATACTTCCAAAGATGGTGTTTCCAGAGATGACATCTCTACGGATGCAACTTTAAGAAATGGTACTTCTGGGACCTCTGAGTGGTAGTAAGAGATCCTTCATACTGAATTGTACTCCTGATTATTTCATTAGCTTTACCACAGGATGATCGTATAGTGAGATCCCGGATCAATGTAGACTCCACGGAAATGGAAGAAAGTCTACGGGAGAGGAGAACCCAGAAGTAAGGACTACAGGATGTTAGCAAATGACGTGCAGTCCCTGGACGTTTCTTTGGTGAGTTGTTAGCGCTCCTTGTGTCATGAATTTTCCCTGCCCGTGCAATTAGGATCACGAGACCAAGGTTTTTTATGTCTTTTCAGACTTTTGCTCCATGACAGTCTTCAACTTGTTCCCGGACAAACAATTCAGAAATCCAGCACTGATGAAGAAGTCGATGTGAGTATCTTTTTTATGCGCATCTCCTTGAATGAATAATAATAATTGTTGTTGATGAATCCAGGAAGAAATCATTGTAGATAAGCAGCATGTTGATGAAGCGTGCTCTTCTTTGGGGCATGGGAATATGGAGAATTCCAGAAATCCTGAACCGAATGGAGATAGTGGCGTTGCCAATGGAGATTCCGGTATTGTCGAGCCTTCAAATGATTTAGAGACTCCCCTACTAAGTATATTTCCTGTAATTTCTTCATAGAAGTATGAAATTGATGATTTGTGAATGAATGAATGAGAATCCATGTGAGTATACGAGTAATTTTGCTGAAATACATCACGAGAAAATTTCAGACTTCAGCCCTTTAATAAAAACATTGTAGAATCTTCGTTCAAAGTCGGATTTTCGCGGTCTGCATATGTATCTTCAAGCCCAGAAAATTTCCAAGCTTTATCATAGAATTTTTTTGAGTTTTGAGCCGTTTTGGGCCTGAAAAAGGCGAAACAGTAAACTTCCAGGAGACTTTCACAACTTTTTCAGATTGTATGTTGTCCAATGTTTTGGCCACATCTCCTTGATAGTTTCTCCAATTGCTGTGAATTTTGGATATGTTGTAGATGACATCCATAGAAGAGAATGGTATAAGACCCATCCCTATATTCTTCACCAATTTCTCCCAGCTCGTCGCTTTGTACAGGAAAGTGTAAAATTACTTCAGACAGACTTGCTGCAAAACGTCTCTTTTGTGTCTTTAGATCATTTGCTTGTGTCTTGAATGCTTGAAAGACTGGTGAAGGATTTATATGGAACTGATTAATTCGAGATCAGTACCCTTTGATTGATACATGAGCATGGTGCTTGCAATGTCATCTTGTTTCTGTTAGTCGTAGAAACATCACTTCTGAAACCCTGGTCACGGGACCATAACTAAGGTTGTTCTCAAGAGGGGTGATGTAATGACCATGGTTGCATGTCACGGTGGTAACATTACTTTTATGACGAAGGATACCATAGGAGAGCTAGGTGCCTCGGACTTGGACTGTGAAACTAACTGATCGCCATGATCAGTAAACCGTCAGTCCCCAGTATTTTGTTAAATCTCTCCCTTTCGTTCTCCCTTCTTCCGTCACGACCTGGATAGAGGACCCAGGTAGAAAAATTGATGTAAATACCTAGGTGGTAGAAGTTGGAGGTACCTTGATGAAGGACTTAGCGGAAAATCCTGGTGGACACGGATCGCGGAAGTTATGAATCCCGTCTAAAAATTGCTGCTTGCATGTTGTATGCTCTGGAAGCTGTAGGGACCTCATAGGACGTCGGAATTCGATGCTTGACCCCAATTTTTGAAGCTAGGAGACTGAGTTATCACATGATAAAAGAATCACTCAATTTGTAGTTGTAGAGGTCATCCAATGAATCGTGCACATTTGTGATTTGTAATCCCGTACAAAATTTTCAGATTTCATAGATCTGACGGTAAAGGCCATATCTTTCAGCTCGTATGTCCGATTGATGCGCCCTTTTGGTATGTTGTAGAAGATACATAGACAAACATCTTTCGTTGAGGAATTATTGTCCCATTCCCCACCCATTGGTACGTTTTTGTAAACCCATGGCCTGAAGTGTGTTGTATCTCATTTGTAGAAGTGATGAAAAAATCTTGTAGAAGACTTTGGTTTATGCCCGTCTGTCGTGTAAGCTTTGGGAAGACGTTCATGTTACCATGTTTCAGGTATAAACATCTTGATATGAATCATTAGAGCTTGAAAAAGTACGATCCATAGAGTAACGCTTCAGAGAATGGATAGTTGATGAAGCCGGATGTTGCATCTGAGGCTGATGAGATCACAATTGAATTTTCTCCAGAAATTCTTGTTGATGCTGGGACCATGAATAGAGTTCCTCCACATGTTAATGCCGATACTATAATTGGAGTTGATACAGATACCGAAGATGATAGTCTTTGCTCTTTCATCCAGTGAGCATTTACATGCACGAAATAATTGGTGAGTTGAGCATTCCTAAGATGAAGGTGTATTAGGATTTCAACCCAAATTCTTCTGATATGACTTTACTGTGAAGTGGCTTCGTCATGGAATCGATGTTGTTGTGCGGTAGATAGCAGCAACAGTCGTCATTCTGGATATGATTGGTGAAGATAGGAAGTTCCCCAGTCGTGCAGGGGCTTGTGATGTAGAGAGGTTCCGTTTGACGATGTTTCATGGAATCACATCAGGTTGCAATGACTCGTTATGTGGATAACATTTATTGAAATATATTAAATTGATATTTCCAATAAATCGAGTCCCCAGTGCATCCCTCATTCACTCAGTAGGAGTTTGTAGCATCCATTGATGAATGATGTTGCATCTGCTTCAGAAGTCTTATCATGGGATAGTGAAGTCTTATCGATTGTAATTCAACTATACTTTGATCGTGTCGGTGTTGAACTAGTGTGTCACCGTTGAGATATTTGTGCTGAAGCTAGATGCGCCATTATAAAAGGTGTACTCTTTGATTGGGAGTACAATTTGAAGGCTTATTATAGGCTTGAGCATTGAAGCGTCATATCCCTTAAGCATCGAATGTCTTAGCTTTGATCATCTCGGCCCTGAGTATCTTCTGTTGATTCAACATTCTTTTCGTTGCGGTAGTATGATTCAACACTTGTGCAGACATCAGAGTTTTCTGATTTTGTGGCACACATGGGAACTCCTGCAAGGCTATGGAGAAACACCCAAAGTATTCTTTGCCATGCTTGGACATCATCTCAGTAATGAATGTCTCAGTTCTCAATTAGGAGAAATGTCAGATTCAACCACTTGGTAAAATACTAATGCGGTGAAGTTACCATTCATAACGTCTTGCATAGTTGCTAGCAGAATTGGGCCCCCATGCCAGGATAACATGTGAGGAAATAAATGACATAGACATGGGAGGAATGAGACTTGCCTGAGTGCGGAACCTCTTGATGAATGTTTATACATCTTTTGCAGGTTCTTGCTTCAATATCGTCAAAGTTCGAAATTCCTCCAAGTGCTCTGATGATGGAATGTCCGTAAAATCTTCTGGATCAGAAATTTCTTCATTGTAGAGATGTGCAACCAAAGGCGCTCTGTCAGCATGGATCCACG
Source organism: Papaver somniferum (assembly GCF_003573695.1). Classification (NCBI taxonomy): domain Eukaryota; kingdom Viridiplantae; phylum Streptophyta; class Magnoliopsida; order Ranunculales; family Papaveraceae; genus Papaver; species Papaver somniferum. Next base: position 2,424,706 of record NW_020651082.1, on the reverse strand, counting down.
CTCTTCTGAAGAACATGTCATATTCAAGATCCTGATTATGTGAAACTTGGTTTTTGTCCAAGTTGAACTTATGTACACTTTGACAGTGATGCAGCCATAAATATTTCCGAGCTATCCTTCAAGGTCTCTGATTGAGATGGGATCATGACTAGCTTCTTATCGAGTGATGCCTGCGGCTCCGAGGGTTTTCAGTGGAATGATGTTGATAGCGGTGTCAGCATCGATCAACATTCTTCCGGATTCATTTCCTCTGAGATGGATTGTGGTAATCAGTCCCCAGTCGTACATCTCTTTGTCTGTGGCTGGAGGCTCAAAAAGTATTTCCGGAATGGACTTGCTGACACGATGTGATTCAGAGCCGCGAACATGTCTTTCCTTTGAGCCTTTGACAGATAAAGCAATTCGCAGACGTGCTCGATCAATGACTGAACTGCTTCTTTGACGGGTTGTTCAGAGAGTGTAAACGTTCTGACTGGGAAGGATTCTTGTGTACTCCTTCATTTCCCAGTTGAAGCTATTATGGATCAACCTTCTCTTTGAAAATATTGCAGTCACCTATTGGATGATTGGTGAACTTATGAAGGCAGAAGTACCTGGGATTATTCATTTCTTCAGTTAGCTATCTCCTGATGAACAACAATTTGATTGCATCATCTTGAACCCAGACTTCCAGTAAGTCGATCACTCCTTCATGAGAAGTTGAGTTTGTCTGGTCATTTCCCGTTCGTTGATGTCGGGTTGAGGATTGTGCATTTCAGGATTGGTTATCCTTTCTTTGTACTTCCGAAGGATCCTGAGAGATTGGAGAAGTATGCTTATGTTGTGGTGCTTCGGCTTTCCTTTTGCTTCCTTCAGCAACAACGTTCATGGAAGGTTGGGGGTTGTATTTTATGTTGAAGAGACGCTGAGTATCACGAGGTTCTCAGTCTAGGTATTTCTATTTCCAGTAAAGCATGTGCGGTAGTTGCTGATCGCTTGGCTGCTTCATGAAGTTCTGAGAAAGTCTGGAATCGCAGATTCTCCAGCAAGGCTCTATTCCATTGTACAATGTGGACGTTGGGGAAGTGTAGCCCTTCGAGAGAGGAATTCTTTGCATAGCAACATGATATGGAGGTTGATGACGATGGACAGATGGTGCCTTTCCCTTTCCTCGATCCTCCATGAATCGCTCTAGATCTTCACGAGTGATGAAACCGGCATGCTCCTTTGTTGGTGGGTTTTCCGCAGCTTTGTGGACTTCATCATCGTCAACTATGTGGACTGGAACAACTTCATGATCAGCAGTTCAAGATGTTTCCTTGGATTTTCCTTTCTCCTGAATCTTCTGACATCTTGTCAGTGAGAGTTTTGAGATAATTGCATAGCTCCTTCTTTGCTGCATCCATGTCAGTTTGATTTTTGGCAAGAGTCTCTTGCGCCTTCATGAAATCAGCCATGGTAGGCGGATTCCCTCTGACTTCCTCGGGATGTAGGCCGAAGAGAGGATGATTTTCGATGTTGGTGTGAGGTGGAGTAGTATCAACAGCACCGATGTTGGAAGCAGGAGTGGTTCTTAGGGTACCTCCGTTGTTGCTAATGCTAGCGTTGTTTGTGTTAGGATTTGTAACTGAACCTGACCTAAGATCAACCATTTTGTGAAAATGTGAGATTGCAACCGAGAGATTAATCTCCCACTGTGGTCGCCAATCTGTAGATGGGGAAAAACGGTTTGCTGGTTTTTTGGGAAAGTGAAGAGTCGAGCGTGTTGCCAAGACTCCTCGACCGAGCAAACTGCTGAACCTCACATAGATGCACTGCAAATGGAGTTCTTAGGTTCGAGAGATCAATCTGTAAGACTCCGGCCTAAACCAAGTCAATGGTCGTTCCAGAGTCAATTCGGTCGCAAAGAGGGAGATGGGTTGATCTGTAGGGGGGAAGCTGAGAATTGTGTGGGATCAATGATGATCAAGGACTGTGGATGTGTTGAAGGTTTCTGCAAATTGATGAACTGCTGAATGTTGAGTTCTGTGAATAAGTTTTTAATCGAGTTTTTGTAGACGAATATCGATGATGATAATGATGATGTCTCTTGTCCTCGATTTTGGACTTATTTATATTGCAAGAATGATGAACACCCTGATCCTTGTAAGTGTGACGTTTTCTTGAGTGAAAGAGTGGGAAAGTGGAAGATCATGGTGAAACCAGTTCCAGGTCGTGCTGAGACTTGGTTAACCGTCCACCCACTACTTTGCTAATTCCTTCAACCATTGCATGACTTACTCACATTCTCATCGTGGATGAATCCACGTACCGTAGGCCGCCAGACCAAAACCCTAATTGATATCCCCCATGTGACGTGATTGATGTCTCACGAATCGTGGAGTCTGCATGACAGACGTGGATTAATTAGTCAGTTGTTGACTGATCAAACAGTGAGTCTAGGTTTTGTTGAATCGAGCATGAGTGATGGATGCTCAGCGATTCATGGATTGAACATGTCTATTGAGACTAGTTTGAATGATATTGACATTGCACGTACTAGCAATATTGTAAATTCAGTGGTGAATTACCGATCAATATTTGAGCGACTAGGCAAGTATTGCCCAATTCGACGAAACTGAATATTGATAGATTTTTCAATATTCGAGCAATTGAGCAAGTGTTACGAATCACTGAATATTGATAGTTGAGCAATTGAGCAAGTATTGCTCAATTCGACGAATTAATGAATATTGATAGTTGGATCAATATTCGAGCAATTGATCAAGTATTGCTCAATTCGACGGATTACTGACCCAATAAAATATTAATTAAAATATTGATAAATTACGGAATATTATATAATTAATCCGCGTGTTGTTTGCTGGATCAACATAAATTTATTCAGTGTTTGAACTTGCTCAGAATGATGATTCGTGAACCGTTTGTTCGAAACCCTAATTTTTGATCAATTGCTCATTAATTGACGAATTGCGAAAATAGGTCATGGGCAAGGAGGGACCGACCACATGGGGCTACGGACGTCCATGTGATGCCCAATTTCTCAAGTGAGCGTACACCAGGGTCCTGAGTTGACCGGTTGGTGAAGGAATGACGATTAAATGCAGGTTTCGTCATTTTTTGAAATAGTGCTCGATTGAGCATTAGATGATAAAACCTAATTATGGAAAAGTGAGGGACCGACCAAGATGGCATGAAACTGTCCCTTGAGGGCGTGGGAGCAGCTGATGATCGACTGAGCAAATCTCAAGTTGGTTGGGAAGAGTTTGGACCCAATATGAGCAATTGCGCAAATTAGGTCAAAATTGGGAAAACGCGTGGGACCGGCTCGTTGCAAGCCTTAGAGCCGCCCTTGGTCGGTCAAGGGAGCATTCTCGCGTCACCATAATTCCATGTCTCAGTCCTGAGAGTTTCGGCATTTTTTGATGTGCGTTTGAGCAATATCTTGGATTTTCAGAAGAGTTCGATCTTTGACTGAAATTCTCGATTTTGCTCGAATGAGCAAGTATGCCCGTTTGATCAATATTTCGTGAATATTAAAATAATAATATGTTAATATATTTTCGTGAGTAGCCTAGTCGGTTATGTGACCATGTTGACTTTGGGCCTTTTTGTGGTTTGCGCAATATTTGAGAAAATATGGGGAAACCATGATTTTGCTGAAACAGGGAAGCTTCATGAGATGAGAGAAATAACAATTTATGAAAGATTGGGGATTACAAGGTGTGGGACCGTACATGGCTAGGGCATGGCCGGCCGGCTAAGTTTCCCGGTCCCGCGACTCCTTTCCCTATTTTATATTATTATTTCTCATGAAACCACGAAAATATGGAGAAACCATGAGTTTTGCTCAAACAAGGAAAGTTGTTAGAATGGAGGAGTCTTCATGAGTTCATGAAAATAGCAAAAATAAGGAAAAATAATGGGAGAGGCATGGGACCGGCCACGGCTAGGGCGGCCCGGCCCATGGGTGCCTCTTCATTATTTTAATGTTATTATTTTCTCTCTTCTATTTTGTGTAGGATTCCTCATTCGTCCATATTTTGGATGCTCGTTCGCGCATTTGGGTGCTCGTTCGTGCATCATGGTTGAGTACACTTGCACCATTTTATGGGACTCACTCAAGAATAGTACAGATGCCCGATTGTTGAGTATTTATTACTAATTTATAAAATTCGGTGGAGAATGATTCATGAAATTGAGAAATAAAAGTGAGTAGTCATTTATTATCAGTCCATAGAATCAGTTGTGGATTTGACCATGGATTCAAAATAATAAAATGATAATTTTATTACCATCTCATGAAATCGTAGATTTGACCATGAAATCGGAGTAGTAAGATAGGTGGTGGTATTACCATTTCATGAGATCAGCCGTGGATTCGACCATGAAATCGTAGTAATATCTATTACCATGTCATGAGATCAGCCGTGGATTCGATCATGAAATCGGAGTAAAACATTTATCTATTACCATTCCATAGAACCAGTCATGAGTTTGACCATGGAATAGGAGCAATAAGATAAGATAGATTATCTTCTAAGAATTCAGTGGTGAATATGACGTAGAATTTAATCCCTTGCGTATAGTCAGTGAATCAGCGAGTGTTGCCAATGTCCCGAAGACGTTTTTCCCTCTCAACATTTCATGTATGGAGGACCGCCTGAGTCTATACACGGACACTCTACATAGTCAGGAAACAATGAGTGTCACCGGCCTCCTAAAGGCGTTATTGCTCTCAACCTTACGGAGAACCACCCAATCGTTCTTCTATGTAGAGGAGAATTCCTCTATGTAGTCATGGAACAGTGAGTGTCAGCGACATCCTAAAGGCGTTAAGCTCTCAATCTTACGGAGAACCGCCCAATTACGTTATTCTACATAGAGGCTATGATGAAATTCCCGGTGTCGAACGCTCCGGAGAGGCCTTTCGAGCGACATATGCATCATACTTCGTAAAACACGAATCGTCACATGGATTTCTGAAGCCGTGTCAGAAACATGCAGTATCATGATTTTACGGTTTTGACCTTTGTTGAAAATCCACCATCAAAAATGGTAATCATTTTATTGGTCTACAAATCAACAAGGAATGTCCATTACCTCCTCTTTGTAGGTTTAGTTTTTGGGAAAAGTTCATATTCAACAAGAGCAGGGAATGGATGAAACTTTATAAGGACAACATGCACCTTTGGAATGCTTTAGATGAGTCTAGGGAATGTCCCATATATTTGACTAAAGGAGGTTCAATAGATTTGAATGAACTCCCTCCAATAGATTTGAGTGATGAGTGATTATGATTAGGGAATAAGGAATCTTTTTGGAGTACTTTTGTAATCGCATTCGTGTTTTGTGTAATGTACTTTGGAGTACTACAAATGAATGAAATGGATGTGTTTTTTTTGGTGTATACTCCTTTGGTCGACATTGTATTTATCACACGACCAAGCCGGCTGTCCAGGGTCGGCAGGTTCTGATTTCGTCAGGTTGCTGGCTGTACTGCATGACAGCGCATGAAAAATGGCCTGGGACGGTCGGCAAGGTCTTGATTTCAGCAGGTTGCCGACTTTTTTGCGGTCGGCAGGGTTTATGAGGACATCCATGCCGACCAGAACAGAAGAAAAAAAAGTTGTTCCTGGATGTTCCTCACACATTAAGGTCGGCAAAGTATATTAGGAGAACCCAGTCGATTAAACATCCGCCGGCAGAGTTAGTAAACTTTTAAGTGCCGACTGTTAAGCAGCCGACACGCTTTGAATTTTGTATAATGCCGACTAAAATCGAATACAATGATTCTTAAAAACTTAAAAAACTTTAGAAACTTAATTAGAGCATACAAACCTTAAAAACTTAATTAGAGCATACAAACCTTAATTAAAGCATACAAACGTTAAAAACTTAACCCTAACACATTTGGGACATAAATAATGTCTTTTTCCGGTACAGAATTTCTTAGGAGAGGTAATTAGCTTCATCTTACCGTCGCAACATGGATCTGTGCATGGTAGAAGGTTGATTTTAGCAACTTCATCTTCATACGGAGCTAGGCGCTCATCTATCCAAAAGAAAAACCCACAGCAAGTGCATTTTGAAGCATACGGCTGATATACATCTCCTACTACAGCTTTCATGAGAAATAAGAATCCCTTACAACCTTCAATAGTGCATTTGCTTCCTTCAAAGGGACAATCGTTTGTAAAATGACCACTTAGTGTACAAAGACTACAAATATTTGGTTGTGTTGCACTTGAGACTTCCATTCTTTATGCAAGGTTGAAGATGAAGTTGATAATGCTTTTATAATAACAACACACCTAATGTCTTGATTTTGAAATTTATAGCCGTTGAGCATTCAATGGCTTGTACTCTGTACCTAAAAACCATGCCGACTACATATCCATGACAGCACTATAACATATATCATGGGATGGTCGGCAAGGTCGAGCTTACAAACCATGCCGACTTAGTAAAACTTTAATATTGTCTAAAACTGCATAAAAAAAAATAAGTTCTAAAGCAACTGAAACTGAAAATTAACATAAATCAGGTCTAAAACCACAATTCAAAAGTTCAAAACATAATGGACGAGTTCAAACCACAATCTAAGTTTCTAAACCAAATGAAACATAATAAAATTTAAGAATTTTATGGATCCTTCTTGTTGTTGTTATCTTCCTCCACATCACTAGCTTTTTCACCATCACTAGATTTTTCACCAGCATCAGCTTTTGCTTTTCCCTTATCTGGACCTATGTAGTCACCGTCCTCATTGTAATAGGGGTTCACTCCAGAAAAGTCACATGCCCTGAAAAAAGTCCTTGGATCAACCTCCTCTTTTTCCTCCTCTGATGATGTGCATTCTTCATAGTTGAGGGGATTGCTAGGACTATCCATAAACCTTAGAAATTCTTCAGGATCTTCCTTACCCATCAGAAGTAACTTTCTTACAGGGCAATTCTTTTCAGTTTCATCTTTAGGATCTTCTAAACCAGGATAAATCCTATCAATAAATTCCAATAGCTCTGCTGCATTGCTCACAATACAGGGGATATCTTCTATTTTTCCCGGTGGGAACCTAAACAATACACAACTAAGAGATATGAAAATTCTACACATTGAAACATGGTTATGGTAATACAGTCGGCATGGTCTATAATCTAAATATTGCCGACTAAGTTTTAGTCGGCGAGGTTATAATCATATACCAAGCCGACTAAAACACAGTCGGTATGGTTGTATTAAAGAAAGATGCTGGCAATTAACTTAGGAAAATCAGGTTTATGTGACATCAAGCCGGAAGGGTACAATTTTAAATATATGCCGACCAAAAGAAAGTCGGCAGGGTTGGTTATTGAATACCATACCGACCCTGGTTTATGTTTGAGAGTCGCCATGGATGTTATGAAAAGTCGGCATGATCTTTATGTTACGACCCTGCCGACTAACACTAAAATCCTAAGGCCGGCATTTTATTTTTAAAAAACCATGCCGATCAAAAACCCAGAAAATCATCATTTTCGATTTCTAATCTAATATAACAATCAAAAACACAAAACAATAATGGGTTTGAGTTTAGAAATCACTTACAGTCTTCTTTTCACCGGTGGAGGGTTCTTTTCAACATTCTGCATTCTCGGGTTTACTGATTTCACTTGTTCCAACTTTTTCCTTACCTTTTCCCTCTGATTTGGATCTTTTATTATTACCTGTTGAACCTTCGTTGCTGCTTGATCGTTTGGAATTAACCATTTTATGGAAAATCAAAGTTCACAATTTGCTGCAGGGATTTGCAGAGAGGTTAATGGAAGATAAAGGAGGAGAGAAGATTAAGAGTTGGTTTAGGTTTTAATTTTAGGGTTAACCGATTAAAATAGGATTTAGTATTTCAGTTTAATTAGTTCAAGGGTATTAAAGTAAACTCACCCATATTTTGCCTTCCCTTGGTAAGGGAACTAGATCCATTTAAATCTGGGTATACCCCAATCTCGGTAGGAGCCAAGATCTCTATCTTCTCGCATGAAGGTAACACCAATACAACTCACAGGGTAATTACGGTAATTCGGTTGATTTTTTGTTCATGCACCGCACGTGGTGGAGTTCGGAGTAAACATAAGTTTCCCTTTTTATGTTCGAACTCACTTTTGCATTGAAAAAATAAGGTTTAGTCCAAAAACGCATTAAAAAATATGGATTAGTACATCTCGAGTTAACTTGGTACAATTTAGTCCAAAAGTTATTTAAAATATGTAAAATACACATATAACCTTCCTTATTTACAATTTAGTCCAAATATTTGCAGTTTAGTCCAATATGACTTAAGATGATGTCAGCAATGTTAAATAATATATAAAAAAAAATTAAAAACAATTTATCTTTCAAACCATTTGTCCAAAATTCGATAACCTTATATATTCGGAAAGCTCTTTCCGAGAGCTACAGAAAGAGTACCCATATGACTATATAATTCTCATTTTAAAAAAATCTTAGTTTACATTGGTGTACAAACATGTACACATCTACAAAAATCATGTACACATCTACAAAAATCCAGAAAATCCATAGACATAACAATGGGATAAAATGTAGGCGCATGTATAACTGTTGGTGCAGGCATAGATGCACCAGATGGATTTGCACGATAGAATTTACATGCTAAACCAGGTACTGTTGGTGCAGGAATAGATGCACCATATGGATTTGCACGATAGAATTTACATGCCAAACCAAACTTGCATAATTTCATTTTCATATAATACGAACACTTTTTCTCACCCTATTGTAAAACAAGAGATTAGCATCTCAATATGAGCTTATTATAGCAATTTGTGCTCAAAACGGCAGGTATATAAAAAAGTTTTGCACCTAAAAATGACATGTTGCATTTGACATCTATGCTTATTATAACTACACAAAGTTTTCGCGTATAACGTCTACGCTAACCGCAGAATTATTGATCACTACAGAAATAAGCATTGCCCAGCCACATGCAAGTTCTATTTAAGCCCCTTATTCTAGAGTTCATCTTTTCTAAGTAGTACACCACGAAGAGGTAATCAATAATCGCAGTCATCTTGCCGGCAAGAAATTCAAGCATAATATCTACAAATAATTAGCTGTAATGAGAAGACTATATTAATAAATAGCATGTGCACCAATTTGTACATCCTAGTTATTTTCTGAAGCCACATTTGCTTACCTAATACGAATACCCAAGCAAGCGCACATAATTGACTACCATTTTTTTTTAATGTTATAAAAGAAGACTAATAATCAATTTTACATATAATAAATTATTTCAAAAATATTAAATGAGAAGAGGTGTTCATGCATATACCTGATAAGGAATTTAACCTGGAAACCATTCATTGCGAGAGAAACGTAGGCACAAAAGCGCTTCTTATATATATGCAACAACAAAAAACGAGGGCTTGGAACTTTCCAATATGTCTGAGAAGGAACCAAGGAGACTGCATAGTGGGATAAAATGTAGGTGCATGTGCAACAGTTGGCGCAGGCATAGATGCACAAGCTGAATTTTCAAGATAAAATTTACATGTTAAACCAAACTTGCATAGCTCCGTCTTCATATGATATGAACACTTTGTCTCACCCTGTTGTTGTAAAACAAGAAATTAGTATCTCACTATGAGCTTATAATATCCTACAGGTAGTTATTTGTAGTAAGACTCATTCTCAGGGTATGTACTAACTAAAATGATCACAGTCAACTTAGGAAGTATTTACATCATCATTGTAGAACCACAAAAAATGTTTCACAATACAATATTTATCCGAAACATTACCAAATTGTGTAACGTAAACTGATACTTTATGCCAAATTAAACTTGAATAAGAAAAACTAATCAGTGAGCACGAAAAACATAACGCAATTTCAAAATGACAATTAAGAAATACGTCAACTCAGATATAAAGGACTTCCGTATCATCAAACTTTAATCTTTATCAAAAAAAAAAAAGCAACCAGTACAACTTTGTGCACATTCACGATCAATAAGTGTACAATTATGTACACAGTAAGAATCAACTTGTGTACAACTATGTACACATGTGACAATTTTCCTTCTGATTGAATTGGATTCTCAAAAGACCAGTAGGATTGGAAACTGTAATTTATAAAGAACATGTTCCATGTCGGTAAATATAGCCATTCATTGGTGACCAAAAGCAAAGGAATTTGATGTTAGGATGCCTACCGCCAAGCCAAACTAGTTCCAAAGTGAAACACACAACTTTTTGGTAGTAGTAAAATGACAGACATATTTTATCACTCATTAGTGGTGCCTACCGCCAAGCCAAACTAGCTTCGAATTGCACAGATATGCCAAGCCTTAAAAGAAGAAATAAAGTGCACAGCAATGTACACTTGAATTACAGGTGCACTAATATGAACACATGTAATTTTTGTGACATGTGCACAAAAATGTACACTTATATTACAGGTGTACTAATATGTACACATGTAATTTTTATCATATGATACTATGTAAAATGTCATACATCTGCACTTAATTAAATATTGTTTAATAAGGATGTTTTTACCTGATTTACCTAGAAGTCGCAACCCTAAGCATTTCACAAGGATGTGATTGTACTCTGGCCTTGATGTCTGCATTCCGATCAATACAACAACACACATAAGAAACTGAATGATTCATATGCCTATGTTGTACAATTGTATATTCAAGAATGTAATGGCAGCCAACTTCTGTATTACATTCTTGAGCTATATAACTAACAAATGACGTTTCAAAAGAATGCATCATGAGATGTATAACTGTGTGCGCACAGAAAATTAACATGTGTACAATTATGTACACATTAAGAAACCGGGTGTACAACTATGTACACATTAAGAAAACGGGTGTACAACTATGTACACACGAAAAATCAACATGTGTACAATTATGTACACATTAAAAATCAACATATTGAAAGTATCACATAGTATTCAAGGATCACCACAAAAAAAAATACAAATTAAGTTTCCTAAAAATATGATTTAGTTCAAAAATGCTTGCTAGAAATATGATATTGGTGTTTATTCGACATCTATTGAAATGTGCATCAGTCATGCTTTGAGATGCATTAGTTGTAAAAACATAACTATACTAAAACCGATTCGTCTATTCCTAGTGTTGCAGCATGTGATATGTCAAATTATACCAAAATTTTTCACTATGCCATCCAGGTCAATAAATTCTACTAGAAATTATCAAACTTGTAGTTGAGGACTGAAAGAGGGAACGAATTCTTCCCACATTTTCTACAATAACAATAGTTAAGCTAAAGATTGCATTGATAGTTTCTAGCACAATGGAAAAAATACAAATACACTTACATTTGTGACTAGTTCCCAATGTTTTCCCAGGATTACATTTGCGACTAGTTCCTAATTGATAGTTTTTGTAGAGCTGCACATGGTTACCTGATGTGAAGTTCAGTTCATAGACTAATCACCTATACTACTATGTATCTGCACCAAAATATCATTTCCATTATGTTTTTCATCTTTGTCTCTCTATATATATCCTGAAGTAGCAAGCAAAATGGTATGTAGTAGCTGACAAGAAATTTTCACTAAGTTAAAAGTACATGAAAATGTCCATCCTGCATACAAAATGAAAAAAAAAAACCCGCAGATGACGAAGAAAATTTAAGGCACGCCTATTTCAGACATTTTTTAACAAAATAAACGATAGCAAAAATATCCCATATAACAAGCATGCCCCTACAGTTTCAGTTAGAAAGTATCAGGGGTAAGAAGAAAGAGTGCTAGTATGAACTATTCACTCCATTTCACCAGTGCAGAACTAGTAGAGTTATCCATTTGGGTCAAACCATTATCAATACAACTGATGGAGTTGCTTCTATACTTCTGAAACGTTCTGACTAATGAATATAAATTTGCACGGAGTTATAAATGCAAGTGGTTCACTAAGGAAGTTTCCCTATCGTATTCTCCCTATTTGATTCATATTTTATCTGAGGTTATGATAGGTAAATCGAGAGTTAAATAGGATATGCGGCAGCTCTTACAACACATACGATGTATTCTAGGATATAATCATATAATCCAAACAGAAAAAAAAAAAAAAAAAAAAAAATTCCAATATTCCCTCGAGTAGACTATATATTAAAATACTGAGTAGTTTACTCTTAGTAACTTGGAGATTTACAAATGCGATGAGCAATATGTTTGATGTAAGTCAATATGGCACATTGGCCGTAGGAAAAATATGCAACAATTAATCTCTTCACCAAGAGTTCATATAGTGATGACAGCAGGAGCTCAGCTACTTTGATTGGCAACATTTTGTTCGCACCCGAGAACTATAAATAAGAGATAACTCTCAAGCAAAGGATCTTTAATATGACTTGATATTATCCATTTCATGTTTCTTTTTTCAAACTTTGGATAAGTCCTCAATTCGGAAGTCTACACTAGGAAATAAGAATTAGTCATGACGTACCTGTTTCTATTTCTCTAGGTAAGCTGGCAAAATCACTATCGAGCTCTGCATTCCATTCATTTTTTTGTCTCCATTCTTTATCCTGAAATGAAAGTAGTGAATACACTTACTACCGTTAAAGTAAATGAATCACGATATTGAAGCAGAATAGACTCAAAGCCAAGTTAAGTTTAGAGAGATTATCTCTAAGAAAGTTTTTGAAATTTTCGACGAAATTTTTATCTCAAAACAATTAACAAGATCAGATGATTATAGATCTAAAAGAATAGAATAAGAAATTGGAATTGAAATTAAAGTAATTAGGTTTATGAAACAGTAATATATTTTCCTAAAATCGATTTCGAAATCAATAAATTAACAGTTGCGATCAAATTAAATGATAAAAACAGATTGAACTTAACGGCTTTCAATGATGAAATCTTCGAAATTAAATGGAATCTCAATAACTATTCCCCTCCATTTCGAATTAATCTTCAAAAAAATGTATTGATGATAACGATTTAGGCTTTTCAAGATGGATCGACCAGCATAAGTGTTTGTTTGATTATCAAATTCATATTTGGGGATTGAATTTTCAGTGAGACACGATTAGGTTTTAGGATTTACTTTCTGTAGAACTATTTCTGGACGTAAGAAAAAAAATATGAAGAAATAGAAACTTAATGATGACAAGACAACCGACATCTTGATGGGTATTTTTATCATGAAAAAAAATGACGTTTTGGACTGAGTCGTTGGTAAATGGACTAATTCGTTCCGGATAGTGTAAATTTGGACTTACTAGTACTATGATTAAGATGTGTGGACTAGAGCGTCCAAAGCCCAACAACTAAACGTCAATTTCTACCTTGTTGTTTGTTAAATTAAATTCTGTGTTGGATTTAATAGAATTTGTTTTTGGAAAATTAAACTGATTTTTTTTTTATTATTTTTTTTTTGTAATTTAAGTGAAAGCATTTTTTGAGAATCTGGAACTGTTGACGGCTGTATTTGATTGTTAAGAGTAGAAATCGAATAGGATATTGCTCTGGTTATCTACATTATGATTGAATTTAATCAGTTTTTTCTGAAAAAATGGAGTTACAAAAATTTGAGGACGATTTGCTGAGATGTAAAAAATTTGAATTGAATAAGAAGATGATTTTCCTTTTAAGTTGATTCAATTTCTATGCTTTTACATGATGTGTCTGAGGTGCCTAATGTTAGCGCATCAGTGATTGCTTTTCGATGATCTCGGGGTTATGCCTTCACTGGAGATGAGTGCCGGAAAGTTACCAGTTAGACATAACTCAACTTAGTTGGTGTTTGTCTAATTTGATCTTTGCTGCTGTTAAACCCAAAATCTGCCTATTGCTGCGTAACCAACATTCATTTGGAAGACCATATATGTCAATTTCTCTCTGTGTAGGCTGCTTATACATTGTTATACAGGTCCGTATCACTTTGTTGCGTTGTCAACTGCTTTCAGGTTCTATATCATGTATGCCTTCAGTGTTTTCATCATTGTGTTTAGTGATATATAATACCTTGTTGGTCGCAAAGTGTATTTTGATTATGTCTTTGCTCTTTTTATTGGAGTATTAGATGTATCACCATGAACTAATGTCAGTCAAGACTCACCTATGGTTGATGTTTCCTACATTCAGTTGCTAGTCGGACCACTGAGAACCATTCACACCTGCAGCTGGCCACCAAATTACATGATCAAGAGCAAGGTTTCAGTCCCAGGTAATACTTTCACATCTCTACAGTCACCAACATTTTCTGATTCATCCAACAGTATCTTAGCAAGCTTAAAGTCCTGTTAGAGAGTACCAGAAAGCAAGTAACAAGGCTGTCCTAATTAGAGGCTTTGAAATAAAGCTGTTTTATTAATGTTTGGTAAATATTTGTTGAAAATTTTCCAAGTTAGCCGAAAAGCAACTTGGAAGTTGTGTTTGGCACTCAATTTGAAAATTTTCAATTTTTTTTTGGAAAATCAGAAAGTTGCTTTGAAATATAGAGTTAAAAGCTTGGCCAGAATAGAAGGAAATAGAAACTGGTATTTATTTATTTTTTTCAAATGGTTCAGGACAAATAAATGACCAAGTCATTCCCTGTTTGACTTTCTATTTTTTAGTTTTTATGTCAATTTAAAATTTCCTTTTTCAAGTTCTAATAGATTTCCTACTTTAGTTGATTATTTTTTCCTGGTTCTAATAGGTTTCGTAATTTAATCGATTTTCTTTCCTAGTACTAATATGAATTATTGAAGTCTATATAAGAAAGAAGGCCTAGTATTGTAGCGAATAACAATCAACGCTGACTTATTTGATTTACCAAACTTATTTTCTTAGTGATTTTTTGTATTTGCTATGAAGAGCGACTGACAACATTCTAGTTCAAGTTTAATGGAGGGTTTTGCTGAAGTAGAGGATGAAGATTGTGAGATTGTTGCACAACAGAGGCAAAAGTTGTCATCTGATGCAATATACGAGATATTAATCAGAGCATCATTCCGTACACTTCTACGTCAATTTCGATGGGTTTGCGAAGACTGGAATAAACTCATAATCTGTGATTCCAAGTTTCAACAAACCCATTCTCAGAGAACAATTGCATCTGGTCATTTTCTTCAAGTTAAATCGTCTACCGGCCGGAACTCTGTCATCTATGTCCGAAGCAACAATGATCATGGGGAGCACTACAATTCTGTGCTAGAAGTGGAATCTCCTTCTCTTGATTTCCTGCCAGTGGCAAAAAGTATTACGATTGCAGGTTCATCTCTTCATGGTTCATTACTTTGTTGCTCTACTGAATCCAGCAGTACCCCAATCCCATCTTTCTACATTTGTAAACCAGCGAGTCGAGAATGGAGAAAGATACCAAACCCTAAAACTACTTTCGAGAGCTCCAGAATTGGAATTGCAGTTAAGCAGTCCGCGAACTCAAGACTACATTACAAGATACTACGTTTGTCGGAATCAAGAACTGGATATGGTATCACTGTCAGTTGTTCAACTCGGAGATTTGGGCTTGGAAGATACTTCCGTTTGTTCAATTTATTAAGCCTGATCGCACTTCTTTAATTGGGAGAGATGGTATTTGGGTTAACGGAGGATTACATTGGTTAACTCTTTATGATGAAGTATTCGTATTTTACCCTGATCAAGAGAAATGGGCAACTTTCGAGGCTTCCCCCGAGATGAAAGACAAAATGAAAAACTTTTCGAGATCAATCAGAGTTGCTGTAAGTTGTGATGGCAAGCTCGGAGTTATCTATCAGACACATGAATGGATGGAAATTTGGGTATTAGAAAACCATTCCATCTCGGAACCATCTTGGAAAAGTAAGTATAGCATCGATATGAGATCACTTGTGCAAAATGTCGAACATGTTTATCATGCACATCATATGTGGTCGAACAATACCGTCATGATGATGAGCAAGCATGAGCTCGTCGCGTTTAATTGCGATAAGAATACCTACACTAGAGCAAAGTTGCCTATGGGGGCAGATATATTAAGCTTAGCACCTTACTCATTTCAGCCTCAATTTTGTTACCTCATGCTGATACCTGCAAAATTATGCACACACAAAAAAGTAAAAATAAAAAAATCATTAAGTTTATTGAATTCTGATACCTCATGCTGTGAACCATGTCAGATCAATATGATTTAACCAACTTCTGAGTTGGTATGCTTCAAAACTCTCTCTGCAATTTTGCTTGACAGTAGTTAACATGGTTCAGTTCTTTCATATTTTATTACTAGTTTTGAACAAATCAAAGATCTGCTTCTTTGAAGACGAAGCCAAGGAGGCAATATTATTTGCTTTTCACAGTAGTGTTATTGATACATGAACATTATATTTCCTAGAGGTTTAGAAGCTTATTTCACTGCTAATGTAATTAAAAACTCTTTACCAACTGCTTCTATTGCTTGTCTCAGTCCTTGCATGAAATTGTTTGGTCACCAGCCTGACTGACTATCAAAGCTTCAGAGTGGTTGGCTGTGCTTGTTACCCTTGGCTAAAGCCTAATACATCAAATAAACTTGGGCCTGACTATCATAGCTTCAGCACCTACATCTCCTGATATGACAATTTCAACCTGATGCTTCAACCACTGAAAATTCTCTGTTTACAGGAACATGTGGAAACATGATACTACCAACAATAGAAAAACACACTACATTCTCTGCATCACTTCACTGTTAGCAAGGACACTGAAAATTCAATCTAAGAAATATAAAAACATCCAGACTCCAGAGAGGATCTGTATCTATGCAACATATCTTTATGCAGGAATGAGTAGTTGTTACTGCTCTCTTAGTAGAAGCACCGACTCGGATTCTGACCCTTTAGAAAATCATCTAAATAATCATCGAGCCTTATTGTCTTTGAACAAGGTGGATCCGATCTTGCAACAGAATTAAACTTTCTACCATCTGTTTTGCTTTTGTGACCAGCCTTGTCACCAGCATTTGGGGCCTTAACAACTTCATCAGCAGCACTTGGGGCCAGGACAACCTCTTCAGAAGCATTTGGAAAGGCTTTTGAACATCTGTCTTTGCGCTTGCAGATATCTTATAAATTAGGAAATCAAAATACCTATCTGCAACAATGTTCTTCACTTTTTCCACTTGGGGCGGTCACCTTTTTTTTATGAACAATCACAATTGGCTTGTTAAGGTCTACTCTGCACTTGCAGTAATAAAAAACATCTACCGTGTCAGCTCTTCGCACAAGGTTTTCATGTACTTGTAAGATTGCATTTGCATCACATCGAAAACAACCATGACCCATCATAACCGGTGTTCAATTTAACAAAAACAAAGTGATGGCCAGCTGTTAAAACATTATACATGTAAGCCCTATATTCTGAAACGAATGAGATAAACCGAATACAAAACAAATCGTTTGCAAAAGAATATCTCACCAAATGTCTGTTATGACATTTTTTGAAGCTTCAGAACAAACGAATCTCAGGTTTCCGTTATCTGCGGTTTCAAAGTCAACATTGTACGTTCCTAAAGCTTGATCTATAATTAAATTAAAGTCAACATTTAACAAACGAACCATTAAAGGGAATCGAATTAAAGTTAGTACGTACTAAACCCCTGAATCATCCCTTCAACATCTTTAATTACGCCATTAAAAGAAAAAGGAAATCACACTAAGAAATCATTCAATGCAAAGGAAGTTACCTGATAGGTTTTCTTCCTTGATAATTAGTATATATTCTTCTCCTTTTCTCGCTGATAAAGTGTATCAACAACAAGACACAACTAATCTTGTTTAAGTTCTTCCTCCTCTTTTCTGTTTCTCTGTTTCTCCCAAACACTAGTCAATGTGTATAGAATGACTTCACTGAGTATACTGTGAATTGCTGCTTTACGCTAATTTTTCCTTAATTCTTGATAGACAAAGAAAGAAATTAACAGCATTACTTTCAGGTTCCGTTCTGTTTCTTTCTAAAGACGCTGGACGTTCTTAGTTTTTTAGTCTTTTTATACGGTCCACTTGCATCTCGCCACATGGAGAACCCTGGATATTTAAAGCTAAATTACGTGGCATATCATACTCCAATCATTCTTAACAGAAAGAAAACCAAATCATATAAAAACTGCCCGGCACAGATTTTTCTTTTTTTTCTGGTCTCAGTAGGTCCACATCCTCGGAAGACGTGCAGGAGATGGATTTTGTGTCCGGCGGTTTTGAGCTGATTTTTACAGCTCGGTCTGTAAAGAATTTTTGATCATAGTGTCAGTTTAGGGAAAGGAACTCTGGTAGATTGAGTCTTAACAATGGGTATACCAGACAAGCCGGAGATAATTCTCCTTTCTAATTAAATTTCATAAAAATTAATTTGATGCATCATTTTCTAGATGGGCATTCGTTGATGAAGGATATTATAGAGGAACAGTATCGACTCTAAAATGAGGAGCAGGCTGAAGCGTTGATAGCATCGTTAAGTGCATTAATGTGCGTAGTAAGTTTAATGAAGTTGCAAATTGCCTACCAAAGAATGCTAAGACAAGTGGAGTATCAGAATTAGGGGCCATGTCGTTGTTCTTCTTTTTTTTTTCTTTCTACATGCAACTGAAATATACATGTCCCCTGGAAGTAATAAGATGGTTCATATGCATAATCGGTGCCCTAGTTATCATCTATAACCTTTTGATGGTAGCTTTTGCGAGATCATTTTGAGTGTGAATACGGGGTATGTGATGCTCCATATCGATATAACACCGAAATTGTGGTATATTATTCCACCAGTTTGCATATGTCCAAAATTGTCAGGCAATTTTGACGACGACATGCATCTTGCTAGGCTAGCACTTCCGTAATTAGTTGATGTTCAAATGTAAGTAAATGACCATTTCGTCTAAAAGAAAATGACAAAGATGTGTAGGGAGACGAAATTCCCATATCTAAGTGCAATAGACGCATTGTTGTACTTAGTATAATGTACTCGACTAAATATTTCATCCTTATTGAACTTGTTAACTGGATATAGCTCAGCACCGACGCAACGTCATTAGAACGGTATAAAGAATGTAATCATATAATTAAAAGGAACCACTGTCATGTGTTTGTTTTATCCCGACAAGTACAAAAAACGGATTGTCAATGGAAGTGCAATCCAAAAAGTTGTTGAATATAAATGAGCAATAATCTCTTCTTCCATAAAAGTAATCAAGAGAGATATGACTGACTTATTTACTAAGTCATTGCCTATATTCGCTTTCGGAAAGTATATGTCTAGAGGAACTGCTTGGAAACTCCTCTGAACGGAATCATACATCGGGAGAAGGATTCAAGGATAAGATGTCGACATATCTGACTCCGAAATGTAGTCGTGTCGTACTATTTTTCCCTTCGATCAAGATTAGTTTTTCTCACAGGGTTTTCGTTACTTAACAAGGTTGGGGGCCAATCTATATTGTTAGAGCATTGCTCGGTCGAACTCGCATGCATTGCTATCTCAAGCATGTTTGTCAATATCAGTGATCAAAACTATAAGTCTTGATTTCTAGTCTACTATTATCTAAGTCTCGTACTAGGATAGAAAAGTGTAGTTGAGCTCTAGACTCCATGTCGATCATCATACAAAGACGAAGAACTACTCAAGGAACAGGTGGAACTTCATCGACTAAAAGGTATGTGGAGACTTGAACTTATCTATCACTCAAAAGTTTATCTACTCTATCTCATATCTTGAGACAAAAGTCGTATTGCTATATAGACTATGATTATACACATTTGCTATTT
Source organism: Papaver somniferum (assembly GCF_003573695.1). Classification (NCBI taxonomy): domain Eukaryota; kingdom Viridiplantae; phylum Streptophyta; class Magnoliopsida; order Ranunculales; family Papaveraceae; genus Papaver; species Papaver somniferum. Next base: position 2,404,981 of record NW_020651082.1, on the reverse strand, counting down.
CGAGCCGAGTTTATCTCGCTTATCTATTTCTCGAAATATGTGTTGGTAAGATTTCGCTTTGTCCAAGTTCATCTTTACTAGTGACCAAAGTCATATTAGTTTCAATTACTTGAAAATCGCTTTGACGAAAAATAGCTTGTGAACAACAACTATATAACGTCCTCTAAGAATATTTCAATGATTGAAATGAGAGTTTAGAATATAACCTTGAAAGGATATAAACATTGTGTGATAACTCATACATGTCTAAGTCCTTATTCCTTGAACCAAAGTATGCGTACTTCGCTGCTCATGAAAACCGGAATTGAAGTCCGCGTACCAGTACGCGCACTGTAGGAAGTTCACATCCCGTGAATTTCTGCTGAAGTTTGTGAACTGAAAACAAACTTATTCTGGATACTTAAGTCCGCGTACCAGTATGCGTACTTAAGTGGGTTAGTTTCTAAAAATGATTATTCGTGAACTTAAACTTATATAAAGTAAGGAATACATAATTGCAAACGTGGCTATAAAGTTCATGAATTGATTCGAGTGAATTAAATCGTTTTTGCTTCGATTGTGTCTTATATACTTTTATGAGATCTAAGCAATTGAACAACTCTCCAACTAGTTCTTTTGAGTCATTTGAACTAGTTATGGTTAAGATGAATATGGTTGATATGAAAATGCTCATATGGCTAACCATTTGGTTAACTACTGTTGAACCAACTAAATGTACATGTTTGGGTACGGTTACACAAACCTAAATAAACGTGCATTTCATTTGTGTGTAACAAGCCAAGTTCAATCTAACGGTTGAAAGATATTAGCTTGAATCTAATCATATTTTCATCTAACGATGAATATTGAATGCTTTGTTACTAAGCTAACATTGATTGCAAACCCTGATTTGAAAGACTATATCAAGGAGAACTCTAGCAAATGGGAAACCTAATCCCCGCGTGACACTAATTGTATTAGCTAGAGTCGATTCTCCTTTAACCTTAGGTTTATATCGAGACCCTGTAGGTTAACGACTTGAAGACTTCATTGGGATTGTGAAGCCAGACCCAACTATTTTCTTTATAGTTTTGTGATCTGATCTTGATGTTTCTATCATGTTTGAGTACAATCGTAAGTTTGGCTTGAGATTAATTTCTCTGATAGGCAATATAGAAAAGTAGTCACAAACACCTTCGTCTCATCGTTTGTGATTCCAAAATATCTTGTTTCGCTAGTCGATTAAGATTATTGTGAAGTGATTGATAATTCTAGGCTGATCTTCGGGAATATAAGTCCGGGTTATCAATTGGTTCTTGTTCACCTTGACTTATCAAAAGACGGAACAAAAACTCGTAGGTATTTCTGTCGGAGACAGATTTATCTATTATCGTAGACTTTTTTGTGTGATATAGATTTATTTATTAAAGTCTTCGACTTTGGGTCGTAGCAACTATTAGTTGTGGGTGAGATCGGCTAAGGGAATCAAGTGTGTAATATCCTGCTAAGATCAGAGACGTAAGGAGCGCAACTGTATCTTGGATCAGTATGAGATCTATTGGGGTTCAACAACAGTCCATACCGAAGTTAATTTGTAGTAGGATAGTGTCTGTAACGGCTTAATACAATGTTTGTTCAATTTGGACTAGGTCCTGGGGTTTTTCTGCATTCGTGGTTTCCTCGTTAACAAAACTTCTAGGGTCTGTGTTATTTCTTTTTTGCATTATATTTTGTTATATAATTGAAATATCACAGGTTGTGCATTGAATCTATCAATTGGGAAATCCAACCTTTGGTTGTTGATTGATCCTTGAACATTGGTCTTTGGTACCATTCAAGTGATTTCTCTTGTATTCAATTAGACTCGCAGATTTCTATTTGCTTGAGTAAGTATTGAATCGAGAAAGTGAGATATAACTCTGTAATATACTTTATTAAGATTGAGTATGATTGTCTAGTTGATTCTCTTAAAAGTATATTTGAGTTTGTCCATACAGATTTCTAAGCGAAATATTGGGTGTGGTTGTTAGACCTCCGCTTTTTCAATTGGTATCAGAGCAGGCGAATACTGTAAACCTAATAAATTTGTGTTTGACTGTTTCCTAAAGACTGTCCCTATGGGAAATTGCTTTAGGAAGCTTACTCTTGGTATCTATAACGCACGCCAGAATTCCGTAAAGATTTCTCAAAGATTATTGACTAGACCTCTGGTCTCTCGTGATAATCCTGCTTCATCCAAGACATTGGAAAGCTTAGATGATGATGAACAATCAAAAGGAAAAATTAAAAGCTCGTCTAAGAAGATTCTGTTGAAAAAACGCAGTCGACGCTCAAAGATATAGAATCTCACTAGATTAACTCTTAATCTTTATGAGGAATACTATCATGATGGATCAATTGAAAAAGATCTATTTAGAGCATTTGAAAGCGTTTTTAGATTCTTAGAGAAACTTAATTCTGTTAAGTCTAAGAATCAATCTGATAAAAGTTCGGTACATGTAATATCATGCAACCATGGTGTACGAACTAAATCTATTGTAAAAACAAGTAGATCCAATAAAACGGGTTCTCGAGTGGCTGACACAGTTTCAAGTTGTCGGAGAAATCTTCTTTCTGGTTAAATGAAAAGGAGGCTAGAAAGCTCTAGTAACCCTAATTATCATCATTACTATGATTATATCACTGGAATAGCTCACAAAAATCAACCAGGAATAGTGCATGAAAGTCTCTCTGCACATAGTGCCCCTTGGTAACAAGTTTGGCTCTACCCCATGTATATATATATATATATCTTGAGATGGGGCTAGAAATGGTTTGATTTGTGTACAGTCGGGTTAAATTTTTTTATTATGTCCTTCTAGGATTCTCGAATAAGCTTTTTACTTCATTCGTCTCCTCTCACAAATTGTGTTGTCACGGAATGCACAACCTTGATGTGCGAACATCAAAGAAAATCCCACATTCCTTTTGTGGGTTGCGGTTCATAAACGGGTCCAAGCCCATTAGTGGGGTATATAAAGAAGAAGTACGCATACCTTCTTCTTCATCCCATCATTCCACGTACATGAACTTTCTAGGGTTCATGAAATTCCTCCATTAAATTCCTTGGAGGAAAACAAGACAAAGGGGTGTTCAAGGTTCATTCCAAGTAAGTGATTTCCTCTTGTTTTTCTTTTCAATTTCTAGACCTCATGATGAATTTCAAGGTTTCAAAAAGAATTTCAAAAAATTTGGGTTCTTCTAGCATGAATCTTCCTTTAGACCAAAATTCTCTTAGGATTAGGTTTGTGAATGATTCTTGTGCTAATGTTTTTGAAAGGATTTCATCTAAGGGTTTTATTTTAGAAAAGAAATTGGATTCATCTAGTGGACATAAAGAGGATTTAGTTTGATTTGAAAAATTCAATCTTGGAAACATCTTTGATGGTCTTGGTCAAGGATTTGATACACTCACAAGAATTTTCTATATCAACATTCATGATGTTGATCTCGAAAAAATGGAATTCAAAACCATAATAAATAGAAAAAGGTTTCTTGTTAATAGAGAGTTGATTTCGAAGATTACCAAAATTCCGTTGGGTAATGTTCGTCTACCTAGGCCAAGTGATGAACGACCATCATATGAAGACATCTCTCTTGGTATTTGTGGTAAGAAGGTTGCTTGGAATTAAGGAAAGTTTTCTACTAATGTTCTTAGTGTTGCCTTGATGGCTTTCAGAAAACTCGGTATCTCTAATCTTTGTCCCTCCACAATTGAGAATTCTCGGTGAAGTCGTGATTTTGCGGAATTGGTCTATTTCCTTGAATTGGGTACTCCAAGTCTCGATGTTTGTGGTTTCATCGTTTTTCAAATGACTTCGATGACTTTATCCAACAAGAAGTTAGGCTTCCCTTGCTTGATCGGTCAAATTTGTCGTGAACGTGGTTTTGATCCAATTAGCAATTCTCTTGGAACTCCCAAACCTGTTCGTCCATGTACTTTCAAACGTATAAGGGAGAATGTGTGCAAAAGACAAAGAAATGATTCCCTTGACGGTACTTGTGATCCTACCACCTTGAGTCTTCTTCTAAAAATTCACAAGGATGTGTGTCAGGCCAATTCAAGGGTGAAGTGCGTGCAAGAACAATTGTTATTGGTTGCAACTAAGTTTCCCGAGATCAAGGAAGGTTTGAACATAATTCAAGCATCTTGGATTATTTCCGATGATGAAGATGATAAGTAATTTTTATTTTAACTTATTGATTTTATTTTCCTAGGAAATCTTCTTATGTGAATTTTATTCTTGTATTTTTAGGAAGAATAACTAGAGTTTGGAATAACCAGTATTGTGATTACACATAGCTATGTCCAACGTTTTCATCTTCATTGTTTTTAGGTTTATTTATTAAAATTCTAAAATTGTTTGGAAGATGATTTTTGCAGTATTAATCTTTATGGTTTTATATATTGCAAATTGTTATGGGATATGTGTGTTTGCGTCCGTGAACTATGATTGTCCCATACTTTGTCAAAAGTTAAGTCCTTCACATGTCGATATGCATGTATTAATAAAAAGAATAAATGAACTTTTGACATTACAAAAGTTAAGCCTATTGTATGTCATTATGCAAATATTGATGGAATATAGGATGAACTTTTGTTTACGAGGATTATGTCTATTGTATGTCATTGTGCAAATAGTGATGGAAAATAGAATGAATCCTTGTCTATTCCGCAGTATTGAGCTTCCCTGCTCCATATTTTTATGTATATATTGTGCGACTCCATAAGTTCTCTTATGTTGAGCATTTTCGACTAAATTAATTATGGGTTTTCTTGTGGTTAATTTAATTGAGTATTTTGGAGTCAAATTCATATTCGTATGTGATTTGTTATGTCCAAAGAAATCCTTCTTTTCTTGTGAAAGTAAAGTCGCTCTTGTTGTTATTTCGGGAATGACATTTTATGGGGGAGAGTTCTTAATTGAACTTGTGCTTAATTGCAAAATCTTTGTGGGAGTGCGACTGTAGAATATTATAAGGGTTATCTTGTATCTTTATAAACTTCTTGATGAATGCATTTAGCTTCGGCTATATGATGGCATCTAAAAAGTTGATATGTGCTTTCTTTTGGTCATGAAATGTCTCTATGGAAATTTCATTAGGATCCCACTAGTTTTCGTACCTTTGCCAATTTTATTGACAAAAAGGAGGAAATTAATGTGTAATTCACACTACAAATACATATGGTTTTCGGATCATTAATGTAAGGGGGAGTGGTTTCCATGTGAGATGGAGTATTGAATAAGGGGGAGTGATACATATCACCATAGTATTGTTGCCGATGTTGTGATACAATAGAACTTTGATGTTGTGTAATAATACTATGACACTGTGTAACAATGATTGAGAACTCTTGTTTTCTCATAGTTATAGCTACGGATTTTCAACAACGATAATGTTAAACTTACAACCTTTGGAATCATTGGATTACTTGAAAGTGACAAAGATTTCGAGTAATGTTGAAGAACCAAGAAGATCATGCATGTGCTGCAAATGAGTTTCGTGTGAAATGTTATTTCTATATCGTGTAGGGACACAAGAGAACTTGATTCGCTCGCCTCTGAAATGGAGACTACATGTAAAATACACAATGCTCATGCATTTTTGCCAATTTTTAGGATCGATTTCGGATAATTTTATTTTATTTTATTTCGAATCGTTCTCCGGGAAGATACACACGCATTTACGTAAGTTTTAGCTAGGTGCCATTTGTACAACACGGGATACCACCACACGCAGGCGGCACAAACTTGGCAGCTCAGCCATATCATGTTACCACCAAGCTTCTTTCGTCTTTTCAAAATATTTAGGAACAAAATTTTACTCATTCCCGCTTTCAGAACTTTTTAAGCATACGGATCGGTGACGTGTTAATCTCTTAAGCGTCAGATCTTCATCTAAAATTTCAATTATAGAACAAATCTTATTGGTTAATAATAAAACATACGGATCGCTGGTTCAATTTAAATAACCAGCAAACAAGGAATCAGTAAGTTTCATTCACAAATTCAATTCTATCTCTCAACTATTCACAGCAATTCTCTCTCATTCTAAGAAGTTCAAGTTTTCTTCAGAAGCATTTTAGGTTTGCAATGGAAGGAACAGCAAAGGTTGGCAAGGGAGGAAGGAAAGGTGGTGATAGAAAGAAAGCAGTAACAAAATCAGCCAAAGCTGGACTTCAATTCCCAGTTGGAAGAATCACTCGTTTCTTAAAGAAGGGTCGTTATGCTCAAAGACTCGGTTCTGGTGCTCCCGTTTACTTGGCTGCTGTTCTTGAATATCTCGCTGCTGAGGTAAAAGAAACAAACAAACAAGCCCTAGTTTTTATTAATGTTACTGTTTTTCTTCATTCTCAATCCGGGTTTTCAATGAATTTGATTTTGATTCTGATTTGGGTTTTTTGTTTTGGGTTTTTAGGTATTGGAATTAGCTGGAAATGCTGCCAGAGACAATAAGAAATCAAGAATCATCCCAAGACATTTGTTGTTGGCGATTAGGAATGACCAGGAATTGGGGAAATTGCTTTCTGGTGTTACTATTGCTAGTGGTGGTGTTCTTCCTAACATCAACTCAGTTTTGTTACCAAAGAAGAAGGATGAGGCTGCCAGTACTCCAAAATCTCCATCAAAATCTACTGCTGCTAAATCTCCAAAGAAGTAGTAAGATCCAGATCTAGCTAACAGTAATCTGTAATGATATGTAGGGGTTGAACTTTTGGGGTTATGAAATCAATTTTGTTGATTTAATGATTATGATTCAGATTTTAGAGTTTGTAATCTCTTTCTGTAGTGGGTTTTCATGTTCATATCAAATTCAATGGAATCAATCTTTAAATTCAGATTCAGTTGTCAATTGCTTGAAATCCTATTTTTCAACCTAATCCCACTGAAGCATTTTGATAGTTACAATCAATTTTTTGTTTTACATCTGGTGCCCACCACATAACAAGAATATTGCTAATTTTAAAATTTTAGATTTGGGGATTTTTGGTGTAAATCAAGAACTTTAGCCCAAGAAGGTCTAGTTTGGATTAGCTTCACTTTCTTATGATGCTGGATTAAAAACTAACTCCCAAGCTAAAGCTGATGGTACTGGCGCGCCTTGACTTCGATCCAGTTACTAGGATTGGCATTATCTCATAGAAGTTTAGCTGAACTAGGTAAGAGGTACCGCGGAATTGTTCGGCTTTGCAGTATATAATTGGTAGCTTAAATATGTACGATGCACATTGATATGAGTTTTAACATGGAATAAAATGAAAGATGGTGCATAAAAAACCCGTTGGTTTTTATTCTTATTACTTCCTAACAGTAATCTGTAATGATATGAGTTTCTGAAGCAATCAATGAATTGTAACATGTGATGATGTAATACCATGTTTGATTAGATTGTCCTGCTATTTCAGCTTTACATTTGTTAATGAAAAGTCTATTCAATTTTCATGTAGACATTTGTGATGCTGTAATACATGTTTAGCTTGGTTTTAGTACATTTGATAAATATGGTTTGGTTAGATTGTGCTGCTATTTCTTCTAACATTTGTTCATAAAAGATCCACTCAATTTTCTGATTGTTTAGTATTTGATGTCTTTTGTGTACTAATACCATTACTTTTTTTTTTTTATGTGTTGTAGGTATGCAATCAAGAGGAGCCAAAGAGGAGCCAAGTAGAGGAAGGGCACAGGTGAAAGATCCTATGGAATTGGTACAGGACCTTTATGTTGGAGTTGGAGAGAATCTTCAAGCTTTGCCTAACAAAGAGAGCAGTCAATCATTTTAATGATACCAGGAGTAATTCTGTTTTCAGCATCAAGATGTCCTTAATATAATCAAGAATGATAATTCTTTCTAAAGAATTGGATGAAGATGAGGTTTATGAATACAGCGTACTTTGGAGGATTCTGGGAACCAAGTAGGAATTTTGAATGAAGCTTGCACAATTACTGTTACGGCTTGGATAACAAACTTCACGGCCTGAATGTTATGCTTGATGATTGGCGAATGTTTATGGCTTTATCAGAAGACTCTAAAATATCATGGAAATCATCTTGGAATGTACCACAAAATTGCAGGTAAAACTTGAGATATTCTTACACTCTGAATTAGACGTATCCAATATAGTATAAGTTCCCTGTTCTTGCCATATCATCCATAGTTGTTGGATAGATGAAAACAGAAAACACATAGCTCAAATAGTCCAGAAGTAAAAAATAGGGAGTATAGACCGTATGTGGTTTTGGAGCCAAGTATGGTGCTGTCTGTTAAGTTCACTTGTAGAGTATAATAATACTAGGAGTTAATCTGTTCACAGCATAAGATATAGTTTTTGCTGCAATTTTGATATTTGATGATACTTCGAAGATATACGAGCAACTAGAAGTATTTGAAGCAAGACTATGTCTGTAGACTAACTCTGTTATTATTTCTTGCTTAGCTTACAAAGGAGACTATCACTGCCTACTTATAGGCTACAATTGCGGACCATTACATTCTCTGGAAATCTAGTGAACATTTAGACTAGACCTTATCATCTGACTTTCTAGACTTTTCTTTTAGCATAAACTGTTTGGCCGCCCTTCACTTAGTTCACATGACAGAACTCTTTAGCCTTCTCACTAGCTAATTCTAGAGTTTTCTAACTTAGCAAATATGTCTAACACTGACCAAACCAAGTTCACTCTAAATTTTTCTCAATCATTTTCATTCATACTTATCTAGCAATAAATTATCCTAAACTCATTCGGACTTCATTTGGATATTCCAACAGTTTTATGTATCATATTTGTGGTTAAGTTGTAATGATAAAGGAGTTGAGAATCTAACAAACATAAGTTTCGTATCCAATACCGTAATTCTGTTCTGAATGGTTCCTGTGCAATGATGATACACTTTGTGTTAGAAGGCTGCTAATGTCAGATGATATTCAGTCTAAATACGTATGACGCCTGTTGATCTGTAATTCTTTATTCACTCGTGCCTTATCTTTTTGTGCTTGTGAAATTATCATAATGATTTCCAAGTACACAGAAGATCCCATTTAGGAAGGCTAAGGTTTGGACCAATAATGAATGCATCCAATTCTGGGATTTTGAGATCACAGTAAAATCAACATGGTAGTGTTACATTGTCATGCCTCAAAGTGTCTTAGTAAGTTACTTATAATGATGATTAGTTTAAGTGATGCACTTGTTGTCAGGTAACTGTACTTTCTTTATTCAGTTCCATTGATTACTTTCTTACTTGGGGTAGATTAGGACTATTCAGATGGAGTATACTGATGTGAAAGAGAGCTGCTCGTGAAGCTCCTGTTGGCCGCCCTTGGCTTCTGAGTTCAATACAGTAAATGGGGAATCATAATTTGATTGCTATTGGGGGAAATACTAGAGAGCAGCGTCTTCGTGCAGAAAGGCATGAGAACAGTTTTGAGGCCATACTTTGAGCTTACAAATGTGATTGACTGTTCAAACTTGCACCAAATGAGTCGTTGCCTACTCTTCTACTCTCGTTTGTCAAACACTGGCTTGCTTTTTTTTTGTGCTTTGTTGCCTATTCTTCTACTCTCGTTTGTTAAACATTGGCTTGCTTTTTTTGTGCTTTTTTTTTTCCTTCTCCAGATCTTTTTTGGTTTTGCATATATGTATGTTTTCTGGTGACCTGTCAATAGGGATATAAATTTGAACTTGTAATATTAAGTCAGCTGACTCAGTTAGATGGGTGCTGAGTTATTGCTTCATGTGAGCCTTTTATAAGTTACTGTTTACATTGACAAGAGATCCTCATGTGTTAGTGTTTGTAATCTCAACTTATCTCATGTTGGTGTTGTTTGATTCTCTCCATTATAAACTGCTGTCTTTTCCGCAAGTTTTTTCTTTGACACGGTCAGCGCGGGAGTCGAACCCTGGCAAACTCCCAAGCTAAAGCTGTTGATACTGGATCAAAATAGTGTGCCTGGAGTTCCATCCAGTTTACCAGGATTGACATATTCTCATAAAAGTTTAGCTGAACTAGTTAAGAGGTATTGTAGAGTCGTTCGCCTTTGCATAGGTAATCTTTGTACGGTAATATGTATAGCATCTTCTCTGACCGACCTGGAAATGGTGCAATCAAGTACCTAACCTATGATTGCTCTGATATGGTGTTTGTGGTTGTGATCACCGGTGATGTAAAAGTGTAATTACTTCTCTCTATTTATTTACCGTAGTATTAAAGCATCTATATTAGGGTTTGTATTGCACTCTCATTCTTACTGCCTTTCCTTCTCTTCCATAGTTTTCCCAGCCGCCTCAAACCACATGGCTTGGGAAGTTGATGATCGGCAACAACAAAGAATAAGATATAGCATGATCATTTCTTCTCTCAATCGTGAGTAGTATAATTACATCATTTCCGTATATTAAGTTTTTTCCGGTCTCTTCGATTCTCTCTGCTCTCTCTGAGTAGTATATTCACTCGTGCCTTATCTTTTTGTGCTTGTGAAATTATCATAATGATTTCCAAGTACACAGAAGATCCAATTTAGGAAGGCTAAGGTTTGAAACAATAATGAAAATGTATCTAATTCTGGGATTTTGAGATCACAGTAAAAACAACATAGTAGTGTCTTAGTAAGTTATTGTACTATAAGTTAAGTGAGGCATTTGTTGCCAGGTTATTTAACTGTACTTTTGTATGCAGTTGTTGATACCTTTTTTACTTTGGAGCCCTTGGCTTCCGGGTTCAATACAACAAACGGGGCATCATAGTTTGATTGCTATTGGGGGAAATTACCAGAGAGCAGTGTCTTCATGGAGAAAGGCATGAGAACAGTTTTGAGGCAATACTTTGAGCTCACAAATGTGAGTCTGACTCTTCAAATTTGCACTAAACGAGTTTTTGCCTGTTCTTCTACCCTCTTTGGTTAAACACTGGCTCGCCTTTTATTTTTCTTGAGTTTTTTTTTTTTTTCTTCTCCTGATCTTTTCTGATTTTGCATATATGCATGTTTTATGGTGACCTGCCAATATGGTTAGACATTTGAATTTGTAATATCAAGTCACTTGACCCAATTAGATGGGTGCTGACTGCTGAGTTATTGGTTAACCTTGACACAGTTAGTCAAGTAGGAAAACATCGATCACATTAAGTGTTACTGTGCACATTATTTAAGGATTTTGACAAGAGAGCATTGTAGCCAAGGCAATCCGACATGGTGCCATAGATGCAACTTTGGACCATGCAAATGGGTGGATGGTGTCAAAGGATACTGGGGATGTTTATTCTACAATTGAACCCAATCTGCTTTCAACTGGAGGATTGCCTTCTCCTCTACATGCATAATGCGGTTGTCTGCGCACTGCGATCATCTCCAAATTCACATAAGATGGAAAAGTAAAGTGCAGAAACGAGGAGGGAGAGACAACAACAGGAGCAGGAACTTGCAAAGCATATTGCCGAGGTGGATGATGATGAGTTATAATTCTCACCTGCCTTGCTTTTGTCAAGTTGTTAAAACTTAGGAACAAGCTTAGAGCACCTGCGTGATTAAACTATCAGACAAAAATGCACTGCTGAACCACTCTTAATTGTTATGAAACGGAAAAGAAAAATGCACTGCTGAACCACTCTTAACTGTTATGAAAAGCGATATGGTGCAGGAGGCTTGAAAGAACTAATCAATGTGCCGAGATGAATGGGTAAGCGTGCTGCCATCCGAGTTAAGAGAATACGTGAACCGGATCCTAAGTCTGCAGTTTATGGGAAGATCATCAGTCCTTCCAGTTTGGTCGCCATTATGTGTCATTTTTCATATGTTCACATCATGATATTCTGGTTCCCAACATGCATTAGTGTTCGATTTTGTGTTTGTGTTATCTGACGCTCCATCGGGTTGCGCTCACTCTCAACTTATCTCATGTTGGTGTTGTTTTGTTTCTCACCACTATAAACTGCTCTCCTATTCATTTCTCAATCTATGAATTGTCAAATTATGTAGGATGTTTTCAGGCATTAAAATAGGCCCTATTCCAAATGTATTGACGACTGGGAATGATCTGTGCAATGTTTGCGACATGATCACACCATGAGATGAATGCAACCTGTAGGAATTGTCTCCTTGTCTGCCTTTGGGTTACAGTTGTTAAGTAGACCTAAGTCTATCAACAAAATCTTGAAGTTAGTGGAACAATGACTTGTTTTGTGTGCAATGGCGGATTGAGTTGTGCCTAGCACCTGTCTTCGTATGGCTTTTGGAGCTTGTCGTCCTCTTCTCTTATGTGGCTTCGTTTTTCTTCTCCCCCAGTCTGACTGTGGCTTGGTTTCTTCGGCCTGCCTCTTTTGATTAAAAAAAAAAGAAAAATAAGAAAAGAAAATACTTTTGCCAACAATGAAATATGAACAGCTCAAAAACCACTCAACATTGCAAGGCTTTTTGTTTATTGTAGTAGCTGTTATTGCGGTTATTTGATTGCTAGGGGCCATGAAGATACTACGCAGGGGCATGAGCTCGGAGACAACAATGTTAATTTATCACACACTTGATTGCTTGGAACTTTCTTAATAATTGAGATGCTTCATCATTTTAAGTGACGGTGACTAAGAAATAGTGAAATAGGCCTACTTTCTTTTTCCCCATACTGTTTAGTATCTGCTCATATTCAATGTAAATATCCAACTCATGAGTCATGATAATGCATGTTTCACGTGAACCGATATGTTAATGTTATCTCAACCATCAACCGGTCGGATGGTTCTCAAGCTTCCTCTTAGAACAAGTCTTATGATGGAATCCATCCATCTTCCATCTTCCACGCCACCTCAGCATTTGGAATTCTGGATAAAAGCGCAAGTGTAATGGTGAAATAGTAGAAACGCTATTCTTAATGGAGCTAAAAAAACGTAATTAAGAATGAAGCTTTTTCTTTCAGCCGTTAGATCTCGACAACTCATTTTAAATCTACGGATAAAAAAAAAATGGAGCTAAAAAAACGCAATTAAGAATAAAGCTTTTTTTTTGGCCGTTAAATTTCAACAACTAATTTTAAATCTACGGATAAAAAAAAACGCGATTAATTTTTTAGCTCCATTCTTAATTGTGTTTAACGCTATTCTTATTGGCGTTTCTGTGGAAAACCCCAACTTGATAACCACTAGACTTGACATTCCATGAATTTTCCACAGTTGGAATAGGTTGGATTCCACCACAAGACTTGCTCTTACAAAGAGGTTGGGGTTTGAAACATTGTATCAGCATCAATTATAGATTAATAGTGCGTTTAGATACAAATTTGCTTCTGACTTCTGCTTCTGCTTCTCCAGAAGTCGAAAACAAAACTGTTTTGCTTCACAAAAACCTAACTTTTCCTTTTGAAATTTGACAGCAAAATTAACTTTGTGTGAAGCAAGAAGTCAGTTTGGGTTTAGAATTTTGAAACAATTTCTAAAAACAAAAAAGTTAACTTTGTGTGAAGCTAAATAATTTTACTTCTGACTTATGCTTCTGAAGAAGCAGAAGCGGATTTGTATCTGAACCACGCTATAAACTACTTAGGCGTAGTTTTAACTACAAGTTCTATTTTATGTAACCAAAAAGAATAAAATATTAATTAATATTATCTGGTAACCCACCTTTTTTTTTAATCTGAGACCAAATTTAGAATGTGTATAAAGCACTGGACAGAAACACAAAGATGGATCAAGAGTGAGGATCACCTAGTGTCATGGAGTTGAACAGCTTATTTGTTCTTCTACCTGTTATGTTCTTGTTAAGTATTTTAGTTAATTTTAAGGTCAGTTGCTCAAAACTACCATACCCACCAGGACCAAAAGGGTTACCACTGATAGGAAATATATCAATGATGGGTCATTTGACTCACAAAAGTCTAGCTGAACTAGGCAAGAGATACGGTGGAATCGTTCACCTTCGCATCGGTAAGCTTCATTTGATATCTGTTACCACGCCTGAAATCGCTCGGCAAGTACTTCAAGTACAAGACAACGTCTTCTCCGACCGACCCGCAAATGGTGCAATCAAGTACCTAACTTACGATCGGTCAGACATGGTGTTTGCGAATTACGGTCCGTTTCTGAGGCAGATGCGTAAACTCTGCGTCATGAAACTCTTCAGCAGGAAACGTGAAGAATCATGGAATGCTGTAAGGGAAGAAGTTGATTCTACAATTGCAACTGTATTACGTCAAACCGGGTCACCTGTAAATGCTGGCCAACTAGCGTTCATACACTCGATGAACGTAACCTTCGGAGCTGCTTTCGGGGTGTCTGACGCGAAAGCTGATGGTAACAAGGACTACTTCATATCCATATTGCAAGAATATTCAGAGCTGCTGGGTGCATTAAACCTAGCGGATTTCTTCCCTTGGTTAAACTGGATTGATCCGCAAGGGCTTAGCAGGAGACTAGTTAAGGCCAGGAAGTCCATAGATGGATTTATTGATACAATTATTGATGAGCATATAAAGAAAAGCAATAGCAATGGGGATGCAGTTGATAAAGATATGGTAGATGAGCTACTTGCATTTTACGGCAAAGATGGCAAGAAGGATGTTGTGCATGATGATGTGAAGGTTTCTGTATCTCTCAGTCGAGATAACATCAAAGGTATTATCATGGTAAGTAACAGAACTTATTATATTACGCCCTTCGTTTATGGAAAAGAGTTACTATCCTATTTTTAGACTAAAATGAAAAAGTGATAGTACCTCTTTTCCAGAGACGGAGATATTATGATTTACTTAAAATTAACTTCTGTGTGCTGATATTTTTTCGCAACACAGGATGTAATGTTCGGTGGAGTAGAAACAGTTGCATCTACAATAGAGTGGGTAATGGCACAACTACTGCATAGTCCAGAGGATTTAAGAAAAGTAGAAGAAGAACTAAATGAGGTAGTAGGACTAAACCGCAGAGTGCAAGAAACCGACTTGAACAGTTTGACGTATTTAAAGTGTTGCATCAAAGAGACACCAAGACTTCACCCACCAGTTCCACTTCTTCTCCATGAAAACTCTCAAGAAACTGAAGTTGCAGGGTACACAATACCATCCAGGTCACGCATAATGATTAATACACATGCTATCTGTCGCAATGAAGACGCTTGGGCTGACGCTGATACGTTCAAACCATCGAGATTTCTTAATGAAGATGCTGCTAATTTTAAAGGTTGTCATTTTGAGTTTATACCATTTGGATCGGGTAGACGCTCTTGTCCTGGTATGCTACTAGGGATATATGAGTTAGAATTAACTTTGGCTCATCTTCTTCATTGTTTCTCTTGGAATTTACCAAATGGTATGGAGCCTAGTGATATGAATATGAATGATATGCCAGGACTCACAGCTCCTAGAGAAGTCCGACTTCTGGCGGTACCTAGCCCTCGCTTAAATGGCCTTGTACTTTGAATTGTACTTGCAAGTAATACACAGTTGTATTGTCTTGGTGAATAAAAGGAAGAAACAACTTCAAAAATACTATATTTTCACAAAAAAATGATTTTAAGAATTTGGTCAATTGTTTGTGTTAATGCTGCTAAAGCAAATACATCAGTCGGTCATTCAATCACAACTCCTAACATAAACACATTTTTCTTCACAAGAATATTACAAATCCCCTTTTGCTATTTTCTTTCCTTTCCCACCCCCAACAAACAAAAATCAAAGCTTTGTACTCACATCTTCACAAATTTGCTTCTTTTTGCTTTTCTTTCTTCAAGGTTTTAATCACAATATTAACTGTTCTTAAAGAAATTAAGACCCCAACGATGCATCAAACCATCCATTACGTGACTACTTGGATTCTTCTGCACTGTTATAGTGGCTCGAGTTCCACCTGACATGTCTTCATCTTGGGTTGGTGGAGCTGGACTTCTGCTGCCAGATGTATTTGGAGCATTACTAAGAGTAGAACTTTTAACAGCATTTCTTAATTTGGAAAGTGCTGCAGAAGATTTCGACTCGGTGGTTGATGGACCTGTGGTGCCTGTGTGCTGTTGTTGTTCCATAGCTGCTGATACGATTTTCTTATTTGATGAAGCTATATCGTTTGTGTTTTCTGACGTGGAAGTAGTGCAGTCTGTTCCTGAGGATCGATTATTTTCTTCTTGAGATTTTGAGTTGTCTTTCTGTGAAGAAGAGGATTCAGGGGATTTGGTGTCTACACTAGGTGATTGTGCTTCATTTGTGTGTTTGGTATCCAAGTCTTTCAATGACTGTAGCACTGCTTCCATGAGCATCTGAAAAAATGTACCACCAACTTCAGGTTCGGACATTGAGAGACAAGATCAATCAGGTGAACAAAATTGCGCCCCTCAGAGGAATCATCCCACACTGAACGAATCCCTAGAAAACCATTTGAACATGGAAAAACAACACTTACCCTCTCTTCTTCTTCCATGTTGCATGGAAAATCTGATAAATTATCGAGTGGGTACTCAATGTACTCATCATCGTCTGTCGTGTTTGGAGCCGTTGGCTCATGAAGATGACCATTAGAGAGGTCGAAGCTGATCAGTCCAGCAGATGAAGAGACCAGATCCTTCTCTCCACCTAACTCACTTGCAGATTGGTTTTCTCCAGAGGGGCTATCAGAAGGGACCTGATAAGAGTCAAGAGATGATGCATGTTGGTGCAACTTCTTTAAGTGTGAAAACCAGCCAAAACCGCAAAAGATAGTTAAAATATTTCCTAGAGAGTCCACCATTTTTGCTTGCAGATAGCGGCTACACATAACTAGCCTACGCATGATTTGCTCTACCAGAAATTCACTCTTTGAAGTGACCTAATGGGAGTTGGTTTATTCAATGTGGTTTTTCATACATAGTGCCTCAAAGACGAAAAAATGTAGTAAAAATTATGCAAGGCAATTACCTCCGTCCGACTCATTTGTCTTTTGGACCGAAGTTCATTTATAGCCTCTTCAGTGCTACTTGAGCCCATTCCTGCATGCTCAGTTTGATGCAGAGATTCATATAAAGCACTATAACAAAAAGACTGAAAATTTTGCAGCAACAGTTTCTAATTCATACCTTCAGATGTTTTCATCTGAGCGTGGCTTGTTTGACCTAATTTACGCGCGGAATCCCAACTAGCCTGAACACAAAGTTGTAACGTCAGGATTAAGAACTGAAACCAAGGAAGTAAACATCATAAATTGGGGGAGATGACAACAATCATTATTACCTTCCCAAAGTAATCGTGCATAGTGTCAAAATAGCTTTTCTCAAATGCCTCTGTAGGAGGGTTTAAAACATTATGAAAGAAAATGGTTATCGAATCAAAGTAGAACTGAGGGCGTGGAGAGTTGTGATCTCCCTCAAATTTGATAATATTCTTGTCTCCCTGTTTAGCAGCATCCACAGAAGAAACAATATAAGGATAAACACATAGGCAAATTACCAATTGAATGATCTCTGACTATCTAACAAACAAAGATTACCACATAAGCTTCATAAATACGATCCGTATGGTGAGGGTTGATAAAATCATCATCAACGGCATGCCCAAATAAAACTGGAACAAAACATGACTTTGCCACCTGCCATAAAAAGTGAGACTAGATGTAATGCCTAGGTGTACTTCTGAGGAAATAGGAAAATAATAACTACTATTATGTAAAAACCAGGAAGGATCATGAGTTGGAATGCCAGCTATAACATAGTCTGTACCTTAATGGTATTCAAATCTGTTATGTCAAATTTCGCCTTTTTCTGGATAACCTTCCGCATGTATTGGATAGCAAACTTCACCTAGATGAAGCAACTAAAGATTTATCAGTGGACAAGAGATATTAACCAATTTTTTAATACACATCAGAAAATAGAGAAAGAAAGTAGTAAAAGCACTACTGACAGTGAACTTGGGTAAACGAAATTTGTAAGTGTCCACAAGCTCCATCATCAAGTCTACCAAATCAGAAAACGGGCTGTCAAGAACCATTCCTGCGATTGAAGGATCTTCAGCACCATACATTAAGCTGTGAGAGCATATTTCATAAATTCAAATTAGTTTAAACTTTTAAAGCACTTCCAAATAACTGCCACACTTTCGAATTTTAGTTTTAGGCTGTCTTTTAAAAAAGTTCAAGAAGAAAAGAAATGTCTATACTTCAAGTCCAGGTATAACATAAAAAGCTAACCGACGAAATAAACCTGGTCACAGCACCCATAGAACGACCCCACAAACCAATACAAGACACATTGCCATCTGAGCGAAGATAATTGACCACCGCTTGCAGATCATCCTTCTGAAAAGTTAACAAAATCAAATTAGATGATTAAAATATTTTAAATCTGGGTATCGCCAATAACACTTTGATGCAGTTTATAGTGACCAGTCAGTATAGCATATAGATTCTTCAACCATATGCGCACTTGAAATACTACACATATTATCTTCAATTACTTGGGCATCCAAACATAAATAAGTATTAGTTGCAGGAGGTTGTGTACAAATATCACAGAAGCTGTTAAACCATAAGTTGCTAGTCCAACTGAACACGATCACAGATTTAACACACAGTTTCCATAAATATGTCATATGACTAGTACAAACTATTTATCGGGAATGAAAACCATCTAGTTTATTATACAATAATCATATGAACGGTTACCACTGAATACTTCAAAACTTGTATCTAAATTCTAAACAAGGGAGAAGAAGTTCGCCAACGGTAGGTTACCTCACCTTGTAACTTCGTAAGCATTATCATCTTTGAATAAAATAGACAAAAAAAAAAAAAAGCGAAAGAAAAAAGGAAAATAAAAGCTAAAGAAGGTAAAGAACATGTATTAATTTCACTTTGTGTCCTAAGCCAAGGCTTCCTTAACTAATAATGGATCAAGTAACTTTTTTTGAAAACTTATAACGGATCAAGTAGCAGTAGAACCACAAATTCTTGCTCATCCTTCTACTGCTATGTTCTCATTATTGCGTGTTTCATGTTTTGTTTTTTTGTCCCAAAGCCACCAACCAATATTCTCCCCAACAAATAGATTTCTAGCTTACATCCTATCTCCCTAAGCCACCAACCAATATTCTCCCCAAGTCCCAATCAGATCCTTCTTCAATAAAACATTTAAGAGATTCTAACCTCCACTCCGTGATTCACAATGTTCAAAAGTATCAGAATTTGACTCAAAGGCATGCCTTACTTATATCTCCTTAGGAAACAAACTAGTAAACTACCTTCAACTCCATGTCTCCACCAACCTATATAGCTTATAATACTGACCATGATATCCCATTAACAGTTGTCCAGTAAGCTTCTCAAGCCTCGTGCAGATAGAAGAGAATGTCAATTGCTGTCCAACAGATTGCTGAAAATCAAATAAAATGATCTTCTGTAGACAAGCAAGCTTGCTCCCAAACATCACAGCTTTATACAAGAACGTGACACATACAGAATGGAGACAGCATGTTTCTCTTATGAACCAAAGGTACGAGCACAGAAGTGAGGTACTTATAGCCATTAACAGAGGAACACCCTAAAGCTTAACATACCTACTGAGGATTTCAGATCCAGATCCTTAGACATCATACCATAACAAAATACATCTTAGTAGTAGAGGGACATGAGGACCACTTAGGTCCTCCCACCACAGTTTTCACATGCATAAAGTATGTCACTGCAAATTTGAGTTAAAAAATTCTAGTAACTGCAGTTTTAATTACAAAAATAAGTCTAGGTTTCTTAAGATTGACTATGAAAGAATTTTCATTATCAAAGCACTTACTTCATTCCAACCCAGAGTGACATGCTCTCCTCCAGAGAGTCCAGATCCTGAAAAGTCAAGGGTGAAGACTGTAATGTATGAGGGCAGCAAAATAATCGCGGCTTCGCTGGCATCAGCTCTGCAACCACTGAGAGCAACCAAGAAATATTGATAATCAGTGAGGCAAAAAATAACATGAAAGCCAGAAAGTCAACTTAACAGATATGTTGAGCTGTTAAGAGCAGGAACGAAGAAAACCGCATGATGAGAGGAATTTATAGAAGATTTAAAGATGCATTGCCACTTATAACCAGATAGGACCGCTAATGATTGATAATTTTCCGAACTCAATGAGATCAAGGGAAGCTCTCACTACTAATTTAAAATCACGGAGATTTATGACTAGGCAACATGGTTAGGGAAGATGCAGCAAAATGCAAACCAGTCTGCAAACAAGAAATGCATTGGATAAGCCTAGAAAAATTGAAAATGTTACATGTCGGATCACCTGTTTCCGTGACAGTATATTACACATGGAAGTGCTATTCCGTCAGGAATAACAAGTGGCATGTAATGACTACATTGAAGTACATCTCCCCGGCTATTTGTGACCTGCAAAAGTTCAAGCATGAGAGCATTAAGGCCTATGTTACCTTTTTTATTTACAAGAAAATAAGCCCCATATAGCTCATTGCTTAGTATCAACACGACTGCTTACCTCCAAGTCTTTTCTTTGGAACCACTGTCCTTTTAGCATAAACTCATCTTCCAACAAATCATTTTTCGGGTCATACTCCGCTCTGCAAACAAAGTACACAAGGTCATCATTTGTTTGCACGAGTAAAAGAGATTTGTAGGATCAATTAGGCTCAAGGATCAAAGATCAAAATCAATTACTGATATTAACTCGCACATATTAACTCTTTAGTAAAAAGGATCACATCATGTGTGATTTATTAAGTCAACAACATTCCAGCGTGCACACTTCTGCGTAATAAACTACGTAGTATGGTGTGTGTGTTTTTCCTAAAGAGAAGATATATGTGGTTTGAGACATTGAGTTTTGGTCCTTCAGCCTAATAAAGAACAAATACCAAATTCCATATCAAACTCCCCATGCCTAACCAAAAATTTAAGCTCAAAATTCATTGGATATACTTAATAATGTGTACCCCCTATAAGCCTTAATATAGTGTTAAGAGACGAATTACTACCAAAGAAGATGAAAGAGTTGAGGTTTCTCTTAATCTATTGTAAGAAACCATGAATTTCACTAATAACTATAGAAACTAAGCAAGAAATTTAAGTTTGAGTTGAATTAAAAAACTATAACACTAATAATTACAAAAACTGAGCAAGAAAATTGAAAAATTATTTCACTGAAAAAAAGTAAACTAAGAATATCAAAATCAAAATTCAGGTTAAGCAAAGATCAAAATTCTAACATTCTCAGATTAAACGTAACTTCGACCAATCAAGATCCGATCTCAAGAAAAACCTAACAAATAATATAATCATAAAAAAGAAATTAAAAAAAGAAGAAGATGAAGAAGAAAGAGTTGGTTAATTACCTTGGAGGTCGAATGATGAAGTTAACAAGCTGTTCCATAGGAGACTTACTTACTCCTCCTCAATAGAAATCTTTTTGTTTACCTCAATTTTCAAAAACCCTAATTCTAGACTCCCCAAAGACAAGATGGAGAAGAAGAAGTAGAAGTACAAGGAATTGGAGATTTCTGAGAAGAAAAAACCAGAATGGAATTTTGGTATTATCCGATTTGATTTGATCGTTTTTATTTTATTTTTGTTGTTGTTTACTTCCACAACCCAAACAAAACACAACTCTGGGGGAGAGAGATGGGATATGGTACTTCTTTTTTGGATATTCAATTTTCACATCAGATTTTCGCTGTTCAGAGAGACCACCAAGCAACATCATGGTGGGACCCACATTCGGCGAGCCTTCGATGTTTCCACCAGAATGCCTGCCGGTAAGCTCTAATACGTCCCACCAGCCTGAATGCCCGCCGGTAAATGTCCCACTCCGATCTACCTCTTGTGGCTGAGTCATGTGGTTAAAACCTTAAAGGGACTCTCACCCTTCGAAAAGCCTTAAAGGGTTTCGCATTCAGCAACGGATCGGACCGTAGGATCTAAAAAGTTCACCGCTCCAGTTCTAGGAATCAAATGCATGCCACGTAAAATGCTGGGTGAAAAACCGGGTCTCCCTGGCACTCTCCTCTCAAAACATACTTACCAATGGCCCGTTCAGGCCCTTTCCTATGGGTGTGGCAAATCAAAGAGTTTGCCATTTAAGCACCCATTATGGAGGGAGCAATTTGCCACTTAGCCAGGCCAGGTTAAGTTTGACTCGACCGCTCGGTCCAGTTTACACCGTTATGTGTTTACTGCACCGCTACCGGGTTTTATAAGACCAGCCGGTTTAGTTTGCACCGCTGAGTATAATCTGATCCAACGATATAATTTTTTCCCCCTATAAATACCATATTCCTCTAATATTTTAACTCACACCTTCTCTTCTCTACTCTTCACATTTGTTAATCTAAAACAATTTTCATCATCTAACCATTTCATTCACTTGTATTGTACAATTTCTTTAATATGTCTCAATCTAAACAACAAAAAAAGAAGATTAGGGGTCCAAAATTTACCGTAGCTGAAGATGAAAGCATTTGCAGAAACTATGTGTTCTTTACACAAGATAGTATCGATGGTGCCAGTCAACAATCTACCAAGTTGTGGGATAACATATTTGCTAACTTTCGAAAATGAAACTATGAACATCAACGAGTGTGATGCAAATGGATTGTCCGGTCGCTTTGTTACAATCAACGCCCAAGTTGTCTTGTATGTCGCTGCTCTAATGCAAGCTGCTCGTGGTCGAGAGAGCGGTCTTGTCGATGTTGATGTCGAACGAAAGTGCCGAACTGATTGGCACCATAAACATGGGAACAATTTTGCTTATGAAGGTTGTTATCATATTTTGAAAGTGTTGCCTAAATATAATCCAGAAGTGTTAGCAAACATGCAGAATGTACCTGCAAGTTCACCATACACTTCTTCACCTTCAACGCTAGCTTCAAAACCATCTCAATCATCTCATCCCCCTTCAGATAATCCATTTTCTTCACCAGAAACCACCAGAAACAACAATTCCAACTTGAATGTCAATACTGCAATTAAGAGAAAATTATTAGGAAGAAATCATGCAAGAGCAGCGAGAAAAGCTGCCCAAGAAGGAGAAGCAAGTGAAGGAGCTAGTAGTACTATTGAAACTTTGATAGAGCATCAGAAGGTCGTCGAAAAACAAAGAATTGTAGGTCGCAAGTTCTTGACTAAGGAGATGCAAAAACATCGACTAACTCGAGATTTTTTTTTTCAGACTATGACAAGAATAAGATTCTAAATACAGACATCGAAAAAATGAATGCCAGACAATTGACGGTATGGGAGATGGACAGGATAACAGAGGAATTGGAAGAAAAAAGAAACAAGGGAAACATGGAAAAACAACTTGGGGTTCAAGCTGAAGACGAGGATGATGAAGACGACGATGAAGTAGTGCCACTTAATTAATTAATGTATCAGCTTTAATTTTAATGAATATGTAGTAGTTTGGTTATGAAGATACTTATATGCAGTTGTTTTGCCAATGTGAAGGTACTCATCATTAGAATCTGGAGATCTGCCATATCCTAAAATCCTCAAAGCCGAAGTAACCTTTTGTTTAGGGCTATGACCCCTAATATTCAGTGCATCATACTGATAATTAAATTGAGGTTCTACCTGACAAAGCTCACCAATAATCTTTAGCACCAAATGTCTGGGCATGCGGAATCGACCTTGGAAATTTTCATCAGAGAACACACAGTATTTCTAAGAAAATAATCGTGCATCAACTTCTCGTGCCATTCATCCCGACCCCGGTATGTATATCTTCTTGTGAACACTTCTCTTGGCTCTGGATCTCTAGGCATTTTCCCCGATGAATATAACTGCATCAAGTTGTTGGTTAGTTCTTTATCTTCATCTGAATCATCATCAATTTGATTCAACGCCTGAACGAATATTCGTTGTTGTTCTTCAAATCGATCCATATGAATACGCATTTCTTCGTCAGAAGAATCCATATCCATTGAGTTGAAAAAAAAAATTAAACAGATAATTAAGGTACAAAAGAGTGAGTAAAATAGAGTTGATGAGAAAATTAGGTGTGATTGAATTGAATTGAATGGGGTGAATTTATAGGGAAACGTGGGGGGGGGGGGGGGGGGGGAATAGCCGTTATTTCACTATTTGATAACCGACGATTACAAGACCGACCGGTGTTAAAGAGACCGTTAGCGGTTGAGACTGGGTCGAGACTACTAGCGGTCTTCTTAAGGCCGGTCAGTCTTTGCTCAATCGTTCGGTGGAGACTTGATCGCTTATGTTTTCTCCCATGGTGACTCGGCCAGTTTGACAGGCCATCTGGCATGGCAAATTAAGGGTTTAACTAGTTGCCATAGTAACCGGCCTCGGGCTGAGATCCGAATATCTTGGTTTCCGAGCAGCATTACCTCAAAGAAAAATAAGACCTCACCCGTACTTGTGGAGTGGGGATCATGTGATGTCCTACCGTAAGGGGAACGTCTCCTATCCTATGGCATCACTTGGTAGGTGGATGGTCCAGATCAGGAATCTAATCATTGTTCCTCAGTTTTGTTAGCCAAAGTCCAATCGATGGTATCAACCATCATTAGATGAAGTGCAGACTGCAGTGTTCTTTATACTTTGGAGACGAGTAAATAAATACAATAAAACAAACGTCAGTCATGAATCATTTTCTTTTGCAGAGAAGGAAGGCTATGGGGCAAGGGAAACTTTCAATGTTTGGACTTTGGTGTTTCACTAAAAGGAGAACGTACAAAACATTTTAAATTTGCTTGAGACGGATAATCTTTTGCATATCAGATTTCTGCAGGGATTCGGAAGCATGGACTATTTTAGTTGTGGCTCAATCACTGGGAATAACGAATACTTTAACTTCAGAAATCTGGGCGATGTTCTTAGCTACAAGAACATCAACAAAAAGACTATGGCTAAAAATTATATTTAAAACCGACTCAGAGAACCTATTGCGTCCATCCAACATAACTACAGAGAAGGAAACCAGCCAGCAGACGAATTGGCCAATCACGCGGCAGATGGAAGTCAAACAGGAAACTCATCAACCAAGATATGAGACCAGGCAATTCCATAATTTATTTCTCAAATCTTATTTTCAGACTTAGTGGGTACCACATACCCACGATAAATTGTAAACTAAGTTCTCTTCATAAATTACATGCTTAAAAACAAAATCCGTTTTCTGTAATCAAAGACGTGCAAACAAATATTTATAGGACCATGATGGAAGATGACAGCACCGCAACTCGTTTTTCACAAATTTCATCACCATTTGCAGATCATTTACATTTATTTGCCAGGAGTATGTTAATATCAAGATATTCTCAAAGTTGGAATTACTAACTCATTCAAGATGAGTTAGTCCAAAGTCATGGAAAAATTCTTGCTTCTCTTGCTAAAGATTGGCCCTTCCTCGGTAAAGAATCTGATTTTATCACTGCACGGCAATAGCACGGACAACTAATTATACTACATTTTCTAGTTAAAAGATAAATAGATATTAAATGATTTAGATTTTTTTTTCCTGGTTTGATTGGGGTATACTTAATGAGACAAAAGGTAGGTCATTTTGAAGTTAAAAAAACCACCCTTTTACCATGTATTTTCTAAATGGTTAACATACCCTTGTTTAATTAACACTAAAAAAATCTGATTAACTTAATTAATTGAGTTTAGGTTGACTAATTGAGTAGATTAAAACTTCTCAAATTATGAATTTGATTATGAAATTTTGTTTTTGATTGAACTTATTAGGGAAGATTTTTGATGATTTTTTTTTTGTTTTGAGAAAATCTTTTGCAACGGAGATGAAAGCACACTACCCAAACACTTCTAAAAAGGGGATTGCAAAGCTGCTGTATGAAATCATACTCAAAATTAGATCAGAAATCAACACTTTAAGTTCTGAAAGTATGGAAAGTCGGCAAGATCGACGAATGAATACCATGCCGACTAACTTTGGCCGGTAAGGTTCTTTCTAAATAACAATGCCGACATTATTATTTTTTGACACACATGAGATGACTAATACTAGTCGACTAGTCGGCAAGGTCTACAAAAAATACCCTTCCGGCTGTTGAGAAAAATGTGGAATCATATATTAGTCGGCAAGGTCTTCAAAAAAAAAACCCTGCCGGCTGTTGAAAAATACCATGCCGGCTGTTGACAAAAATGTGGAATCATGTATTAGTCGGCAAGGTCTTCAAAAAATACCATGCCGGCTGTTGAGACAAATATGGAATCATGTATTAAGTCGGCAATATCTTCAAGAAATATCCTGCCGGTTGTTAAATTTTTTTAC
Organism: Papaver somniferum; assembly: GCF_003573695.1. Taxonomy (NCBI): domain Eukaryota; kingdom Viridiplantae; phylum Streptophyta; class Magnoliopsida; order Ranunculales; family Papaveraceae; genus Papaver; species Papaver somniferum. Next base: position 2,378,771 of record NW_020651082.1, on the reverse strand, counting down.
AATAGCCATGGCTATTATGAAAAGTCGGCAAGATATGCATGTTACGACCTTGCCGTCTAAAGACACAGAAATCATAATTTTCGATTTCTAACTTGCTAAGGGTTCTTTTCAACATTTTTGGGTCCACAAATTTTTTTGATGAAAAAGTGAAAGGGAAGGGGAAGAGAAATTAGGAAAGATTAAAAGCATTTTAGTTTTTAATTTTAGGATTTAGTTTTAAGTTAATTAATTGAAAGGCAATTTTGACCACCCCTTAGCAAGTTTACTAGGTCCATTTAAATTTGGGTATACCCCAATTAAGCCATGTTTTTTTTAGTATGATGAAATTTATTTTTTTTTTAGTATGAATTACTAAGTTTATTAAATTTGTTTTTTTTTAATATGAATTACTAAGTTTATTAAAAAATTTAATACGAGTTTTTGATATTTCATCAAGACAAATCTACCAATGGCCCGTTCTGACTGAGGTATGTGGTTTTGCTGCAGTACCTCAAAGGACAATGTGACCTAATCAACCCTTGCGGGGTGGAGTGTGGATCATGCTACCGTAACGGGAACGTCTCATATCACATCACTAGGTTGGTGGATGGTCCAAATCAAGAGGAATCTAATCATTGCTTATCCCCATCATTACAATAAGTGCAGTAGTGTACTTGTGTTTTAAGAAACGAGTAAAAATAATAAAATACTAAAGTACAATAAAACGCAATTAATATTGCAAACATCAAAAACATGTGTACTTGCTTGCATTGTTGGCAACCGGACAATCAAAAATTTCTGCCTCTAGAAATATTCATCTCGCAAGTGTCTGTCGGTCTCTATGAACACCTCGACCCGGCCACCCGCAATAATCAGCCGGTTCTCCTCCTTTTGATAAGCGATAACAATCCGATGAAGTTTCTTGCGTGATACCGCCATGATACTCAGAGCTCTCTTAAAACTTTTGAGATAGATCCCAACGGATATTGGTTCAGCGGTTGGAATCTGGACTTTGATCTTATCGGATGTGAATTGTACCAGAGATGAAATGCTTATTTCGGTGTTGGATAATAAAACATTCAACACGTCAAATTCACTAGAAGTAGAAAGTTTCTGGTCCTCGTCTGGGAAACACAGTTTACCCAGTTTTTTGGCGGATATTGGGATGATAGAAGCAAACGTAGTTTTAGCATCAGAAACGTTAAAAGGTCTGTTATGTGGTTTCAACTGTGGCTTTTTATCCGCTTTTCCGTCATCTGTTTTTTCCATTGTACCTGCTGAGAAGAAGAGATGGAAGATGATGAGAAACCCTAAGCTGAAACGGCGATGATAAAAACTAGTATTAGGAGAGTCGATGATGAAGGCCGGTTAGGGTTTCTTTGCTTACCGTTGGATTGGGGAATGTTAAAAAGTGGGTCCCACTGCCGATCACGCGGTAAAAATAAACAGGTAGAACGTACAAAAACATTATAAACATTTTCGAGTGGTTCTACGTGAATTGCCCAAAAGAACAACCAAAAATCAAAAAAGAAAAATCCAAACTAATCTCTATGCAGGGAAAAGAGAACCCTCTTTAGGGAAAACTGAATATCATGAGGGTCAAGCACGCAACTCGTTGTTTTAAGGGGCAGTTCGTCGAGCATTTTTGAACATCTTTTTGTATGCAAATCAAGTTCGTGTTGATCTGAAAGACGTGCAAACCAAGAACATCTTTTTGGGTCATAACAATTTGTAAACCATCATGGAAGATCATGACAGCACTGCAACTCGTTTTCGACAAGTTCCATCTACATTTTTAATTCTTTTGCTCTCCGGAGTACCAAAATTAAGCACGACGGTGTTGATGAAATATTAAGTGTCTGTCCTTCTCCAGAAGCAACTCAAATTTTTAACTCCCAATCTAGCTCTTGACTTTTGGCTCCTTTTTATGTGTGGCATCCAACCAAAAATATTCCACCCCTTTTGATATGGTTTAAATTAGTCAGGCTTCTTTAAAATGCTTTCTTCTATGTATTCTAAATATTTCTTAGTTAATGATTCCTTTCTTTAACCACAGTGCAACCCCAACAAGAGAAGCAAAGAATCTAAACCATTTCTTCCAATTCAAGACACGCCATTTCATTGAGCTAACTATATATAAATATGTAATTGGGGCTTAAAGAAGAGGCCTAAAAAACACAACTCTACAATTTAGAACTATTTTCCTGCTCCGGATTTTACCAAAGCAATGGCTGCCGGAGCATCTAAATCAGTTGCATTTTTCCTTCTTTTTATCAATCTAGTTATGTATGCAATTGTTTCAATCATTTCTGGATGGGCTCTCCAGTATGGAATTGACAACGCGTACGAAAAAGGTAAACTGTCTAACAGAACTTATTAATCAACCCGACGAAAGATACATGACTAACATATTTCATGATTCGGTGGGTACGACGTACCCACGATAAATTGTAACGTGATCTTTTACCAATAAAATGCATGCTTCAAAAAAAATAAAATATATAACAACATTTGAATTTCTAAGAACACTTGCGTACTACAGTAAATACTTAAACGTGGTTCCTGATGAACTTGCAGCGTCTAGTTCGTCCATGCCGGCTTACTTATTTCCAATATACTTTCCTATCGGAAACATGGCAACGGGATTTTTCGTGATCTTCTCGCTCATCGCTGGACTTGTGGGTATCGCTACTTCGGTTTCTGGAATCACTAACGTTCTTCAATTCACAAGACCCAACTTATATTCAGCAGCTACAACTTCTATTATCAGTTGGGCTCTTACTCTTCTGGCCATGGGGTAAGGAAACTGTAATCGCTAATATATTTGCATATATATGGCCGGGATAACGGAATTCTGAATGTTTCTGACACCTCTTTCTAATGCAGATTGGCTTGTAAAGAGATTAATATTGGATATAGGGCCTCAAACTTGGTACGTACCAAAATTATCATATATACGTAGATAAATTGAGATTCAGATAAAGTCTCGTGACTTTATTTATTTCAAAATTTTGCAGAGAGCTCTGGAGACATTTACGATCATTCTAAGTGGCACTCAGTTGTTTTGCGCTGGTGCACTTCATGCCGGGATTACCAGCGCCAGGAACTAAACGCATATGATGGTTTTCAACTTGTTTATTGTAAAAACTGAATATATATTACATTTCTGATTTCTATAATTGTATGCACATTCCATGTAATCTTTTCATATAAGGAATTGTGAGTACCCTTGAGTGATGGCAAATTGCTACTATCTGAATACATTAAACACCCTATCTAAGTACCCTTGTGTCTTTCATCAGTTGTGGGAAGTTGATTAGAGTGTATAGTATTATTTGCTTGAGAGACAAAAAGAATTTGAACTAATAAGTAAATCACGTTGAGTTAATTGACAAACACTTAATTAATTAATTAATTAATCATTTAAGCTGAATTAATCAAGTAAGAAAAACAAAGAATGTGAGAATAATAAAAAATACGGGAAATTGGTCATTTGTTCAAATATTTTTAAAACATGGTTCTAATGGACGAGTAAAAATTATTACGGGTGAAATGGACAAAAAAAATAGCAAGGATGAAACTGGATTCATTCTGGTTTAAACTTTAAAAATAGCGAGGATGAAACTGGATGCATCCTGATGTAAATTAAAAATAAGAAAAAATATTTGAAAATAGGTAGGATGAAACTGTTTACGTCCTGGCTATTTTAACATTTTTGTCCATTTAAACAGTATCAAAACCTAAATGTCATTTTCACTCAGAAATTGTTGATTTTGGTCTTTTTAACCAATTTTGTGTAAAAAATATATCCTCGGGGAAAGAAAAATGACCCTGAACAGATGCATCATAAAACGGGGGGGGGGGGGGGGGGGGGGGGGGGGGGGGGGGAATTTCTCCAAGACGAAGAAAACCCGACGAAACAAGGTTGCTCAGAAATATTTATTTGAATAAACTGAGACAAATTGGCATTGAATTCTCTTCTTTAGAGTTTGTTAACGTTGACGGAGCCAAGAAGCGATAATGGACCTAACTTCACCCTGTATGCACAAGAATAAACAGTGTGGCCTCCTCTGCCAACAATGTATGCACCACGAGGTTTATCAAGAGATGCAGGTTGAATACCAAGGCCGTTAACATTGTAACACCATCCACAAAGCTGACCAGGTGAGTCAGCAGTTGTCCCCTCCGGGGCGTTAGGCGGTACATCAGCTGCAATGGCGTCCACAATGGCAGGATTATTTGTGTATTCGATGGTCAGTCCCCCGACGCCCTTAAACGGATTTTGGTTAGGTTTGGAGTCCAGCAAGGCCAGTGCGCGAACGACATTTTCTTTCCCGTAATTGCTGGGATGCGTCTTACCTAGAACATTCAGTAAGGTAGCACCATCTGTACCTTCACGGAGGAGAAGGGAACAGGTAGTCCAAAATGCACCTTCTAAGTGGTTGTAATCTAGAGAAGAGTATTAGATATATGTAATTAAGTGTGTCAGTTAACTCTGTGTCAAGTCAATAAAGTCAACATTGACTTGACTCTTGTCCAGTGTGTTTTGTCCTGGTAGGACAGTTAAATACCCTGTAATAATCCTTTCTGTGTTTAATCAGAAAATACTCTTTCTTCAATAATATCTGATTTACAGTTTTCTCATGGTATCAGATAGCTGATCCTGAGGCAAAACTCAAACTCTAACAACATTCTTTTCAATAATCTTTTCAAACACATATTCAAGATCAATCAAACAGGGTTCATATTATCTTTTTCATAAATCAATACTTGTTATTAGCAAATTTTTCACACAAATTGAAATTAAGATCTGGTTCTTCTACACTCTTTCTTCAACATTTTTTACGAATCCAGTTCATGACATCAAGTGTCATTATTTACAGAAGAAGAAAAGATATGGGTACAAATCTGAATTCCGCTGCTCAAATGGGTAATTCCTCTGACTTTACTTTTCCATTCACCAATATCTCCAATTTTGTTTCGACAAAATTAGGTCCCAATAATTTCTTGCTATGGCGTGATCAGATGGAATCTATCTTGATTTCCACTAATTTATATGGTTATGTTAATGGTGAGATTCAAGAACCAGATAAACAAGTAGAAATTGATGGAGTCTTAAAAATAAATTCTCAATGGATTCTTTGGAGGAAAATTGATTGTTTTGTTACTAGTTGTATGAAGGCAACTTTTACAGATTCAATATCTGGTGATGTTTTGGGTCTTTCTAATGCTAGGAAAATTTGGGAGTTTCTTGAACTTAGCTTTAGAAGTCAGTTTATGGCAAGAAAGAACATGCTTAGAAACCAGCTGCATCATGTAAAGAAAGGAAATCTCACAATTCTTGTTTATCTGCACAATTTGAAGAATATTGCTGACTCTTTAGCAGCCACTTGAGAAAAAAATGAGTGATTCAGATCTAGTTACGTATGTATTGAATGGGCTAGGAAGAGAGTTTGATACTTTTGTTATAGCTGCACAAAATAGAGAGAATCCTTTTACTTTTGCAGAACTCAAACCAAGGTTATTGAATCATGAACAATGGCTCCTTGAACAACAACACACTTCTAGTATTACTTATGATGCTCAACATCCCACTGCTTTGTATAGCTTCAGTGGTAATGACAGAGGCAAATCCAGAAATAATGGAAATTTTAAATATAATTCTGGCTATAATTCAAGATATAACGGGAATGGATTATATCAAGGAAATGGCTCATATCAAGGCAGCACTTCATATCAAGGGAATGGTTCATATCAAGGCAGTACTTCTGGTTCGTATCAGGGAAATTGGATTAATACTAATGGAGGTATAAGAGATTTATCTATATTAGATTGTTGGATTTGTCACAAGAAGGGACATTATGCTAGCAGATGTTATTTCAGATATCATCCACCAATTTTTCATAATTCTGCAAATGAAGCTCAGCATGGTCCTAATCAACAAGCTTTTTTCTACTTTAAATGAAGAAACTCCATATTCTGATCCTTCTACATTAACTGCTTCTCATTGGATATCTGATTCTGGTGCTACTGCACACATGACTGGAGATGAACATCTGTTGCAGAATACTTCAACCTACAAAGGGAAGGAACAAGTGCAAGTTGGTAATGGTAAGTCTCTATCCATTACTTCTATTGGTACTTCCAAAATTCAAACACCTATAGCTAATTTCAGAATGAATCAAGTATTATTACTTCCTGCCATAAGCATAACTTACTTTCAGTAGCAAAATTCACAAAGGATAACTCTTGTTACTTTAAGTTTTATCCATATGGTTATGAAATTAGAGATTTATATTCTGATGCTATTTTTCTCATGGTAAAGTAGTTGATAATTTGTATCCTATTCTGCATATGCCTAAAAATCAATATTCTTTTTTTGCTACTTTAGTTGTTTTTCCTTTTATTTGGCATCCTAGATTAGGTCATCCATCAAATCAAATTTTGCTGAGTTTTATCATTCGTTTGTAGTGTAGATCACTATAATTGGTATCAGATAAGTTCGATCCTTGGCGTGATTATGACAGACGGTACCAGATTGAAGCTATTAGATTATTTAACTAAGAAATTAAGTGTGGAATTGAGAGATTTAAGTGATGAAGTTAAATCATTAAAGTCTGTTAAAGGTGATATGAAGAAGATGAAAGATGATATCGACAATCAATTGCAACTTCTTCGTACTGACCAAACTTCAATCGACAAGAAATTGCAACTGCTTTCTCGATAGATCTATTGTCTTTCCAGATAACCACCACGAAGCAGGGGCAAGCGGTGATGGATCTGATTATTTTGTAGGCAACAAATCACATGGGTACAAATATTTTCATTCTCATCAGGTTATTCCAAATCATCAGTTGGGTAAAGGTCAATTCTCCAATCACATACCTAAAGTTGATTTTCCTCGTTTTGACGGCACCAACCCTAGAGCTTGGATTTGGAAATGCAAGAAATATTTCTTCCTTCATCAGATGAATGATGAACATAAGGTACATATGGCTACTCTATATTTGGATGGCAAAGCTGATGTCTGGTTTCAGGACTATCAGGCAGGTAAAGGCACTCTTTATTGGGAAGATTTCATTATAGATGTTTGTACTAGATTTCAGGAATTAGGTCATGATAATGTTGTAGGAAAGTTTAACAAACTTGATCAGATTAATACAGTTTTAGAATATCAAGAACAATTTGAAGAATTAAAAGCTTTGATGTTAGCTAAGAATCCATCTCTGACTGAAGCGTATTTCATTCAAAGCTTTATTAGTGTCCTTAAAGAAGATATAAGGATGGTAGTTCAAATGTTCACTCCTAACACATTACAACAAACTATTTTCCTAGCTAGGAGACAGGAATGTATCATGGATAGGGCTGTTAAGAATCAGCCAAGGGTTACCAATAAGTTCACTTATCAGGGTAAACTTCAGTCTACTTCCACCAAGGCATCTGCTCTAGCTCCATTGGATACTACACCAACTGTTACTAGCCCCACTACCATTCCTAAGCTACCACCAGTACAGAAGCTTACATATGCTGAGATGAGAGCAAAGCAAGAAAAATAGCTCTGTTACAACTGCAATGAATTTTACACCAAAGGGTATAAGTGTAACAAACAACAGTTATACATGATTGTGGCTGATGAAGAGGAAGGACTACAAGCTGGCGATATAGAACATAGCTCTAGTCCTCCTATTGTGGAATTGGAGGAAGATATGGAAATATCAGTTCATGCATTAGATGGTAACATTTCTCACACTACTATCAAGCTTCGAGGACAAGTTAAAACACAAGGGCTGACTATTCTGGTAGACAATGGTAGCACCCACATCTTTCTCAACCCCTCAGTAGCACAACGGTGTAGTTACACTATCACACCAACTCAGACTCTCCAAGTCACTGTAGCATATGGCAACAGAATGCTGAGTCAAGCCAAATGCCCTTGGTATACATGGGTTATGCAAGGTCACACATTTTCTCATGACCTGCACCTTCTTGATTTAGGTGGCTGCCATATGGTTCTCGGTGTGGATTGGATGCGCGACTTGAGCCCAATCTTGTTCGATTTCAAGAATCTAACGATTAAATTTCAACATAGAGGAAAATATATTGAACTAGTGGGTCACAAGGAAGACGCAGATCGTATATCTCTTGTATCAGGCAAAGCATTTCGGAGACTACTTCGCAGTGGTGAACCAGTTTTGTTTGGTCAGTTATCTTCTATAGCAGGTGCAATTACTTCACTTGATATTTCTGCTCCAATTCCAGAGGTCTTGGAAGAGTTTCCTTCGGTATTTAAACTGCCCACCTCACTTCCACCAGAGAGGGCTCATTATCACCATATTCCGTTAATACCTAACTCAGTTCCACCAAATCAACGGCCCTACAGAGTTCCATTTGTGCAGAAATCTGTGATCGAGAGACTGGTGCAAGAGATGCTCACAGCTGGATTCATTCAACCTAGCCACATCCCGTTCTCTTCTCCAGTGCTATTGGTCAAGAAAAAGGATGGTGACTAGCGTTTTTGCGTGGATTATCGCAAGCTCAACTCGATTACTATAAAAGATAAATACCCCATCCCTGTCATTGATGAGATGCTTGTTCAGCTTCATGGCTCTACTTTTTTCTCTAAGATAGACCTTCGATTTGGGTACCACCAGATACGAGTACACCCATGCAAATGTACAGAAAACTGCTTTCCGTACACATCATGGTCATTTTGAGTTTCGCGTCATGCCATTTGGGCTGACTAATGCCTGGGCCACTTTTCAGTCACTTATGAATGACATCTTCAAACCTTATATTAGGAAATTCATCCTTTTTTTACGATGACATACTAGTCTATAGCCCTGACTTAGCATCTCATTGCACACACCTTCGTATCATCCTGGATATTCTACAACAACATTCACTCCTTGCTAAACGCAGTAAATGTTGTTTTGGTCAGCATAAACTTGAATGTCTGGGTCATCTTATTAGCAATGAGGGAGTAGCAGCAGACCCTGCCAAAATAGAATGTATGCTTAACTGGCCAAGACCAACAACCTTAAAAATATTGCGCGGGTTTTTAAGGTTAACATGGTATTACGATAAATTTGTGAAGAACTATGGACTCATTTTCCAACCTCTTACTGCACTGTTAAAGAAGAATAGTTTTCTTTGGTCTTCTGAGGATGACTTGGCTTTCGAATAATTGAAGAAGGTGGTAACTACTACCCATGTCCCCGTCTTACCAGATTTCACCTTGGAACTCGATCTTGAGACTGATGCTAGTGATAGTGGGGTAGGTGTTGTGCTTATGCAACAAGGCAGGCCTATTGCATTCTTCAGCAAGGCTATGGGACTCCGATACAAGGCGATGTCCACATACGAAAAAGAGCTGTTGAGTATTTTTATGTCTATTCATCACTGGAAATCCTTCTTACTTGGCTCTCATTTCAAGATTTTTGCGGACCATCAATATGACGCCCCAACCTAATCACCTGCTTAGCTAATATGATTACAACCTAATTGAAGCATCAAACCTAAATTATCGATTCTAAGAATCATAATTGCATAAAATGCTAATAAAAAAACCCAAAATCTCTGAAATTATACAAATGACAAGTCTCTCAGGTGATATGAATATATTAATGTGTTGTTTTACATAATAAATATAGAATAGATATATATAAAAGATTCACAACATCTCTAACATCGCTAAAAGCTTTAAGCTACGAAAACATATATCTTCACGCGCACCATTGTTTTTAATTACTGAACTGAAGTGGGAACGAGTGAGCACATCATCCCAAAGGGGTTCCCAATGGAAACAAGTAACTTTCAAGTAATCACTAACATGCTCATGTTTCTAAAAAAACAGTAACTAAACATTCAACGTGCATAACATGCGTAAGAGTATTTCCCCAAATACCTCATGGTAATATTTACACTTCCCGTGCTGAATAAAACCTAAATTTACTATATAAAATAAAAGGTAATACTATTTACACCCTTGTGCTGAAATAGATATATTGCACTTCTCGTGCTCTATAATATTTACACTTCCCGTGCTGAATAAGACTTAGCAAGAAGCCATGGGGAAACCACAGACACTCCTCGCGGGGAAAATAACGCAAACACACATAAAAATATTCACCCAACAATCAACAAACATCGAGTTATAGCATTTTTAGGAAGGAAAAACTTATTATGCGATCAAACCAGTATGATATGCATAAGACCATTTTCCGCAAATACCTCGTAGTACTATTTACACTTCCCGTGCTGAATAAAAACATAAATTTACCATATAAAATAAAAAGTAATACTATTTACACCCTTGTGCTGATATAGCTATTATATGCACTTCCCGTGATATGTACTATTTACGCTTCCCGTGCTGAATAAGACTTAGCAAGGAGCCATGGGAAATCTATAGACACTCCCTGCGGGGATACTAAGTATCACATATCACAACTCATACCCACTCAATTACACATAACTATACTCACAAGAAATAAAGGCACATCATGATCGCTGTTGAAAAGAATCTTAATGATTACAAGAAGGTTACAAGAGTTCCCACCTATTTTGATGACAAGCCACGCCTATCTTGAAATCCACATTCCACTGGTTCATCCTTTGAATCGATCGAGGTTAATAAAGAGTAACTGTTAATCACAAACACTCCAAGAGATTAGCCAAAAGGCTCACACAAGTCTCTAGTTATAAGTTAAGTAAACTATCTAATGGTTCTAAGCCCATTTATGGTTCTACACCTTTTCATTATCTATCTTTAACATACCTAAAGGTTTACTAATTCAATTAGGTTGGTTATGTAGTCCATTTGATAAGTCTTATGTTAGAATACGGGCATCCAACTCAAAACCAATTGGCAATGAGTGGAGAGGCCCTAAGGGGTTATAAGTCGTAGGATCTTAGATTGCCCAACAATGTGGGACTAATAATCTTAACAAGCCCCCTCACATGTAGCCTCGTTGGGTCTAGCACGTGGACAATTAAATCGGGTGACGAGGAGTAAAGGCGCGGTCAAATGACTCGTCGCAAATAGCTTGCTCTGATACCATGTTAGAATACGGGCATCCAACTCAAAACCAATTGGCAATGAGTGGAGAGGTACTAAGGGGTTATAAGCCGCATGATCTTGGATTACCCAACAATGTGGGACTAATAATATCAACATCTTAAGAATATCTACAACTTTGTAGAAGAAACCAAAAGCTAAAAGGGAACTTAAGGGGTCCAATTCATCAATATATGATAACTAATCCTAAGCCCAAGTCCATTAACAACCCATTAACATAAGGTCCAGTCCACTAGAGTCAAGTAACGGTCAATAATAATCATATGGTCAATTAAAGGTAAACGTCTAGTCAAGGTCAAGTCCTGGTCAAATAGAAATTGGTCAAGGTCAGGCCTCTAAGTCAACTCAAGGTTAGATTGATTCAACTCAGTCAGATGATCTAAGTCAAGTAAGTCATCTAGACTGACTGGGATGACTAACAGGCTTAAGTTCAAGAAACAGATGTTCAACCAATCAAAGCTGCATAAGATCAATTCTAACAAAAACAACTTCTTAGTTCTAGAACATACTAACTCTAATTGCAATCTTTATTACATATCTATTCCATTCACGACAACAACAATACTGCCATTACAAATTGTCCACGACATTCATCACACCACCTAAACCTGCAAAGTTCTCTTATAACTTAGCTCTTCCAATTTCAGTCCCTCGTCTTCATGTCTCCATACTTGCATCTGATATACATCATCACTTCTTGAGTTTAGTTCAGGTTCAGTATTATCATCTCAGCAACATCACTACTGCTCTCATGAATTGCAATTCCAACTCAACTCAGACCATCTCATTCATTTGTTTACCAGCAACACAATCTGTTACACCAACCCAACAGCTTAGTCCTGCAACAAATTTATAACAGTCCATCTATTACATCACCACCTGTTCTTTTACTTGCAGTCAACAGTAATAAACCTCCACTAAATTACAGCTCCAACTCAGTCATACCACCTGCATCACTTGAATGCGGCACATCCTTTGCTCCTTTGTAACCTCAACATCAGCTGCAACCTAAGCATTTATAATCATACTTATTTCCTGTTTCTGTTTCTTGTTCTCTCAATATCTATATCATTCGAACACATCCCATGACAATCACTTGTCCTCCCTCACATTGTCGCAACGACGACTTCAGCAACATTGTTCCTATTGTAATTCAAACTCAAACCATTTAATCATGTCATCCCCCCATCTTCCAGTTCAGTTCCATTACTAACTTTAATACCAGCTCATACCTCTTTATACAAATCATAAACTCATCTTCATTCATATATAACTTCTCAAATTCACAGACAACAAAACAATCTTCATCCTTTTCATAATCAGTTCAATATCGGCTCCTTTAGTTCAGTCCCACCAGACTCTTAGCTATACTTTCAATTACCCTTCAACTGCTCTATGAATAAGATTTGCTACAACATCAATTACTAACACCACCAGTTCTGCTCAATGAACACCGACAAAATATTCATTCTCTTTACCTGCAACTTGAGTTTCATCAACAACCATTCCCTGATTTCCTTTGTCTTGCCTCAATTTCAGAAATCTATTTCAAAACCCTAATTTCTACTCCCTCCTTGTAAAACCTTAAATCAACAATTCAAATTCAATCACCACTATCCAATTCATCTTCTTCATCTATAGATTCTCAACTCGGGAATCATAATCTTCAACTTCAATTCATCTAAACCCTAACCCGAGACCCAGTTCCTCCTAAGAAACTAAAATTAAACTCTATATAAACATCTACACTTCAATTAAAAACAAACCCACCTATAATCTATCACTAGATTACTGCTGCAGCAGTAGGGGCCGACCGAGAAGGCCAAAAATAACGAACAAACATATTTGTTGGTTTTACTGTTTGGACAATTACTACTAATATGCAACATTTATTTTTGTCCCTAAATATTCGCAACGGAGGTATAAGTCACCACAATGGGTAACTTTTATATATGTTGCAAACAGACCATGGAGCTCTTCTTCTTCGCCCGTTTCTGACCCGTTTTTCTGGGTAGTTTTGGAACCAAAAAGATTCGTGTAAGATCAAAGTTATGTAAATTCCTTTAAACCCATATACATTAAATTGATTATGAACTAATACGTAAGAATTTCAGAATAAAACAACCTAAATTGAACTATTTTGTAAAATTAAAATTTTAAGAACATTTTTATTTTCATGGAAATTTCAATCAGGAAATTCTTTGATCATAGGTGATTATTTCCGAAATTTCTTTCAATTTACGAGAAATACAGTGATCAATAGCTCTCTTATGTAAAAATATTGAAGGAAAACGATCGAGAATCGAACGATTTTGAAAAATTAATTTTTTCTTCTACACCTCAATTTTGAGGACCATAAAAGTGTGACGGACAAAATCCAAAGAGTCACCCTATAGAAGGCCTCCTTAAACAGTCGGCCAATAACAAAACGATTTCACAAAGAAGAAATCAATAAATTAGAACCCTAATTTAACTTACCCTTTTCTCTGATTTCCAGAAATCTATTAACAGCAGAACTATCACCTTCTCCTTCAATTCATCAAGTTACCAAGCTTAAGATGAATCGCTCAGACAAAAATCACGCTCTAAACTTCAAAGTCAAAATCAACAGGGAGGAGAAGAGGAGAAACAGAGGATAAGAAGAATAAAGAAGGAGAAAAGAGAAAAATGAGTTATTCTCGATTAATTTTGGAGATAAGGCCAACCAAATATGTTAAATGCACATGAGAAACGGCTAAGGGAAGTAGGCGGTTTGATGAGAAATGGAAATTCTATCCTTTGTACATTTGTGAAGATATCTTCTTTATCCGGTATTTGATTATAGATTTAATGTGGTTGTAGTAGTGAGGTTCAAACTCTCGGACTTGTGAAGGATGATTTTTTTTTAAACTTAATAATAAATAAATAAATATATACAATAAAAATATTAACAATGGTGAGAGGTACTGGGGCTAATGATTCGGCCAATTTTCATAACATAGGGCTCAATGATTTATTCTCAACAATAATCGCTCAAAACATAAATTATATGGACTCTTATTTTGCCAAAGTAGATTCTCAAAACATTGATTGTAAATGTTAAGCATGGAACATCAAATCATCTAATCTAAGCATGACCCATCTAATCAAATAACAACCAATTTAATTAAATCATATTTCAATTAATTTTTAATGCAAAAGTCTTAAAAAGAATTAACAAAATTACCCATGTATGAAGCTCGGCCTCCTCCATCGTCCCAGTGATGGGTTCTAACTCCGCATATTGGAAACACACTCAAAGGAATGTTTCATTGCTCAAAAGAGGTGTACAAATGATGAAATGGTGATACTAATGAAAATTGGGTGTTTGCAACGTTTATAATTGTTGCAAACACCGTTACGAAGAACGATAAATGAAAAGTGTTGTAGTATACATAATACTACGACCCTCAAGTGACAGTCGTTGTTACTGTAGTATGAACGACTGCCTCTGATTGTCTAATGTTCTTCGTGTTCTTGAGTTGCAGCAGTAGAAAGGTGGCTCTGCAACTCGATTTTTCTTCACTCTGTAGCCTCCAAAGCTTCCCCAAACTCTCGACAACCTTCGCTAGGATACCTAAGCAACTATTTATAACCCAACAACACCGAAATATCTCGCCATAACTTCATAAAATCCTCCATTACTCGGCATTGATGAAGAAAATATTATCGGATATATTTCTTCCAAATTTCGCTCTTCACGCGTCTGTTGGTTGTAAAACTTCCTAAGATAGAGCAACAATCAAAGACAAGATATTCTCTAACTAATTGGCCACGTAAATTCCAAGTTAGAATCAAACAGAATCGATATTATCTTCTCTTCCCTGTTTAGCTTTATCTTCATCCCACGACTTTGCTGGCCCATTTTTCTCGATCAAATTGACCATACTAATCCGGTCTAGTGTATTCAGGCCCAGCCCAATCATTTACAGCGATTGAATCTCGTTAAAACAACCCGAGAATTCAACTCCAAAATCTGCAGCGTCTGCATGCAATATTCCCGCCAAAATCATTTCAAATGGGGAAGAAACTGCTAGCCCCCCATCCAGAGTAGGGGTGCGAATAGCAGCTGCATTGGGGGTGACCTGGGGGTGTCCCTTAGTAATTAGGTTACCCCTTATCCAAAAGCGAGAGTCCGAATAACACTTGTCCTCCGGGTGCCAAAATCAACTTTTCGAGCCGAATTTTCCAAAAATGTTTATTTCCTAAAAATACATAAAAACACAATATTAGTACAAAAATAGAGTTCCAACAATACGGACATTGAGGACAAATTAGACACAAAAATGTGTCTATCAGTATTCGAATGTCCATGTCGCATAACTTTTCGAGATCTATCTAGTGACACTAGTCTCGTATCTAAATCTTTGTTAGATTAATTTATACTAGTTACAATTCATATTCCGATAATCGAGTTATTATCGGCTTAATCATCTCTTGATTGTTCTTTGACCGGGCTAATAACGTTGACGAGCTTGCGTATCCTTACAATCAAAGTATTAAATACTTTATGGATCAGAGGCTCCATACCCTATTTCAACAGAAATGTCTAACCAAACTTCTTGGTTTTGATTATACTTTGTTTTATAAGAAAGGTACAGATAACAGAGTCGCTGACGCTTTGTCTCGAGCTTCATGTTCATCCCTCACTACAACTCAACCATGCTGGTTGGATGAAGTTCAGGATAGTTATGCAGATAACCACTTGGCTCAAGAACTGATACCTAAACTCATGCTATCTCCATTACATCCTGATGGCTACACCTATTCACAGGGAATTCTCCGACAACATGGCATAATTTACATTGGTTCCCCTGGTAATGATCGTCAGAAGGTTCTTATAGCTCCTCACTCATCAGCTATCGGTGGTTACTCAGGAATGCAATCTTGTTATCAGCGCGCTAAGGATTATTTTCAATAGGTCGGCTTGAAGAAGTATTTGATCAAATTTATACGCGAAAGTGCAGTCTGTTAGCAGAATAAGGTGGAGCACACTTCACAAGCAGGCCTACTTCAGCCCTTACCTGTCCCTGATCAAGACTGGAAGTATTTGAGTATGAATTTCATCACTGGCTTGCCAAAATCAGAGGGAAAGGAGGTAATTTTGGTTGTTGTTGATCGTTTTACTAAGTATAGCCACTTTACTGCATTACGCCATCCATACACTGCACAGTCAGTTGCCAAGGTGTTCATAGATTCTACTCTCAAGCTCCATGGAGTTCCATCTACTATAGTGTCTGACAGGAATGCCGTGTTATTAAGTGGATTTTGGCGTGAGTTATTCAAAGCTGTCGGAACTTCACTGCACCTCAGTACCTCCTATCATCCGCAGACGGCCGGCCAAACAGAGCGTGTTAATGCCCGCTTAGAATCCTACTTACGTTGCATGTGCAGTTACAAGCCTGCTAAATGGGATTCTTGGCTCTCATTGGTAGAGTGGTGGTTTAATACCACTTACCACACCAGTCTCCGCATCACACCATTTCAGGCCTTATACGGGTATGATCCACCCCAGTTTGGTTTACACTCTTCTTCTTCTATTTCTAACTCCACTGTTGAAGATTACATGCATCAGCTTAAGGTGCTTGCAGAGGTATTGCAACATAATTTACTTGAAGCTCAGCATCACATTAAGCAACAGGTGGACAAACACAGAGTTGAGAGATCATTTTTGGTAGGTGATTGGGTCTATTTACGCCTGCAGCCGTATCGACATACCTCAGTCCAACTGCGTAAGAACCTCAAACTCTCTGCTAAGTTTTTTGGCCCTTATAAAGTACTGGAACGTATTGGCCAGGTAGTATATAAACTGCAATTACCTCTTACTTCTCGCATTCACCCTGTTTTTAACGTTTCGCAATTAAAGAAGAAGATTGGTCAGGGTATTGTTCCACAAACATGCTTACCTTCCTTGGACAAGCATGGGCTAATGAAGGTTAAACCAGTGGCTATGATTGATTCTCGCGTGCTTCCCAAGGGACGTCAGCAAGTCCCACAGGTGCTTGTGCAATGGTCCCATGCTGCAGAAGGTGATTATTGTTGGGAGGACACTGCTTTTATCAAGGCTAAGTTCCACAGATTTATCTTAAGGACAAGGATAAGCTGTAAGGGAGGGGCATTGTCATATCCCATGTTAGAGGGAACCCCCTAATAGCAAACCGGTGTATTTAGTAATTTAGTAGTGTGTGAGTGTGGCTGGCACATGTGACATTTGTAAAACCTAGTATGTTGAGAATGCTTTCATTGTTTTCAGATAATCGAAAATTAAAGTTTGTTTTTGTTCTTCTCTGCCTCTTTGAGGTTTACTTTCAATCTGCAACGTAGATCCTGTAGGTTGAGTTTTATCATTCGTTTGTAGTGTAGATCACTACATAGCTCTTATTCATTGTGATGTCTGGGGACCTACTATTACTTCTCTCAAAGGTTATAAATACTATATTCTATTTGTTGATGATTTTAGTAGGCTTCATTGAATTTATCCTATCGAACTGAAATCTGATGCTTGTCAATGTTTTCAACATTTTAAAACTCATATAGAAAATCAATTTTCTATTAAAATTCTTTCTTTTCAAGTTGATGGTGCTGCTGAACTTGTTAAAGGATCATTTCATGTTTTGTTACAATCCAGTGGTATAAATGTTAGAATATCATGTCCTAAAACACCTGAACAGAATGGCCTTGCTGAAAGAAAGCACAGGCACATTACTGAGATGGGAAACATACTCTTGTTTAATTCTTCTTGTCCTAAAGAATTTTGGTATGATGCATTTATTACTGCTACTTATTTCATGAACAGAATTCCTACAAAAGTTTTAAATTTCAAGTCTCCTTTTGAAGTATTATTTGGTATTCCTCCAGATTATTCTTTTCTTAAAACTTTTGGAGTCATTTGTTATCCTAATCTTGCTCATTCAAGAGCAGATAAACTATCACCAAAATCAGTTAAATGCATTTTTACTGGCTATAGTCCTCTTCATAAGGGCTATAAATGTTACAATCCTATCACTAAAAAGCTTTATATTTCCAGGCATGTTGTTTTCTCAGAATCAGAATTTTACTATGCTCCTACCTTTTTGTTTTTCTTCTACTGAAGTTGATCCTCATTTTATTTCTTTTCATGAATCTGTTCCTTCTACCACTATGGTTACTAGGTCTCAAAAAGGTATTTCAAAACCAAAATTCTATACAGATCATGTTTCACATTTTTCTGTTAAACATCCTTTGTCTGCAAATTATACAACATTGTTAACTACTTTATCTGAGCCTAAGACATTTAGAAAAGCTATTAAAAATCCCAAATGGCAAGTATCCATGAAAGAGGAATATACTGCATTGATGAATGATGACACATGGAAGTATGTTGCACCTGAACCTCATATGAATATTTTAGGATCTAAGTGGGTCTATATGATTAAACAAAAATCAGACGGTACTGTGGATAGATTGAAGTCTAGACTAGTTGCAAAGGGCTACAATCAACATGATGGTATTGACTTTAATGAGACTTTTAGTCCAGTTGTTAAATATCTGACAGTCAGAGTAGTTTTTTGTTTGGCTATTACTTACAATTGGCAGATAAAACAATTAGATATAAGTAATGCTTTCTTACATGGATACTTGGATGAAAATGTTTATATGTCACAACCACAAGGTTTTCTTCATCCTGATTATCCTTATGATTATGTATGTCATCTTCAAAAGAGTTTATATGGACTTAAACAGGCTCCAAGAGCTTGGTTTCATAGGTTCAGTTCTTTTCTTATCAAGCATGGTTTCAAGAAGTCTGTGTCTGATACTTCTATGTTTGTGAAATCTACTTCAAGTGGTATTCTTAATTTACTGTTATATGTGGATGATATCTTATTGACTGGCAGGTTATTCTCAGCTAATTGGTGATATCAGAGAATTTTAACTGATTATCTCTTATCAAAGTAATAGTACTTTGTTTATCAGTTTCTGACTGCGGTTTTGTTAGCATATCTTGAACTTCAGGTGTTCTTACTTTTACCAACTCATCGCTTTGAACAGAGACTGTATTCACGGTATTTTCTTTAGATTCACTATTGCAAAGAGGAGTAATGTTCTTACTCGATAAACGTTCGATCTCTAAGGATATATATTTAAGATCAGCCTCAAGTGAAATAATTTTCGATTTCACTTTGGCATGTTCATCATGAAAAATCCTTGTTTTTGAATCATATTCAGAAATAATACCCGATGAGAGTATTGACTTTATGCTTCACCCAAACGACCTCAGAAGCCTGAAAATACATATGTTTGAAAATCTCAAAACTGTCTCTGGATAATTCTCGTTCTACTTATTTGTCAGACTCATCAGTAAGATGATAGGGATGACACTTGTCAGTATCTAACTGTTTTATAGAATCACACTGTTCGTTTCTTAGAGAGTTTAAAAAATAAGGCTCATCAACAAAATCCATAGAAACATTTTTATTTTTTTTTAAATTGGTGCAACGTTTATCAAAGATTTTACTCTCGTCCATATGATCAGACAACTTCGAACACAGACTTGTTAAGTCTCAACATGTTTGCCTGCTCTGATACCAATTGAAAACGCGGGGGTACCAAAATACACCATGCCATTGTTTTCTTAGGCAATCTGTATGGAAAAACTCAATACAAATCCGAGAGTTAAACACAATCAAGGAATAGTTTTTAGAGTTATCTCTATCTCTCTTGCGATTAGAACATTTACAGAAACAAGGCCGTGAACCTAATCACAAAGAGATTACTTAGACGGTACCAAAGACCAATTGTCCAATAATCAATCGAGTCGTATCCAACAAACTACGTCGGATGTATCTAATATGATTGATCAACGTACAACATGTGATATTTCAATTATAAAGATAAACAATATAATGCGGAAAAAGAAATAACACATACACCAAAAATTTTGTTAATGAGGAAACTGCAAATGTAGAAAAATCTCGGGAGCTAGTCCTGATTGAACACCAAATTGTATTAAGCCGCCTCAGAAACTAGCATACTACCAATTAACTTCGGACTAGTACGTAGTTGAGCCCTAAAAGGTATCCCATCGATTAAGGTACAGTCACACTCCTTACGCCTCTTGAATCCCAGCAGGACTCCGCGCAATTGATTCCCTTAGATGACGTCACACCAACTAAGAGTTGCTTCAACTCAATTGAAGAATTTGAACCAATCTTCCTCCCACAGATTAATCCTATTTATATGATCTCTACACCTTTGATCAAAGGTGTGGAAATCGATAGAAATAGACAAAGTCTAGCTAACCTCAAAATCCGGACTTATGCAACGTGAAGTGAAGCCTAGATTATTTATCACTTCACAAGTATAAAACTCGTGGAATCAACAAAGTTTGAGACAAAGAGAACTTTGATGATTTCTATCTATCTTGATTGATGGAACAAGCTCAACCAGGATACTCGAGTTATCAAGGAAAGATAACTGGATATGGCTTCACGAATCCTTATGAAGACTTTGTAGTCGCTAAACCCTAAAAGGGTTAGGAAGAGGACGACTCTAGATACAACTAGGACACACCAAAAAATAGTGCCGGGATTCAAAGATCACATTTTCTTGAAGTTCCCCTTTTATAGACATTCAAAGCATATGTTGCTTTAGGTTTAAGCTAAGATAGCGTTGAACCAAGCAATCAATATCAATCGTTAGATGAATCTTCGAATGTGATTTACATAAGCAATATATACACTCTGGTTAGGTGAAACCGTAACCGAACCGTGTACAAAGACTATGTTCAACATGGTTAGCCGAAACTATATGATTTGAACTTAAAAGCTTAATACTCATTTTCATGAACACTTAGAGACATTAATCTTGAGTCACATACATGTGATCAAATAAATCTAGTATTTTTTGAGAATTAATCAAATAGAAATTATCTCGTAGAAATAATTTAACCGTACTTGAAGATAATCGATATGGTTAGTAAATGCAAAAAGTAAAAATACCATAGCCGTTCGTGACTCAGGTCAGTCAGAATACGTGTACTGTTTGTAAACATTTAACCAAACCAAGTTCCGGAGTCAACATAACTTTTAAAGTATGCATACCGGTTTGAAAACCTTGTGATTACGACCGGTTTCGAAGTCCACATAACTATTTCGGTTTGCGTACTAAAATCGAGTTCAGGAACACACAACTATTTTGGTTTACATACCGGTTTGTAAACTAACCAGGTTCCATAACCAAAGTTCCTAAATGGTTTGCATACGAGTATGCATACTGATCCGGTTCACGAGTTGAAATTTTTTTCACGTGATATACATAAAAATATGCGTACCACAAATATGCAAGTCTATATATAGCTACTCCGCTACGTGTACGAATACATATAATACGGGTTCAGACTTATAACATTTTTCCCAGTTTGTAAGACTGATAACACTGTCTTGTATCCGAATCTATAGTAGTTTTATATTTATCTCTAAATTGATTCAAAACATTCATGAATAACATTAATGACACATGTCACTATTCCAGGCTATTTTAGAAAAATAAACTTGAATCATGATTTTGATTTCGAACAATAAATTGTCCTTAACCGAAATTCATCAAGTATGAACAAATGTTCGTTAAGCTTAGTCATTATATTTAGAGAACTAATTATCAAGATAAAATTGACTCGAAATTATTGTCTATGCATAATAGTCTAATTAGTTATGCGACATCGTCTCAGTGATAGAAAAGTGAATATAACTTGAGAAATAGGTGGTCCAGTCTTCACTTACCTTTTGTTGATGAAGTTCTCCAAAAGCTTTGGTTGGTCTTCGCCTTCAAACGGTAGAACACAATAGTTTTGTTCCGATCACCTTCAGTAGTTTCTCCTTTTAGGGTTGTTTTTATTTTTGGAGACTTTCATTAGATTGTATTCCTTAAATCCATAATTTTTATAGGTATAATGAAGATAATTGTCTGTAATGTGCAGGGATGTGGAAATCGCTTCACTCAAAACCGTTTAATAAGGAAAAACCTGAAATTCTTTTTTTGTATGAAACAAAATTTTAGAGACACCTAGTAAAATGTTTAGTATCTTCTTCCCAAATTATCATATAGTTGACCCTATAGGACATGCAGGAGGTTTGGTTGCTGCATGGATTGATTGATTCCACTTTGACATTGTCCAATGGAATGAAAATATGATTAACATCATAGTGAATACTTCTTTTGATACTAAGAAATGGCCCTTATACCTGTTTTTATGGTAGCCCTTATCCTTCAAACAAAAATATATCATGGGATTTCCAAGAAGAGATTAATGGGCAAATAAATACCAGGAGTATGCCCTGGATTGTGATAGGAGATTTCAACATGATTTTTGATCAATCAGAAAAATTAGGAGGTCTACCTTTTAAAAAATCTAACAGTGACTACTATCTTAGGATTTTGGAAAGAGCTGGAATTTATGATATAGGTTTTTCTGGTTATGAATTCACTTGGAACAACTATAGAAAAGGAAATAAGATATTTATGAGAGATTATATAGGGGAAGTTCTTAATGTCGAATGGGATTTGCAGTTCCCTAGAGCCTCACTTTCTCACTTAGTGGCTATTGGTCAGATCATTGCCTAATCCTCCTTACTCTTGATAACAAAAGCACTAAACTATATTGAGTTTTTAAATTCTATGACATTTGGTTGAAAGAAACCTCATGTATTCAATTTATAAAGGAAACATGGCATAACTTGAGGAAGATCCTTTGGCGAATCTAGTTTCAGATTTGAAAGCCCTAGGAATTAATTTGCTTGACTGGAAAAAGAACATCTTTGGTTTTCCTGCTAAGAAAATTAGTAAACTTTTAAAATACATTGAAATGTTAAGGGCTAGTAGAAATAAAGAATATCAACAAAAAAATACTCAATGATAAACTCTTGAAACTAGAAGCTTTGTATGATACTCAAGAAGCAATAGATAAGCAAAACTCTCGGGATAATATAATTGAGTTAGGAGAAAGAAATACCAAATATTTCTATACGGTTACTCTAAGAAGACGTAAATGGAAAAATATAGAAAGCTTGTTAAATGATCAGAATAATATAATAACTAGAAACATATTAGAAATTAGTAGCATACTAACCAATTACTTCAAAAATTTGTTCACTGAAAATCCAATAGAAACTCATTCAAATGGTTTTTTAATGGTATTGCTCATGTTATCTGTTCTCTAGACAACTATAGTATTCTAGTACCCGCTTCTAAATATGGATTCTTTTAGTCCTCAAAAATATGAAGCCTAATAGGTCTCCTGAACCTGATGGTTTCCCAGTTAGTTTCTTCCCGCATAATTGGGAAACTGTTGATTCTCAAGTCACCTTAACTGTTCAAAATTTCTTCTGTGATAAACTAATGAACCCAGATTTAAATAAAATACATCTCTTCTTCATACGAAAAACAAAGCAACCGAAAAATCATAGTCAATTTAGACCAATAGGTCTTTGTAATACAATATATAAGGTGATAGCGAAAATTCTAGCAAACATAATCAAACTAATTATGGAAAAAATAATCTCTCCTTATCAGTATGCTTTTCATTTTCCAAGACAGGTTTCTGATAATATTATAGTGGCACATGAGATCATTCACTCTTTTAAAAATAAAAAAGTAAGAACTGGAGGTCTAGGAAAAAATTGACATGTCATAGGCTTTCGATAGAGTCAATTGGAATTTCCTCCTATCTACTTTGAAATCTTTTGGGTTTAATGGGGATGTCTGCTCACTTATTGAGCAATGTATTTCCACAACCTCTATTTTTGTCCTTTTAAATGGATTTCCAGGGGATGTTTTTAAGCCTTCCAGAGGGTTACTACAATTATACCCTCTTTACCCTTACTTGTTTATTATATGTATGGAAATATTTTCTAGGCTCCTTATTTATCAGGAAAACAAAAAATTGTTATATCATTCTTTCTCGAGCCGTAGGAGGAGAAAACCTCCTATACGTTTCTAGGGGGCGTTGCTCATCTACATTTATCCCAATGAGCCATCTATCGAATCATTGCAATTGATGTTCGATCCCAAAATAACTCCTAAAAGTGATTCTATTTCCCACATTTTCTTTGCATATTATTGCCTGCTATTTATAAAAAATGATTTAGTAGAATGTAGGAATTTACTAAAAACAACAGATATATTTAGTAAGGCTTCAAGACAACTTATCAAAATTGATAAGTCTGGAGTTTTATTCAGTAAGAAAGTAGAACCTAAACACCAGAATATGATGTCCAAGTTACTAAAATTAAAACATATAAACCGTATAGACCCATATTTTCATGGATAGATCCAAGATAAAAAAAATTCGAACACCCATTCTTGAAAGAATGGAAGCTAAATATAAAGGTTGGAAATGTATTGTACTCTCCCAACCTAGCAGATCAGTACTGAATAGAGCAGTTTTGTCCAGTATACCTACTTTTCAAATGGAGTGTTTTGTTCTTCCTGAGCAAATAACTAAGAAAATTGATGCAATCCATAAAGACTTCTGGTGGGGGAAAGACTCTGGAGCAAAAGGTTTTTACCCAAAAGGTTGGCCAAATTTATGTAAACCTATTCAGAAAGGGGGGTTTAGACTTTAGAGATGCTCGCAAATTTAATATATTATTGCTAGCAAAAGTTTCCTGTAAATTAATTAAAGAACCAGATGCCTTATGGGCAAAAATTATGGGGTCTAAATACTTAAGATCCAAATCTCCCCTTAGAACAAAACCTCCAGCCAAATGCTACTGGATTTGAAATGTATTAGTCAAGGTTGGAACTAATTCAAAAATTTAATATATGGGAAATATGGAATGGACAGAACATCAATATCTGGCATGATAAATGGTTTCCTTGGTTAACTGATAACTTAGATACTCTATGTGATTCAACTAATACTCATCTCACTTTGGTCACAGATCTGATGGACCCTGATTCTTACGCATGGGATATTTCTCTAATTAACTCAACCTTTTCTGAAGATATTGCATCTAAAATTAAGAATATTTCTTTTTTCGGATAACACACAAAAACATGATCAACTTAGACGGACCTTCACAAATTTTGGAGAATACACAGTAAAATCCTTGTATGATAAATTGGATGAAACAAGAACTGATATTGTTAGCTTATCTTTGCATGCATCTTTTTAGAAATCGTTGTGGAAACTAGATGTCTCTCAACGAATAAATTATTTCTATGAAAAGGTTTACAAAATGCTCTTCCTACAAATGTTAAGCTTTTTGGAAAGGTAAAAGACATAGATCGAGCTTGCACTATGTGTGGAGTAGAAATTGAAACTACTGAGCATCTTTTTTTTTCATTGCCCTTATGCTAAAGAGGTTTGGAATTCAACACCATATCCAATTTCTTTGAATATAAATAATACCAGTAAGATCATCGACTTATGAAAAAATTGGTTCAATAACCCTAGACAAAAAATTTCAATACAGTTAATCTTACGAAGATGTGGTTCATCTGGAAAGAAAGGTACAATAGAGATTTTTAAGATAAATCTAAAACTTTATTGAGTCTGGCCTTAGAAATTCAGAGACATTTATCCTTTTGGTCTAAAAGGAATTGTACACCTAATAAGAACATGATGACTACTAAGAAGACATCTAATCCTATTTGGGTGGCTCCCAAATAAATACCTTAAAAATTAATGTGGATGCAACATGGGTCTCAAAAATTCTCCCATCTAGTTTTTCTTTAATTACAAGGAATGACGCAGGCACATTTTCAAGAGGAATAACAGGACCCTCAACAGGTTCATACCCACAAGAAGCAAAAGCTATAGGAGTTTTACATGCAACAGTTTGGGATAAGGAGAAGAAGCTCAAGGATTTCAGCATAAAAGGATATTGTGAAAGCTTATTCAACTATGTTCAAGGAAAGAGTTCACATATTTCTTGGCGCAACAAAGCTATTTTGGATGAAGCAAATAGGATAGCAAGGCAATGCACCAACTTTTTGGGTTTTCTTTTTGTTCCTAGATTAGGAAATATGGCTGTTGATACTCTATCTAAATTTGCCAAGACTTTAAATTCAGTTTTAGATTGGTTAACCCTCCAACTTGTATTCAACACAACTTATCAGTAGATAATTCTAATATTAGGATGGCTCGCCAAACCTCCATATTATATGGTTCTACTCATTTTGTAACTCTGAATCCTTTAGAGTCTCTGTCTGTTAATGAAATATCTTATTCACACACACAAACCAAAAAAAAATGGATACCTTTACACAGAAAGAGCAAATTCTTATCGACCAACAAGTTAGTCTGTTAATCATTCAAATGAGATTACCATAAAGAGGAGAAGACAAACTCTACCGGACTCTGACAAGAAATGGCGATTTTACAGTTAAATCAGCCTACAACAAGCTTGTTGCGTTAAAAAATGGGGATACTGTCATTGATGAAGCAGCTGCACAGGTTTGGAAAAACATATGGAGCATCCCAACTTTACCGAGAATCAAACATTTCCTATGGAAATGTATGGTTGGCACCATCCATCAAATGAAAGAAGCAATAGTAATGAACTATAGTGGTGGGCAGTGCAAGACGTGCAAACAAGGCATTGAAACTACTAAGCATATTCTCTGCGCCCCGACTACGATGTGGTCTGGAAACATACATTTTGTATGTGGCCCCTCTTTATTTTTTGATACATATCTAACTAAAATACATGTCCCCTCCAAATCCCCTAAACCGCTCTATTTTTTGAGAAAAAGTAGGAAGTTAAAAAAATAAAAGAGATAAAAAGTTATGTAATAAAATTGGTTTTCGGATTTTCTCCCACTTTATATGATGTGTCAGCATTTAAGATGCATCGTATTCTTTGGGATTGTCCCTTTGCGAGAGAAATATGGTCTACAACACCATTCACTAGAAGAAGCATGCCTAATGCTAATGCATAGTGTTTGAATGAATACAAAGTTGGTTCATTAATGACTTTAATAATCTACTCAATGATTGGACTGTGACAATGGCCAACACAGCCTGGGAAGTATGGAAGGCACGATGCAAATGTGTCTTTGATGACATAAATCCAAACCCGGTGGAAGTTATCAAACTGATCCAGACTCTAAATACCTCTATAGGAAAACACATGCAAGTTCAACATGTCTCTGTTACTAACAATGTGCAAGAGAAAATTACTAGATGGTTACCACCACCTAGTCCATACTCGTTTTATTGTGATGCATCTTTTAAAATCATAAACTCGGTCTGTTATTCAGGTTGGGGACTAATCTGTCGATCTTTTGCAGGGGATTTTATCCAAGCAGGATGAAACTATGCCAATGGACTCGTAAATGCCGAGGCAGAAGAATGAAGAGGACTTATACACGCGATGCAGCATATACAATTCACATACTTTGAGATGGACACAAAACTGGTGATCAATGCAGTCAATGGAGAAATCCAACATGTTGCATGGGAAAATCATACTATGATACAAGATATAAAACATAATCTAGCATTACATCCAACTTGGATATGCAAATGTATTAATAGGAGAATAAACAAGCCTGCTGAGAGAGTGGAAAAACATGCTAGAGTTCATAGCATTTCTCAGACTTGGAATGCATATCCTCCAAGTTTTATTGTTAGTACAATATTGAAGGATATGACATACTGTTTCTTATATTTCTAATCAATAAAATCCCCTCGTTTTGCATAAAAAAAAAACAACAAGTTAGTCTGAGTACAATGTCTTAGTTTACAAAATTAGCCTCTCTGGCTATATATAATACATGTCTGGATATCATGCTAAAAGTATCTCTAGTGAGGGACCATTCGCGTCTTCGTGGATATGACGTTGCAATCCACTTAGATTTTGCTTCCTTGCAAAGTAACCTCCTCGACCTCAACTCGGTTCTCTTTCTGAATTATTGATCTCGAGGTATTGGCTTCTAATAACTTCAGGTCTTGTCTTCTCTTCTCGCTCCAAAACTGAGGTCTTGCACGTTTCGTGCTATTAGTCTTCAGGTCTCATACATGATTATATTGTAATCTTGAAGTTGCGCTCGTGCTTGAGATTCGTTCTCCTAGTATCGACCTCAGTCTGTCGCAACACTCAATTTTAGGACGAGTTCTCCCATACCTTTGAGTCCGCTAACGCCAAGAATTGCCAAGCAGTAAATTAAGTTTTTATTTCTCTTATTTTGTGATAGGATACAACCCTAAAATACCTACAAAATCTGAAATAAAAAAAAAGAAGGAAAAATTAAATACAAATTAATTAACTTCAAAAAGAACAAATAAAAATTGATAATAACTTATATATCTATCACTTTTTTCCCGACTTTCTTATAGAGTCCGTTGAGACGTGAGAGACGATTGTGAGTTACTCAATCAACATAAATGGTATACCCCATGGCTACATCACTCTAACCATATGTATCAGATAAGGAGATCAACTATCTTCCTATATTTTCATCATTTGTGCGGAAATCCTATCTACAAATCCAGGAAATCTTCAAAACCAAAAGTTAGTTCGGGGACTTAACATCTCAAAAAAAGCACCACCCATTATTCATTTAATGTACGCAAATGATTTACTGATCACATATAAAGCGTCCAACCAGAGTAACCAATACCTTAAAACCCTGCTCCACTCCTATAGCACATCTGCGGGACAGATAGTTAACACTTCCAAATCAATAATCATCCACCAACCAAGACTAGACCCGATCAAGGTAAACGAACTTCAACAATTCTTTAATATGACGACTACTTCAAAACCTCCAACCTACCTAGGAGTCCAGTTCAAACATGGCAAAGCTTCTAATAAAACCTTTACCCCCCCTCCTACAAAGACTAGCCCGAAAAGCTAAAGGATGGATGACAAAATGCCTAACTCCAGCCGGAAGACTCACTCTCATCAAAACCTCTCTAATTCCCACCTCAAACCACATTATGCGAACACAAAATCTACCCAACAATGTTCATAAACAAATAGATCATATCACCAGAATTTTTTTATGGGGACATGACTCAGCAATTAAAAAACTTCACCCTATAGGTTGGGATAAAGTAACAAAACCAATATCCGAAGGAGGATTAGGAATAAGAAAGAGCAGCGATCATAATAAGGCACTACCCATGAAGAGAATCTGGAATTTACATGAATAACCTAATTCTATCCACGGAAGTCTCTTCAGTGAAAAATATCTCGATCAAAAACCAATTCTCCAGTGCATTAATTCCATACCATCCTCCTCCAGTCCTCAATGGAGACAATTGGCTTCAATTGTCCCTACCATGCAGAATTTGATTTTCCATCGTATTGGAGATAGATTATCAACTCTGATAGAAGCCAATTGGATTCCACACTCAACAAATCTAGACCCATCACAATGCTACCCAATCTGAATGATAGCAGATATCATCGACCTAATTTCCCACTCCTGGAATCATGAAAAGTTAACACCCTCCCCAACCATATAATCCAAAAAACCATGAACATCCATCTCCCCCAAAATAGCCCCCAAGATAAAATTATCTGGCCACACTCAAAATCTGGAAACTATACTACCTCATCGAGATACAAATGTCTAACCCATGGTCAACCAACTCACACCCTTTTACCACCTACCAAATTCCTATGGACTTTACCATGTCCACCAAAAATTCGGATTTTCTTGTGGAAAGCCATCAATGAAGGATTACCAACCTTTTCACTCTTATATCACATCCATCTGACCAACTCATACATATGCCCCAGATGCAACACTGACCCAGAATTGGCAACAACAACTACCACCTGGAACACCTTATTCACCCAACTATCGATTTCACCTAATTCCAACCCCCCTTACACTTTGACCTTAACGCGTCAGACAACCATTTCCGAAATCCTTCAACAACCTGCGTCAACATTTGTAATCTTCTATTTATGTTTTCTATTATGGACCTTATGGCTAACTAGGAATAACCTAATATACCAACAAAAGCAAACAACTTCAGAAGAAATACTAGCATATGCCAAGAAACTGCAACAAAAAATTCTATGGGTCACTACACTCTTTGTTAGAGCATAGCTCGGTTGAACCCACCAAGCGTTGGTATGTCAAGTTTGGTTGTCATATTTTAGTGAATCAAAACTCATTTTAAGAGTCGCTTGATTATGTACTAGAGTCAACTTCGTATAGGTTAGCTTGAAAGTATTAGGATACGAGACATTACAAGTATTGAGAAGACTTGAGGAAGTGAAGAAGTAAGAAGCTACAACGACAACATCATCCTTCCACATGAGGTTAGTGATATTTGACTTGAACTGTTTCATTCCCTAACATATCTTTCAAGTCGTGCATATTGAAAACGAAACAACGAAGCATGAACACTCTAGATAGACATAGTATTAAGGAATACAATATGAAGTTTATTGCTTAACCATTAAACTTTGTAGATAAGACATCGACATAATCGTTTAAATGCTATCGTGATTATGTATGGGTATGAGGTGAGGATTTCATCCTAGGAAACAATGTTTTTACATGTGTTTTAAGGAAGTAAGTTCATAAACTTGTTTATGAATCGAAAAGGAAATCACCAGGCGTTATTGGGGATTGTTATTCATTGCATATCTTGTGAACATCCAATATGTGTGATTTAGTATAACCGCTCACGACTTGTTTGTGTTCTTGGTAAATTTATTCACAAATGGCTGACTTATGTGTTGGTATGAATTTTATTAGTGAAACCGATCTTAAGTAATCACCTGAGATGGTATGATCGAGTTTGTGATTTGTTGAACCGAATATGGGTAAAGGGGAACCGATCCAATGAAGAGGTACAACACATCACAAAGGGGAATCGATCCTTGTATGAGGTGCAACAAGTTTGTAGCAGAAAGGGGAACCGATCCTATGGACATGTGCAACACATATAAGTTAGATACCATATATATGTGGGGAACCGATCCTAGTACCTAGTCAACCGAATTTTGGAAATACTCACATGGAGGTAGAACCGAAACTTGTTTGGTAGAACCGTTAAACCCATGATTTGTGATTGAGTGTTCTTGATCAATCACATAGTTCTTGAAAGTCAGATGAACCAATTCTAAACTTGTTTGGAAGTGTGGAAAATCGGTTTCAAGGTTGTAGTATGAAAGAGGACTTACAAAGTAAGGATGTCGACATACTTTGAACACGTACAATAATGTTTATCTTTTATTGTTCAAAGTTATTCCTTAATAGCTACAGGAAAAAAAATCCCAGGATCGAAATATAAATAAGTTAAGAATCTTTTGATTAAGGTTGTTAATTTTATTTTAGGAAAACGAGAATTAATAATGTGCACTTACTAGTTGAGATTTTCCAAAGAGATTTTCGGTCATTATTTTGGACAGAGCATTTCCAGGAATTATGGAAACCGAATTTGGAAATTATTGAGTATCTTTGAGAATATATTCGGTTTTGGAAATTCCTTGGTGTCCAAACTTCCTTGTCCATAAATACTTGAAGTTTGCATTTCTAGCAAACTAATCCTTCGTGACAGCAAACTTCCTCGGTTGTATTGTTACTGGTGTAGCCGCCTATTCGGAGAGGAGAGTAACCTACTTAGGAGAAATCTCTTACAACCGCTCAGTTTAAAGTCTTCTTTCGGATTGAGAATCTCTACGAGTACCGTTGGTGGGAAACTAGATAATTGTAGTTTATCTTGTGTTTTCGATTGATTTGATTGACTAACGGTGGTCGAACTTTGATTGCACCTAGTTTGTTTATGCTTGAGAATCTTCTCTTCTGATATAAGATTCACTCAAACTAGATCGAGGTTTCGACATGAATCTTTAGACTGTTTTTAGTGCTAAAGATGATCTTGTGATAATCCACTGTTAACAGACTCCGTTCTGTGCGTGATTGATCACAAGAGATTCAAGTTGTTGTGTGCAGGTGTTTATTGAAGATCTAAGAAGATTTGAACACAAAGAAGATGTTGAAGATTTCTGATTTGAGGTTCATAATCTTTGGTGTACACAATACTTGTTTCGGTATAATAGGATCCAACTATAATCGGTTTATCCTTGTGGTAGATTAGATTGATTAGTTGTGTAGATCGGAATCAATACAATTCTTTGTGATTAAAAGTATTGATTGCAAAATCTTAACAATTACCTTTGGTGATTGAACATAAGATAGATCTAAGAACCTGACGAAGGAGTTTATGTTAAGATAAACAGAAGATCCTTTGTCCGACTCACATCACTTGGTTGAATAGAGTTGATACCAAACAGATTTGTTGTTCCTTTACTATTGGGATACGAACCAAAGGAATTGTTCCAAGTATTTTACTTATTAATAAGTTGGAGGCGTGGGAATACAGACGGAACTAGGTGAACTATAGGTTTAGTTGCTTGGTCTCAACTATACGAAGTTGGTTTAATTTTGCGTAGCGGCTTAATCCTGAGAGTATTCAATTCTGGACAAGGTCCCAAGGTTTTTCTGCATTTGCGGTTTCCTCGTTAACAAAATCTTCCTGTTTCATTTACTTTATATTTCCACATTATAATTGTTTTATTATAATTAAAGTAAATTACACCAACGTTAATTCCTATTTACTTGATAAGCAATCCTATTGTGTTTGGTTAACTCCGAACCTTTTTATCAAGTTGTTTGAGGGTGAAAACAGTTTCCGCTGGTTTCGTTTATTTAGTGTGTTGTGGGTGAGAAACGATTCTAAACCCTAAACAATATACTGCAAGGGAGTACTTTAGATTCGAGAGATCAATCTGTACAAATCCGGCCCAAACCAAGAAATGTCCGTCCAGACTTGCTTCAGTCACAAAGTGAAGGAGAAGAGTTGGTTTTGGGAGGGAAGCGAAGAGAGTGTTGAGACCAGAATAGTTGATTCTGGAAGAGTAGTTGTTTTGACTAGTATCAGAAAATGTAAGCTAACAGATGGGAAAACTAACAGGTGATTTCTGAGTGTTGTATGCTCCTGACTAAAACTTGTTGTTCGGTGGTAAAAGGTAAGACCTATTTATACAAGTCGAAGTGAAACGTACTCTTATCTCGTAAGAAATGGAAACGAATGAGTAAATGGGAGGAGGTGGTAACTGGTAACGCCTGGAATTGATGTTCCATAATGAAGGAAAGCGTTTCACCATTACTCCCTGTATTTACTAACCGCCTCATTCTTATGACACTCTCTTGTAACGGGCGTAGTGTACGCTGCACGCTGAAAACCTCCAAACCAATACCCTAATGAGAATCCCCCAGTTTGCGACATGTGTTGATGTCTCGAGTGTTTTCGTGGAAAACATGTAGCATGTTGTGGCAAGTTGAGCTTGGGAGACTTGCCGGCTCGATGGTGACCCTCGACGGTCGAGATTTGCATCTTGAGAGGAAAGGTAGCCGTTGATTATTGCAACCCTTCGTTTGGTAACCAGCGGCATGAAAGCATGGCCGACATGGATTTGACATGGTTAGGCGTGGCCAATCTTGGATTTTGGCATAGTTTAGGCGCGGCCAAGAACTAGGGTTTTGGCATAGTTTGGGCGCGGCCAAAATTAGGGTTTGGCGTTGGGCCAAAGGTCGCCACGCGTTAGCTGGTGACCTTGGATGGCTAAGATCTGCATCTTGAATGGAAGGGTGGTCGTTGATTCTCTCAACTCTTCGTTTTGGCAGCCAATGGCATGGAGAAAGGCTGGCATGGCTTATGCACAGCGGTGCGGCTGTCATGGTTGGCATGCCTTGGCGCGGAGATGTGGATGGCATGCCATTGGCACATGTGGAGCGCCGACATGGTTAGTATGCTTTGGGCGCGGAGATGTGGCGCGGCATGCCATTGGCACATGCGTCATGGTTGGTATGCCTTGGCGCGGAAAGGTTGCATGGCATGCCATTGGCACATGTGGCATGGTTTAGGCGTGGCCAAGCTAAGATTTTGGCATAGTTTAGGCGCGGCCAAAAACTAGGGTTTTGGCATAGTTTGGGTGTGGCCAAAATTGGGGCTTGGCGTTGGGATAAAGGTTACCACGCGTTAGATGGCGACCTTGGACGGCTAAAATTTGCATCTTAGATGAAAGGGTGGTCGTTGATTTTTGCAACCCTTCGTTTTGGCAGCTGTGAAGGAAGGGCCGGTCATGGCATGATTTAGGCGTGGCCAAGCTAGGATTTTGGCATAGTTTAGGCGCGGCCAAAAACTAGGGTCTTGGAATTGTTTGGGTGCGGCCAAAATTAGGGCTTGACGTTGGGCCAAAGGTTACCACGCGTTAGCTGGAGACCTTGAACGACTAAGATTTGCATTTTATATGGAAGGGTGGCCGTTGATTGTTGCAACCCTTCGTTTGGCAGCCAGCGGCATGTAGTAGGGACGACATGGATTTGGCATGGAGACGTAGCTGACATGGTTTTCTATTGGCACGGTGGCGCGGCTGGCATGGTTGGCATGCCTTGGCGCGGAGACGTGGATGGCATGGTTTTCCATTGGCACGGTGGCGCGACTGGCATGGTTGGCATGCCTTGGCGCGGAGACGTGGCTGGCATGGTTTGCCATGGGCAAGGTGGCGCGGCTGGCATGGTTGGCATGCCTTGGCGCGGAGACGTGGCTGGCATGGTTGCATGCCTTGGCGCAGAGACGTGGCTGACATGGTTTTCCATTGGCACGGTAGCGCGGCTGGCATGCCTTGGCGCGAAGATGTGGCTGGCATGGTTTGCCATGGGCACGGTGGTTCGGCTGGCATGGTTGGCATGCCTTGGCGCGGAGACGTGGCTGGCATGGTTTTCCATTGGCACGGTGGTGCGGCTGGCATGGTTGGGATTCCTTGGCGCGGAGACGTGGCTGGCATGGTTTGCCATTGGCACGGTGGTGGTGGCATGGTTGGCATGCCTTGGCGCGGAGACGTGGCTGGCATGGTTGGCATGCCTTGGCACAGAGACGTGTCTGGCATGGTTTGCCATTGGCACGGTGGTGCGGCTGGCATGGTTGGCACGCCTTGGCGCGGAGACGTGGCTGGCATGGTCTGCCATTGGCACGATGGTGCGGCTGGCATGGTTGGCATGCCTTGGCGCGGAGACGTGGATGGCATGGTTTTCCATTGGCACGATGGTGCGGCTGGCATGGTTGGCATGCCTTGGCGCGGAGACGTGGCTGACATGGTTTGCCATTGGCACGGTGGTGCGGCTGGCATGCCTTGGCGCGGAGACGTGGATGGCATGGTTTTCCATTGGCACGGTGGTGCGGCTGGCATGGTTGGCATGCCTTGGCGCGGAGACGTGGCTGGCATGGTATTCCATTGGCACCGTGGTGTGAGAATTAGGGTTTGGTATGTACGAAGATAATGTCGGTCAATACTAAGGGTTTTGCCGTGGAACATGACACATGTAAAAAAAAGGTACCCTGGTAATTCTTAGATAGGCATGTTGAGTGATTCAATAAATGCGCTAGTGGTGGTCGTACTGACGTCATGTCGGATGTAAGGTTTTACGATTTTAACCCTAAGCTAAAAACCACCATCAACATTAAGTCCCCTGCTTAGCTCGGAACAGGAGCATTGTTGCGAGGTAATCATAAGATGGTGACGCGCAAGGACAAAAACGAAATGGAAAGTCATGAAAAGATGGTCGGGAAGATCCGACTAACCTTTTTCGAGAGGTAAGGAGAATTCGTGATTCTTGTGTTGGCGGCCTTGTGTAAATTATACTCGTGTTGTTGCTGGCTAGACCATGAAATGGTAGAGGCGGTTGCTGGTTGAGATGCAGACTGTTGGCATCAGCTTGGAAGGGAGCCGCTAGCATAGAGGAGTGAAATGGAGCGTTGGCGTTGGTCGGCTTAGAATGGAGTCGTCAGCATTGGTCGGCTTGGAATGGAGCCGTCAGCATTGGTCGGCTTGGGATGGAGCCGTCATCATTGGTCTACTTGGAATTGAGGAAATGGTGATGACGCTGGAACTTCGTCTATCAAATGGAGGTGATGGTGCTGGATCTTCGACCACCAAACGGTGGTGATGACGCCTGGCAACTTTGCCGAAATCAGGGTTTGGGATGCCGAAACCTGATGAGTGCTAAATAGTGCATATTTATATATATTTTTGTTGGCATTTAACTCATCTTTTGCGCATTAATTCTACATTTTATCCCATATTCTGTATTTTCATTGTTTTCAAGAATAAATATTTTTATTAATTAATTTTGCATTTTTAGGTAATAAATAAAGTTCGGATGAGACGTGGAGCGAAAAGAGCAGAAAAGTAGTGAAAAGCCGGGAGAAATTACGCAAGGAAACCGCAAAGAATGGTGCGCACAACCTCATTTTCTACACACAAAAGCGCCTCCGTTCTCAGCCATCAGATCAGTTCTCAGGAGCATCCGACGGTCGCTCCTTCATAGAGCATCAAAATCTGATGTTTCTGCCGAGCACCACAGCGCTGAAATTCCAAGCCTTCAGATTAGATGGTAGTTGAATCCAACGGTCGCTCCTATGCCTGTGCATCAACTCCCGATGATTCCGCCTAACACTACAACACCTAACTCAATCTAGCACCGTTGACTTCGTTGTATTTTACATCCTACGGTCGCTACAAGCTGCCTCTTCCTTAGCCGTCCGATCTACCTACCATCTCCACACCCCACGGCTAAGCATCGCAAGACATCGAAATACGATGGGCCCGCCTCACACTCAAGCAGTCGAGAACCTACACCCAACCAAACAGATCCTTCTCCTCAAACCCATCGACCACCTCTGCCATCACCTTCTCCTTCACAGGCTCTGCAACACCATGTCCTGCCACCACCATCGCCTGCAACCCACTGCCACCACCAGACCTCGAGCTTCCTTCACCACCACCAGTTCCATCACTGCCACCACCATCTCCAACACCCGACAACACCCTAGCCTAGCTATTTTCTTCATCTCACAACCTCTGAAACCCTAGGTTTTGGGGTGAGTAAAATAGCTAGAAATTAGGGGACAATAGGAGCAGGAAGAGCATCATAAGGACGATTCAGAGCATGGGTCGAGCAATTTTTGGAGTTTGGAGGCCAAATTTTGGGTAATAATTTATCCCTAAATTGTACTGTGTATTGATACTTTTGGGAAAAATGTGTGTGAAACCCTAATTTGTTAATTTGGGTATAAATAGGCAATGTGTAGGAGATGAAAAACTTGTTCTTGGACTAGCCAAGTTTCCACCCAATTTGGGTTAGCTTAATTTCAATTGTTACTGTTATTATCTTGCTCCTGTTACATTGCACTGTTAACCATTTGCATATGTTTTTTATTGTGATGTGTATGATGTTGTTGTGTGTATCTGTTTGATGTTTGTTAGCATGTTCTAATTCACCACTAGGGTGAAGATGAAACCTTAAAGCCACTGTGTAGGAGATTACAATTTTTGCTTTTCATCACTTTGCTCTCACATTGTATGTCAGGCATACTCTGTAGTTAGGATACCCCTGTGACTGAAAGTGCAGCAACCCATGTGAATTGCTTATGGTCCAAACCTCAGACTAGTTATGCTTTAATCAGATAACTAGTACCTTGGGAGGACATTTTGGTTGCAATTGGAATATCCAACTTAGTCTAGGTTAAGAGGTGGAATCAATGCCCTAGTTTGCCATCCATCTTCAACTGTTAGTATTGTTTTCTTTCATTTGTTTGGTTTACATGCATTTTCTGTTTTGCATTTTCACTGCTTACTTTTGCTCCTGCTGCATTTCTTCTATTTGCTACAATTGCTGCTGCAGCTCTTGTGCTGCTGTGCAGTTCTTTTTCTGTCACTTTTGCTGCTGCTGCATTTCTGCAACTGCTGCTGTCAAGCTGCAGCTGCCTTTCTCTTCTACTGCAGCACTTGTGCTGCTTTGCTTCCTCTCCTGCCCTGCAACTGCTGCAGCCCTTGCCTGCTGTTGCTTCCCCTGCTAGTGCTGCTGCTGAAGCTGCTGCTGCAATCCCTGCTGTGCACCTGCTCCTGTTGTGCATTTCCCATGCAGTTGCCAAGCCAAGTCCAAATCACTCCCAAAGGCCCAGATTCTTTACTAAAACAGAAGCCCAAGGTCTAGACCAACTGTAAGACCAAGGCCAAAGCCTAGTTCTCTGTTAAGCCCAACTCATAGTTGAACTGCTGAGCCCAAAGCTCAAATCAGCTCACTGAAACAGAGCCCAACTTTCAAAAACCAAGCCCAAATCAAATTGAACTGTTGAGCCCAAGGCTCAAACCAGTTTCCCAAAACCAAAGCCCATTTGCACTTTAAAGACAACTGAGCCCAAGCTCAGTTCATTTTATGTTTACAAACCCACTAAGCCCAATCCATTCAAAGGGCATTCAAACCCAATAGTACATTAAGCCCAATACTTCCAAAGGGCTTCTAAGCCTAAAGCAAATCTAGGAACCCAATTAGCTAAGACACTTTTCCGAAACACACCCAATCTCTGTGGATCGACCCGTACTTGCACGAGCTACAACTGACGACCGTGCACTTGCGGTATTACTGTAGGCCCGTTCCATCGCATCATTTTTATACACATTTCCTGGCCTGCCAAGTTTTTGGCGCCGCTGCCGGGGATTGGTGCTGTGTTTTATCTGTGTTTTTCTTAGCTATTTTGCATTTCATTTCATAGCATTTGCATCTGCATCTGCTTCATTTCATTTGCTATTGGACCTGCTGATTCTGAACCTGTTTTTCCTCTGCTGGGACGCCACTAAGGAAAAGAACCAAAACCCAACTGGGTTTTTGCAACAATATCAGAGCAGCTGGGCTGTGCTAAAAAGGTAAGCCTAAACCCATTCAATTGAGAGAACCCAACCTGTGGGCTTCCAATTTTTATTGTGGGCTTGTAATAATTAACCCAATTTTTTGGGCTTTTTATTTTCTATTTTGGGTTTGTAATAATTTATGTGTGGGCTTGTTGTTTAATTTGTGGGCTTGTATTTATTTTGTGTGGGCTTGTTTAAATTTTTCCATTGGACTTGTATTTGGACTCTGGGTTTAAACCGCTGATAACCGATTGTGGGCCGCAGCCTTCCTTCCATTTCCTTAGAGGCTTGCACGTGGGCTTGCTCCCATTCAAAAACCAAATTTTACTTTTACTTTAAAAAATTCTTTTGCTCCCAATTTTAACAACCAAATTTTTTCTAAAATATCCCATTAAAACCAAACTTGCCAAATGTCTCCCACCAAAACCAAATTTTTCCCAAAAATCCAAACCCTTTAAAAACCAATTTTGGCTTTGTAAACTCTTTACTTAGCCTTTGAGCCCAATCATGTATAGATCTTTTTCTACAGTTGGGGAATACAACAAATCCCTTAGAGAACTTGCGTGTGGACAAACTTCACGTTATGCACCTCCCATAGACCATGATGTCAATAGTCATAGGAATTATTATGGACATTTTCAAAGTCCCGAGCCTCAATACATGAACCCTAATGACTATTCACACATGCATCGTTCGCCACAACGTGAAAATGAACATTTTGCTAGTGCCTCACTCACACAATCATCACTTGTGGATCAATTAGAAGCTCGAATCGCAGCTTTAGAAATGCAATCACATGAGGAATCTGTCACATCTAATTTTCTTAGGCAACCTGAAATCTATGCATGTCCCGCATGTGGTAGTTTAGACCACCCTGTTGAGATTGTCATATTTTGCATAATTTTAGGCAATCAGAGAAAATCCAAGTATGAAATGCCCATGAATTGTGAGAATGGTAGTCATTGGGACCATAATCAATCCTTTGAGGGTTGCGATCAATATTTTGTAGACCCTAATGACCATGCATACATGTACCATTCACCACAATTTGAACATGAAGAATTTTGTACTCCCATGAATTTAGACTCCACCACAGAAGCTTTCAGACTTAGTGAGCAAAACTTCGATAGATCTACATCACGAATTCAGGCATATTTAGATCAGATTTTGCTTCACCTACAAAAGGAGGAAATTCATGAGGAAATGTATGTTGTCCCTAATGAAGTGTCTAGTCCCATTCATAAATGATGTTGAATATGAACCTAATTTAGAGGAACATGAATCGACTACGACACCACCACTTTTAATGAGG
This sequence comes from Papaver somniferum, assembly GCF_003573695.1. Classification (NCBI taxonomy): domain Eukaryota; kingdom Viridiplantae; phylum Streptophyta; class Magnoliopsida; order Ranunculales; family Papaveraceae; genus Papaver; species Papaver somniferum. The sequence continues at coordinate 2,338,684 of NW_020651082.1, read as the reverse complement.
ACCAATATGCATGCTACCATGATGATGATTATGATGATTATGATGATGTGTTAGAAGAACATGAAAATATTGTGGAACCTGTTGGTTCAATAACATATGGCTTCTCGCCCTCGACCTTCATGAATGTTGTTTTTTCTATACTCATGGTAATTCATATGATTTTGATATTGACATGGGATTCGTACAATTATTCTGTGAAGATGAGCATGACATAGGAATAGTTGAATCTTCTGTAGACACTAATATGCATGAAAATATATTTGATGTGTCTGATTCTCTACCTAGGTCACATTGTGATATTTCTCCTGATTTGCCGATGCATGAGAATAAATTTGTTGATGATGTTGATGATTCTAAGTGTGAACTGCCAATGTGATGATGATTGTGAGCATGATGTGACATGTGTAGATGAGTTAGAAGATTTTGATTTGATTGATAATGATATGCCTATTCTTCTACCTAAGTCACAATCTGATGGCCTTCCACCCAACCTAGATTTGGTTTGTACCAATATTGTAAAACCAATTTTTCTGAAAATTCCTAACCTAGGTTTGGAACTGTGTGCTTCCCAAGTCCTCTTGGACTATTTTGCTTCCAAATATAATACATTTGAGGAACCACAGTTGGAATTAGCATGTGTGCCCGTCCCTAGCACAGTTCATTTCGAGCTAGACCTTTGCATGATGAACCCCCGAAACTGCGCGATTTTGTTTTCAAAACTATATCTTCTGTAAAATCCAGGTTTGGGGGTAGCTCATTTTGTTTCACAGTTTCACTTGCGTTTCTTTCCTATTATTATTGTGTGAAGCTGTTGAAATGTCTACACTTCGTCTTTTGGGTTGATCCTCAACTCTTTAGATTGTTAGTGTATGGTGAATATTTTTGTATATAATCCAGTAGATAAATTTTAAAAACCATTTTGTTCATTTTGTATATATTTTTCTAATCCAATATGATCTCGGCTGAAATATGTTGGATTTTTGCCTTGAATAAACGGAGTTTTAATTCTGCTTTCGCCGAAATCGGGTATTCTCTCTCCTTTTACTCTACTCAGCATGTCCCTTTCCATATGTTGCATTTTAATTCTTTCCATATTTTGAAACATTGAGGACAATGTTTAGTTTAGGTTTGGGGGTATAGAGTAGATACCACGATAATATGCTATAATTAAAAACGAACTCCTTCTTCTTTTTGAAAAAAGTGAAAAATTCCAAAAAAATTAAAAAACTCAAAATTCAAAAAAATTAAAAAATGAAAAAATCATAAAAAATGGAGCTCATTTACCTTGAAATGTTGACTCTTGTGCAAATATGTATTATTATTAGGAGTCTTAGTCTAGATATTTAGGCACCCTGATTCTAGCACAATTCACATAGTGATAAGAAATTTGCACGCGCACGATCTACCAATACATGTATGGCCTCGATCTTCAAGGTGTTGGATAGGAAGTTACGATTGCCAATCACTTTAGAATACTGAACGAAACTTGACTAGCTTGTTCTTTGGTTGGTTGGGATAGAAGGTGGAGGTTACATTAAGAAAGACAACCATCGAATTTAACTGGGTGCATCAAAAAGGGCTACCTCTTGCAAAGTGTCATGTAATTTTTTGTTTCTTCTTGTTATGTATCAAAAGTGTTTCCTTGTGAAAAAAAAAAAAAAAAAAAAAAAAAAAAAAACGATGTATATATTCAGAAAAAAAAAAAAAAAAAAAAAAAAAAAATACAAAAAAAAAAAAAAAAATTCAAGTATTTATCAATTCCATCATCTCTTGTTCCAAAAATAAAAGAGATAGTCAATGTAAATAAGAGTCATGTAAAGAGTCTTTTGTGTTTCATTGTAATAAGCAAGGAGGGTGTATGCCATTGATGTACAACGCGAGTAATTGTGAAATACCTCCAACTCATTCACAATTCTCGTAAAGTCCGGACAGCTAGCTAGATTTCGACCTCAGTTCTTAGCCTGAGAAACTATCTCTTGGTGATTAGTAGTCATACTTCAGATCTTTCTTTACACATGTGTAGATACACTTTACACTCTTATCACATGTCTTTATTTGTTATCAGTGCTAGGATTGTGCCTTCGATAGCTAGATTGACATCTCCATTTTGCTGTGAGCTTAACTGTTTTGCACATGTCACGTTTGATGGAATATGAGCTTATATTTTGTCCTTAGGTTTTGTAGGCACACCTCTGGTAAACCTTCACGAGACTTCAACTCGTCCACTAGGGACACTTAGTGGTTTAAAAGGCTTAGTGCATACGCTAAATGCATCGAGAGACCAGCGACAGTGGTATAGTTAGGATTTCCTTAGTTTGTTTTACTTGAGGACAAGTAAAATTCAGGTTTGGGGGTATTTGATGAGTGCCAAATAGTATATTTATTTATTTTGTTGGCATTTAACTCATCTTTTGCGCATTAATTCTACATTTTATCCCATATTCTGTATTTTCATTGTTTTCAAGAATAAATATTTTTATTAATTAATTTTGCATTTTTAGGTAATAAATAAAGTTCGGATGAGACGTGGAGCGAAAAGAGCAGAAAAGTAGTGAAAAGCCGGGAGAAATTACGCAAGGAAACCGCAAAGAATGGTGCGCACAACCTCATTTTCTACACACAAAAGCGCCTCCGTTCTCAGCCATCAGATCAGTTCTCAGGAGCATCCGACGGTCGCTCCTTCATAGAGCATCAAAATCTGATGTTTCTGCCGAGCACCACAGCGCTGAAATTCCAAGCCTTCAGATTAGATGGTAGTTGAATCCAACGGTCGCTCCTATGCCTGTGCATCAACTCCCGATGATTCCGCCTAACACTACAACACCTAACTCAATCTAGCACCGTTGACTTCGTTGTATTTTACATCCTACGGTCGCTACAAGCTGCCTCTTCCTTAGCCGTCCGATCTACCTACCATCTCCACACCCCACGGCTAAGCATCGCAAGACATCGAAATACGATGGGCCCGCCTCACACTCAAGCAGTCGAGAACCTACACCCAACCAAACAGATCCTTCTCCTCAAACCCATCGACCACCTCTGCCATCACCTTCTCCTTCACAGGCTCTGCAACACCATGTCCTGCCACCACCATCGCCTGCAACCCACTGCCACCACCAGACCTCGAGCTTCCTTCACCACCACCAGTTCCATCACTGCCACCACCATCTCCAACACCCGACAACACCCTAGCCTAGCTATTTTCTTCATCTCACAACCTCTGAAACCCTAGGTTTTGGGGTGAGTAAAATAGCTAGAAATTAGGGGACAATAGGAGCAGGAAGAGCATCATAAGGACGATTCAGAGCATGGGTCGAGCAATTTTTGGAGTTTGGAGGCCAAATTTTGGGTAATAATTTATCCCTAAATTGTACTGTGTATTGATACTTTGGGAAAAATGTGTGTGAAACCCTAATTTGTTAATTTGGGTATAAATAGGCAATGTGTAGGAGATGAAAAACTTGTTCTTGGACTAGCCAAGTTTCCACCCAATTTGGGTTAGCTTAATTTCAATTGTTACTGTTATTATCTTGCTCCTGTTACATTGCACTGTTAACCATTTGCATATGTTTTTTATTGTGATGTGTATGATGTTGTTGTGTGTATCTGTTTGATGTTTGTTAGCATGTTCTAATTCACCACTAGGGTGAAGATGAAACCTTAAAGCCACTGTGTAGGAGATTACAATTTTTGCTTTTCATCACTTTGCTCTCACATTGTATGTCAGGCATACTCTGTAGTTAGGATACCCCTGTGACTGAAAGTGCAGCAACCCATGTGAATTGCTTATGGTCCAAACCTCAGACTAGTTATGCTTTAATCAGATAACTAGTACCTTGGGAGGACATTTTGGTTGCAATTGGAATATCCAACTTAGTCTAGGTTAAGAGGTGGAATCAATGCCCTAGTTTGCCATCCATCTTCAACTGTTAGTATTGTTTTTCTTTCATTTGTTTGGTTTACATGCATTTTCTGTTTTGCATTTTCACTGCTTACTTTTGCTCCTGCTGCATTTCTTCTATTTGCTACAATTGCTGCTGCAGCTCTTGTGCTGCTGTGCAGTTCTTTTTCTGTCACTTTGCTGCTGCTGCATTTCTGCAACTGCTGCTGTCAAGCTGCAGCTGCCTTTCTCTTCTACTGCAGCACTTGTGCTGCTTTGCTTCCTCTCCTGCCCTGCAACTGCTGCAGCCCTTGCTCCTGCTGTTGCTTCCCCTGCTAGTGCTGCTGCTGAAGCTGCTGCTGCAATCCCTGCTGTGCACCTGCTCCTGTTGTGCATTTCCCATGCAGTTGCCAAGCCAAGTCCAAATCACTCCCAAAGGCCCAGATTCTTTACTAAAACAGAAGCCCAAGGTCTAGACCAACTGTAAGACCAAGGCCAAAGCCTAGTTCTCTGTTAAGCCCAACTCATAGTTGAACTGCTGAGCCCAAAGCTCAAATCAGCTCACTGAAACAGAGCCCAACTTTCAAAAACCAAGCCCAAATCAAATTGAACTGTTGAGCCCAAGGCTCAAACCAGTTTCCCAAAACCAAAGCCCATTTGCACTTTAAAGACAACTGAGCCCAAGCTCAGTTCATTTTATGTTTACAAACCCACTAAGCCCAATCCATTCAAAGGGCATTCAAACCCAATAGTACATTAAGCCCAATACTTCCAAAGGGCTTCTAAGCCTAAAGCAAATCTAGGAACCCAATTAGCTAAGACACTTTTCCGAAACACACCCAATCTCTGTGGATCGACCCGTACTTGCACGAGCTACAACTGACGACCGTGCACTTGCGGTATTACTGTAGGCCCGTTCCATCGCATCATTTTTATACACATTTCCTGGCCTGCCAAAACCCTAATTAGCGCTCCTTACTAAAATCGTTGTAGAATTCTCGTACGAACTCGGATTTTGACGTTCCGCCACTCCGTCTGACCGGAAAAGAACTTCCTATCTCCGTAAGAGGGAATATTTAGGTTTTAAGCTCATTAGGTAGGTGAAAACAGACCGACAGTAAAATTCAGGAGGGATGTTGCGGGCCCGAGGTGGCATAGTCGCGCCCAGTCATCTATACCCGTTCATGGAGCAAGAAGGAATCTTTATTCTGTTCAAACTCTAGAAACTCCGTCTGCATGAAAAGAGGTATCGACCCTCTTCCGTTTCTACTGCTCGTCTAGGTCCGTGCTTTCGTCTGCATTGTTTCTCCAGTGGATTCCAAAATTTACTAAACTCCATTGCATTCTTGGGATGGATGGATGAAATATATGCTCGGCAACGATCATGTCAGGGCTAATCTTGGAGATTGTGGTTGCGTTGTCGGTCCATCCTTGACTTTAGGTTGTTCGGTGTCTGGACCTTCTGATCGCGATGATGATAGGTTGTGGATGATTGTATAGTATAAATCTTCCAAAGCCACATGATAAAATAGATGAGTTGGGAGACATTCTGTTGCTGATGTGCTGCTATCGAATCTTCAAGGGCTTTCTTACAAGAGACATCCTTCGAACCAGCTTCGGAATCTTGGGCTACCGTATGGAATGGGATACGGTGAGCAGTCCCCAGTTATATTTTTGTTAGATCCAATGGCATGGCCGAACATGTGAATGTATCTTCATGGCGTGCTTTTGGAGTATTCGATGTATATGTACGGCTTTATGTTGAGAAATTCCTGCGGCTCGTAAAAATTTGGCAGTGATGATGTTGAAATCATAAATAATCAAGGTGAGGGGGGTGAAAGCTTCCCATGCTGGTAGTCCCCAAGTATAGCCAAATTTCATTGCATCACCTTGAATCCATGCCCATGGGATTTGATACAAGCTTATTGTACTCTTCTGGATGTGACACTGGGATGCTCATGATATCACATGGACGAAATATTCTGGATAGCGAAGAGGTAGGAATGAGAGAGTTATGTTGTTTATCATGGATCCCTCTGTTTCTTCAAGAAAATGTTTTATCCGCGTCTCTGGAGTTATCTCATGAGTATTTGATGGTCGTCGGGATGGACTGAGATGAGCAGTCCCCAGTCGCATTTTTCTTTAGTTTCTGAATTGTTTTCCTCTAAGCAGGCTTGGGATCCTCCGCGGTCTCGTAAAGTGTTGAAGGCGTCTTCTAGACATAGAGGTGATGATATTCTTGCGCTGCACCCTCGAAGAGTAGATGACGTTGTTGTGGCTATGGCCTTTTGGTTGACTGTGTCTTCTGAGCTTTGACAGTGAAGGGATTCTGTGTATATCCTCAGTCCCAAGTATGGTTTACATGTTTTCATTTTTGTAGCGATTGCTGCTGTGGTGAAGCTCTGGATGGTATCAACAAATGAGTGGCAACAGTTCTTGGTAGCAGATGTAATCAGAAGAGACTACATTGTCATGGTAACAAAGTAGGTTGGCTGGAATTGTATGGGCATCCATGGAAGTAAAAGGATTGGCTGGATGCTTAAGCGAGCAAACTGTCCACGATCATGAGTTTTGGCGGGATGGATCAAAAGGCTGTCATGACTACGAAGATTGGCTGGATGCGATCATGATCCTTGACATGGGGAGCATGGTGGTACGACCCTTTGCAGGAAAGAGTGGCGGCTACGGTACGATCCTTGGAAGGAGGAAGCGCGTTGAAGCGACTTCGTCTCTTGGAGAGGATGTTGAAGCTTAAGAAGCCAAACGCTGAAGCTTCGGCTTCAGATCCTGGATCATCTTACAGAGAGAATGCTGAAGCGGAGCGGCTACTAGAGTGAACGTTAAAGCGGAGCGGCTGCTGAAGTGAACGTTGAAGCGGAGCCGCCGCTGGAGGACGTTGAAGAGGAGAGGATGCGTCAATCAGTGTGCTGTCAAACTGGACACCCTTCAAGCGAACAGTGGTTAGGAGTCCCCAGTTCCATCTATCGTGCTTTCTAAGAGAGGTGGGGGTTTGGGAACGTCTTCCTGGATGGAAATAGCTGCTTTCCTGACGCAACGCGGTTGAGACTGCAAATATGTCTTGACGTTGTGCCTTAGGAAAATATAGAATCTCTCATAAATGTTTCATCATAGACTGCACGATTTTGTGGGCGAAGTCCCCATAAATCATGCATCTCCTGACAGGAAGAGAGTCTTTGTGGACTCAGGTGGGGTTGATGATTTCCTTCTACTGAGCATTCAAGAGCAACGCTGGAAGGATGCAAGCTGCTTGCGCTTGTAAGATGCAAGTTGTTAGCGTTGGATCGGCTTGGAATGGGCGCTGGCTTGGCATGGACGCTCGCTTGGCGTGGCGCAGACTGTTGGCTTGGCACGGCGCTGGCTTGGCATGGACGATGGCTTAGCGTGGCGCGGACTGTTGGCTTGGCACGGTGCTGGCTTGGCACGACGTCGGCTTGGCGTGGCGCGGTAGCAATAAAGTGGGAAAGCATATTCCAGGTATGTACTCCAGCGTTTCTCTTTCAATTTGTTTTCTTGTTTTTCTTGTGTTGGTGCAAACCCTAGACATAGGTATGCCTTCCATAAACTTGTAGAAATAATTCATCATAAATAATTCCTCTTCGAATATCACCGTAGTAACGTCGGATACCTCATGAATAGTGATGGGTGATCATTATTATGCAAAATAGGTACGTGCGGGTAGGTGACAGATTCCACAAAGAACCGAGCGTTAGGGTTTTCCTTTTTTTTTTAAGTAAAAAAAAGCGCCTGGTTTATGGTTTGATTTGAATTGATAGATAACTGTTATCTATGTAGGTTTTGGATTATTATTTGGAATGAACTGTTTTAGAATAATTATGTTTTTTGGTTATGACTATAAGTAGCATGAGTACCCCAGGAAATTCATGGAATTGTAAATGTTGTGCGACAGTAGAAAGCATGAAATGAAACATGGGAACAATATGGCTATCGGTTTTTATCTCCCCCGTGAAGATTTGAAGTAGTGGACCATGTATTTTGTCTAGCAAGACTTACTCGGTTTTTCGGATCTCCTAACAAAAAATGGATCTTCCGGGTGCAATTCCTATTTTTGTGGGATGCGCCGCCGTGATGGTGGAAAGTCCCCAGCCGTCCCTGAGTCACCTGATAACCGAGTTGTCGATTCCTGGGCAGATCGTTTGCTTCTAACCTCCGAGAAGTCCCCAGTCATCCCTTGTCGTGTCATGACTGGTAACCGGGCCATCTGATAACTGAGTCGTCGATCCATGAGTGGATCGTTTGCTTCTACCGCCCTGATGTCTGGGTCGAAGTATAAGATCGAGGATTGAAATTGACATTGTAACCGAAAGATCAATCTCCCACTATGCTCGCCAATTGTTTGAGGGTGAAAACAGATTCCGCTGGTTTCGGTAATTTCTTGTGTTGTGAGTGAGGAACGAGTCTAAACCCAAAACAATGTACTGCAAGGGAGTACTATAGATTCGAGAGATCAATCTGTAAAAATCCGGCATAAACCAAGAAATGGCCATTCCATACTTGCTTCGATCACAAAGTGAAGGAGAAGGGTTGGTTTTGGGGAGGGAAGCGAAGAGAGTGTTGAGACCAGAATAGTTGATTCTAGAAGAGTAGTTGTTTGGACTTGTATCAGAAAGCGTAAGCTAACATATGGGAAAGCTAACAAGTGGTTTCTGAGTGTTGTATGCTCCTGACCAAAACTTGTTGTTCGGTGGGAATAGGTAAGACCTATTTATACAAGTCGAAGTGAAACGTACTCTGATCTCGTAAGAAATGGAAACGGATGAGTAAATGGGAGGAGGTGGTAACTGGTAACGCCTGGAATTGATGTTCCATAATGAAGGAAAGTGTTTCATCGTTACTCCCTGTATTTACTAACCATCTCATTCTTATGACACTGTCTTGTAACGGGCGTAGTGTACGCCGTACGCTGTAAACCTCCAAACCAATACCCTAATGAGCATCCCCCAGTTTGTGACATGTGTTGTCTCAAGTGTTTTCGTGGAAAACATGTAGCATGTTGTGGCAAGTTGAGCTCGAGAGACTTGCCGGCTCGGTGGTGACCCTCGACGGTCGAGATTTGCATCTTGTGAGGAAAGGTAACCATTGATTATTGCAACCCTTCGTTTGGTAGCCAGCGGCATGAAAGCATGGCCGCATGGTTTTGACATGGTTAGGCGTGGCCAAGCTTGGATTTTGGCATAGTTTAGGCGCGGCCAAGAACTAGGGTTTTGGCATAGTTTGGGCGCGGCCAAAATTAGGGTTTGGCGTTGGGCCAAAGGTCGCCACGCGTTAGCTGGTGACCCTGGACGGATAAGATCTGTATCTTGAATGGAAGGGTGGCCGTTGATTGTCGCAACCTGATAGATGCATTTATGTGTCTATTTTGATCCCAATTGTATATATTGTTAGTGCTCGATTTTGTGCTTATTTGGTTATTTTATGTCTTTGTAGGTGTTTTTGGAGAAATAAGCTTTTGCAGCGAAATTGGCTCGAAAGGTTGCTCGAAGCACCCCCGGAGGACAGTTGCTAAACGGACCCTAGAATTGGCTAAGGAGCACCCAAGGTTATGTGTAACCCAAATTTGTCCACAGCACCCAGATTTCTCCTCAGCACCCATTTCCAATAAAAATATCTATGGAAGTTTTGGCAATCGTGATTTGGAGGAGTTTGAGGTCGATTAAACCTCTGATTTTCATAGGATAAACTCCTTCTGGGTCTAGGAATCTGATATGGGTGTTGAAATCGATTAGACTGGGCTCAATCGACGAATTTTTATCACAACAGAAATATATGGAAAGTCACATGTGTGACCTGTTTTAGGGAATTTTAGAGATATTAAAGTGCTATGAACCTTCCCAAAGATTTGTATCTATCTAAGGAAGAGTTTAGAATAAAAAGGAAAGCTCAGAAACGCGTAGAAATTCTAAAACAAGAAATTGCCGCAACTTTGCCGTGAAGAGAGGGTAAGAGATTTTGGAAGATTTGGGAGAGACTTAATCGGTATTTTTGATATAAATAGATTGTTTGGGTCATATAGAAGAGGTGTCTAGAGTTTGGGGACCTGAGGAGGGCCAGAGAAGAAGAAATCAGAGTTTTATCAAACTCTGTTTCTGCTGCTGCTGCACAGCTCAAGAATACTAAGAACATAAAACGCACGAAAAACAGTCGCAGAACAGTATCGTTGTTCAACAGAAGAAGAGCAGTAACGTTTATATACAACAGTTAATCATTGTTCCTCTTTGTACCAGAGATCTGTAACACTTTTACGCTGTTGCAAATCAGCTGAGTTACACCTTTCACTTTTTTAATCAACTTTTGAGCAACAAACATGTATTTTGAGCAAGTGATTAATATGAGGAGCTAAACCCCAACACTGGGATGATGTAAAAAGCCATATTTCATGCGTGTGGTAATTATATTTAATTCTTTTTATGACTTTTTGCATTAATTTAATCATTTTATGATTTTTCTTAATTAGTTGTGAAGTCGTACGTTGATGTATGCTTGGTCTAAGTGCTTTTGATGCATCATGCTAGTGATTTACAGTTAATCTTTCTAAAATCTACCCTGGCAAAGAATTAGAGTCAATAAACAAGAACTATAATTGTCTAAGAATTGATTTTTGAACCACATGATATGAGGTTTGGTGGAATCCTGAGTCTCAGTAATCTCTCGACATTGTGACAAACCTTGTGTATATATTTTCTTTATTTTTATTGTTTTCTATTTTTACATCTGAAATCAGTCTCAACAAGTCCGAGAAACGAACACTTTACTTACCACTACAAAATTACATCAATTATTGGCGCCGCCGACGCGGACTTGTATTTAGATTTGTTTTAGGTTTCTTTTTATTTTTTTTATTTTTGTTCTTTTTTACGCGTTTTGGTATTTTTCGATTCTTTTCAGATTTGGAGCGAAGCTACAAGGAAAGAAAAAGTGTTATAAAAGGAAAGCATCGCCAGGGAAGGAAAGAAAAGAGGAATATGAAAGGAGTGAAGAAGAAGATTTTGTATATAGTTTTTTTTTTTAGAAACTGTAAATAGGGTTTTGTTTTTGTAATTTTTCTTTTCCTTTTTGGACATTTTTATTTTTATTTTTGGACTTGGACATTTTTATTTTTAAACCCTAAGGAAGGGTTAAAATTAAATATAAACTGTTTGCAGGGAAGGACGACAGTTACGATACTGTCTCGGCCCCTCGGGTTCGTACACTGACATGAGAGTCGGTGGCCTGAGTCGACTTCAACGGTTCATCGCCCGTCTGGTACGAGAGGTAAGACTCTATCCATCCACGAATCCCCTTTCAGTGGGTTTTATTTTGTGTGACAACTCACACCTCTGCAATAGAATGCCGAACTGGTATTACAATAACCAATACAACGAATATCCGACTGAGTTTCAAAATGGACGTTACTACTTTGACCATAGTGTGAATAGTGTTTGGGAAAATCATCCTTTTGAAGGTTATGGTCCATTCCATGGTGAGCCCAATTACTATCCATACGCCCACCGGTCGTACGACTCTTCTCTACTAGAGTCCGCATGTAAATTAGCTAAGTCGACACAAAAGTTACTTGAGTTGACACATAGTTCAGCTGAGATGAATAACTTAGTTATGAATAAAAGCAACGCAACGTGTGAACCTTCTTTCCTAGATAAAATCAAGAAGTCATGTGAGTCGACTCAGAAAATGTTGTTAGAGGCCCAGGAAAGAACTGCTCAAGATAGTCTTAATTTCCAATATAGTGTTTCCAATAGTACCCTTGAAAATGAGGATAGTTATTTGCATAATCAAGATGACGAGGATATAATTGGTAACACTACTTGTTGTTTAAATGAGGTTCAACCATTTTCATGTTATTATAATGATTATGATGAGGATAGTGTTGATGAAGAATTTGAAATAAATAGGCATAGTGATCAGGAATTTGCTACTCCAACTGAGCTTAATAATAATATTATTTCTAGTTAAAATCTAAATAATTTTAATAATTATTCACCTATTAAAAAGGACGAGGATTTGACTAGAGATACCCCCGTTTTAGACGATGTAGTATTTCCTTTTGATTACAAAGCTAATAATGGTTTAGAGGAACGAGCATATTTTGAGTCTAGCGATTTAGAAACAATAGACTTAGAAAAAGAAAATGAACTCGTCGAGATGAGTGAGGATGTATCTAACTTAGAAGAATCAATTGACCATTTTCATGAATTAGATGACCTTGAAATTAGGGAAGTTGTGACTAGTCTTCCTAGAGACACTGAAAACTCTAAGTTTGGGGGTGATTATCATTCTCCATGTGATTTAACTCTTAGAAATGTCCCTCACTTGGAACTTGACATATGTGCCTCAACCATTTTACAAGATTATCTTCATACACGTTTTACTGAACCTAGTGATGTCCACAAGAAATTTCAGTTATTAGAAACCCATCCTATGGTTGATGTGGTTTACCCAGGCTATGATACCCAGATTGACTTTGTTTTCCCACCAAATATTTTTCTTCCAAATGTGGGAATGTTTGATTTTCAAATGTGTCGAATATTAAGTTTGGAGACTAAACCTAATTACTTTAGGAGATTAGGGTCGACATACTTGTTTAAGGAAGATCACCACTCTCATTATGGTCAGCTGTGTAAGTCAAATCTGATTGACTTAGAGGATCCTCAATTATTCAGGTTATTATTATGTGCTTCTAAGTTTTTATTTGAGTTTTTCCAGACTCTAGAACCTGAACATTTGGATATAACCTATGAGGAAATGCAACCCATGAAAATATTTTATTTGGACCCAGTTATAAATCCTGAACCTGAACCACAACTACATGTAGTTGTCTTAAACAGGAAACTAGACAAGGGTGTGCTTTATTTGTTCATTTTCTTGGCATGTTGCAGATTCCTTTTACTTGTGATAGCTCTATTTGGTTTTGATGACCTACAGATATTTCAGCTATTACTTTATGATTTTATAAGGTGACTAATCCTTTCTTAGTCTGGCTGAAGACATTAAACTTAGCACTTCTTGGGAGGTAACCCAATATTCATGCGACACGGTAATATCTTTCCTTATCTCTTTTGCTTCAAATGGTAACCGTTTCTCCTTGTTCATGCTTTTAATTTCATCTTTGGAACATTGAGGAGAATGTTAGATTTAAGTTTGTGGGTATGGGAGAAACTTTTTAGTTGCATTATTAAACTCCGGAGCCTAGAAATTTATGCTTATTAAGGATGGCACTAACCAATCTAAGTGGATGGGAACATCTTGGTTGCAGGAGTTGAGGAACCAATCTGATTAGATGGAAACATCTAAAGAGTCTATTCATAAAAGCACAGAGCTCAGGTGTTAGAATTAAAAAAAAACATGGTAGTTTCGCCATTTCTCGTTGAATCATAATCCTTCTGTTTTTATTTTTTTTAAGTGATTTGGTGGGGCACACGATTCAAGTTGTTACCATTGCTAGGATGAAATAGAGTGATTGAGATACTAAAAAGTTGGAAAAAAAAAAGAAGAAAAAGAAAAAGAGAAATTGAGACCAGACCATTAGACCATCCGGAATAAATTCAATAAAGTCGACCACTGGTACACTTGTATATGCCAGTTGTGTTGACCTAGAGTTAGGTTTATAGACCACTGGTCCCCTTGTATATGCCAGTTGTGTTGATATTAGTCAGACACGTATCTCAGTCCATTAGGATAGGTTCATCTTGGCAGTGGCCTTCAGACAGATATGGGAAACACCGTTCACCTTAGTCAACATCAAAACCATCTATGTTTTTCTCTACATCCATCTTCTTAATCTATCCATGTGATTGGTTGACTCCGGTTATGATGTCCAGAAACTATCTGAGTATAGCTCTATCACTTTATATGAATTTTAGTATGCTTGAGTGTAAACTCATGTACAACAATTGGAATTTCGCATCAGGGTACTTCTTCCTGTAGTCAATAAGTATGCCAACCAAGGAGATTCTTTAGTGCCTTCCAAGGTTCTGCGTAGATAGTTAGGGTCTGGAGTATAAAGGTTTTGTGGGTATATCTCTTGTAAGCCCTCCCGAGACTATAACTCGGCCACTAGAGCCACCTAGGGGTTTAAAGGCTTATTGCATACGCTAAATGCAATCGACGATGCATGCAACAGTGAGTTAGGATTTTATTTTATTTTATTTTCTCGAGTACTAGAAAATAATAAGTTTGGGGGTATTTGATAGACGCATTTATGTGTCTATTTTGATCCCAATTGTATATATTGTTAGTGCTCGATTTTGTGCTTATTTGGTTATTTTATGTCTTTGTAGGTGTTTTTGGAGAAATAAGCTTTTGCGGCGAAATTGGCTCGAAAAGTTGCTCGAAGCACCCCCGGAGGACAGTTGCTAAACGGACCCCAGAATTGGATAAGGAGCACCCAAGGTTATGTGTAACCCAAATTTGTCCACAGCACACAGATTTGTTCTCAGCACCCATTTCCAATAAAAATATCTCTGGCAGTTTTGGAAATCGTGATTTGGAGGAGTTTGAGGTCGATTAAACCTCTGATTTTCATAGGATAGACTCCTTATGGGTCTAGGAATCTGATATGGGTGTTGAAATCGATTAGACTGGGCTCAATCGACGATTTTTTATCACAACAGAAATATATGGAAAGTCACATGTGTGACCTGTTTTAGGGAATTTTAGAGAGATTAAAGTGCTATGAACCTTCCCAAAGACTTGTATTTATCTAAAGAAGAGTTTAGAATAAAAAGGAAAGCTCAGAAACGCGTAGAAATTCTAAAACAAGAAATTGCCGCAACTTTGCCATGAAGAGTGGGGAAGAGATTTTGGAAGATTTGGGAGAGACTTAATCGCCATTTTTGATATAAATAGATTGTTTGAGTCATATAGAAGGGGTGTATAGAGTTTGGGGACCTGAGGAGGGCCAGAGAAGAAGAAATCAGAGTTTTATCAAACTCTGTTTCTGCTGCTGCTGCTGTTGCACATCTCAAGAACACGAAGAACATACAACGCACGAAAAATAGTCGCAGAACAATATCGTTGTTCAACAACATAAGAGCAGTAACGTTTATATACAACAGTTAATCATTGTTCCTCTTTGTACCAGAGATCTGTAACACTTTTACGCTGTTGCAAATCAGCTGCTTTACACCTTTCACTCTTTTAATCAACTTTTGAGCAACAAACATGTATTTTTAGCAAGTGATTAATATGAGGAGCTAAACCCCAACACTGGGATGACGGAAAAAGCCATATTTCATGCGTTTGGTAATTATATTTAATTCTTTTTATGACTTTTTTCATTAATTTAATCATTTTATGATTTTTCTTAATTAGTTGTGAAGTCGTATGATTATGTATGCTTGGTCTAAGTGCTTTTGATGCATCATGCTAGTGATTTACAGTTAATATTTTTAAAATCTACCCTGGCAAAGAATTAGAGTCAATAAACAAGAGTTATAATTGTCTAAGAATTGATTTTTGAACCACATGATATGAGGTTTGGTGGAATCCTGAGTCTCAGTAATCTCTCGACATTTTTTAAATCTGAAATCAGTCTCAACAAGTCCGAGAAACGAACACTTTACTTACCACTACAAAATTACATCACAACCCTTCATTTTGGCAGCCAACGACATGGCTTTGGCACATCGGTGTGTCTGGCATGGTTGGCATGCCTTGGCGCGGAGATGTGGCTGGCATTCCATTGGCACATGTGGAGCGCCGGCATGGTTGGTATGCTTTGGGTGCGGAGATGTGGCGCGGCATGCCGTTGGCACATGCGGCATGGTTGGCATGCCTTGGCGCGAAAAGGTTGCACGGCATGCCATTGGCACATGTGGCATGGTTTAGGCGTGGCCAAGCTAGGATTTTGGCATAGTTTAGGCGCGACCAAAAACTATGGTTAAAATTGGGTCTTGGCATTGGGCCAAAGGTTACCACGCGTTAGCTTGCTACCTTAGACGGCTAATATTTGCATCTTAGATGGAAGGGTGGCCGTTGATTGTTGCAACCCTTCGTTTTGGCAGCCGTAAAGGAAATGCCGGTCGTGGCATGATTTAGGCGTGGCCAAGCTAGGATTTTGGCATAGTTTAGGCGCGGCCAAAAACTAGGGTTTTGGCATAGTTTGGGCGCTGCCAAAATTAGGGCTTGACGTTGGGCCAAAGGTTACCACGGGTTAGCTGGCGACCTTGAACGGCTAAGATTTGCATCTTAGATGGAAGGGTGGCCGTTGATTGTTGCAACCCTTCGTTTTGGAAGCCATCGACATGTAGTAGGGCCGACATGACTTTGGCATGGAGACGTAGCTGGAATGGTTTTCCATTGGCACGGTGGCGCGAATGGCATGGTTGGCACGCCTTGGCGCGGAGACGTGGCTGGCATGGTTTGCCATTGGCACGGTGGCGCGACTGGCATGGTTGGAATGCCTTGGCGCGGAGACGTGGCTGGCATGGTTGGCATGCCTTGGCGCTGAGACGTGGCTGGCATGGTTGGAATGCCTTGGCGCGGAGACGTAGCCGGCATGGTTTGTAATTGGCACGGAGGCGCGGCTGGCATGGTTGGCATGCCTTGGCGCGTAGACGTGGCTGGCATGGTTGGCATGCCTTGGCGCGGAGACGTGGCTTGCATGGTTTTCCGTTGGCACGGTGGTGCGGCTGGCATGGTTTTCCATTGGCACGGTGGGGCGGCTGGCATGGTCGGCATGCCTTGGCGCGGAGACGTGGCTGGCATGGTTTGCCATTGGCACGGAGGCGCGGCTGACATGGTTGGCATGCCTTGGCGCGGAGACGTGGATGACATGGTGGTGCGGCTGGCATGGTTGGCATGCCTTGGCGCGGAGACGTGGCTAACATGGTTTGCCATTGGCACGGTGGTGCGGCTGGCATGGTTGGCATGCCTTGGCCGGAGACGTGGCTGACATGGTATGCCATTGGCACGGTGGTGTGAGAATTAGGGTTTGGTATGTACGAAGATGATGTCGGTCAATACTAAGGGTTCTGCCGTGGAACATGACACATGTAAAAAAAAAGGTACCCTGGTAATTCTTACATGGACATTTGAGTGATTCAATAAATGCGCTAGTGGTGGTCGTAGTGACATCATGTCGTATGTAAGGTTTTACGATTTTAACCCTAAGCTAAAAACCACCATCAACACAAGTAAACATACTTCGTTATTGTATTGTCTCGATCTCGTATCCACAGACAATCACACGAAGTGTGAACCGATTAGTTGCATTGTCTCGACTCAGTCCATAGACAATCACTTTCGGAGAAAGAACTTATAGGTAGGAAAAGTTTTAGCTTGAGATATATTTGGGTACCCTCGCCTTTTCACTCTTCACCACTAATTATACCAAGAGATGCACCGATACTTAACGACCCAATGAGGGATAAAAGGATATCAACAATATCGGTAGGATGGTCCATTCCGAACATAAACTGGATTAAGATTAACATAGAGGTCACCCAGGATTTGCGGGGACAGAGTTCATATGTAGAGATTATGATGCACGAACTATAATGGCTCTAGCTCAGCCAATAGGAATTACGACTGCATTAACTGCAAAAACTTGGGCTTTGCTATTGGCATCAAGAACAACAACAGAAAGGCAATGGCCAAGAGTTATCTTTCGAACCGACTCAGAAAACCTTCTGCGTTTCACCACTTCATCTACACCCCCACCTTGTCACATATCAGGGATGATTGAATAAATTAAAATCAGATTTCGACAGATCCCGCAAGCTGCAATTCATCACAACTATAGGGAAGGAAATCAAGCGGCAGACGGGTTAGCCAATCATGCGGCAGATGGAAGTCAAATAGGGAGTTTGTCAACCAAAATAGGGGACCAGGCAATCCCATCTTTTATTAGTCAAATTCTATTTCACGATTTCGTGGTATTTGGTACCCACGACAAACTATAAACTAATTTCCTTTTTTTTTATTATTAATTACATGCTTCAAAATTTTTTTTTTTTTTTTTTTGTGAATTAACCTTTCTCCAAATGGGCCCCAAGCCCATGTACAAGGTATCATTACAAACTCGTTCTGAATCATAGCCGTTTAAACCCTTACGAGAGAACTAGGGTTTTGAGTTCTGATAATTTCAATATTAGAGGAAGAAACGACGAACTAGGGTGCAATCTGAGAATCATGGAAAATCCTACATCGTTTTTGTTCTCTGGTCTTCATTTCAATCGAAAGAAATTTGCTGATGATTTTGCTAGATTCAGTGGTAAATCTAATGAGACGGTGGTCGAAAAGGAAGAAGAAGTAGAACCAGAACCAGAACCCAAACCAGAAACAGTGGCTGTTTCTGGTGGAAAGAAAAGGAAACGAAAGGGAAAGACTGAAGTAAATGTTGAAGGTTTTAGTGTATTCAAAACATCTGATTCTGTTGTTGATGTTGATGAGAAAAAGAAGAAGAAGAAGATACAAGATGTTATCACTGAAGAGAAAAAGGAAATCAATAGACAAATTGAGGTTATAATTTAGCTCCTTTTTTATATGTTTTGTTCACATTTGATTTGATTAGGGATAAATGAATTAATTTTTTTTTTTTCTGTTTGTGAAATTTTCAGCGTGATGCATTGTTTCGTAAGAAGCATGGGATTCATATTTCTGGGCATAATGTTCCGTCGCCACTTCAGAGTTTCAAAGAGTTGAGCTCGAGGTAATTAACATGTTTTGCTGTATTTGCGGATATGAGACTACGAGTTTAGAAGTTATTGCTGAGATTAAGGGTTTTTGTTAATTGTATTGTCCCATTTGTAAGAATGAGGTTTTGATGCTTACAATTGGTTCTGTCTACAGGTATAACTGTGAACCATATTTGTTAAACAATTTAACAGAACTTGGGTTTAAAGAGCCAACACCAATCCAAAGGCAGGCTATTCCAGTCCTCCTATCTGTATGCTCTTCTATTTGCTTTCTTTATGATTTTCGTAGTTGCTTGTTTGTCTAGTTGTAGTTGAATTTTGTTTAAAAAGAAAGGTTATACTAATACACAAGGTCTAATTTTACTTGATGACCGTTTGTGTTGGTGTTTCGATTTTTCTGAAGTTCTATTTTCCTTGTGCCTTGTATGTAGGGTCGAGAGTGCTTTGCTTGTGCTGCTACAGGATCTGGCAAGACCTTGGCTTTCCTATTGCCTATGCTTGTGAAACTTGAGGTATTGCAGGGTTTTCTTTGTTATTCTTGAAATGTTGTATTTTTACTGCCATTCATCATTCATCTTCTTTAGATTCGTTTAGGTTGATTACTTGATTCATGAATCTCTTAATCATCTCCATATGACCAGCCTGGATCAGTGGATGGAGTGCAAGCTGTAATTATTTGCCCAACGCGAGAATTAGCTGCTCAGACAACCAGAGAGTGCAGGAAGTTGGCTAAAGGAAAGGGATTTTATGTGAAGTTGATGACCAGAGAACTTGTGACAAATGGTGACTTTAAAAAAATGCACTGTGACATTCTTGTGTCTACACCTCGTCGCTTACAGTTTGCTATCCGGAAAAGAAAGCTTAATCTAAGCAGGTATTGTTTGTATCTATTTATTTTTGTGTGACTGATGACTATGTAGTATGATGAAAATAGTCAAGCATCTGCTGCGTCCTCATAAGTAGCTAAGAAGACACGAATATGGCATATTCATGTCTATATCACGAGTAGTGTACCAATGTTTCTGATCCAGGACATTAGAATTACACGTACGAGAGTTTATTATAACAAGCTTAATTATAGGTCGTGAGGAGTTTATAACTTAATTACTCTGGAAAAATAGTGCTATGTTTATCCTCAAGTTACTTCCCTTGTTTATGAATGAAACAAGCTAGCATGCTGTAGCATGCAAAGAAATAGCAGTCCCACACTTATGAAATTGATCAGTGACCTGTTTTGATTTGTGCAGAGTAGCGTACCTTGTCCTGGATGAGTCTGACAAGCTATTCGAGCTTGGATTTGTTAAGCAAATTGATTTGGTGGTCAAAGAATGCTCAAATCCTTCCATAATACGATCATTATTCAGTGCCACTTTACCTGATTCTGTGGAAGATCTAGCCCGATCGATCATGCACGACGCAGTTCGAGTTATTGTTGGAAGGAAGTAAGTATTAGATGCAACCATTTTATTTGAGTTTGGTTTAAACGACTGAGAATTTCGTTGTTAGCAATCCAATATGACTTAGAGAGGTAATATTCTAGAAGGCATCATCAGCATTTGACGGCATAGTAGAAATGTATAATACATTGATGATGTAGCTTGGCTGGATCTTGTTTTCTTGTATTCTAAATACTCCCATATAAATCACACTGTGGACTGGAGATCATTTGGAATTTTTTCTGGCAAAATTTGCTACATCTTAAATGATGATCAGATATTTAGGCCATTTAGTAGGTGTAAGACGTCTGCAGGTCACCTTTTGGTGAATATTGTTGGATTCTTATAAAGCGAAATTCGTTTTTGTGGGGAACATTGAAAAGTACTTTCAAAATTAGGACTTTACGCTAAAGTGTCTGCTTCTTCGAATAGGAATTCTGCATCAGAATTGATTAAACAGAAACTGGTTTTCACTGGATCTGAAGAAGGGAAGTTGCTCGCTGTTCGGCAAAGTTTCGCGGAGGTATAACTGTATTTAGTATTTTATTTACTTTTTGTTTCTCTTTGCATACTGTTTGCTTAGTTATGACATGCATTAGTGATTTAATTAGATCACTCTCAAACTAATTCTAAGTTCATGTGAAATGTGTCTGTAGAGTTTGAACCCACCTGTACTAGTGTTTGTCCAAAGCAAGGAACGGGCGAAGGAGCTCTATAGGGAGCTAGCATTTGATAATATTAGGGTCGATTGTATACATGCAGATCTGACCCAAACAGAGGTGAATCTCATCCATTGCCTTTTGAATTTCACAAGATTCTCTTTTTAGTTTAAAATGGTAAATGTCCGTTTACCTTAAACATATATAAATGTGATGAAAACTTATCTTCTTTTGCTTTTGTGCAGCGAGACGATGCAGTAGATAACTTCAGAGCCGGAAAAACATGGGTTTTAATTGCTACTGATGTTATTTCTCGTGGTATGGACTTCAAGGGCGTCAATTGTGTCATTAATTATGATTTTCCTGAAACTGCTTCAGGATATATACACCGGATAGGTATGTCACCTGAGTACAACATGTTGTTTCTAGCTGCATTGCACATATTTATTGTCGTATAAAGTTCCAATTAGGGAGTCTCAAAGGTGGACATTGTCAACAGCGAGGGACTGTAAGAAAAAAGTTTGAAAAGTCATTTCATATTGTTGGAGCATCATACATTTTGTACTCTTTGAATGTTTAGATAACCTGTTGACAAGTTTCTTTATTCATCCTTGTCCACGTTTTTGTTTGATCATACTTTCTGTGCTGGGTCAGTGGGTTTCTGACGTATGACTATTGATCTGAATCTGTTGATTATAGGTCGGACTGGCAGAGCTGGACGGGCTGGAGAAGCTATTACTTTATTCACAGAGGCTGATATACCATTTTTGCGAAATATAGCAAATGTGATGGCAGCCTCAGGTTGTGAGGTTCCCCCGTGGATTATGAACTTAGACAAGCTGAGGAGGAGGAAACATCGTCCAAGAAGAGATTCTATTTCAACCAAGCCGAAAGACGAAGAAAAAGAAGAGAAAGAAAGAGAGAGAGAGGAATTGCTGAAACGCAAGAAGAAACCTCGTTCGAGTAAGAAGTCTATTAGAACCAAGTCAAAAGGCAAAGACAAAGGAGAGAAAGAAGAAGAAGGCTCGCCTAAGCGCATTAAGAAACCTCGTCCAAGTAAGAAGTCTATTACAGCCAAGCCAAAAGACGAAGGACTAGCAGAAGCTTCTGACAAACCGAAAAAGAAGAAGAAACAGCTTCCAAGTAGTGATTCCATTACAACTAAGTCAAAAGTCACCAAAGAAAAAGCCTCCCCAAAGCTCAGGAGCAAGAAACGCAGTCTGACTGAAGACTCTCCTCAACAAAGCCGAAAATCCAAGAAGGTGAAATAATAGGCTTGCCCAGGCTCAGAAAAAGAAACAGATGTTTGTAACTAACTTACATATTCATTGAAATTGACTTGTTCAAGTTTTATGATATCTTTTCTCAGACTGTTTTATCTTCCCTCTTGTTTATTAGACATGTTTTAGAGACTTCTTTACTGTTAATTATTATATGTTCTGTGTACTGCGTTGTGGTTTCCTCAATAAACGAAGTTAAATTTTATCGAGCTCAACGCTCCTTTTCCCTGAAGCACCCTTGGCGCAAGCACCATAATCCTGGCCAAACCAGGACATTTATAAAATCTTCAAGCTTCCCATTTTAGGCTTCTGAAAACTAACCGGTCAACCCAGTCTTCAACTGGTCTCGTGAGTTATTCCCCACTTTCTTCCCCAATGAGGTGGCACCAATCTTAACCCTCCATTTAGAAGCGGTGAATGGGTCCTGGTTGAATAGCCATGACACGTCCTTGGGGAAGTTTTGAACTGCTGCACTTCTCCTTTTTTCTGTTCCTTTTTTCATGATCAACTACAGAAACATACTTCAAGTTGGTCTCTTCTTCCTCTTCCTTGGCATCCACAGATCCACACAGTTAAAGCTAGGTCACTGTAAATAAAGTAAGTCATTTTTGCTTGTTTTTCTGTTCCTTTTTTTTAGTAAAATAAGTACTATGTTAAAACAAAATTAACATCCCTTTGAACTTACTATAATATATTGTTTGCTACATTCGATTTTGAGTAATGGGGTTTCTGTCATCAGATCTTGTCTACATGCACTGCACTGCTTTTTACTAGGTATACCCTGTAATGGTAATGGTAAATCACTGTTAGGATCCTTATATGAACAATTTATTGCTGTTTTTTTTCTTTGAATTGCATGCTCATTTGATGTAGTAGTATCAGTAACTAAGTGTATCCTTAACCCTTTTTTTCTTTTTGGATTATGGTGGTCTCAATTCGTTTTTCATCAGCGATTTTCCGAATTTCTTGACTACAAATTTCCGCTACAGTGCTTGCAATTTTTATTTTAGATTGTGAATGAATTTTATGGTGACAGACCCCATATATTAATGCAGGGGCTGGAATAATAAGTTTGGCAGCAGGACATTCCAGTTCAAGCGAATGGCGACGCCCCCAGTGGTTACAAACAACCACTGTACAGTTGTTGCTAGGAAAAAAAAGCGAGTTAGAGTTAGGTGCAATTACTGTGGAAAGGAGACACATTGTCGTTCTCGTCTTAAGAAACACTTGGCAGGAATACGTGGAAATGTACTACCGTGTGATGAAGTTCCAGAGGAGGTGAAGGCGCATATGAAAAACGACATAATGAGAAGAAAGAAAGCAGATGCGAACACCATCTCTAAAGACCACTGCACTCTTGTTGATAAGAAAAAAAAGCGAGTTAAGTGCAATTACTGTGGAAAGGAGGTAACTGATGGTCATCGTCTTAAGTACCACTTGGCAGGAATACGTGAAAATGTAATACCTTGTGATGAAGTTCCAGAGAAAGTGAAGGCACGAATGAAAAACGAGATAATGAAAAGAAGGAACGCAGATGCGAACACCAGCTCTAACGACCCCTGTAAGCAAAACGGCGACCTTCATGAATCCAGTCAACCAAGTTTGTCAAAGAAGAGGAAGCACTGCGCTACAATTGAGTCTGGATTAAAAAAGAAAGATGAGATGGCACAGAGTTTGATTGACCACAAACAGTTAAATGCAGGGAAGATTGAGAAAGTAGCTGAAGACAGCTCATCCAGGCAGATCCAAAGGTGCATTGGCAGATTGTTTTTCGAAAACGGTATAGACTTTAGTGCTCCAAACTCGCCCTATTTCCAGAAAATGGTACATGCTCTTATGGGATGTGGATCCGTGGTGTATAAGGTGCCCAGTTGTGATGACCTCAAGGGATGGATTCTACAGGAAGAACTGAAAGCATCACAAGAGCATGTGCAAGAAATTGTGCATTCATGGGGAAGTACTGGATGTAGTATATTGTTGGATGGGTGGACCGACGGGAAAGGGAGAGATTTTATTAATTTTGTGGTTGATAGCCCAAAGGGTCCCATATTTATGAAGTCTGCCGATGTGTCAGATACTTTAGGAGATGTGGATGCCATGATCGCATTATTAGTTGGAGTTATTGAGGAGGTTGGAGTTCAGAATGTGGTTCAAATTGTCTCATATACTACTCTTGGTTCAGTTGACGTTGCGGGCAAAAAGTTAACAGAGAAATACGGGACTATATCCTGGACTGTTTGTGCATCTCACTGCATAGGCCTCATCTTGGATAAGATAGCAATGTTGAACCCTTGGAGAGGTGTGCTTGGCAAGGCAAAAGATATTATCAAGTTCATTTGCAGTCATGAGATAGTTCTGAAGCTTACGAGGAAACACACTTTTGGGCTGGATATAGTCAGTTCCAGGAGGATTAGCTCGCTGACGCCATTTCTAATGTTGGAGAGAATTGAGTCTCAAAAGATGAATTTGAAGAACATGTTCAGTTCATTAGAATGGAAGAAGTCAACCTTAGCTTCAACAGTTGATGGAATGCAAGTGGTTGATTTAGTCTCTGGAGAGTCATCTTTCTGGACTGAAGCCCAGATGCTTTTGAAGGGAAGTATTCCACTCATACGTGCTCTGCATCTAATTAGTGGAGGAGACAGTAAACCCCAGTTGGGATACATATATGAAACAATGAAACAAGTAAAGGAGCAAATAAAAGAGGAGTTTAATGACAATGAAACCAAATATCAGCCTTTCTGGACAGTTATTGATGCGATTTGGAATAACCAACTCCATAAACCTAT
Source organism: Papaver somniferum (assembly GCF_003573695.1). Classification (NCBI taxonomy): domain Eukaryota; kingdom Viridiplantae; phylum Streptophyta; class Magnoliopsida; order Ranunculales; family Papaveraceae; genus Papaver; species Papaver somniferum. The sequence continues at coordinate 2,313,968 of NW_020651082.1, read as the reverse complement.
CCATTCGGCTGCCTACATTTTAAATCCGAGTCTCTTTTACTGTGTGGATTTCAATGATGATGCTGAGATTAAGGACGGGCTTTCGCACTGCATTGAGCAAATGGTAGAGGATAAACGTGCTCGATATTTAACATTATTACAGTTGGATGACTATATGCAGACTAGGGGTACTTTTGGCGATGGGGATGCTATTGATCAAAGAATGACGATTTCTCCAGGTTAGACTTTTCCCGACTCTTGTTTCTTATTGTGGGTTCAGTTTTCTTTTTCCCTTAGTCTTAGATCCCTAGATATGTAAAGGGATCGGATATTTGAATTGCAATTGCTTCTCTGCATGTAGAGAAATGGTGGTCCTTGTATGGAGGTGAATGCCCTGAATTGCAAACTTTTGCTATAAGAATTTTAAGTCAGACGTGTACTGGTGCCTTGAGATATGGTCTGAAAAGGAGTCTACCTGAGCAGCTACATATGAACGGAAGGAATTGCGTTGAGCAAAAACGGTTGAATGACCTCACATTTGTTCATCATAATCTCCGGTTGCAAAATGCTGTATCTGTTTCAAAGACAGATTACAGAGATATATTTCTTGAAGAGATGGATCATCCAGTGGTTGAATGGGTTCGTGGAGGAGACGTGAAAGAATCAGTGGCTGAATAACATGGTGATTAGATTAAGGTATATGAATCTTTTGTAGGTAAAGCTTGTCGTAATGCATATACATAGTTAGTCTGAAACTCTGAATATATAACAAGGAACAGAATTTAAAAAACTTGTGGCGGATGAGTCACTTCAGGAGATGCCACTCCTTGGCTTACCTTTTGTATATGATATTGCAGCATCTGCATTACTTTTCTAAGTCTTGGTATCAGTTTGAATTTTTCTCTTTGAAAGAAGTTTGAATTGAGTTGGTTTACTTTTCACTCTCTTATCTTATATATATTGTGATTGAACGATGACATGTGTATCCATGTTACAAACTACCACTTGAATGTATACAAGAAACTTACTATTAACTTGTTCTTTCGTGTGAGGCTAGATGGACAGAATTATATGAGAGAAACATGTTGGTTTTTCATTTTAACTGTGTAATTCTCCTTTCTTTTTCTATAAAAGTTTATGAGCAAGCAATTGAAGCATGAAAGTATCACAATCTCATGAGAGATGGCAAAAGAGATTAATATTCAGCCACAGTGTTTGTTGTTGTCTTGCAGAGAATTCCAGCAGGTGCTGATGTTGTTTCTAAACCAAGAGTGAAAAAGTGTTCCAACAGGTGCTGATTCTAGATATCCTGGAATGTGCAGGAGCTTGGGGCCCCGATCAACAGAACCGTGGTTTAATATATTGTTTATGCTTCTCGTACTAACCTCATTTGCTTGCAGGAAATATAAGAAGGAGAATTCCTCCAATTCTGAAATTATGGATATTTGTCGGTCTCGAGCCTGCAATTGGAACTTCCCTACCTCTCTATTGGTGCTTCTAGTGGTATTGTTTGATTGTGGAGAGCCTGGGGACTTCAAAGTTTCAGATATGCGCCAAGGTATTTTCTCTCTCTCTCTCTCTCTCTATGAAGGTCGGGAACAAGAGGGACAAATCTTTCCTTTGTATCTGGTCCTAATGATCCTGTGATGAGACCAGATCTTTGGCATGAGCTGAATTACATCGGGTCCAGATGTACTCTTCCTTGGCCAATTGCTAGCAACTGTAATGTGGTATACCCAAGCAGAGAAGCGAGGTGGTAATGCTGTTACAAGTTCATGTATGGGTGTTTTCTCCTCTTTTATCAACAATTTTGGTCTGGTTGGTCTTTCATTTGCTTTTCACCTGGTCTAATGAGCAGGCGGAGGACCCAATTATGACTCATGGAGACAGGTTGTTGATCTCTGCCAGATTGGTTTCTGAATTATCCAGATGTTGTGCAAGTTGCTGTGCTGAGACCCATCCCTGATGTATCCACTTACTAAGCCTCGTCCAAGTCAGAAGTCTATTACAGCCAAGCCAAAGGACGAAAAAGAAGAAGAAACAGCTTCCAAGTAGCGATCCAATTAAGCTCAGGAGCAAGAAACGCATTCTGGCCGGAGACTCTCCTCAACAAAGCCGAAAATCGAAGAAGGTGAGATAATAGGCTTGCCCATGCTCGGAAAAAGAAACAGATGTTTGTAACTAACTTTTACATATTCAATGAAATTGATATCTTTTCTCAGACTTTGTTTCATCTTTCTGCATTGTAATTCCCTCTATAAACAGAGATACTAAATTTTATTTGATCAACTTCAGTGTCACTGGTTTCTCACATACCCAAAACGCAATCACCGGAGCTACTAAAACAAAATTTGTGCGACAAACCCATCAAAATACTGATATCATCAGGTTAGGTTAAAAGTCTGTATCACACTTCCCGGTTGACCGGTCAACTTAGTCTTCGACCGGTCTTGTGGGCATGGGCATGATAGTTACGTTGACTAGAGTCCCCCGTTTTGAACCCTATTTTCCCCATGACGTGGCCAGTACACGTCGTGGGGAAGTTTTTGGGGGGGATAAAAACGGAATCTAGAAGACAAGAGACTCTGGACTGCTGCTGTACTTCCCCCTTCTTCTTCCTTGGCATCCACAGATCCACACCGTCAAAAGCTTGGTTACTGTCAAGTAAGAGATCACTTACTCTGTTTTGCTTGTTTTCTCATGGAGTAGTTGTGGTAAAATAAGTATGTTAAAACATTCCTTTGCTACATTCGATTTTGAGAAATGGGGGTTGTGTGATCAGAAAATAGTAGTGGGATTTTGTTTATTTTTTCTTACACTTTTCTCACAATTCCCTCATAGATCTTGGTCTATTTGCACTGCACTACTTTTTACTAGGTATAGCCTGTAATGGTAAATCACTGTTAGTGTTGTTTTTTTTTTCTTCAATTGCATGCACATTTGATGTTGGAGCAGTGGTAAGTTTTGTAACTAGTAGTATATCCTTTATACCCTTTTTTTCTTTTTGGATTATGGTGGTCTCAATTGGTTTACATCAGCGATTTTCCGACATTCAAATTTCCATTACAGTACTTGAATTTATTGTTATTTCAGATTGTGAATGAGTTTTACGGTGATGTACCTCATATATTGATGCAGGGGCTGGAATAAAAAGTTTGGCAGCAGGACATCCCAGTTTAGGCGAATGGCGACGCTCACAGTGGTTATAGACGATCACTGTACAGTTGTTGATAGGGAGAAAAGGCGATTCAGGTGCAATTACTGTGGAAAGGAGATAACTCGTCGTTGTCGTCTTCAGAACCACTTGGCAGGAATACGTGAGAAAGTACTACCCTGTGATGAAGTTCCAGCGGAAGTGAGGGCGCAAATGAAAAACGAGATAATGAGAAGAAAGAAAGCAGTTGAGAACACTAGCTCTAAAAACCACTGTACTCTTGTTGATAAGAAAAAAAAGCGAGTTAAGTGCAATTACTGTGGAAAGGAGGTAACTACTTGTCATCGTCTTAAGAACCACTTGGCTGGAATACGTGAAAATGTACTACCCTGTGATGAAGTTCCAGAGAAAGTGAGGGCGCGAATGAGAAACGGGATAATGAGAAGAAAGCAAGCAGATGCGGACGCCAGCTCTAACAACCCCCTTAAGCAAAATGGCGAACTTCATGAGTCCAGTCAACCTAGTTTGTCAAAGAAGAGGAAGCACTGCGCTATAATTGAGTCTGGATTGAAAGAGAAAGATGAGAATACACAGAGTTTGATTGACCACAAACAGTTAAATGCAGGGAAGATTGCAAAAGTAGCTCAAGATAGCTCATCCAGGCAGCTCCAGAGGTGTATTGGCAGATTCTTTTTCGAAAACGGTATAGACTTTAGTGCTGCAAACTCGCCTTATTTCCAGAAAATGATACGTGCTCTTATTGGATGTGGATCTGTGGTGTATAAGGTGCCCAGTTGTGATGACCTCAAGGGGTGGATTCTGCAGGAAGAACTGAAAGCATCAGAAGAGCATGTCCGAGAAATTCTGCATTCATGGGGAAGCACTGGATGTAGCATATTGTTGGATGGGTGGACCGACGGGAAAGGGAGAGATTTTATTAATTTTGTGGTTGATAGCCCAAAGGGTCCCATATTTATGAAGTCTGCCGATGTGTCAGATATTGTAGGAGATGTGGATGCCATGATCGCATTATTAATTGGAGTTATTGAGGAGGTTGGAGTTCAGAATGTGGTTCAAATTGTCTCATATACTACTCTTGGCTCAGTTGGCGTTGCGGGCAAAAAGTTAACAGAGAAATACGGGACTATATCCTGGACTGTTTGTGCATCTCACTGCATAGGCCTCATCTTGGATAAGATAGCAATGTTGAACCCTTGGAGAGGTGTGCTTGGCAAGGCAAAAGATATTATCAAGTTCATTTGCAGTCATGAGATAGTTCTGAAGCTTACGAGGAAACACACTTTTGGGCTGGATATAGTCAGTTCCAGGAGGATTAGCTCGCTGACGCCATTTCTAATGTTGGAGAGAATTGAGTCTCAAAAGATGAATTTGAAGAACATGTTCAGTTCATTAGAATGGAAGAAGTCAACCTTAGCTTCAACAGTTGATGGAATGCAAGTGGTTGATTTAGTCTCTGGAGAGTCATCTTTCTGGACTGAAGCCCAGATGCTTTTGAAGGGAAGTATTCCACTCATACGTGCTCTGCATCTAATTAGTGGAGGAGACAGTAAACCCCAGTTGGGATACATATATGAAACAATGAAACAAGTAAAGGAGCAAATAAAAGAGGAGTTTAATGACAATGAAACCAAATATCAGCCTTTCTGGACAGTTATTGATGCGATTTGGAATAACCAACTCCATAAACCTATCCATTCGGCTGCCTACATTTTAAATCCGAGTCTCTTTTACTGTGTGGATTTCAATGATGATGCTGAGATTAAGGACGGGCTTTCGCACTGCATTGAGCAAATGGTAGAGGATAAACGTGCTCGATATTTAACATTATTACAGTTGGATGACTATATGCAGACTAGGGGTACTTTTGGCGATGGGGATGCTATTGATCAAAGAATGACGATTTCTCCAGGTTAGACTTTTCCCGACTCTTGTTTCTTATTGTGGGTTCAGTTTTCTTTTTCCCTTAGTCTTAGATCCCTAGATATGTAAAGGGATCGGATATTTGAATTGCAATTGCTTCTCTGCATGTAGAGAAATGGTGGTCCTTGTATGGAGGTGAATGCCCTGAATTGCAAACTTTTGCTATAAGAATTTTAAGTCAGACGTGTACTGGTGCCTTGAGATATGGTCTGAAAAGGAGTCTACCTGAGCAGCTACATATGAACGGAAGGAATTGCGTTGAGCAAAAACGGTTGAATGACCTCACATTTGTTCATCATAATCTCCGGTTGCAAAATGCTGTATCTGTTTCAAAGACAGATTACAGAGATATATTTCTTGAAGAGATGGATCATCCAGTGGTTGAATGGGTTCGTGGAGGAGACGTGAAAGAATCAGTGGCTGAATAACATGGTGATTAGATTAAGGTATATGAATCTTTTGTAGGCAAAGCTTGTCGTAATGCATATACATAGTCTGAAACTCTGAATATATAACAAGAAACAGAATTTAAAAAAGTTGTGGCTGATGAGTCACTTCAGGAGATGCCACTCCTTGGCTTACCTTTTGTATACGATATTGCAGCATCTGCATTAATTTTCTAAGTCTCGGTTTCAGTTTGAATTTTTCTCTTTGAAAAAAGTCTGAATCGAGTTAGTTTCCTTTTCACTCATATTGTATTATCTCAGCATCTGCATTATCTTATATATATTGTGATTATGAACGATGATATGTTTATCCATGTTACAAACTACCACTTGAATGTATACAAGAAACTTGCTATTAACTTGTTTGTCTGCGTGAGGCTATATGAACAGAATTATATCAGAGAAAGATGTTGGCATTTTATTTAAACTTTGTAATTCTCCTTTGTTTTTCTGGAAGAGTTTAGGAGCAAACAATTGAAGTACGAAAGTATCACAATCTCACGAGAGATGATGAAAGAGATTTATGTTCAGCCACAGTGTTTCTTTGGTTTTTGTTGTTGTCTTGCAGAGAATTCCAGTAATTATTCCAACTGGTGCTGCCGTGCCGCTGCTTTAGCTTCTAAGCCAAGAGGGAAAAAAATTTCCGAATAAAGCCTAGTATCATAACTTGGAATGTCAGGGGATTAGGTGTCCGATCAACAGAACCATGGTTAAATATATTGTTGAAGCTTCTCGTGCTAACCTCATTTACTTGTAGGAATCTAAGAAGGAGAACTCTGTCACAGTGTGACAGTTAGGGGCTGTCCTTTTTGGCTGCCATTAGTAATCTCTGTGGGTGTATTTAGTTATCTCTGTTGCTAGTTAATTGGTAGTTGATTGACCGTCTGATTTGGACCACGCGTCCCTCATCCGTTGGGCGGGGTTAGGATTAATGATTGGGTACTTAATGTGTAAGAGAGACTTTTTTTCCTCTTCTCTGAAATTTAATGAAACTCAAAACCTTTGGTTGCATTCATGAACACAGATTTGGCTCAATCCTCACGGATTTGAGATTTATCCTTCAATTTAATTACATTTTCATTCTTCATGATTGTTAATCTGTTGTGTTATCACAACAATTGGTATCAGAGCCGTTTTATCCATCCAAAATTTTATCAATTTTTTTTTATAATTGTGAAGGAGAGCTCAAGGGCTATGTTATAATTGTGATGAGGTGTATAAGACAGGGCATTATTGTAAGGGCAAACAAAAGCTTTTCATGCTACACATGGACACTAATGATGCTCCAGAAACTGAGGAAGAAAATGAAGTTTTTGAGGAGACTACTGAGTCTCCAATTCAATCTGATGTGAAAATTTCTTTACATGCTCTTACAGGCACTGCTACTGGTGACACAATTAGAATCCCTGGTATTCTCAAGGATACATCAGTTTCCATTCTAATTGACTCTGGCAGCACCACCCGTTTCATTGATAGTGCTTTAGCAAGTTCACTACAATGCCAAATGCAAGCAACTGATCCCATGGTAGTCACAGTTTCCAATGGAGAAAAAACTTTAAGCAAGGGGATTTGCCCACAAGTTACTTGGACCATGCAGAGCCACCAATTTGTGGAAAATCTCAGGGTACTTCCACTAGGGGGATGTGACATTGTGCTGGGAGCAGACTGCCTAAGAACTTTAGGTGATATAATTTTTAACTTCTCTAAGCTGTGTATTTCTTTCAAGTACCTGAACAAGAAAATTACACTCCAAGGTACACAACCAAAATGTTCTTTCTCCATGATGAGCAATGATGCAGCCAACAAAATTTTGGACAACACTTCTCATGGCTTGGTAGGCCACTTCTACTCCATTTCTTCTACCCCACACCAGCCCACAACCCCTGAAATACTTCCCTTACTTCAGGAGTTTGATGATATTTTTGAAGAACCAACTCAGCTACCCCCTCAGAGGAGTTTGGACCATAAAATTCCCTTACAACCAAACTCAATATCTGTGAATCAAAGAGCTTATAAATGCCCATATATCCAAAAAGATGTAGTAGAGCAATTGGTCAAAGAAATGCTCAATCCTGAGATCATTCAACCTAGCCATAGCCCATTTGCATCACCAATCCTTCTGGTCAAAAAATAAAGACAACATATGGAGGTTTTGTGTTGACTATAGAAAACTGAATAGCATCACAGTAAAAGACAAATTCCCCATACCCATTATTGAAGAATTATTGGATGAACTACATGGAGATACTATCTTCACAAGAAATTTTTTGAGAGCTTGATACCATCAAATCAGAGTACATCTCTCAGACATTTTCAAGACTGCTTTCAGAACTCATCAGGGCCATTATGAGTTCAAAGTAATGCCATTTGGTCTCACTAATACACCAGCTACATTTCAATCTTTAATGAATGAGGAATTTCAGCCAGCTCTGAGGAAATTTATTTTGGTCTTTTTTGATGACATTCTGATCTATAGCAAGACAATGTCTGACCATATAGAGCATCTCAAGTTTACATTCTCACTACTGAGACAACATCAGCTGTATGCAAAACTTTCTAAATGTTTTGGTCAATCCTCCCTAGAATATTTTGGCCACATCATTACAGCTGAAGGTGCTTGTACTGATCCAAGTAAAATTGCTTTTATGCAACCATGGCCAGCACCATCCACTCTAAGGGAGTTGAGAGGCTTTCTTGGCCTTACTGGTTATTACATAAAGTTTGTCAAAAATTATGGAGCAATTAGTAGACCTCTCACTGACCTCCTCAAGAAGAACTCTTTTATTTAGAACCAATATGCTACTGTTGCTTTTGAAAACCTCAAAACTGCAATGAGCCATACCCCTGTATTGCCTCTCATCCTTCTGAAATTATGGATATTTGAAGATCTCAGAGTCTACAACTGGAACTTCCTTCCCCTTCAACTGGTGCTTCAAGTGGTATTGTTTGTTTGTGGAAAGTATGGTGACATATTCGCCTGGTTTCCTTCTATTGTCAATGGTCCTAATGGTCCCGTGAGGTGACCAGATCTTTGGCGTGAGCTGAATCATATTGGGTCCAGATGTCCTCTTCCTTGGCTAATTGCTAACAACTTTGATGTGGTATACCCAAGCAGAGAAGCGAGGTGGTAATGCTGTTATAGCTTCATGGATGGGTGATTTCACCTCTTTTATCAACAATTTTGGTCTGGTTGGTCTTTCACTTCAGAGATTTTCTTTTCACTTGGTCTAATGAGTAGGAGGAGGACCCAATTATGACTCATGTAGACAAGTTGTTGATCTCTGACATATTGGTTTCTGAATTATCCAGATGTTGTGCAAGTTGCTATTCTCACAGACTCACCCCTGATCGTATGACATTGCTAACTGATGCCTTTGATTTGATGGCAGCTGGGTTTCCCTCTTTCCAGGTTTGAAACATGGTGGTTTTCTGTTGCTTCATTTCAATCACAAATAGAATGATGGCAAGAGGTCGATAGAAGTTTCTGGTACCCCTTTTTTTTGTTTATGGAAGAAGCTTCAAACATTGGGAGTCATAGTTATGACTTGGGCTAAAGAGAAATTACAGCTGATTTTGGTAGGCTACTTATAGATTCCATCAGGGACAAAAGAGCGTTTCTATATTTTCTGATACATCCTGCGGAGGAGAATCTCTTCCAAGTCTCTGTATTTCTTTGTTTTGTCATGCAACTAGTTTGTTTCCAGCCAAAGAAAAGAAAAATGGTTATTGACAATGTAACTAATATGACATGCGGTTATCATATTGGAACTTAAAGAAAGACGATCGTTATTCTTACTATAATTTTTGTGCGCGATAGTGCAGTTTAGTGCTTAACTAGTAAGGAGGAAGTTTATGTTAGTAGCGAATTCGTCTAGTGCATCCATGAGAAGCTTCCTCGCTGGAAGGGAATTTGTGGAGTGTCATTCAAGTGAAAACTACTAGTATACAGAATCTTATTCGGCCACTTACGGACTGCCCAAATTCTATGTTTCTGAATCAGACAGCCACAATACATGGAACTCTGAAGATATATAAAAAACTAAGAATTGACCTGGTGAGACCAGAAGATTCAAAAGTTGTGCACAATAGTTATAAAGAAAGTATCAATAACCAACATAGCAACAAATTAAAGACAACATATTTCTGAAACAATCTCGTTCACTCTATTATATTGGATGTTTGATGATATGGTTAACATTCTTAAGGTAGAAAGCAGCCATATTCTCTTCTAATTTGTGCTAGCAATGAAAGAAAGAAGACAAGTTTTTTTGTTTTGAAAATAACAAGATATATTACTGCAAATAAACTAATCTATAGATTCAGACTCATGTGGAATCAACTCTGGAAGAGTTGTCCGTCCGATGACTGAATCTGTGTGATTAGCTTCTTCAAGAAAGGGTACATAATTTGAGTTCATATTACACATCTCATGAGCTTTGATAGTGTCAAAAGCTATTATTGGGATTAAAAACATAGGAACTTCATTAAAACTAGTAAGATGTTGTGGTGAGTTTCTCCCTTTTTTAGCCAGCAAGTCTGCTGCTTTGTTTGCTTTTCGATCTGCTAGGTGAAATCCCCCAAAAGAGATTAGGTTCTCTGCCAACTTCTTAACTTCATATAATATTGTCAAGCATTTCCATTTGATTGAGGTCTGTGTGCCTTGTAAATACTTGATAGTATTTTAATTGTCTCTTTCAATTGCCAGATTTGCAGGTTATGTGTGATGGCCCATTGGGTAGTCTGTAGCAAAGCTACAACTTCCGCTTCTTCTGTAGATTCAGTCCTGCAGCTGCCCATTCCTGCTGCCCTGAAGGTACCTGTCCAGTTGCGCATAATAAAAACATACCCTGCATCAATATTAGAAGAAATCCATGAAGCATCACAATTCAATCTAAAGAAATTTCTTATTGAGAAATCCCAGTAAGGCTTAGATTGTATTCTAATGCTATTATGTAAAGAAACTGGTGAGACTGATGAGAGAGTCAAAGGATGCCAATATTCATAGTGTCTTTGAATATCTAGAGCTAGTTTTTCTGGTGCCCTGCATTTGTTCTCAAACACTCTGAGACACCATTCTTTCCAAATAAACCAACATTTGGTAGCTGCCAATGCCATAGGTATGGAGTTCAGATCTCCTTTTATCCATTCATTATACATGTCTAGGAAACAAGAATGATTAGAAGAGTGGTTAGAAGTTACTCCCTGAGAATGCAATGGATGAAGCTGCCAAACACTTTTTGCAAACGCACATTCAAAAAATAAATGGAAAGTTGTTTCTTCAATCTATTAACAGAAAACACATTTCCTCTCCTCATCTTGAAAACCCAGCTTTTGTTTAGTGGGTAAAGTATCTTGTAAGCACTTCCATATAAAAATCTTTATACTTTGAGATGTGTTCATGCTCCATAGTTGTTTCCAAAATTTTCTTGTTGCTTTTGTTGTTGGGTCTATCAAATTTTGTAGCTTTGCATATAGTGATTTCAAAGTAAATTCTCCATTAGTGGTGAGCAACCATCTAATTTTATCCCTTTTTAATGTTCCTGTATCAGCTAAGAATAACCTAATATTAAGAATTTCATTGACCATAACTGTGTCAAACATAGAGTTTAACAGTGATACATCCCACTTCTTTGTTTCACAGTCAATCAACTGAGATACAAGTGTTATATTTGGGTTACCATTGGAGATTGAGTTCGCCAGGCTCTCTTCCCTATTTGGTAACCATTTATCCTCCCATATATTTATGGATGTTCCATCCCCAACTTCCCAAAAGCTGTATTTTTTGATGTGTTGTATACCCTGTAGTATGCATTTCCACACCCAAGAAGCTTGTGATTTCTTTTTAGAGTGAAATGCTCCTGTTTTTTTTTTTTGAAATACTTCCTTTTTAAAATTTGTGCCCATAAGTCATCAGGATGACTTACAAGTCTCCAAGCAATTCTGCTAATCATTGCTTGATTCATCTTATTTGCTTCTTTAAAATCTAACCCTCCCTGGCTTATTGGTTTGCAAAGGAAATCAAAGGCTTTAATATATATACCTTTGGGATTAGAATTTTCCCCCCACCAGAAGTCTCGTTGAATGTCATTTATTCTCTTGGTTATTTTCTTTGGCAACACAAAACAACTTATAATAAAGATGAGCACACTGGATAGCAAAGACTTGTTGAGAACTATCTTCCTAGGTTGAGATAAAAAATTTCCTAACCAACTCTTGATTCTTTGTTCCATCTTCTCAATGATACTATCAAAAGCCTTTAGTTTTGATTTATCTATAGATAATGGTACCCCTAAGTGAGTATCTTTGATGTTGATTTTTTTTTATTTTCAATAGTCTAGACATAATCCCTTGATGTTTATTGTGTACCTTTTTGCAGAAAAACAATCCCGGTTTAGAGAAATTAATGACTTGTCCGGAGGCTCTACTAAAGGAGTTGATAGCATCCAATAGATTTTTACAACTTCCTAAATCTGCCTTAGTAAACAAAAGGAGATCATCCGCGAAAAATAGATGAGATATAGGTGAAGATTTAGGAGTTAGTTTTATTCCTTGCACCTTTTTAACCGTTTCCAGATGACAAAGCAGTATAGAGAGAACCTCCATGCATAAGATGAACAGATAAGGGGACAGAGGGTCCCCTCGTCTAATTCCTCTTGTGGATTAAACTCTTGACAGGGAAAGCTATTAAGAAGAACCGCAATTGAGGAAGTAGAAAGACATTGAAAAATAAACTCACACCAATCTTTTGAAAAACCAAAGGCAGTTAAAGTTTTTATCAGAAAGCTCCAGTTAACCCTATCGAATGCTTTCGACATATCGATTTTCAGGCCAATGTTCCCAGTTTTCTTCTTGCTTTTTTTTCATTGAGTGTTTTACTTCATGAGCAACAATAATGTTGTCGGAGATCTGCCTAGATGAGAGGAAAGCAGATTCAAGAGGTGAACTGATTTTTTCTAGTGTTTTCTTAAACCTATTTGCCATTAACTTAGCAATGACCTTATAAAGAGTATTACATAATCCTATTGGTTTTAAGTCAGCTGGATTTTTTTGGTTTTTTATTTTTGGAATGAGAAATAAGAAAGTTTTGTTTAAATCGGTTTTTATTTTCTTTTTAAAAAAAAAATCTTGGATCACTGCCACTAATTGAGGACCAACTTTTTCCCAATTGTGTTTAAAAAAACTGACAGGAAATCCATCTGGCCCTGGCGCCTTATTGGATTTAAGTTTTTTCACTACGTTCCAAATTTCCTCTGGAGAAGGTGTTTCTGTTAGTTTAGCATTTTCTTCTATGGATATGCTAGGCTTTATGTGTGAAAAAATTTCAGTTTCAGAGTTCAAAGAAGCTTCCTTAAAGAGCTCAGAAAAATAGGAAGTTAAAACTACTTCTATTTCATTTCTCGAAGAGACTACGTTATTTTGACAATCCTGGATACAATCAATGTTATTCCTCTTCCTTCTTTTCAGAGTTGTTACATGAAAGAATTTTGTCTTTCTTTCTCCTAGGGAAATGGTGTTATTTCTAGATTGTTGTCTAGCTATTTCCTCTTGAGTGTCATACAAAGATTCCAGTTTTAACATTTTCTTGCTTATTTGTCTAGTGTTTGAGTCTTCATGGTTCCTAGCTTCTAGGTTATCTTTAGAAGATTCTTAATTTTTTTGTTTGGCTTTCCAAACACATCTCTTTTCCAATTTCCCAAATTTTCTCCTAGAACTGTAATATTATTTAAGATATCTCTAGCTGGGTTTACTGTTATTTCAGGTTTCCAAGTTTTGTATGACTTGTAAGAAGGAGTTTTCTTTTAGCCAAGTATCATAGAACTTGAAAGTTGGTCTGAGGAGTACCTGATTTGAGCTTATTGAAAGACAAATAGGTCTATGATCCGAGCCAATAGCTACTAAATTTTGGGGGGATGCTTCCTGGAATTCAATATTCCATTCTGCATTGGCCATACCTCTATCAAGCCTCTGCTTAATGTTAGCTGAGCCTTCTCTTTTGTTATTCCAAGTGAATATATTTCCTTTATATCCTAAATCTTCCAACCCTGTTCTTTGGATTAGATTTAAGATAGGTTCCACTTTTTTCCTATTAAAAGGCAAACCTCCTTCTTTTTCTTCACTGTTGAAGATTATGTTTAGGTCTCCTATTACTAACATCATCATGTTATATTATGTTAAGTAACAATCATGCGAGATCATGTTTTTTTCAATCAAAACAAATCAACCATACATCTTTTAATATATGTTATATAAATCAAAAAGAAAAGAACTTTTTTTTTGCATAGAATCATATCAAAAAATTATAGCTGAACGCATATCATAGTTAACAGGATCTAAACTTTTAACAAATATAGCCGCATGATTGATTTGCATAAACAACAAAAGGAAGAAAATCCGAAATACCAATCAAGTAAGACAAAACATTCAAATTTATTCATGATTTCTTCTTTTTATTATTAATATTATTATTTGTTAGTGATTCATGGTATATGGACATAAATATGATTATTAAAAATCAAAACAAACATGGTGATGGATTCAAATCAACACAACAATTGCATACAATCATCATGGAGTTCTAAACCAAGCTCTTGATGCCAACTATAAGATTTATTTTATACGTAAAGAATTTTTGAACAAACATGATAATCACATCATAAGCATAGTTGTGTTAGGAAGGGTACCTGAAGATGCTATTTGATTGAATCCAAGATGTCTGGCAAGAACAACCATATATCAGAATACCTTGAGAAACTCTTAGTTTCTCCTTCTTGACCTTTTGTATAATGAATAATCAAAATTCTTGAAACAATACTGATGGTTACTGAGTTCCTTTTATAGGTAGAAGGAGGACCAAGGTTCATAGGATTTATAATTAACATTCAATCTCGACCGTCCATCAAGGAAGAGGGAATATGAAAGGATCCCAAAATTATAACCGACATATTTAGCAATATTCATAATTAACCAAGTTATTACATGGCCCAAGAGGATATTTCTATGTGTAGAAATATTCTTACAAAACCCATTGGAAATCAAACACCATAGTCACCAAATGCAGGATTCTAAAGCTTCAAATTCAAATGTCCATCATAGTCAAAGATATTAGAACAAAAGAAATATATATCAAAGCAATAAACGTATTCGAATTGATAATGCTTAAACTTGAACTGTGTGATCAAAGAGACAGGAAATAAAAAAGACTAGAGAAAAAGTAGAACTAAATTAGTTTGGGCTGTGATTTTTACTTTTTTTGATGAACCATCAAATCGCATTTCTTTCAATCCAAAAAGGTAATTACACGATTGTTTACAAGATAAGAACATTAAAATACAAAAAATTAAAACTCAAATACAAATAAAGATACCAATTACATGTAGATTGCGGCGAAAAAGAGCAAAATGTTGCAAAGATACCCCGATTTCTATACGAGAAGTAGAGAGAAAAGATGGTATAATCCGTAATCAATTCGGACCACCATGAATGTTTGTCTTATTTAAGGTGTGTATGATGATTAAGGTGGGTGTCTATTACCAATAAGTTTGGTTAAAAAATTATGCATCAATAAAGGGTTGTATTTAACTTAACTAACGGTTGCATCAAGCTATTGCCGTTTTAATTTGAAAAAAAAAAGGTTCATAGGAAAGAAAAAGGAATGAAAGGAAAAAAAAAAAGAAAATTAAAAATGAAGGGCATAACTGTCAAAATTTTTAAATGTTCATTTCATCCAACACAACATTTTTTACCGGATTCCAAGAGTCATAGCCCATATTTGGCAAAAACTTTTCGAAGACTTTTATACTTCAGTTAGGTAGGGGAAGATGAAGGAATCTGTCATAGTTAGTTATATATAATATTGTTTATTGCTAAACTTTTATCTTGTCAGTTGGGGTAGGGGGAGATGAAGGATTTGTCATATCACACGTATATAATAATAATGAGCTAGAATTCATGGACATTCTTAGATGAACAAAGTCAGACAAGATTTGTGTCATTTTATCCGCTAAATCCGAACGACAATGAATTTAAATGTAATATTTTGATGATATGTTCTTCTTAAGACTCTACATTCATACAAAAAATAAACACAATTCCAGATGTATGAAACGACCATCTACCCTTTTGAATATCAGCCGTTCAAAGTTAACGGTTGAAATTAAGATCGATAGATGGTGAGGTTTGATATCTCGAAATACGTTCATTTTCTGTAGGAATGTAGAGTCTTATAAGAGGAACATATCATCAAAAATTATACTTAAATTTGTTGTCGTTTAGGTTTTGCGGAGAAAATGGTACAAATTTTGTCTGACCTTGTCTATCTAAGAGTGTCCATGGATCCTCCCTCTATTATAATAGTTGGTTACTTCTTGATATTTCTCAACTTCTAGAAGATTTGTCTCTTTTCAACTTATATAAACCCAATTGCACTTGTTCTTTGAATGTTGAAGTCCAAAAAGTAGACAGTTGGAAGTTTAAGTTGGGATTGGAGGCAAATCAAGAAATTCACTGAACAGGGTGTACCTGCTTACTTTAGCATTTACATTCACTCTACATATAGCACCAGAACCAAACTAAGAAATCAAAATCAGTGGCACAGATATGGGGCAAAAACTAAGACTGCAACTTGAAAAAATTATTTAAAACTGGAAAATTTCTTCCAAAGGTTGAGAGAGTGTTTGTTACATTAAACCAGAATAAGAAGTGCCATGATTTCAACAGCTCTACTTCTCTCCAAGCAAGAGTGCCTTCAAGATGGCATCACTCATACCATCACCAAAAGGGAACATATGCCCTGCACCCGTAAGCTCGTGGTAATGAACCCATGGAAGCTTTCCTGCAACGTATCGTTGAAGGGAAGCAGGCACAAGCAAATCTTCATCTCCTTGCCAGACGTGAACACTACCCTTGTTGTTCTGAAAAGGGTTCTCAATATCACTCATAGGATCAAACTCGCAACTTCCGAAACCGACCATCAAATCACGATGGAGAGACTCAAAATCACCTTGCTGCCTTATTTGTGCCTAGTGAAATAACAGGAAAGTAAATTAATTGTAGGCACTTTTAAGTTATAACAGAAAATTAGCATGCCAGACAAATGAAGAGGTTTCAGCCCACGGAATAAGCGAAGTACCGCATGTTTTACCCACTCCGCCAACTTGGGCATGAGTTCTTTATCCTGGCGAGAAAAAATAGCAGGATTGTGGGCAACTGCACTAGAAGGAGGAAACCATTTCTGTGTGTTCCACCAGTACGTCAGTAATGGGGCGTAATGAACTACTCGAAGTGCCCATCGGTCCTGTACAAGTTGTTCATTGTAGGCTTCTTTTGATACATTAGCTGGAAAGCCTGCCCACCAGTAATTGACAACAGGGGCAAGTAGCGCCGCTCCTGATAATCTGTTAGAAATTTAAAATTCTTAATTGAGATTGGTTTCCAACTAGACCAAGAAACATAAACTGTGTAGCTAATACAGATACAGGTCGAAAACAATGAAAACGGCAATAAAAAGAAGATATGAAAACACCCATATGTTCATCAACCTTAAAACTATAACTTTGAGAGATCATACCGATGAGGGATATACTTAAGGCAACCCCAAGTTGCCTGACCTCCCATAGAGAATCCAATTACATAAAACTTGGAACCAAGGCCCAATTGATCAGCAAGCTGTTCAACATCCAAAGCTGTACTTTTCTCAGTTCGTTTTGGATTTGGATCACTCTCGCAATACCCAGCTCTATCAAAAGACACCATATAGATGCCTAGTTCTTTAGCCAGTTCCTGTAAAAGCCACCATTAAATTAACCATAAACTAGAAGATATAAATCCAAGAGACAGAGAAATGGACAAGTCCATGAAGTAGCTGTAAGAGAAGAGAGTAGTACTTGAGATAAGGGCATGTAATCAAGTCTGCAGGAATCGAACCCATGAATGTAGATAATCTTATATTTCGCTTGATCTTTCGACACCCCATGTTCTTTGTAAGCTAAATATCTTCCATCACCGAGCTTTACTCTTGATGCTGTAACAGGTGGACCACCCGGAGAACCAACAATCTTGGGTGGTGGAGGCTGAACTGTTTGATAAACCCATGCCGTAAATCCCATCAACAAAACTAGCGATATCGTCCGAAACATTCCTGAACAGATGATACCAAATTCCAACCAAAAACATCAATTTTAGTAGATAAATGAACTTTTGTCAAACTCTGAACTTTCACAAACTAGAAAGCATTTTGTTACAATAAACTCAAACCCAAACAAAAACAGATAACTGAAACTAATTCTAATAACAAGAGAAATTGAGCAAGGACAGAAATCAAAAGTTCAGAATGGTTAAAAAAGCAAGCAACCACTGACGATGATGAATACAAAAGAAAACGAAAGTTCACCTGATGAAACTTGGAATGGGTGCTGCTTTGATTTTCTGGTATGAGACCTTGCAGATATTTTTTTCCTGCTTACTCCCGCCATTTGTGAAACCCACACTTCACCTCTACTTATACAAGAATTCTGAAAAAGACTTGACGTTATAGTCGCTTTGGCTCTCTGGGTAGGTCTGAGATTACTTAAAAAGAGAGGTTGGAGAAAGTCTTAAAGACGAATCAACTGCATTTATTCCATTCTAACCAGAAATTTCAAGATAATAATAATACTGTAGAGATGTAGTAGTTGGTTCAGTATTCGAATCAACTGATCATGGGGCCAGTAAGGATATATAAACATTATTGTTTAATTAGAGTCTAAAGAGTCTAATTAAACATTGAGAAAAATAAATTGAAACTTTAAGTTAATAAGAAATCTCAATATTTAAACATAACATGTTGAAGTGTTGAATTAGATCAAAATTAATACCATAATTTAGGAGTGGAGCAGGTGGGTTTGTTTGTTGCATGTTAGCTCATCCAACTTTTGTAAGACTCGGAACCTTGTTCAGACTCCGAATAAGCATCTTTAACGGCTTCTTGTTTCTTGTCATTTTGAGCTACTTCTCTCTTCAATCTCACCTGTAAGGTCATGCATAACCAATATGACAAGAAACAAGTTTTTAATGGAAAAGAGAGTACCTTTCGAAGAAAGTCGGGATTTTACTGAACGATCTGAAGTCACCAGTAGTCATTACAAGAGCATGAACCATCACTAAAATGGTGAAGACGATTCTGGTCTCTCAATATTATTTGACGGTTGTAAACCTTAGATACTAGTTTGAAAAAAGAATGACAATCAGAACAAACCCTTAAGTTTTTCACTATATGTATCGGAGCTCCTTTACTAACATTTATAAGACCAAATGCTAGAGCCATTTTTTCGCTGTGGAAACTCAATAAGCTCTCCTTGTCTTTCTCCTCCACATCAACAAGAACTTGGTTCAAATCAGGTCTGTAACCTTCCCAGTTTAACCGGAAAACCATCTCCTCTAGCTTTTTGACAACATCTGAATCAATCTCCTTGCCGACAAAAAATTCATGGATTTCACCATTCATCAGAATTGAACTGCAACCAGGAACCTTTTTGATTCCTCGCTCCTTCATCAACGACCTGATTTTAGCAACATCGTCCCATCTACCAATCTTGGCATAAATATTGGATAGGAGAATGTAACTACTTGAGTCTTTTGGAGCCAACTCTATAGCGCGGAGGGCGGCAAATCTGCCTTGCTCAATTTGCCCATGCTTCAAACAAGAACTAAGAATAGCTTTCCATGCCAAAACATCTGGTTCAAAGGGCATTTCTTGCAATATCTTTAGTGCATCCTCCAAATGTCCAGCTCTTCCGTACAGGTCGATCATACACCCGTAGTGCTGTATTTTTGGAACTGCTTTATACTTTTCGCACGTGGTCTTGAAACACATTTGACCCTCTTGAACTAACCCTCCATGGCTACAAGCTCTTAAGACTGCTAAAAATGTGATATCGTCGGGTTCAATTTCCATCCTTTCCATGTCATGGAGGATTTCTAAAGCTTCTTTACCAAGTCCATGAATTGCTAGACCAGAGAGCATAGAATTCCAATCCCCTATATTTCTTCTATGTGAGATGGACTTGAAGATATCCCGCGCATTGTCAATGTACCCGCATTTCGAATACATGTCTATAAGTGCTGATCCAATAACACCTGAATCTATGCTAAGAAACTTACTTCTACAAACAAAAGAGTGAATCCATTTACCTTCTTCGACAAAACCCAAGTCTGCAATGGCAGAAAGAACACTAACAATGGCAGCTGGATCAGGTTCAATTCCTGAACTCAACATTTTCCGAAAAAGATCCAACGCTTCCTTAGGACGATGGTTAAGCATGTAACCCGATATCATACATGTCCAAGAAACCACATTCTTGTGTTTCATCATCTCAAAAATTTCTCGAGCAAGCTGGCATTTCCCATGTTTAACAAGCCCATCAATCATTGAATTCCAGGAAACCAAGTCCCTTTCCGGCATTTCCCTGAACATCTCACTAGCTAAACCAATTTCTCCAGCTTTCAAATAACCAGCAATCATTGAATTCCATGAATACACATCTCTGTGAGGCATTGTGTCAAACAACCGTCTAGCTGAACGAATATCTTTGAGATCAAAATACATGCGAAGCATTGAATTTGACACAAATGGGTCACATTGAAAGTCAGTTTTCATAATTTGGCCATGAATTTGCCTGCCTTCTTCAAAAGCACAAGACCTACCACAAGCTTTCAGAACAGACGGGATTGAGAACTCCAGACCATGGAATTCCTCCAGAGTAGTCAACATTTTGGAGTAAAACAGAATAGACTGTAATGAATTTGGAGTGTCAGCAAAAGCCCTTATTAAGGTGAAAAAGATGAAGAAGTTGGGTTCCTCAACGCTGTTGAAGATCGACAATGCGTAATTCATGTCACTGGGAGAGCGGGAATTCGAACAGATGGAAATGAGTTTACTCATAAGAAATGTATGAGAAGTAAGGCCAGATTTGATGACGGATGCGTGAATTTGATGCAGAACTGGCATGCTTTTGCATTTCTCTAACAGTGAAAGAGTTGCAGTAGTAGTACTTGAGAATTGTATAGGAACTGATGTTGTAATTGTTGTCATGGATACAGAATAAAATCTAATTTAAGCTCTTGTGTTAGCTGCAGAAGCATTATAGTTTATAGAGTGATATCTTTGCAAGTTTGCCATCAATTTGGCAAGCATGGTTCCAGACGCCACAGAAGCTAAAGCAATGACAGCCACTGAATATTTGCATAATCCTTTTTTTTTATTATTAAACCTTTCATATTCCAGCATCTAGGCCCGGGTATCTGGGCAAAGAAAGGAAAAAAATCGGCACTTTTTGATACCACGAGCATCATGGCGAGGGATTTTCCTGCTTATTTAAAATTTTAGAGTTAAGGGAAATGGGTCTAAAGCCAACCTGTTATTCCTGGCCATATTATGTGTAGTGAAAAAAGAGGGGTAAAAGTAAAAAAGAAAAAGAAAGTGGAAAAGAAAAATATTAGCGTAAAATAATGAAAACCAGAAACGTATAGTCTGTTGAATATTACACGGTAACTCAGTGTCCATAAAGTGAAAAAGCAAACGGATACTCAGTCTCCATCTGATTTCTCTAAGCTGCAAAGCTCATCAGATGTTGTCAATTTTGAAATGTATCTAAGGGCTCTACATTTAAGCTACACGGATGACCATAATAGTTGGATTTCGCTACAATTAAGCTATAGCGAAGCGAAATCGCTCACCATAGTGCTTAGCCTGACCTCTGTTATATTTAATTTGCTTTTTTCTTTCTTTCTTTCTTTCTTTCTTTCTTCCTTTCTTTTTTTTTCTTCTATATTTGTGAAGGTGTACTTAATGATGAGTCATCGCAAATGGGTAATATTTCAGGTTCAGGTAATATTTCAAGTTGGTCTTCACAGGATTTCAGATCGAAATTTGGATCCTCAACTGGGAATGCAACTAAGAAATTTGCTACAGCTTGAGCTTTGATTGCTTTTCTAGGTATGTATCTTATATCAAACTGATTCGAATGAACTCTTCACCTAGTTATTCTCCCAATTTTTTTCTCTTTTGAGAGGACAATCTCAACTGGATGCTTAGGATGATATTAAATAAGGTCTCAGCTCGACATAAGAAACAGATGGCAAAGATGACTTTCTCAAACTGAGCATATCTGGATTCAAGTGTTGTTAGATTCTTGTTGATGAAATAAATGGGCTTCTCTTTGTTCTCCTTTACTTTAACAAACATTGCGCTTACTGCAGTTTGAGTTGTAGCTATGTAGAGGTAGATTCTTCACCCTAAACTAGTACAGTTTGTTAGAGCATAGCTCGGTTGAACTCACTAAGTGTTGGTATGTCAAGTTTGGTTGTCATATTTTAGTATCAAAACTCATCTAGAGTCGCTTGATTAAATACTAGAGTCAAATTCGTTTAGGTTAGACTAGAAAGTCTAGGAATGTTGAGACATACAAGTATTACTCCGAAGACCTAAAGAATGTGTAGAAGTAACGAACTACAACGACGACATCATCTTTCCACTTGAGGTTAATAATACTGACTTGAATTGTTTCATTCCTAACGTATCTTTCAAGTCGTGCTATATCGAAAACATAACTGCGAAGCTTTATGAACTGTATATATTGTATATTATACACTAGTGGTGTGACATGATCATAATAGTATGATCATAGTATTAAGGAATTAGACTACGAAGTGAAAAAGCGGGGGTCTGACAACCATACCCGGTATTTCGTTTAGGCAATCAGTATGGACTAAATCTAACATAATTCTGAGAGCACCAACTAATAAAGTGAGCTCAATTAAGAAATATATCCAAGAGTTATATCTCTGTTTCTTAATGTAATTAGTATATCAAACAGATAGAAATCTGTGAGCCTGATTATTATAAGAAACAACTTGGACGGTATCAAAAACCAATATCCAAGTGTCAATCAATTCAATCAACAACCAAAGGTTGGATTTACAATTGATAAGACTTACGCATAACCTGTGATATTTTAGTTATATAGAAAATATAATGCGGAAAAGAAATAACACAGACACCAGAAATTTTAACTTGAGACAAATTCACAAATTGAAGTCCGTTGTGAAGATGGTCACGCACGGAGAGTGGGTTGGCAAGTTCATGCTGTCGCGGTAAGTGGCGGGTTTGGCATGTGCGTTTGGCATGCCGTTTGGCATGTGCGCCTGGCATGCTTGTTTTGGCATGTCGTTGGAATGTTGGCACGGTTTTGGAAAGCCAACTTAGTATGGCGACCTCTTGACACAATTTCCACCTCTTTTTAGGCCGTGGCAGGTTTAGAGCAACCTGATTGGTCACTGAAAGTAGGGGCCGACCAAGCATGGGCGTGGCTACCCTTTTGGTGCGCGTGGCCGGTTTAATGCGACCTGATTGGTCGATAAAGGAATAAGGGCCGGTTGAGTAGCATGGGGCGTGGCCAAGCGGCGCTGGCTAGCCTATGGCGTGGCCACACTCCCTTTTATTGTTGCTCCTACCCCGTGGCTCTGTTATTCTTTGTATTCCGATTTTGAGTAGGACCTTGCTCCTACTAATCCACGACGGATTAATTGCTTAGTAGTTTAAGCATAATTTCGACCGACAGGGTCTATTATACTGCGCAGGGAGCAAAAACCCTAACTTTTTAAATTAGTCAGGTTCATGAGTTTTGTGAGTTATCACCAAATTGATTGAATTCTATGTGCTGGCACAAAATTCCTTATTTACAGAGTGCAGTGTGCTTTCTGACCGAGTATTTTGTGCAAGGGCCTTAACTTTGGTACTTGGAGATCCGTGCTACTCTGCTGCGAGCGAACACAAATTCGTCATGCCATACCGATATTAAGGGTTTTGCCGAGGAACATAGCACAGGAAAGGTACCTAGTGAGTCTTATATTAATAAGTAATATAAGCAACGCGCCGAAATTTACAGAGCATCTGGTATTGTTGCTACATGCGTCAGTCTGGATAAATTTCATGTAAAGATATTGAACGGCTTAATAAATATGCTTGTGAAGAAGTTGACACTCATGGCTCCGCTTCCTTTCAGAGTGACGTCACATCAGATGCAAGGTTTTACGATTTTAACCCTAAGCTAAAAACCACCATCAACACCCATGTATAAAATGCGGATTCCTCCGTCGACCCAGTGTAGGGGTCTAGCTACTCATGATGTAGATACTCTCAAAATATTTTTTATAGATCAAATGGTGCTTACAATGAAGAAAAGAAGAGAAAATACTATAAACCGGGAATTTGGAACGGTTTATGACCGTTACAACTTATGCCCTTGTTACACATAACTATATTTGGAAACTGTCGTAGAAAGCTGTCGATAATTTTCAGATTAGTAACAGAAATGAATCATTACTAAAACGGGTTGTAACGGCTTCTCCCTGTTGCAAAAGTGGGTGTTACAATTTGTTTTAACGGCAGCGGAGCCGTTACGAATTTTTGTTGTAACGGCCTTAGTAACAGGTGTCAGCCTTTACTAGTTGACACGTGGTAACAGCTGAGGGCCATTACGATTGTTTTGTAACAACGAGATCGTAACATGCCGTAGCCGTTAGTACGTGGCAAATTAGTAACACGCCAGAGCCATTATTACGTGGCAGTTTGAAACAGCTTACAGCTTTTACGAAGTTTTTCGTAACAACAAAAAAACTACTGCCAGTCAACATTGACCTGGTCAATATTGACCAAATTTGACCAGGTCAAGGCTGATCGACAGTTCATTTTCTGCCGGAAATAAGCCAGAATTCAAAATTCAATGCCCTGCATACACCTTTCAATACATTCATAACCACACCCAACAACTATTTCTTCTATCTATTTATATCACATTCATTCAATTCATCTCAGATTTATATAACAAAAGAACTGAAATTTTGACCTAAATTTTTAAGGAATACAATCTGTTTTGAAACTTTAGAGAATTCCTAAGTCAATTTAGTTGAAAGACTAGATGAATTCCTATGAGGAAATACAAATTCTGTTTATTACAAAGATTATGAACATAATCTGTAATTATGAAATTGTATACCTAATTGCAGCTACAATTTCACGCGAAAACATCTCCACACCTAATTACTTCCTGCAAACAACGATAACTTGTATCAGAAAGTCATCAAAGAAGTGCAAACATGCATATAATGGAAGGAAAAAACCCTTGGAATACTAGGCACTGAAGTGAATTGAAGACATGATAACAACACAATGCTCCTATGGCAATTTAAATCCTAAATGTCTGTTTTCAGATATTCTAAAGAAGCTATTTCACTTAAAACTAACTGAACCTAAAAGTTATTTCAGTAGGTTTCTTTAATAAAAACTGCAAGTTTTAGGCAACACGTAAGGTCGAAAAACTTGAACTCCTACAACAATACATAAAGATCCATTTACCTATATTGAAGTGCTTGAAGCCAGTGGTTCCACTGAGAATTTTCTTGTTAGCATTATCTACCTCTATGAGATGGCAGGTCCCCAAGGCTCGTGATATCATCAATCAACAATTACTTTTATAGATGACGCCTTGTTCAAGGTCTGAACAAAAAGGAAGAGATGAAGACTTTAAGTAAAATAGTGAAAATGGAAAACAAGGTTAAGACAGCTGATAATATAAGACATTTGGATGAGTAAGGCAGTACGAAAGCTTAAAAAGACGGGAATAAAAGCTAAACAGAAATATGTATGCCAACCTGAACCTGCACATACACGAAAACACAGGTTTTTAGACTCCAGATTGTAGTTCTATTGTTGATAAACACCATTACAAACTGAAAATGTAAAACAGTGGAGAAGAGAAGAGGTCAGTGAAATGGATGCCAGTAGCAATGGCTCGTACTGAAAAAGAACCATGTAAGCTCAAGTAGATTCGTGACATAAAGGAAGTTTCAGAAAATTTAAAGTTCAACAAACATAAAGAGATAAAATAGGGTAATAAATAGGAATGCAACCAACTGTTTTGATCCTACCTAGCAGGAAGTAATTGTGCAACTACGAACAAGTTTTAAATGATCAACGGTCTTTGCTGCTGCAAACAATGCTTACAAACAGAGAAAGTATTGTAACTCAGGGATAAAAAACACTTAATGTGGAATGAATTCCATAAGAGTAACAAGAATTCCGTTTTGTTGCAGGGTTTCACAAATAATCATGAAACTATTAAATGAAAAGAGTTGAGAGCTGATATTGAGTAAAAGAACTTATAAAAACCCGTAAAATCATAAAAGAACCCGACTGAATAGTTGAGTAATTGAAAACATTTTTTGTGAATGACTTGGAAACCGACCTCCGGTGTAGTAAGCAAAATCCTGGTGTCTGTCTAGCATCATTCAAAACTACATGAAACAACACACCAACAAAAACAAGAAAGAATATCAGAAGAAACTGGAGGTAACTAAGACAAGAATTTGTTTCTTTCGAAGTGTTGAGGGCTAAAATTAGTAATTACCTTTTCAAAAATCCTTGATGAGAAACTAAAACCAGTTGTTGCTCCTAGATTCAGAAAGAGATATGAGATCTAAAGTTAGTTTCATTCAAAAGAGTAGTGCAAATAAATAATTAAAACAAACTAAGTTAATTATAAAAAACCGGTCATAAAATCAAAAACGAAAGGATGGAGTAGTAAATGAAGGAAGATTTTGACTGAATAACCTGAAAGAAAAACAGTATTAAGAAAGCAAATGTTAAACTGATAACTCCAGCACCATCATCATCAAGCAGTAACCATCTCTATTTTACCTGAACCCTGAACACCAAAGACAACAAAAACAAGAGAGAGTATCAGCAGAGAAAGAAAGATGAGAAACAAATAAATCTTCAAGTTTGAGAAACAAAAAGGTAGAGGCGGAGAGAACAAGGGAGAAGGGGTCTTTAGTAGTCTTCTCTCCTCTTTTGTGAGTCTTGTAGATTTTAAAATAGCTCTGTGACTCTGAATTCATATTCAAGGAGTGAACTCTGCAAACATAAAAGCTTTCACAGTCAATTACTAAGCACATACTTGTTCAATGATTCAGCACAAGAGAAATCTAAGAGATAATATGGAAGAAATAACGTTACTTACCTGTTGATATGATACTTTGTATCATACTATAACTAAATATGGAACCCCAATTTAGAAGATCAACAAATAGAGATAACAACATACTGACCTGCTGGTTCCTTAAGTTAACAAACCCAAAACCTCTTGAACGCGCAGTCTTTTCATCCACATATAACTCTTGCATCTCTGCAACCATCTCTGCAATTTCACCATCTAACTCAGATGCAAATACTCAAACAAGCACCCATTTCAGCTACCTTCCTTCTACCATCACAGCAAACAACAGACTTCCTCGGAAGCTTCTTGTTCTTAACCATCTCCTCCATTTTCTTCTTCTTCTTCCTGTAGCCTTCTAATTCCAATATTGCGACAAACTCAATCCATAATTCCATGTCAGAATCAAGTTTACCTTCAACCCCATCAAGAACATATGTTAATTCTATATGAGATCACAAATTGAAAGCTATCTAAAATCAAATCAATTTTATGGATAATACAGTATACAGATTTAATGTTTCTAAAATCAAATCAAATCCTAAAATCATGAAACAAATACCCAACAAAAAACACTAAAATAGAAATTAATATAAATCAGTTTATATTTTGAAACATATACCTTCTAAGTTGGCAAGAATAAAAACAAATCAAATTATATCTAATTGAAGAAGAATGACTAAAATCGATTCACATATGAAACTAATCGTATCATATTAACATATTCACAGATTGCAAACCGTATTAGAAAAAAAAAAAATGAGACCCTAAAAAAAAACAGATGGAACCCTAAAAATCGAAAAGCCTATGACGATGAACACTTACATAGATCGATGATTAAAGATTATTGAAGATGATGGAGAAAACAAGAGAGGTTTCTGTGATGGTTTCTCGGCTAATCTATTGAAAAAAAAAGAGAAGAGAAGAGAGGCAGGAGCGGAAAAGAGAGAGAAAAAAACATGAAAAATGAAACATCTCGATTCACTAAGGTATGAGATAACCCTTACGTGTGGGAGGAAATATCCTCTAGTGTTACTCATTTTGGGTGGAAACACAATAATATGCGTGTGAATGGCACACACACAAACTCTAGGTGTGACGACCCAAGTATGACCAAGCGTGTGACCGGCACGCCTATAAAAAATTCGTAACGGCTTAACCCTGTTACGAGTTTCAAAAAAAATAGTAACGGCTACGACCTGTTACGAAATTTTGTAACGGGCATTTGTAAGGGGAAATTCGTACGACCCATAAGTCGTTACGAATTGCTTTTACGATTCTGGGAATTTGGTGGAGTGTAAGCACAGAAAAGGCGACGGTTCTAAAAAGACAAACCTACTGAGTCGTCTGTGTTCTTCGTCTTCTTCTTCTCTGCAGCAGCATAGAAGTTGCTCTGCAACTCTCTATTCTTCTCCCCTATCACTCGATACCCCTCTATTATACACCAGAAGCCTTTATATAGCTAACAACACCAAGAAATCTCGCTCAATCACTCCAAAAATTCTTCCATTACTCGGCAGTAAATGAAAATATTCTCGAGATATTTTTGTTCCTGATTTATCTTCTCACGCTGTTTTCTCATGTCAAAACACTCCAAACACGTTCATTTCATCATCCCGGAAGTGGTTAAACTCGCAGCAGGCACATGCAAACCTCTTAATCACACATAGAAAGCTCGGGTTACTCGTGTTACTCTGTTTTATCCAAAAGCAATGATTCGGCCCTTGTTGATCGATTCTAACCCATATACTCGTCCTGTTTTTTGTAACAGGACCATACTAATCTAAATCATCGAAAGAAACCGATAAAATCTCTCTCAAATCATTCCCTGTTTCAAACTAAAAACCCGGGAGAAACCATCCTTCCCTGTTTTGCTTAAACCGAAATTCTAAGCAAATACAGCCCAATCAAGTACCCATATCAGCATTGTATACCCATAACAGGTCTAATCCATGAGAATCAGCGATTGAATCTCATTAAATCTCGTCCAAATCACAAACCCTAATCTGGATAGTTGCTGCTACATTTTCCCGCCAAAAATATAATTCAAATGGAAAAGATGACCTCCCCCTAATCCTATACGAGTGTCCCTTTAGCACTTTCCTTATGAGGTGTAAATAGTAAGAAGGTGCCCCTTATTCATTGAGGTGCCCCTTAGTAATTGAGATGTCCCTTAACCAACATTGAGAGCCTGAATAACATGTGTCCTCCGGGGTGCAAATAACATTTTTTTTGAGCCAACTCTCCACAAGAGCTTATTCTTCGAAAAACAACTAAAACAAGTTTATTAGTGATAAAAAGAGTCCCAGCTAATGTATTTATGGGTGAAAATGTGTCGCACTTTCGTGCTTATCAATGTCAGGCAAATATGACGTTGTCATTTTAAACTTTTGTCCCTTCAAAGACCCATATCATTAAACAAGGTTGTATTTGTAAATCTTATTATATATTTATATTCGTTACTTACGTGTTTTACAATGCTTTTCAAAGGTATTAAGTTTACAAATATCCATTACATAGTTTGAGAGATATGTCTTTTCCAAATTTTACTATTAGTTATTCATAGGGGGGGAAATACCTAAAAAATTTCTTTTCTCTTAACCGCCCTAAGAATCGTGCAAACTTGAAATTGAGATTGAGGGTGTATATAATTGGTAGATTTGGTAAAAAAAAAAATAGTCTGAGCCTGAGGATAACCAATGAACATAAGCGTGTGAAGTACACGTGACAAAAGCTTCTCTACAAAAATCCCTTATTCCACATTTTTGCGAAGAACCCAATTCATTCATGAATGTCATCAAAGTTCAGACCTTTCTTATTATATCCCCATATTCAATTAATAAAAACTTAATCTTCTTAAAATAAAAACATGGGTTTGTATCAATTGACTCAAACTCAATCCTTAAAACTCAGTACTCATAGAAGATAAATAAAACCCTTAATGAAGTAGTAGTACTAGAAGAAGGAAATTTGAACTTTGTTGTTCAGTGAATGATAATAATGGTGATAAAACAAGTAATATATGGATGTATAAAGGAGATATAGCTGAAAAGATTTTCAAATCTACTTCCAATCCAATTTGTTAGTATTTTTCATCTCATATTACATCCTGTGGATTCTAGAATCAAACTGGTAATAATTTCACCATTCGACATCTTTTCTTGTTCATTCAATGAAAATTTGATTCTTGTTAATATATATATATATATATATATATATATATATATATATATATATATATATATATATATATATATACTTTTTTCTTAGCCTTAGCATTTGTGAGATATTATGTACAATTAAAGAGCCTACGACTTCATTTTATGAGGTGAAAGGTGTTGTGATAAGGTCCTTTGCTCCAAAAAGGAAACTTTATTATATAAAATTTATAAAGAAATGTGTGTGTGTTAAATGGATAACGTCTCAAGCGGTCTTGATTAATTATGAATCATGTTATGATGTATAATGTCTCTAACAAGACTTATAACGAAAAGTCAAGACATACAAGTCTTAGACGTTGAACGGTAAGACAATTACTCAAGAAAGGAGTAATTGCATTTAACAATTGAAATAGGGAAGAAAAAATGATTTCAATGAAGTATAAAAAAAATGGGGCTAAAGTCTGTGAATGAAGGTTGATCACCTATAGAAGAAACCCAACCTATATTTTGAAAAAGATAAACAGGGTTCAACGTGGTACCAACAAGTTATGGAAAGGATTATGACGCACTAAGTAAAAACTTCTCATTTTTGTTTAGTGTTGTGATTTTGTAAGAAAAAAGGATGGATATTAATCCTTAATGAGTCAATCATATCGTTTATAGGTGTATCGCAGAAACATCTTAAAGACTTATACCAATATGAAAAATATGGAAATCAGGTCATTTCCAAAGAGAAAAAGACTGTTCTCTAAAAAAACTCATGAATCCAGGATAAACACATGGCCATTAACGTGCTGAGCTATGATAGACAAATTTTTGTGTCTGATTTGTCTTAATTCTATATATTGTTAGTGTTCTGTACTTATTATGGTGTTTTATGTGTATGTAGGTGTTTTGGGAGAATTAAACTCTTGCAGAAAAAGTTGATTAAAAAGTGATATTTGTACCCCTAGGGAAAATTACTAAAGGCACCACAAAAAAGTGTTAAAGGCACCCCGGATAAGCGTTAAAGGCATACACATGAGTTGATAAAGTAACCCCCGTGAATTTTTCTATTTACACCCCAAAATTACTAAATACACTCTACTTGCTAAAGGGACCCCATATTGGATAGGAGGACACCTATCTTCTTCTCCATTCAAATGGAAATTTGGCGGGAAAATCAATTTTAAAGGAAATAAATAGGGTTTGAGTTCGAAGTGTTTAGTAAGACTAAATCTCTGAAATTGATTGGGTATGTTCAATTGGGCTAAAGAAGGCTGGTAAGGGCGTTTTATTCGATTAGAATTGGCTGGAATCGTGGACTGAACGAAAACGAGTCCAAATTTGTTCACACTCCTCTAACGAGTGTATATTTCACATATTCTACTGATTGGTTGATTATTTAACTGATGGCCCCATTACTCTCCGTGTTTAGAATCACGATCCTCGTTACATAACTCCCTAAATTAAATTAAGGATACATATTAAAGTGACTAGATATTCTCGAGTTTATTTGTGGAAAGTTTGTCGAGAAAATAGAGAAGATGTCTTCCTTGCAAGAGTTATACACAATCTGTTTCATGAAAACAACGTGTTGGAGTGTGTATAAAGCAAACTGACGTGTGAAGGGGCTAAATCAAGGAATTATTTCTCGTGACCTGCAAAATAAGGAAATATGATTGAAGAGATCTTATTACCGAGATTTCATGTGCATGTCGGGTATAAAAGAGGTTTTGGGGAGTTGTAAAGGGGACATAGAGATATTAGGGAAAAACATAGAGCTAGAATCGAATAAATTCTAAGTTGCCAAGAAAAATTTTGCTGTTGTTGTTACTCAAGAACACAAAGAAAATTTAGCCATCCAGAACAGCCGCAGAAGCAGTCGTTTAATAGACCAAAGAAGCTATGTATCGATGTATGTTCAGTTGCGATAGACCTTTAGT
Source organism: Papaver somniferum (assembly GCF_003573695.1). NCBI lineage: Eukaryota > Viridiplantae > Streptophyta > Magnoliopsida > Ranunculales > Papaveraceae > Papaver > Papaver somniferum. The sequence goes on along the minus strand of NW_020651082.1, from coordinate 2,282,336 downwards.
AGCTATGTTGTGTTGGTCACTGAATAATTTCTGCAACTAAAAATCGTTGTAAGCAAATTATTTTGAATACAACGTTTTAATCAATTTTTCTCCAGATTAGCTAAACTTATTTTTTAGGGTTTCAGAAGAAGTTATTTTTCTATGAGTGATTCTTAGTAATTAATTTTTTTGACATATTTACTCCCTTTTGTACTTTTAAGTGATTAAATTTTTTTCTCTTCTTACATGCTTTGGTTTAATTGTCTTGAATAGTTATTAAACTATTAATCTTTTACAAGCGAAGGAAAATTAGGCTTTAGATTAACGACGGGAGTCATAAAAAAAATTGTAACCTTATATATCATACAAGGCATGAGATTGGGTTCAAAAATGCCTTGAGTAAATTAGGATTATTGTGTCCAAGTTATTATTATTGAGTTTACAAAAATAAGAAGTAGTGAAATCGAAAACCCTAGACATATCTCTCCTTGTCCTACAAATTTATTAATTTCATATTTGTCTTTTTTATTAAAATCACAAGAATTATTCCTCAAAATTATTTTATTAGTTTTTAGCATAGGATTTGTTTATTAATTAGGAACAATATTTTCAATTTTAGTGCAGCGAACCGTACACTCCTTATCTACTTGTAGAATTCGTGTGATTGCCAAATAAACATATCAAGCTACATAAAACACAATCTCTGAAATCAGTAAGTGTGGAGATTCCAGTTTTACCACACGAGGTACTTGGTTCAAGACTGGTTTCACCACTGAACCCCGATAAGGCTTCGAATTTCTTACACTAAGTAAAGGTTCAAATATTTCATTTATGTATTGATTTCTACGATGATGCTTATTTGCCAACTGAGATTGAACTACGTTGGCTTGATCCACTGGGGTGCGGATTATTAAACAAAATTGATGTTTGCTGCTAATATTGGGGAGAGTTCTATGTCTAATAGTAGCAATGGATGTTTGTTTGGAGATGGAGGCATCTCCAAACGGTGTGATGATTAACATAAGACACGTCTTTTCCCATTAGACACTATTAATGTCTATTGGAAATGAATAGGCATATCCACTAGGCATGAATCCCCTATAAATAGTGATGATTTATTTTCATTCAATGATAGAATAACCATCAAAATTGTCGGATTTCTTTTCTCTTTAAGCATCATCAAAATCCAATAACTGTATAGTCTTGATTGGGTCAAGCGAGTACAACTCTTGAATCCAACGACGTTGTTAGAGCTTCTTTGTATCCTGAAAGCATTTTTCACTGACTGATTGTACTTGCCAATTATTTGGGAATGGTCGAGATATTTGCTGAAAAGAATGACAAGGCCTTGAAATCAGTGATTCAAAATTCTTTTCGTTCTTATATTTTTTATCCCCTACTACCCGTTTTCCAACAGTTTATTCCTAAATATAACTGGACAAAATCAGGACTAAAATTGTATTCTTATATAAAAGTTATTCATATATGGAGTATTCTTCAGTAAAGTTTTTTCCTTGTTATTATATTATCAAGAGTAAACCACAATACCCATTTTGGTGATTATCCAATTCCATGTATATACCCTTCAAGGTGTGTGTATGAACAATGTTGGGTTGTATTATTTCTGTTAAAGAATACAAAAGGGAAGAGGAGATACTTATAGTATCATTACAGACAACAAAACAGAAAAGTAAAGAAAACAGTTACACATAGCTGTCACTAATACACATGTCAGAAGGTAATTGGGTGATACAGCTGTAAAGAAAACTGATGTGTCAAGTGACAGCTGTAGATGATGCTGATGTGTTCTGACAGCCTCCCTCAAACTGAGCACTCTTGAAGTGTAAAAGTTTGCTTTGAAGTCTGATAAAAAATTGCTTAGATAAACCTTTTGTAAAAACATCTGCAATGTTGAGAAGAGAAGGAACATATCTGACAACCAGAAAACCAAGCATCACTAGGATTCTGACAGAATGATAAGTCAGCTCAACATGTTTTGTTCTTGCATGACAAACTGGATTAGCTGCCAAATTTGCATCACCTATATTGTCACAGAAAATAGTGCAAGGATAGCACACAGGAACACCCAACTCATCCATGATGTAAGAAATCCATCTAATTTCTGAAGCAGCAACAACTAAGACTTTATATTCAGCTTCTGTGGAAGAAAGAGATTGAGTAGGTTGTTTCTTGGAAGACCAACCAACAAGATTATCACCAAGATACACATAATATCCAGTAGTGGACTTTCTAGAATCAGGACACCCAACCCAATCATTGTCTGTAAAGGCTGTAATCTTTGAACAGTTACCTCCACCAAGAGTAATCCCAGTACCCAATGTGCCTTTGATAAACCTTAAAATCCTCTTAGCCAATTGAAGATGAATATTTATAGGTTGATGCATAAATTGGGCTACATAGTTAACAACAAAACTAACATCAGGTCTTGTTAGAGTAATATATTGTAATGTTCCCACCAAACTTCTGTAGTGAGCAGGATCTGCTAAGAGATTGCCATCATATAAAGATACTCTTTTCCCTTGAGCTACTGGAGTCTTACAACCATATCAATTTTTTTAATAACTCAAGATAGTACTTGTTTATAGTAATAAGTAGAGTATTTGAAGTGAAATCATGTGAAGCTTCAATACCCAGAAAATAAGTTAATGGACCTAAATCTTTCATAGCAAACTCCTTCTTCAAGGAAGATATAAAATGTGATAATTCAGCATCAGAATTTCCCACAAGGATAATATCATCAACACACACCAATAGAATCATTTTCTTCCCTGACTTACTGAAGTAAAACATAGAATGATCACAAATAGATTGAATAAAGTCATAAGAAAGTAAATAACTACTGAACTTGTCAAACCAGGCCCTTGGAGCCTGTTTTAATCCATAGAGTGACTTCTTTAAGTGACATACATGAGAAGGAAATTCGGTAGACACAAAATCAGGGGGTTGTTCCATATAAACATCTTCACTTAGAGTTCCATCATATAAACATAGGTTTATATTCTCATGAAAATCCATAATTATCATATGTGATATCCTTCGTAAAAATATTCCACTTTGAAATACATAATATTTCAGGAAAAAATAAAAAAAATTATTATCAATGCAGAAAGAAAAATCAAACAATGGAATAAGCATTTTCATATCATCCCTCAAACATGTTCGACTTTCTCGACCATTACATAACATTTAAACTTTTTCACATTACTATGTATTTGACTATTTAAGGCTTGTAAACCGAGCGGGTCATAAGGTGGATCACGGCACGTAGGCACGGGAACCCCGAGTTATCACATAATTGAAGCGTGTGAAGTACGCATGACAAAAGCTTTTCTACAAATTGTTCCTCAATTTTATGAAGAACCCATTTCAGTCATGAATTTCATCAAAGCTCAGACCTCTCCTATTCTATCCCCAAATCCAATTATTAAAAACCTAATCTTCTTAAAATCTAAACATGGGTTTGTGTCAATTGACTCAAACTCATACCTCAAAACTCCGTATTCCTGGAAGATAAACAAAACCCTTAATGAAGTAGTAGTACAGAAAAGTACTAAAAGAAGGAAATTTGAAGTTTATTGTTCAGTGAATGATAATAATGGTGATAAAACAAGTAATATATGGATGAAATGGATTCCCAAAGGAGATATAGCTGAAAAGGTTTTCAGATTAATATCAAGTGCTACTTCTAGTCCAATTTGTCAGTATGTTTCATCTCCCACCACATTTTTGCATTCTGTGGATCCTAGAATCAAATTGGTAATAACTTCACTATTCAACATCTTTTCTTGTTCATTCAATGGAAATTTGATTCTTGTTAAAAATATATTTTATGTTAATTGGATATGAATGTGTATAGGTGTGGTTATTGGCACTTGTTGTATTACCAGCAAGATCACATATTGTAATGCGATTCGGATTAGTTGGATATTTAGCTCTTTTGTCGATATGGATTCTCCCTCGCCAAGTTTGGATGGTATGTTGTTCTACTTTTTTAAGCTCATTTTAGTTACTTAACATTTGAGAGTGTTGGGATTGTTTGTCCACTGATTAACAATTGTGTTGGCGTTGTAGGATCAATTGGGAAGAGTTGGATTGCTGTCTGGGATCCTATTTATAATGTTGGGTTTGGGTTCCGATGGTGTGCCTCCACTTGTTCAGTCAAGAACTCCACCACCTGCAATGATGGGATTGTCTAAAATACCAGCTTCTTTGGGAGGTTATTCATATTTGGTTATGAAGCTTGGTCCGTTGCAGCTTACAAGGAAAGGATTGGCAGTAGCAAGCACATCCGCATGTTTAACCTTCACTGTAAACTCCTTTTTCTTATCCGCACATCCGTTGCTTGCATTACCTTAATAAAGTAGGCTATATATCGTTAAATTCTTATCAGGTATTCCATGATAGATATCACTAGTTGTTTAGCTGACTTGAGTTCCATTTCGCATTTAGTCATTGAAATTACAATAAAATTGAATTAGGTCTCTTTTCATGAAAGATCTTCCAAAGTGCAAGTTTGTGTCTATCTACAACCACACCGGAGGAACTTGCTGCCGCTTTAAGATGGTTTATGCTTCCCTTAGCACATCTTGGTGTTCCTGTGTCTGAAGTAATCCTCACCCTACTTCTTTCCTTGAGGTTCATCAGTCTAGTTTTTGACGAGGTAAGATAGATATAGCTGCAGATAGTTAAAAACTATATCAACTCAATGGTTCTATATTTATGGGGTTCATATGCTTTTTTGTGTAGGTCCGTAATGCTGCGCTAGGGATTGTAGCTCGAAGGATTAATTGGAAGCATTTGACAATAATGGAAACAGTTGAAAGTAAGTTCTTTATGGTTGATGCTGGAGCAATGAATTTTTCACATAAATAATCTTGTTCCTTACATATATTCTTGACTTTTGCAGTTTTCTTCATATACATACGTCGAATCTTCAAAAATATTTTCAGCCATGCGGAGCAGATCACCCAGGTAGACATTTTTACTTTTATAAATTCCAGGCGTTGTTATTCCCCTCTTAGTTTCTTTCTAGTTACACAGTATGTTGACTGTGTAAGTGCCATGTGAAAGTGGAATTATATTCCCACGGGTTAATGTTTAGTCTCATTGCATTTTCCTGCAAGATGATACCTGCACAAATAGACAGTTTTGCCTGATATGCTCTTCAAATGTTCAAATTTGGGGATTAGCGTTGGCTAGATTGGCCCAATTGTTTGAAATTGTTTCAGCCTCTGGATTCCTGTTTATCAACCAAATTTGGCACTGCAGGCTATGATTGTTAGAGGATTTCGTGGTGATGCAAACACTCATAAGATTTACTTCCTACGGAATTCATCGTTTCGGTTCGCCGATTTTGTTTCCTTATTGTTCCTCGGTGGTGTTATTGGCGCCGCAATTTTGTCTGAGTACTACCTCATCTGATACATGTAAGTTTTTTATTATATTCTCACACCTTCTAGAGAATACTTTTGTATGCAACCACATTTTTCGTACCGATCATTTACTAAACTGCAAATCTTTATATATCTCATAAAAAAATCTGCCAAAAGCTGGTATAATGATACATCCAATTTCAAGTGGGTGTGGGCAATCTGAACATCCATATGCACCGTATCCCTTCAAGCCATAGTTGTGCCGAGTGTGAATTCACAGGACTGATATAGGCGCGAACGGGGATGTTGTATGGAGGACGTAACATAATTCATCACATGTGGTGAGTGCATCTCACTTTTGATTAGTCCTGTCGGATTTAGCACCTAGCGGCGAAGGGGATTCTTTACTGTGACAAAATTAGTTGAATACTCAGAAGCTCTACGAAGATGTAGTAATTGTAGATCTCTGTACTTAATTTGTGGGAAGCATTATTTTAGCCCCATTTGGCATTTGTTCAGTATTGCTCTGTAACTAACTTTTAGTCAAAATAGAATTCGACTCAGAGTTCTGTTTGGAGGAATTTTTAAGCATTGCTTCATCCCCATTTGGGTTCAAACCAGGAATTCAAGAAACAAACAGATGCAAAAAACACACAATCACCACTCCCATTATGTTGCACTTGTTATGTTGCATTCATCTGAAAATTTATTCTCATAAGACATTACCACGACAGGAATGTTTCTCAGCGACAAAGTTTCTTTAATTGTTTTGAGTAAGCTGTAACCTGTCATTCCTGGCATTTCATAGTCCGTAATTACCATTTGAAACAACATATTACTGAGCAGAGCCTTGTCTCCAAACACAGCAGTAGTAACTTCAAAAACTAATGAGGATGAGGATGTCATGTAGTAGTAGATGTTGAAGATGATGATGACATTTTGGAAAAGAACCTCTCGACAATCTTTCTGTTAACGGGGTCGTCGCCAACTCACGAGGAGTTGCCAATGCCAGCTACGACCAAATGAGACTTGCAACGAGAGTTTGGGGTTACGATGCTCAGTTTTGGGCCTCCAAACAAATTTGAGGCCCAAATATTGATGTCTTTCATTTATTTTCGAATAGCAGTCAACAGTGATTAGTATGAACCGGGAAACAGATGATACGGATGCAGATTTTTGTCATGGGGGCATAGAACATAGGATCACAATGATTAACTTTGGCTCGTGAGGAAGTTTTTGGGATAGGTGGAAATTTTGGGTTATGAGACAATTTTACACCACTGCAATTTTCAGTCGAATGTAATTTGTGATTCCAAGGTACATTTTTTTGGTTCACATGGCTATTGTGTGCCAACTGAGGTGAGATTTGGCCATTCCAGAAATTTTGCGTTAGCGTGGTAGATTCATGGTCACGCTCGTTATTTTCATGCGTTTGTTTCTTGGAACAAACCTTCACCATACTAGTGTCAGTGACCACTTCACCTCTAGATGTGCCAGGTTCAATAACAAACAAACAAAGATGATTTAAGTGGAGCCATATAGTACCAATTTTCCTACCACTGTAAGACAATATCTAGCCGAAAAATATTGGGCTAATCAAAACAGACAGCAAACAATAGGCTGAGCTCTTTTTTTTCAAATTCACAATGTAACATTGTGCAGAAAAAAAGACTTGGGGATCAATCAAAAACATATTTCAAAAATAGGGATGCAAACTGGCTAGTCAGTTTATCAAGAAGAACACTTCTGGGTTCTTAAAGGAAAACCCAAACTGCATTCAAAATGACCCAACTCAGGAGTTAAAATCAGATGGTTCAGTAGCCAATATGAATATCCTTATCATATACAAACGGCAATATCTAGCCTATCAAACACCAATAAGAGAGAAACATCCTTAACGACACATATGAAGTCAATATACTAAAAACCAGTATGAATAAACTCGGGCCAATCATGATAAGGAAAGTAACCAGTAGACTACAACCCCCACTCCTCTCAGACTCCCATTTCTCTGTTCCATGTACCTGAACCTATTTAGGTTCATCACCAGGCGTGACTGCTTCAGACTTTGAATTCCCAGGTAATGGTGAAGGAGAACCCTCAGCTCCCATCTCTGTTCTAAGCTCATTGATGCTCTGCTCCAGTTCATCTATTCGATTACCCATCTCATCAAGTGCAGAGAAGTTAAGGAAACCAAGAACTGTTCTTAATCACATAGATATCAGACGCAGTGATTTAAATTTGCTATTTTACAGGTAGGCAACTATAATAAATGTAAGATATAAAATGTAAAATACAACTATAACAATCTCATGTTAAAACTACCAGCAATAAAAGTTCAACAACTAAATAGTGGGAAAAGGATATTCTTTGAGACAATGGTGTTAGACATCTGTTGAAACCTAGATTGCTGCAAAGACAACAATTTATCAGAAAGGAATACACAATGAAAAAATTGCCATTCCAGGGTTTGTAATGGAAGAGATCTCAAAATGTGCTGTGTGCAAGACAACTTACCATCTGCTGAAGAAGGCTTTGAACCTGAGACAGTAAAAGAGAGATTAAGTCAGACTCAAGCTTATCTGTCTTTGACAATTATAGAACTAAATAACCAAATAACACGTAACAGAAATAAGCCACAATCTAGTCTCAGCAATTTCCAATGTAACTACCTGAGCATATATGTTCTACATTGTAGAGGGTCATAGACTTGTAAGAAAGTTTCAAGATACAGTGTAAAGCAAATGTACCCACAAAATTGATACTAAAACATGACTTGTAAATCTCAATACATTGAATGTCATTGCACTCTCTCAGAGAGTCAGAGGGCAAAAGATCATGCTTATAACTTAATCTGATAACTAATACTTTCTCATTCTAAAGCTAGGTTTCCTTATCACATATATGAAGAATCACATCCACCATGTTAACAGAAAACCCCCCTTGAGAGTGAACATCGTGATTATGCTCATTCATTTTTGTCAAGCAAAGAATTCCTGTACAAGAAAACCAGTTAAGAACTTACAAATACAGTCATATCCGCGGGACTTTGAGTTCCTTCCGAAGCTGGTTCATGCTCGACTCCACCAGGTGTAGTAAAGCCAGGCTGACCCTAAAAATCAAACAACTTAAGAAATAAGAATAACACAAATTCAAGTTACGAAGAGAAGATGGAATCTGCATTTACACAAACATAAACCAAAGAATTAGAATCCTAAAGAGGATCATCATGAATACAAGAACGGGACCATAAGTAGAACATCAAGCTTAAATCCATAGCTGGAATGGCAAACACCCCGGTGTGTGAGAGAACTACTAGCCTTATCCCTTAAGAAAAAGAGTCTCTTACAATTTGCTATGCTATCTGTATCAACACGACTGAAAGAATCTACAAAAGGGTACGAAATATGCATGGCTATTGGTTAATGACAAGCTAATATAGCGTATAGATAACAAGCCTAGTTTTATAGCATGTTCCACACTTCCATTTCAAATTTCAGTTAAGAATAACACTGAATCTTAGTTGCAAAAAAAAAAACTGGAATCTACATTTATAAATCTTACAGCATAATCATCATGGATACAAGAATTGAACCACAATCATAACAGCAAACCGAACTGGTGACTGATATCTCAAAACACACAGGTGTGTGAATGCAACTGTCGTTCTACTCCACACTTAGGTTCTCTTGCCTCTCTGGAGTACAACTAACATTTCTGTTTGCAAAAGGCATTTAACCCTACAAGACAAAACCCTAGTTTCATGGCTTGTTCCAAACCTTCAAACCCTTCTATGTCTTTTCTTTTTCTTTTTCTTTTCTGTGTCAACAAGAACAATTCTACTTCTCCAATTCTAAGGAAAATTATGATAGCCAATTAGGATTTAGTTCGATAAAAACCTAAGCATTCTTAAAAACCCTTAAATAAGCAGAAAAATCATGTACTTCACTACCCTAAACAGTTAGGGTTTTTGTCTTAAATCACAAAATCGTCGCAGAAACTCATCCAACCAAATCGATCCAACAGGATAAACGCAACAAAATCATCTAAAAAAGGTAAAAATAATCAAGTTTATACAAGCAGATCTACACTATCAGAAAACCCTAGATTATTAAACCTAAACACGATAAAAGAAAATGCAGGATGATTATTACCATAGGAGTATCGTTCTTCATTTTTCCAGGAAAATTTTATCTTCGATTTTCAGATTTTTTTTTTTTGCATTCAGCTGTTAATGTCTGGTTCTCTCGTTTCAGATGAATACAATTTGAAAATGAAAAAGAAATTAAATTTTGAAAATGAAAAGAAAAATAAAGTTAAAAGATGGAAATCTTATAGCGTTCGCTCGGGTGGATACTTCGAGACCGTAAGCCTTAAACATCAACCGTCGGATGCTCCCGATTAAGTATGGACTTTTCCATTAACTCAACGACCGTAATCCAATCAACCAAAACGTATATATATGGTAGAAGTCTACCCCTTGGTTGCCGAAAATCAGCTAAATTACGATCTATAGTGCCAAATGTGCCGAAAGATCTAAATTCCCCAGGATAATCCAACATTTTACAATGACCCAAAATTATTTTACCATCTAAAATCTACAGTACATCTGAGCTCAAAAGTTACCGCCATAATCCAACATCTAGGCCTTAAAAATTAAACATCAAACATTTACATTCTTGATCAATATTTTACCATGTAACTTACAATTTTTCTCGTTAACCAAATAAATAAATAAAATCACATATTGCTAGTAGCTTGCCTCTTCTGATTTCTTCCATCTACTTCTTCCCATGATTCCTCGTCACAAACAGATTCCTTCTGAATTCTGGATTGTAGAGAAATTGGTGGGGTATAATCAGCGGCCTGGAATTCAAATTTTAGTTCTGGGGGAGTTGCTGTTGGGTGTAGTGGATACAGGTCTCCCATCCTCTCCCATAGCTTGTACTCATTTTGTAGCCATCCTCAAGTGCACATCCTGATTCTCCATCATTCAGCTCGTATTCATTTCCATCTTCATCAAAGTTTGCTGCTGGAACTCCTGAAGATCCTAGAGTTGTTTGAATTAGCACCTTGGATGTATTGGAACAACCTGCAAGACCACAACAGAATGATAGCAAAGTTAGATTGGACTTGGTTTACGGAGGGACATTCAGAAAAGAGTCCATTACTCAAGAAAGTGCCAAATACAGTGATGGAGTTTTTCTCAGATATATATCATCAGCTCATGATTCTAATATTTGCATTTGTACATTAGAGTGCAAGCACCATGTTAATGAATCTAGATTCCAAAATGACTAACAAACCAAGCTCTCTGTACTGCACTTTCGTTCTTAATTGTGTATACAGTGTCTACCTTATTTTCAAAATAACAACAAGAACAAAAGCAAAAAGAGAGTACAGACAAGAAATGTTACTTTCAGGTTTTTCTTTTGGATAAATCTTGGCAAAAGTTGCATGCTTATTTATGAACTTAACGTAGTTGCAAATAAAGCCATTAATTCAACTCCATCCCACACATATATATAACTCTTAGTATATTGGACTCCAGCAAAACTAGAGTGAGGGTATATTGGACAGCAGTTCTGTTACCAAAACATGTCTTTGTTAGCTCACGTGATAATGAATTTGGTGTCTTCAGAGTCATTATAGCCTTCAGTCTTGAGTATGGGCAAAGATGTAACAATATGAGCATAACCCTCCATGGAAAATCAAGTTCCAGTGATGCCACTAGTTAATGTGCCAGAACCAATCTAAAGCATCTAAAAGATACATTAATTATATCAAATGTTAAAATTCATTTGAAATGGTTTATTGAAAATAAAAGTGACCAAGGAAGCTCGTCCACATCATCTACATATTATCCTAAACAGGCTGGGTGGAAGAGATAGCATGTAACATGATGTTACTCAGAATGTTAGACAAGCTATTTTCTTCCATACCCAAAAACTTGCTCTTGATGGATAAAGTAAAGACGCGGGGAGAGTAAATTCTTCAACATGATGTTACTCAGAATGTTAAGCAAATCTAATTCATGTCATCGGAATTCATTAACCACCACTCACCCTGCAGAAATTCTAAGCATGAGAGAACCAGAACATAAGAAGATGGCTTGTCACTGTAAGTGAAGGAAAGATACTAAAATATAAGAGAAAAGGAAAGATAGGGAAACAGTGACATGGAAAAGCAGACCTGGCAGGGATGCCGCGCACCAAGCTCAAACACATGCAGCTTTGAAGTGATGAAAGGTGAAACAGGTACTACTTTTCACGCCAAGGTGGCCACATCCACACTATGGGACTGTTCCAGGAACTTCAAGACCAGCGTCACCGGGTAACCAGATTCTTCTAGATACAAACAGATGTGGGTTAACTGAACCAACCTATTCAAGGCAAGGTGGAACACGCACACATCTGAACGCTTCAATAGCAAACTAGATACTCAGGGAAGAGCTTTCATATGTCATACAATGCACACATCCTTCCCAACATATTGACCCATGCATCTGAAAACCTAGAGCAAGAATTCAAATCATTCGTGCCCAAGTTTGGATGTATTTGGAGGACATCCATGCATACTCCAGATAAGTATCCCACTGGTCCGGTTTCGTATATGAGAGGACTATTAGATGAAAATATCAATGTACCCGTAACATCCTATTAAAGATCAAGAACCAAAGGTTAGCAACAAGAGGAAAAAAACTTGACGGGTGTTGTAATAAAGACATTGCTAAATAAATAGTAAAATAATTTATTAGGCCAAAAGACCAAAATCCAAAGCCATTCAGTAAGCCTGAAAACATACATAAATTAATAAACTTAACAACAAGTACGCAGAATGCGAAAACTGACCCATATTAAGGAAGTTGAATAGTAGGACTAAACTAATAAAAAACATGATAATCAACTAATTCTCTTCTTGTATTCACCCAACCTGCAGGTTCTTTTTCATCATTTACCAGAGACTGTTGAAAATCACTGATACTATAGAATTCTCTAGTTTCTCCTCCAGCGATGAAGGTTTTCAGAGAAAGCATGTTCTCCGGTTGAGCGTGTAGCTGATAATCCATGTAGGGGAAATGAAAATTATCATCATTACCAATATTACTACAGCCTGAGGTGGCTCCATTTTTCTTCTTAGTTTCAAAAATAGCACGGGAGCTGGGGCGATCTAGCACCTTGAACTGCTTTCTTTGTAAATTGTAGAACATAAGACATTTCCCATCAAACCAATATAATAACAGTTGATCAGAGAAACTCGATATACGTGTAGGTGGGGAAGTGGTAGTTGAGTCACGGTAACAACAGAAGGGAGCTGGTAGCTGTAGGCCTTCCTCCTTAATCTGTAGATCGTAAGTCTCCCCCTTGGTCCATACTTGCTTGACCTTGTCTTTTAGAATATACAGTTGAACCTTAAAACTACAACAACAAAGAGTACTCCTCAGACCATTACAAGAATAACCCAGATGATGATGATGATGACCATTGCTGCTTATCATGATCTTCTCTGAACGTGCAACACAAAGGTATCCTTTAAACTCCAGAAGATGATGATCGACTTCTAAACATTGGTGCTCATCCCTTGTTGTCGTCGTCATTGGGGTCAGACGACATTCGGTAGGGAGTGGAATGAACTGAATCTTCTCGGTGTGGATGTCAAACGAGAGCAACATATCGATCGTACTAACATCATCATTATATGCAGTGCTATTAGTTACTCTCCAAAAAAGATGGCCACCTCCGCAAAGGGTGGCTGACCTACGATTAGCCTTGGAAGTTGTTGTTCGATCAGGAGAAGATGGTGACATCTGATCAGCACTAATAATTATCTTTCTCCAGGAATTAGTTCCTCCCAGTGCAACAACCATGCAAACAAACTCTTGATCACCAGCAGTCGTTGAATTAGTAAAAATTAGTACCGCCTTATACTCCTGCGATGTTGAATCAAAACCAAAACCATGACAGAGATAGGTGCAGTTATCTCCCCCCTGAGTGGTAGGAGTTATATAGGCGAGGGCAAGTGCTTCGTTTCTGGTGGGGTTAATGACATGTATTGCACCGTAACAATCCGTAGGTTGAGTCACTAACTTAACACAAGCTAAACCATTACAATAACCAACTAGTTCATATACCTCATGGTAGCCTGTGCCCGGTAATAATTTATACTTAAGAAGATCATTATCCTTTTCTTCTTCTTCTTCTAAACTGAATAAATAAGCCTCCTTGGAGCCATTCGTATCTCTTAATACCGGTACGTTGAGGAGATTAAAGATTAGGTTTAATTTTTTAGAGTTTTGAATAAAATGAGAAACAGCAAATTTAGAATCTTTAAGAATAAAATTGTACCATTTCTTACTGACGCAGCTGAATCTGGATAGACCCTTTGCTTGTAATCTGATCACAATGTTTTCCATTAATTCCTCAGGGAGATATGGTGAACCAGCATCATCGATCTTTTTAACTATTGCTCTTTTCTTCTTGTTGTTGTTCTTACTGTTGTGCTCTTCATCCACTGTTAAGCGTTTCCCGTTTCTCAAAATCGACATAACTGACTGAAAATATTGAACAATTTAAGCTCACGGTTATAGGATAGAAGATTCAAGAACTCGAATTTTAGCTCTCAATTGAAGAAGAAGAAGAAGAAGAAACTCTGAATAGAAATGAAATCGGGGAAGAAGTAGAAATCCCTACACCCTAGAAATGAGTTCCAACTACGCACACGTGTAGCTCACACCCTATATTCTTTTTATTTTATTTTCCCTTAAAATACTTCTAAGAAATTAAAAGGAGACCCTCGAAATCTACCTTCTCTGGTTTAAAACAATTAAAGCCCGCTTCCCCTATATATAAATACCGGAATCTGTTGGTAGGTAGGACAAAGAAGGATAGATTAGGAAATCTATTGGTTTAGGAAACCATTATTTGTGTCCTAAGTATCGTAATTTAAAAGGTTTGTCTTTTAGAGTTAGATTATAAAGACCCTGTACTGGTGGGAGTAGAACATATAATCCATGTAAAGGAATGTGTTATTGATATGTATAAATAGCCAGGAAAAGAACCTAGTAGATGTATACCAGGAATTCTCTTCTTTTTTTCTAAAGTCTTTGTATATTTCTTCTAAACTACGCACACGTGTAGCTCACGCATCTTTTTTTCCTCGAAATTTGGAAATTACTAGGAGGTTCTCTAAATTTATCTTCTGTAATTTAACTACCACCCAAAATATGTTATGTTCGCATATTTCTTCTAAACTACGCACACGTGTAGCTCACACATCTTTTTTCCTCAGAATTTGAAAATTGCTAGGAGGTTCTCGAAATCTATCTTCTCTAATTTAACTACCACCCAAAATATGTTCTGAAAACAAATCGATCTCGCTTCGCATATATATAAAGATCAGAATCTACTCACTTTTCCAAGTAGAGAAAAATTCTTAAAAATCTACCTATTTGTGCTTTGATTTCGGCATCCCAGGGCGTGGATCGATTCGTTATATAATTAATATAAGCGTTCGTCCAATACATCTCTTGATACATATTAGTGGGTTTTCTTAATATAACCAACCTTAGTTTTATCTGTACGACTGAAAACGGGAAAAAAATCAGAGACCTTCTGGTTTCGTCGTCTTCTTCTCTATCTCCTTGTATTGAAGTAAATGTTACATGGAATAATTATCCTGCAACTTTAGATTTTGATTTCTCATCGATAATTTAAGAAAAGGGGGAGGGGGGGTTATAAGATGGGTAAGTTGATATTTACATGATTCTTAGTCCGTTCTCTTAATCTTCGGCTTATCTCATGTTCTTATTCTTATGATTTTAATTATGATCGATGAAGTTTCCTTTTGATTGAGATGTTCAATTGATGAACAGTTCCGAGGCCTTATTTTATTACTTATTTATTTATTTTTTCTTATTGGAGCTGATAATAGGTTGATTCGAATTTTCGTGGGTTCTCTGATTTTGTGTGTTTTCACAATCTTTTGAATTTTAGGGTTTGTTTTGTAGAAATACTAATTTGAATTTATTAATTGATACGTAATAGGTTGCTGATTTGGGATTTGTTGTTGATTCTTCTTCGGCCATATCAATAAAAATACTTCACTTAATAAGCTAAGAATTTGTTAAAATCCCTTTTCTTTTTTCATTGCTTAATCTATTATCCTAAGGGCTAAATAGTTGGGGAAAATATCGTTTGATTCTATTTTATGTAGTCCCAAGTTAGTTTGGTCCACCAATAAAAGGGGAGTATTGTTTGGTCCTTATTTATTCAAAAATATTAAAGTATCATTTTTCTCTGTTATTTTTTTTCTTCCTCACTTGATATACATGATAAATTTTTTTCCTTCTTCTTTATTTTGTCTCTACTAATTTCTCTCTCTTCTTAACATTAATAAATAAAAATAACTTAAAAATTAAATACATCTCAAAATATAAAAATAAAATTAATAAATTTTATATATTCAGGTCTCGGCGATATCTACATAACGAGTACTTATTATATTATGTTTCAGAACTTTAAAAGAAAATCGATACAATAGTAGTTCATATATGAAAATGAAAAATATTGTTGAACATGGTAGTTCATTTCGTAGAATGAACTCGTATATACTAGCAATTTATTTTGTAGAATGAACTCATAATAGTAGTTCATTTTGAAGAATGAAGTCGCAATGGTAATCCATTATTATAATAGTTCATGTTTTAAAATGAACTCGTAATAGTTGTTCATTATGGTAGTTCATATTATAAGATGAACTCGTAAATGGTAGTTCATATTTTAAAACGAACCCGTGATAGGAGTTCATATTGTAGAATGAACTCCTAAGAGCATTTCTTATGGAATCAACAAACATGAAGCTTGTTGATTTTGCTCCCACTATGGACTCAACAAACATGAAAAATTGATGTTCAAACCAACAGATTTTTTGATTTGTTGAGTGAGTTAAAACATGTAGCGTGCGCTTGATGAAAGGTCCGGAGAACTTGGAACCAACGCTAGCGCTTGTACCAAAAATTCTGGCGCTTGTATTACCAATGCCCGCTTTTAATCCACATGCTGGCGATTTTCGTAAAGGCGTCGCGTTTTTCATAGAAGCGCCGACGGCTGGATCTGGACGGCTTAAAACTCTTGTGATCTAACACGGCTATAATTTTTGAGTTCTATAAATACTCCTCATTTCAACTCTAAATTCACACATTCTTCACTCTCAAATCATCTACAAAAATGCCTCCCAGAGTTCGTGGTGTTAGATTCACTCAACAAGATGATTTAGCTATTTGTAGAGCCTATGTTTTTCACACATAAAATGTTTTCGGTAGGAATGTAGCACCGTTTCCTTTCTGGGAGAAAGTTTATCGAATGTTCACCGCTGAAACGGGGAACATTTATTGGCGTGATTGTGGCATATTGTCGCATCGTTTTGGTGTAATTAGTAGTAATGTATCGGAGTTCTTCGTTTTACTATCGGATAATCACAAAAATTAGCTCAACAGTGAAGCCAAATCTAGCGATGCGGACAATATCTCTTTGCGGTCGTCCTTTCAACTTCCATGCTTGTTTCAACATTCTTAGGGTACTCAACAAATACAATCCCCTAGGACTTCCATCACCCGCCGAGAATTAACGCTTATGTAGTCGTTGTTTTAATCTAATGTATTTCTTTTATTCTCATGTATGATGTGGTTGTTTAGTGCAGTATGTTTTTATTTATGAGATTGATGGTGCAATGTTTATTCCAGGAAAAAATTAAATTACTTATGATATTGATGGTGCAAATGTGAACACGTCCAAATGTTTGGTTTTAGATAATCATAATAACACAAAATAAACAGAAAATCAATCAGCCCACTCCACCAAAAAACATCCAGGACATTCCCAGAAATACCTTCCATATGTGTCTTCTTCAGAAGAAGTCCGCAAATGCATAAAAGTCTTGCAATCATGCTTTGAGCATCCACTGATTCTCTGTGGATAATGTTTTTATCCGTGATCTCCATATCCACAATGCTTGCAGTGTAATAACTCTTTCTTCAATTTGGCTTTAAGTTTAAAGTTTTTGCAGAGTGTTGCAATCTTTTCTTCTTCTTCTTCTTTTTTAATCTTCATAGCATCATCTAGCATATGTGGTTCCTCTGGACAATTGGGATCTTGACATTGTAAATACCAGAGCTTTTCCGGTTGTGATTCAATCACCATTCTGATGCGTGAACAACATTACCGCGGAAACTTGGAATACATCCAAGGATATTTCATAAGACTGTGGTTATCCATAAAACATAATTGACAAACCACTTTTGCTTCGACACATAATATTTGCTTCGCTTTGCCTTTAAAAAACATGGTGGATGTTGAGAAAGAAATTTGTTGGTTTGGTTTAGAATAAAACCAAGTGATGTATTTATAACAAAAAAAATAGGCGTTGGTAATTCAAACGGGAGGTTTTAGTAAAGTCTCACGGTTTTACTACAAACGCCAACTCCTATGGTAATTCAACGGGCGATTGTAGTAAAGTTGTGCGGTTTTAATACAAACACCAGTGCCTCGATTTTCTTTCTCGAGCTATAAATTCCATTCTTCCCATCTCCAAAATCACATCTTCTTTTTTTTTTTTTTTAAAAAAACTTAATATCTCTCACTCTGCAAAAATATATGTTAGAAATTGTGGTCCCAAGTTCAATAAAGATGAGGATATAATTATATGCAAAGCATATTTTTTTTCATAAGATAATCACTGGTATGGGCTCTCAAGACAGTTCTTTTTGGGATAACGTTTTTTCATTGTTCGTGTCACTGACGGGAAACCCAGGAAACCGAGATGCTTGTCGATTGCGTGCTCGTTTTCAATCTATTAGGATTGTAGTCCAGCCATTTGTTGCTCTGGTAGTGGAAATTGATCAAGAAAAGTTCATCGGTGTAACTGAAGAAGAAGTGATCCTGAAAAAGCGGGGATCTAACAACACCACCAAATATTTTGCTTAGAAATCTGTATGGACTAACTCCAATATACTTTGCTAGAGAATCAACTAGACAGTCAGACTCAACATAGATTAAAGTATATCAAGGAGCTAATATCTCTCTCTTGATTTGATCTACTCAAGCTAATAGAAATCAGCGAGTCTTTATCAAATACAAGGAATAACTTGGATGGTACCAAAGACCGATATCCAAGGATCAATCAATGTAAATCAACAATCAAAGATTGGATATTCTAATTGATGATCTATAACGCACAACCTGTATTATTTCAATTATAAAGATAAACAATATAATGCGGAAACAGAAGTAACACAGACACCATAATTTTGTTAACAAGGAAACCGCAAATGCAGAAAAACCCCGAGACCTAGTCCAGATTGAATACACATTGTATTAAGCCGCTACAGACACTATCCTATTCCAAGCTAACTTCGGACTGGACTGTAGTTGAACCCCAATCAGTCTCCCACTGATCCAAGGTACAGTTGTACTACCTACTTCTCTGATCCCAACAGTATACTACGCACTTGATTCCCTTAGATGATCTCACCCACAACTAAGAGTTGCTACGACCCAAAGTCGAAGACTTGATAATAAACAAATATGTCTCACACAGACAAGTCTATCAAAGGATCAATCTGTCTCCCATAGAAAACCCTAAAGGTTTTTGTTCCGTATTTTGATAAATCAAGGTGAACATGAACCAATTGATAATCCGGTCTTATATTCCCGAAGAACAGCCTAGAGTTATCAATCACCTCACAACAATCTTAATCGTATGGTAGCGAAACAAGATGTTGCGAAATCACAAACAATAAGACGAAGATGTTTGTGATTACTTTTTATATCTTGCCTATCGGAGATATTAATCTCAAGCCAATCAATCTTATTGTACTCGTACGATAGAAGATGCAAGATCAGATCATATAACTACGATAAAAGTAGTATGGGTATGGCTTCACAATCCCAATGAAGTCTTTAAGTCGTTAACCTGGTTTTAGAAGAAGAAAACCAAAGGTTAAAGGAGAACCGACTCTAGCACGCAAACTAGTATCACACGTAAGGTGTGGGGATTGGTTTTGCACAGATGCTAGATGTCTCCTTTATATAGTCTTTCAAATCAGGGTTTGCAATCAATGTTAGCTTAGTAACAAAGCATTCAATATTCACCGTTAGATGAAAACCCGATTTAGTTTCAAGCCAATATCTTTCAACCGTTATATCGAAAACTTAGCTTGTTACACACAAATGAAATGCACGTTTCTAAGTTTATTATTCGTACCCAAATGTATGCACTTGTTGGTTCAACAATAGTTAACCAAATGGTTAGCCATATGAGCATTTTATATCAACCATGTTCTTCTTCACCATAACTACTTCAAATGACTTCAAATGAACTAGTTAGAGAGTTGTTCAATTTCAAGGAAATCTCATGTACTACACAAGACACAATTGAAGCAAAGATGATGTGATTCACTTGAATCGGTTCATGAACTTTATAGCCACGGTTTGCATACTGCATTCCTTAGTTTTTATAAGTATTAGTTCACGATCAACATCTTTAGATATAACCTACTCAAGTTCGCGGACTGGGTTTGCGGACTTAAGTTCACGGAAGGAGTTCACAAACTCCAGAAGAAATTCTCGGACGAAAACTTCCGCCGGTTCGCAGACTGAATTCGCGGACTTGGCTCACGCCACATTCTGTTTCTCTTGATCAACAAAGTTCGCAAACTTTGGTTTAAGGAATAGGACTTGTACATAAATGTGTTTCCACAACAATGCTTATGTCCACCATTGGTTATATAATCTAAACTCTCATTTCAATCATTGAAACATTCTTATAGGACGTTATATAGTTGTTACACCATTTCTCGTCAAAGTGATTGAAACATAACATGACTTTCGTCACTAGGTAAAGATAAATTTGGTTGAAGCGAAATCTTACCAACACATATTTCGAGATATAGATAGGCAAGGTATACTCGGCTCGAAATACCAAATGTGTATAATCAAAGTCTATATAGCTGTTGATGGTGGTTTTTAGCTTAGGGTTAAAATCGTAAAACCGTACATCTGACATGACGTCACTATGAACATTAGCACATTTATTGGACCAATCAGCATGCCAACGTAAGAATTACCAGGGTACATTTTTTTATATACATGTGTCATGTTCCACGACAGAACCCTTAACATTAACCGACATCATTTATGCCAAACCCTAATTATCATGCTACCGTGCCAATGACAAACCATCCCAGCCACGTCTTTGCGCCAAGTCATGCCAACCATGCCAGCCACGTCTCTGCGCCAAGGCATGCCAACCATGCCAGCGGCACTACCGTGCCAATGACAAACCATGCCAGCCACGTCTCCGCGCCAATGCATGCCAACCATGCCAGCCGCACCACCGTGCCAGCCACGTCTCCGCGCCAAGGCATGCCAACCATGCCAGCCGCGACACGGTGCCAATGGAAAACCATGCCAGCCACGTTCCCATGCCAAAGCCATGCCGGTCCGCTACATGCCGCTGGCTGCCAAAACGAAGGGTTGCAACAATCAACGTCCACCCTTCCATCTGAGATGCAGATCTTAGCCGTCCAAGGTTGCCATCTAACACGTGGTAACCTTTGGCCCAAAGCCTTAATTTTGACCGCGCCCAAAACCAATGTCAAACCCTAGTTTCGGCCGCGCCTAACTATGCCAAAATCCTAGCTTGACCACGACTCCATGCCAAAGCCATGCTGGCCTTTCCTTTACGGCTGCCAAAACGAAGGGTTGCAACAATCAACGACCACCCTTCCATCTGAGATGCATATCTTAGCCGTCCAAGGTCATCAACCAACGCATGGTAACCTTTGGCCCAATGCCAAAAACCTAGTTTTGGCCGCGCCTAAACCGCGCCAAGGCATGCCGACCATGCTACATGTGCCAATGGCTTGCCGTGCCAGCCACCTTGCCGCGCCTAAACCATGCCATGCCGGACTTTCCTTTATGGCTTCCTAAACGAAGGGTTGCAACAATCAACGGCCACCCTTCCATCTGAGATGCAGATCTTA
Organism: Papaver somniferum; assembly: GCF_003573695.1. Classification (NCBI taxonomy): domain Eukaryota; kingdom Viridiplantae; phylum Streptophyta; class Magnoliopsida; order Ranunculales; family Papaveraceae; genus Papaver; species Papaver somniferum. The sequence continues at coordinate 2,260,925 of NW_020651082.1, read as the reverse complement.
GCCGTCCAAGGTCACCAACCAACGCATGCTAACCTTTGGCCCAACGCCAAAACCCTAGTTTTGGCCGCGCCTAAACCGTGCCAAGGCATGCCGACCATGCCACATGTGCCAATGGAATGTCGTGCCAACCACATCTCCACGCCAAGGTATGCCAACCATGCCACATGTGACAATGGAATGTTGTTCCAGCCACATCTTTGCGACAAGGCATGCTAACCATGCCAACCGCACCACTATGCCAAAACCATGCCAGCCTTTCCTTCACGGCGTTGGCTGCCAAAACGAAGGGGTGCAACAATCGACGGCCACCTTTCCATCTAAGATTCAGATCTTAGCCGTCCAAGGTTACCAGCTAACGCATAGAAACCTTTGGCCCGACGCCAAGCCCTAATTTTAGTCGCGCCCAAACAATGCCAAAACCCTAGTTTTTGGCCGCGCCTAAACTATGCCAAAATCCTAGCTTGGACATGCCTAACCATATTAAATCTATGCCGGCCATGCTTCCATACCACTGGATACCAAAACGAAGGGTTGTAATAATCAACGACTACCCTTCCTCTCAAGATGCAAAATATCGACCGTCGAAGGTCACCACCGAGCCGGCAAGTCTCCCAATCTCAAATTTCCAAACAGCAGCAACATGCTACATGTTTTCCAAGAAAACACTCAAGACATCAACACATGTCACAAACTGGGGGATGCTCATTGGGGTATTGGTTTGGCGGTTTACAACGTGCGACGTACACTACGCCCGTTACAAGACAGTGTCATAAGGATGAGGCAGTTAGTAAATACAGGGAGTAATGGTGAAACACTTTCCTTCATTATGGAACATCAATTCCAGGCGTTAGCGGTTACCACCTCCTCCCATTTACTCATCCGTTTCCATTTCTTACGAGACCAGAGTACGTTTCACTTCGACTTGTATAAATAGGTCTTACCTATTTCCACCGAATAACAAGTTTTGTTCAGGAGCATACAACACTCAGAAAAATTTTGTTAGCTTTCTATCTGTTAGCTTTCCACTTTCTGATACAAGTCGTCAAACAACTACTCTTCCAGAACCAACTATTCTGGTGTCAACACTCTCTTCGCTTCTCTCCCCAAAACCAACCCTTCTCCTCCTCTTTGTGACCGAAGCAAGTCTAGAACGGCCATTTCTTGTTTTAGGACGGATTTATACAGATTGATCTCTCGAATCTAAAGTACTCCCTTGCAGTACATTGTTTAGGGTTTAGACTCGTTTCTCACCCACTCACGCGAAATTACCGAAATCAGCAGAAACCGTTTTCACCCTCAAACAATAGCAAACGACTTTTGTCTCAAAGAGTAAGAGATAGAGTAGATAGACTTTTGAGTGATAGATAAGTTCAAGTCTCCACATACCTTTTTGTTGATGAAGTTCCACCGGTTCCTTGAGTAGTTCTTCGTCTTGTATGATGAATCGCCATGGAATTCTTGAGCTCAACTACACTTATTATCCTAGTTCGAGACTTAGCTATAGTAGACCAGAAATCAAGACTTATAGTTTTGATCACTAACATTTACAAACATGCTTGAGATAGTAACACATGCGAGTTAGACCGAGCAATGCTCTAACAATCTCCCCCTTTGTCAATTTTAGTGACAAAACTATCAATACATATGGAATACAAAAAAGGTAAAGAAAATTTAGTTGTTCCTATTACACATGCCTAATATTCAACATTACTCGAAATCTTCGTCACTTCCAAGTACTCCAATGATCCCAAAGGTTGTAAGTTCAGCATCACCGTTGTTGAAGATCCGTAGCTATAACAATGAGAAAACATAGTTCTCGATCATTGTTATACAATGTCATAGTATTATTACACAATGTCAAAGTTCAATTGTATCACAACTTTAACACTAATACTATGGTGATATGTATCACTCCCCCTTAGTCAATACTCCATCTCATATGGAAACCACTCCCCCTTACATAATAATCCGAAAACCATATGTATTTGTAATGTGAACTACATATTAATTCTCCCCCTTTTTGTCAATAAAACTGGTAAAGGTACAAGAATGGGATCATAATGAAATTTCCGAAAGAGACATTTCATGACTAAAATAAAAAATACATACCAACTAATTTAGATGCAATAATAAAGCCGAAGATAAATGCATTCATCAAGGAGTTTAAAGATACAAGATAACCCCTCTAATATTCCACAGCCGCACACCCCTCAAGATATGACCATTAAGCACAAGTTCAAAAGAACTCTCCCCCATTTGATGTCATTCCCGAAAGAACAACAAGAGCGACCTTAATTTCAAAAGAAAAGAAGGATTTTTTGAAATACAAAAAAAAACACTAACAAGACAAAACATTCCTACAGAAACTGAACTGGAGTAAACCTACTAGAGTTTCAAACTCAATTGCCCAAAAGATAGAGATAAGCATAGGGGCAAGAGTCATATAAACGCTTTAATGAACCAAAACAACACCAATAGACTGCCCCAAGTATTGATATGTAGCAGTGTCTAATGGTTTGGTGAGAATATAAGACAATTGTTGTTCTGAAGGCACAAATTCCGTACCTATGATACCATTTTCATAGAGATCACGAATAAAATGGTACCTTCTATCAATGTGCTTTGTTCTTGAGTGCTCAACGGGATTCTCAATGATTCGAATCGCACTAGAGTTATCACAAAAGATCTTCATTATTCCAGTATCAACTCCATAATCAGCTAACATTTGTTTCATCCATAGGAGTTGAGTATAACATGATCCAGCAGCAATATATTCTGCCTCACATGTAGACAGGGATTGAGAATTCTGCTTCTTGCTATGCCAAGCTACAAGATTCAGTCCTACATAGTACAAACCCCCTGATGTACTTTTTCTGTATTCTACACATCCTGCCCAATCAACATCTGAATAAGCAGAAAGATCAGTGTTAGTATCAAAAGTATAAGATAGACCATACCGACAGTGTGATTAATATATTATATGATCCTTTTTGTAGCTGCAAGATGAGATTCTTTTGGATTCGCCTGAAACCTAGCACAACAACCAACACTGAAAGAAATGTCAGGTCTAGTTGTAAGATATAAAAGGCTACCAATAATAGATCGATACAAATTTTGATATACTTTTGCTCCTTTCCCATCTCTATGTAGTTTACCAGTAGTGGGCATAGGCGTCAGTTTTGGAGAAGACTTATCCAGACCAAATCTAGTCACAAGATCTCGTGCATACTTCTCTTGGGATAAGTAAATTCCATCCTTATGTTGTTGAATTTGTAATCCTAAGAAGAATTTTAATTCACCAACATTGCTCATTTGAAATTCTTTAGAAAGATAGACTTGGAAGTCCTTTGCAATTTTTTCAAAAGTTGATCCATAGATGATGTCATCTACATAGACTTGAGCGATGACAACATCTTTCCCAGTCCATTTGGTAAACAAGGTTTTATTAGCTCCGCCTCTTGAAAAACCTTTTCTTATAATAGAAGTAGTAAGTTTCTTAAAACAGGCTCTAGGTGCTTGCTTCAACCCATATAATTCCTTTTTGAGTTTTAGCACATGATCTGGGAAATCAGGGTTTTCAAACCCCTTAGGTTGAGCGACATAGACTTCCTCCTTTAATATTCCGTTTAGGAACACGGATTTTATATCCATTTGAAACAGCTTAACCTTAAGAAAACAAGCATGAGCTAATAAAAGTCGAATGGACTCAAGGCATGCCATGGGAGCAAAGGTTTCGTCAAAGTCAATCCCTTCAATCTGTGAATATCCTTGAGAGACAAGTCTAGCTTTGTTTCTGACAATTGTGCCAAATTCATCTGACTTATTCTTGAATATCCATTTGGTACCAACAATATTTATATTGGAGGGACAAGGTACAAGTTCCCACACGTCTTATCTTTGAAATTGATTTAACTCTTCATGCATTGCATTCACCCAGAAGGGATCGTTCAGAGCTTCATCAATATTTCTTGGTTCTACTTGCGAAAGATAACAACCAAAATTGCACATATTTTGAAGTTGTCCTCTTGTTTTAGCTGTAGAATATGTTCCTCCAATAATACTGTTGGGATCATGATTCCTTTGAACCCAGAGATGTCGTGGAGGGACACGTTCTTGTTCGTCAGGAATAGCTTGATCAGAGCTCTTCTCCTCGTCACTATAAATGTCAGGATCAGTGACAGTTGGAATAACTTAAACTGATTCTGGAATTTCTTTGACTTTCAATTGTCTCGGTTGGAGGTAATTCATCAGGAGGATTATCATGACGAAAGTTACTAATGTCGTCGATGATAACATTAGCATATCCCATCATGACTTGGGTTCTGAGATTAAATACTCGAAAACCACGACTATCAGAAGCATAGACAAGAAAGATACCTTCATCACTTTTGGTGTCGAATTTCCCTTTCTGTTCTCGATCCTTCAGAATGTAGCACTTACTTCCAAACACCCCGAGGTAGTGTAAGTTGGGTTTCCTTCCGTACCACAACTCATAAGGAGTGTTAAGGGTTTTATACCGAAAATATACACGGTTGATCAAATAACATGCTGTAAAAATAGCTTCTCCCCAAAATATTAATGGTAAGTTTTTTGTTATGGAGCATTACCCTGACCATTTCCTGATGTTCCTGTTTTTTCTTTCAGCAACTCCATTAGCTTGAGGAGGAGTAGGTGATGAGTATTGTTGAATGATCCCCAGTTCATCACAGAATTCAAATACTTTGGTGTCTTTGAATTCAGTTCCACGATTGCTTCTAATTTTCTTTAGTTTGCGACCTTGTTCGTTCTGGATTCTTTTAACAATAATCTTGAATTCACCAAGAGTTTCGTTCTTATGAGATAAAAATGCAACCCAAGTGAACCTGGTGTAATCATATACCATAACTAAAGCATACTTCTTACCAGCAACAATGGGTTGTTGAATTGGTCCGAAGAGATCCATATGAATTAAATCAAGTGGAGATTTAGTGAAAATATCTCGAGATGATTTGTGGTGAACTTTCGTTTGTTTACCCTTTTGACAGGCACCACATACACCTTCAATCTTTGCATTGATTTTGGGAATGCCTCTAACAAGTTCTTTGTTAATGATCTTAGTTAGAAGATGATAGTTGATGTGGCCAAAACGCTCATGCCAAAGATGTGTAGATTCCACCTTAGTCAAATTGCAACGGTTGCTAAACTGAGTATCGAGTAGATAACAGCTGTTTTTACCACGAGTTCCTCGAAAAATTACTTTCCCGGTTTTTTCTACAATGTCACATCCATTTGCATTGAAGACAACTCGATGACCTTTGTCACAAATTTGACTAATAGAAAGAAGATTAGCAGTCATACCTTTTACGTATACACCCATCGTGGATTTCTGGAACACCGGGCAGTTTGATCGTTCCCTTTTTGCTTATGTAGCAACAAATCCCATCTCCGAATTTTACAGGACCTCCTTCATAGTCGCTAGAAGAAATAAACCATGTGAGATCGCCTGTCATGTGTCTACTACATCCACTGTCAAGAAACTATTGAAAGGGTGACTTAGATCTTAAAGCAAAGGCACCCATACTATCAATACTTTTCTGTTTAGAGATAGTTTTGTGTGTCCTTTTAGAGCATCAAAACGTTGTTTATCTTTCTTACAAAGATCACTTGCAATATTCAAACTCTTTTGAAACAACATACAAACTTGTTAAAGATGATCGGAAGAATCACAACACCAACACGGGCCAATACTTTGAAGTTTGTCTGAGTGGTTCCCAGTCATATCAGTTTTCACAACAATCGATCGTTATTTACTATCTGATTTACGACTATTCTTTAGAGAGGAACAACTGGAGTTACTCAGATTCATCAAGGGACGATTTCCAGACATCAAATCCTTAAGAATTTCAATTTCTGCAATAAGACCAGAGTTGATCTGGATTTGTTCATCCAACCTTTTTTGAAGAGTAACCAGTTTAACAGACATTTTTCTACGATTGGTTTTTAATCCTGGTGAAGCGTCAATTGAGTATTGTCCATATAGTCAAATCGCTACAAACACAGACTTATAAGGTCTTAAACGTGTTTGCCTGCTCTGATACCAATTGAAAAAGCGGGGGTCTAACAACACCACCCAATATTTCGCTTAGCAATCTGTGTGGACTAACTCCAATATACTTTGCTAGAGAATCAACTAGACAGTCATACTCAATCTAGATTAAAGTATATCAAGGAGTTAATATCTCTCTCTTGATTTGATTTACTCAAGCTAATAGAAATCAGCGAGTCTTTATCAAATACAAGGAATAACTTGGATGGTACCAAAGACCGATTTACAAGGATCAATCAATGTAAATCAACAACCAAAGGTTGGATATTCTAAATGATGATCTATAACGCACAACCTGTATTATTTTAATTATAAAGATAAACAATATAATGCGGAAATAGAAATAACACAGACACCAGAATTTTGTTAAAGAGGAAACCGCAAATGCAGAAAAACCCCGGGACCTAGTCCAGATTGAATACACACTGTATTAAGCCTCCCACTGATCCAAGGTACAATTGTACTCTCTACATCTATGACTCCAGCAGGATACTACGCACTTGATTCCCTTAGATGATCTCACCCACAACTAAGAGTTGCTACGACCCAAAGTCGAAGACTTGATAATAAACAAATCTGTCTCACACAGACAAGTCTATTAGGATCAATCTGTCTCCCACAGATAAACCCTAAATATTTTTGTTCCGTCTTTTGATAAATCAAGGTGAACATGAACCAATTGATAATCCGGTCTTATATTCCCGAAGAACAGCCTAGAGTTATCAGTCACCTCACAACAATCTTAATCGTATGGTAGCGAAACAAGATGTTGCGAAATCACAAACAATAAGACGAAGATGTTTGTGATTACTTTTTATATCTTGCCTATCGGAGATATTAATATCAAGCCAATCAATCTGATTGTACTCGTACGATAGAAGATGCAAGATCAGATCACACAACTACGATAAAAGTAGTATGGGTCTGGCTTCACAATCCCAATGAAGTCTTTAAGTCGTTAACCTGGTTTTAGAAGAAGAAAACCAAAGGTTAAAGGAGAATCGACTCTAGCACGCAAACTAGTATCACACGTAAGGTGTGGGGATTGGTTTTGCACAGATGCTAGATGTCTCCTTTATATAGTCTTTCAAATCAGGGTTTGCAATCAATGTTAACAAAGCATTCAATATTCACCGTTAGATGAAAACCCGATTTAGTTTCAATCCAATATCTTTCAACCGTTAGATCGAAAACTTAGCTTGTTACACACAAATGAAATGCACGTTTCTAGGTTTGTTAACCGTACCCAAACGTATGCACTTGTTGGTTCGACAATAGTTAACCAAATGGTTAGTCATATGAGCATTTCATATCAACCATGTTCTTCTTCACTATAACTAGTTCAAATGACTTCAAATGAACTAGTTAGAGAGTTGTTCAATTGCAAGGAAATCTCATGTACTACACAAGACACAATTGAAGCAAAGATGATGTGATTCACTTGAACCGGTTCATGAACTTTATAGCCACGGTTTGCATACTGCATTCCTTAGTCTTTATAAGTATTAATTCGCGATCAACATCTTTAGATATAACCTACTCAAGTTCGCGGATTGGGTTCGCGGACTTAAGTTCATGGAAGGAGTTCACAAACTCCAACAGAAATTCTCTGACGAAAACTTCCGCCTTTTGGCGGACTGAGTTCGCAGACTTGGCTCACGCCACATTCCATTTCTCTTGATCAACAAAGTTCGCAAACTTTGGTTCAAGGAATATGACTTGTACATAAATGTGTTTCCAAAATAATGCTTATGTCCACCATTGGTTATATAGTCTAAACTCTCATTTCAATCATTGAAACATTCTTAGAGGACGTTATACAGTTGTTACACCATTTCTCGTCAAATCAATTTTCAAAGTGATTGAAACATAACATGACTTTCGTCACTAGGTAAAGATAAACTTGGTTGAAGCGAAAGCTTACCAACACATATTTCTAGATATAGATAGGCAAGGTATACTCGGATCGAAATACCAAATGTGTATAATCAAAGTCTATATAGAAAATGACTTTTGTCTCAAAGAGTTGGAGATAGAGTAGATAGACTTTTGAGTGATATATAAGTTCAAGTCTCCACATACCTTTTTATTGATGAAGTCCACCGGTTCCTTGAGTAGTTCTTCGTCTTATATGATCAATCGCCATGGAGTTCTTGAGCTCAATTACACTTACTACCTAGTCCGAGACTTAGCTATAGTAGACCAGAAATCAAGACGTATAGTTTTGATCACTAATATTGACAAACATGCTTGAGATAACAATGCATGCGAGTTCGACCGAGCAATGCTCTAACAGATCCTAACTGCTCTTGAAAATTGGGAGTAAGCTCACGGTAAACCTTTTCATTACGAAGCGTGTTTTAGAGTTCTAAAAGCTGGTCTATCTAAAACACATCTGTACTGCGCTCGAATTCCTCTCCCGATCTTTACAATAGAAGAAGATGTTACTCTTGTTCGATATTGGTTACATCGTATAATGAGACCAATGAACAGTGACTATTTCTGGGAAAGAGTATTGGAACATTTTGTAGCATCGCGGAACGAAAACATAAGAAACCAAAGGAGCGTAGAACTAAGAATTGCATTCATCACTAAGGAAGTCAAACATTATACGGAAGTTTTGTGGATGGTTCATCGTAGCAATTCTGGTTTATCCAACGAATAATTAGTGAGTATCTTGTCTTTGTCCTCATGGACTCAACTGCATCATAAAAATATTTGAACTTGTTGTTTATATGTTTTACAGAAAACCATCGCTCAGACCAAGTTTACTGAATAACGTGGAAGAGAGTTTAAGCATTTTGAATGCTATGAATCTACAGAGAAAATATCGCTGGATTTAATGTAGTTTGATGTTTTTGTTGTGGTTTATTAAAACGTAGTTTGATGTTATTTGAAAGTTTAAATTTTAATAAATTTTTCTTAATCTGAAGTGGAAATCTATTTTAAAATATAAACATTTTCATTCATTGATACTACTACCAATTCTTTTACAAGATATAAACTTAGACAATAATAAAAAGTACTAAACAACTTCAATAAAAATCAAGTACAAGTTTTTGCCTCCTGTTTATCTTCATTTGACGTATCTTCCATTCAACGCGCTCTTTGAGCGTTTCGCCTTTGTTTTTAAATTTTTTGTTGTTAACTTTCAAAACTGGATACCTTCTTTGCCTTTTAGCGGAATATTTTCTTGGAGCAACTTCAAAAACTTGCACTTTCATCTTACAATTTTCAATCTTTTTAAAACTCCCACATATCTTAGAAATAGCAGCTTCAAGTTTTGCATCGCAGAAAAGTGTGATCGCCTTTTCAGCCATTTCACCAACAATAAACTATAACATTGAATTAGATTTTAGAAGAGAAAATTCAAGAGAAGTGAATTTTGGTGTGAGTGAATTGTTGGGGATGATGGTAATTTATAGAGGTAAAAAGGGAATTTTGAATTTTAAAAAAACTATCTGCTGGCATTTTTCCTACAAACGCCAGCGGTTTATATTCGAGCGTCACGTTTATGTTTTGCACGCCAACGCTTCTGGTTCCAACGCCAACGGTTTTTCTCCAAATGCCAGAGTGTGTTTCATGTTCTTGCGCTTGATGGTTGATAAACACGTAAGTGCTACATTTTATATCCATATTCATATTAGCTAGGACTCGATATTTTGACTAGTAGCGATTTTTAAGGAAATTTACAAGAATTACAAACAAATCATATCACTGGAAGGATAATTGGCTTAATGATAGATGGAATGGCGTTTTCGGTGAAAAGTTCACCAAAATGTCTCACCACACCAAAGGAGGAAGAGTAATTTGGCCGCCACCAACTATTTTATGTTGGTACCACTTAACCAACTCACAGCCAGAGATGTTGACTCAAAGGGCACAGAGAGGCATTTTTATTTGCCTGCATTAGGCTAAGTCATATGGTATTCTAATCTAGCAGTTATATTGGTAATCCACGTCATCTAGGACAACCTCCTAAGTCCTATGGTAGTTCTATTTTCATATGCGAGTCGCTGAATAGAACAGCACTGGGCGCTGAATGATTCAGCGCCAACACATTTCCTCTTTTCACGTCATGAAAAATCTTGAGAGAGTTCATAAAAATTGTTTATATTCTTCTTTATCCCCCACGGGACCACCAGACCATGTTGTTTGAGGGTGAAAACGATTTCTGCTGATTTTGGTAATTTCGGGTGTGTGGGTGAGAAACGAGTTTAAACCCTAAACAATGTACTGCAAGGGAGTACTTTAGATTCGAGAGACAAATTTGTACAAATCCGTCCTAAACCAAGAAATGGCCGTTCCAGACTTGCTTCGGTCACAAAGTGAATGAGAAGGGTTGGTTTTGGGGAGGGAAGCGAAGAGAGTGTTGAGACCAGAATAGTTGATATTGTAAGAGTAGTTGTTTCACGACTTGTATCAGAAAGTGGGTAGCTAACAGATGGAAAACTAGCAAATATTTTCTGAGTGTTGTATCCTCCTAACCTGAACTTGTTGTTCGGTGGAAATACGCGATACCTATTTATACCAGTTGAAGTGAAACGTACTCTGGTCTCATTAAGAAATGGAAAACGGGTGAGTAAACGGGAGGAGGTGGTAACCAGTAACACATGGAATTGATGTTCCATAAAAGAAAGTGTTTTACCATTACTCCCTGTATTTACTAACCGCCTCATCATTATTACACTGTCTTATAAGGGGCGTAGTGTACGCCGCACGCTATAAACCGCCAAACCAATAACCAATGAGCATCCCCCAGTTTGTGACATGTGTTGATATCTCGAGCGTTTTCGTGGAAAACATGTAGCATGTTGTTGTTTTCTGGCAAGTTGAGCTTGGGAGACTTGCCGACTCGGTGGTGACCTTCGACGGTCGAGATTTTGCATCTTAAGAGGAAAGGTAGCCGTTGATTATTGTAACCCTTCATTTGTTATCCAGTGGCATGAAATCATGATCGGTATGGCTTCAATATGGCCTAGTTTAGGCGCGGCAAAAAGTTAGGGTTTTGGATTTGTTTAGGCGCGACCAAACTAGGGCCAAAGGTGGTCATGCGTTAGCTGGTAACCTTGGACGGCTAAGATCTACATCTTAGATGAAAAAGTGATTGTTGATTGTTGCATGCCTTCGTTTTGGTAGCCAGTGGCATGAAAGCATGATAAGTATGGCTTTCATATGGCCTAGTTTAGGCGCGGCCAAAAGTTAGGGTTTTGGATTTGTTTAGGCGCGACCAAACTAGGGCCAAAGGTTTCCATGCGTTAGCTGGTAACCTTGGACGGCTAAGATCTACATCTTAGATGAAAAAGTGGTTGTTGATTGTTGCAGGCCTTCGTTTTGGTAGCCGCATAGGGAAGGACGGCATGGTATGGCGCGGCAAGGTGGTTGGCATGCCATTGGCACATGTGGCATGGCATGCCTTGGCGCGGTTTGGGGTGGCCAAAACTAGGGTTTTGAGCCAAAGGTTACCATGCGTTGTTTGGCGACCTTGGACGGCTAAGATTTGCATCTAAGATGGAAGGGTGGTCGTTGATCATCGCACGCCTTCGTTTTGGTAGACGCATAGGGAAGGACGGCATGGTATGGCGCGGCAAGGTGGTTTTCATGCCATTGGCACATGTAGTTCGGTTGGCATGCTTGGCATGCCTTGGCGCGGAGGTGCGGCTGGCATGGCATGCCATTGGCGCAGTAGTGCGGCTGGCATGGTTGGCATGCCTTGGCGCGGAGGTGCGGCTGGCATGGCATGCCATTGGCGCAGTGGTGCGGCTGGCATGGTTGTCATGCCTTGGCGCGGAGGTGCGGCTGGCATGGCATGTCATTGGCGCGGTGGTGCGCCGGTGCGGCTGGCATGGTTGGCATGCCTTGGCCCGGAGACGTGGCTGGCATGGTATTCCATTGGCACAGTGGTGCGTCTGGCATGGTCTGCCATTGGCACAGTGGTGCGGCTGGCATGGTTGGCATGTCTTGGCGCGGTAGCACGAGAATTAGGGTTTAGCATAGATGATGTCAGTTAGTGTTAAGGGTTCTCCCGTAGAACATGACCCATGTAAAAAAAAGAGTACCCCGGTAATTCTTACGTAGGTATGCTGATTGATTCAATAAATGTGCTAATGGTCATAGTGATGTCATGTCAGATGTACAATTTTACGATTTTGACCCTAAGATAAAAACCACCATCAACATTAAGTCCCCTGCTTAGCCCGGAACAGGAGCATTGTTGCGAGGTAAGCATAAGATGGTGACAGGAGAGGACAAAAATCGAAACGACAGGTCGTGAAAAGATGGTCAGGAAGGTACGACTAACCTTTTTCGAGAGGTAGGGAGAGTTCATGATCCTCGAGTTTGGCGGCCTTGCATAGATTCTATTTGTGGTGTAGACCGTGAAGTGGTGAGATGAAGATCATCGGCTTAGTATGGCCATGCATCACCTTGGCTGGGTTGGGAAACACCGAGAAGCTGGCTTGGGGAGTTGTTGGTGTTGGTGCGGTTTGGAAGGGGGCCGCAGGCATTGTGTTGGCTTGGGCTCGGTACGACGCAAGTGTGGGAATGGTCTTGGTTGATGGCTTGGTGTGGCAAGCATGACGTGGACGGTGGTGCAAGGCGTGCGCGAACGGCTTGGCATGGTGGGGCCAAGGCATGGCGCGGTTCTGGCAAGGAAAGCATGGCACGAACGGTGGTGCAAGGCATGACGCGGTTTGGTAAGGCAAGCATGGCGTGGACAGCTTGGCACGGTGGTGGCTTGTCTTTGCGGGCATGGTTGCCTCATTTCCTTATTTGACTCACATAGGAAGTCCTTTCCTTATTCAAAACCCCGCAAGTGTTATGCCCGTAGAAAGGGAGCGTTATTCCTTCTCTTCATGTCACCTTGTCGGTTTTGTTTTTTCAAGTCTCGGTGCTGGAGGCAGAGAAGTAACAATGTGGGAAAGCATGTCTTAAACATGTACTTCCACGTTTTTTCACCAAACCCTAATTCACCTCACGTCCAGGCATTTCCTCATGTTCGCTGGTAGAAAACGGTTTCATTAGAATCTGATGTCACGCCTCAATCCGCGGCTAGTAGGAGGCTTTCCTTTTCGGGACCTCATCGCTCTGTTGGATATAAGAGATGATCTTGAATCCTTCATTCGCACAGGTTGTCCTGAAGTCGTTTCTATGCTCTATCCTTTCTCTGGTTTGTAGCACATAATGGGATCTTCCAGTGACAAACGTGCCTCCAACTCTTTGGAGATAAAATTTGGAATCGGCGAAAACCAGTCTTCTTCTCATGGGGAGGCGTTGAATAGAATTGAATCTCTGTTCCGTGAAGCTGGCGAAATTATTCGGGACATATCTTTGGAGGAAGAATGGGAAGGTGGCGAAGCATCCCAGTGCATTGGGAGGCTTTGGTGCAACAAAACCTCTTCACAACCCACTGTTAGGGCGGGACAGTTTGCTTCTCAGTTGAAACGGCGAAAGACCGAATTTGTGAAATTTTTAGGGGAAAATCAACGTAGCTCCCCTGTCCAGGACGGTGTCATAACCTTTGGTTCTGATGTAAATGAATCGGGAAATTCTCCTCGAAAGGTCACTGAGAAGACTTCCGAGGAAGATGATGATGATGCGATCGACGAAACTGAAACAACTTTCGGAGTAGACGACGAAACAGTTGTCTGTGACACTGGGGAAGTCGTGGTGGCATATACTGGGTCGGTTTTCGAGGCGGATGTCGGTAAAGAGACGGATGTTTTTGCTGCTGAGACGACTTCCGGGTGGGATGTTGAGGCTGCTATTTTTGATGTGGCCTCTGATCGTATTTTTATATAGTGGTAAATAGGTTGTCGTTCACTCGGACTTTGTTGAGATTGATTTAGGCTTGAAGATACAAAATACTAAAAACAAAGGAAAATATACAAAATAAGGTCACATGATGAAGAGATACTAGGACGCAGGATTTCACTACTTTTCATATTCTTGTGGTTCAATCATTAATTCTAAACAATATAGCTCAAACAAAAGAAGTTGTGACTCTAATTCTTTGCCAAAAATAGATTTCATAAAACATTAGTTGTAAGTTGTGAGCATGACACATCAAAAGTAATTAAAACCAAGCATGAAAAAATAGCAAATAATTAGTATAAATCATAACGCAATTAAATCTATGCAAAAAGTCATATAAAGAATTAATTCATTTACCACAATCATGAAAAGTTGCTTCCTCCGTTGTCCCAGTAATGGTTTCTAGCTCCTCATGGTGAAAACACACTCAAAGGAATTTTTCATTGCTCAAAAAGGTGTTCACAATAATGTAATGGGAGAAAAATAATAAAACCGGCTTTGTAACACTTATATCTGTTACAAAACTAACTGTTACAGAAAATGATATATGAGAAGCGTCGTTGGTACTATAGCACTACGATTGTCCCCTACTGTTTAATGTTCTTCGTGTTCATCACAGAAGCAGCAGTGGAAGCTCTCTGTAACTCTAATTTCTCCGCCTATGTAGTGTCTAAACGTCTCCCAATCTCTCCATCCTCCTCAGTAATAACCCTAGATGCTATTTATACTCAACATGTGAAGAAAATCATGCGTAATAACTCATAGCAATCCCCTTTCCTTTTACAGGGAGATACGAGAATAATTCCAATACTTCTTCTCTTCTTTACGCCTGAATGATATGAAAAATCTCTCACCATCAATAGTATAGAATCCCCAATCAATATCTTCCCTCTACTGCACGTTTATTTCCTTCAATAACACCAACAGAGAATAATATGAAAATACGTATTCCCTGATTAAGTTCATCACGCGTCTGTATTTGAGTCACCCGTGGATTCTGATGATCTTACACACTCCAACACGCTGGAACATGTTCTAGATAATTTCAAACTCTGCCGAGACACATGTGATCTTTCCAAATATACCTAAAATCTCCAAGAATAAATATTCGCTCTGCTATCTTCGATCAGGTGAATAAACTTCTTTTTTTACGTAAATAAACCCATTACCATCCCTGTTTGAATGAAACATGCCCAATCCAAGAAGAAACCCGGTGAAAGCCAACCCAAAAATCAAAATAGGAAATCTTGGTGAAAGCTGACAATTTGAACGGAAGTTTTCCCGCCATTTTCAGCTTCTCGTGAAGAAGAAGGAGGGCCCCTATCCAGAGTAGGGGTGCCGATAGCAGTTGCCTTTGGGGGTGTCCTGGGGTGCCCCTTATCCAAAATGAGGGTGCCTTTAGTACTTTTCTCCGGGGGTCCAAATAGCACTTTTGAGAAACTTTTTCCACACAAGTGTATTTCTACAAAAACACCTACACAAACATAAAAACACCATAATAAGTACAAAATCAAGCACTAGCAATAGAGACACTGAGGACAATTCAGACACAAAAATGTGTCTATCAGCTTCCGGATGGAATCTTCGCTTCCCGAAATACTGTTGGGGAAAGTGTTTGAAAGAGCTCTGACCGAGGCATTGGCGATTCGCGCATTAACTTTGAATGACTAGCTTATCCCTTTTTATTGTTTCTATTCATCGCTTAGTTGTCCTAATGTTTTGCAGACTTATTTTTTTTTACCTTCCTTGTATTCGTGGCGAAGTTAGGGTTTCTTCAATTAGCATCCGCTTGCGGTTTCTATCTTTGAATAAAACTTCTCATTTTGAAAGACCCAAGTCTTCCATTATAATGGGTTGATGTTTCTGGTTGTGATTGGATGGTTAATGGCTTCTCCATGATTTGGGATTTATTTGGTGTATGTTTTTTTTCTTCTGAGATTCGGAAAACTCATTCGGAAATAAAGGAAATGCTTTTGAATAAAAACGAAACCCTAATGAAGAACAAACGGTGCATTCATCTCGGGGAAATACAAATATCAAGTGGAAGGAGAAATTGCTGAAGAAAATACTAAAGGGAGAGTGCTGGAAGAGAGTAGTACATCGTTTTAGGGACTGAAGGGTTTGAGACATCCTAAGTGAATTATCACACCTCCCATCTCGTACGTGTTGATGAGCTTGCAGCAACCCCCCAAAAGGACGTCTGCCACCAGATATGGCTCGTCTTCTTTTTCCTTGGGTGAATCGGTCCGAACAGGTATCTTCTTCGTCATCTTCCCGACTTGAAACGAGTTCGCTTTGACCACCATATCTCCGATTTAAAACGAGTTCGGGTGTTGTTTACATACATTGGTCTCTCATACTAAGGAGCTTCCTCACGTGGGCAGATAGGTTGGAGGCATAAAAGCCTGCCGAGCATTCCATGTAACCGCTTGAATCCTGATCTCTTCGGTTTCGATTGCACCTTCAAAATTCTTTGCAAAGCGTTTGAATGGCCCAGTGCCCCATTCACATCTCTTGGCAGCGTCCGCGCCGGTAATCGCGCTGAGTCCCCATGACGGAATAGGAGAAGAAATGACTGGTTGTAGAGAATATCGTTTGGCTAAACTTACTTGCGTTTGGAACCTATGAGTTAGCGCCAATGGGTCTTCTTCAGGTGACCGAGTTCCATCGGTAGCTCTTCGATGCGGCAACAGGTGGGACGGTTTGTTAGAGATTCATTCGGGCATTGACATCGGTAGAGGGGATGTTCCCGATTTCGTCTTGTTGTCGAGTACCCACAAGTGCCCCAATATCATGTCGTAACCTAGTTCTTTGACGATGTGGAATTTGCTATGCGTTATAGCGTCTCCCATCCTGATATCGAGGTTAATGTAGCCGTACGCGTTCAAGGCTTCCCCTCCCGGGATCTCAATCACGGATGAGGAATGGGTAGCCTCTTGTTTCGTAAATCCCGCAGCTTTCAGAGTCTTGAAGGTAACAATATTGAAATCAGAGGCCGCGTCGATTAGCGTGTCGTCGAATTCGATACCTCTTAAATAGGACGTGGTCAGCAGTCCCCAGTTGTTTTTTCGATTCCACTTCCTGAGAGAACTTTGGCTCTTGGCGTGGGCTTCCGTAGTGGGAAAAAGCCGTTTTCCCGACACGACACGATTGAGAGCCGTGAAGATATCTTGGAGATGTACCTTGGAAAGGTAGAGAATTTCGCATACGTGTTGCATCATGGATCGTACAGTCTCGTGCACGGAGTCCCCAGAGACTCCACAATTCCTCACCGGAAGTGGGTCTCGATGTACTCCCTCGTTTCCTAGATGAAGTTCCCTTGCTTCTATCTTTTCTTTGAAAATATGTTTTAGTCTGTTGCAATCACTGGTTGGGTGATGAACAAATCTGTGGTAGTGGCAGTATTTTGGGTTTGCCATCTCGGCCTCAGTAGGTGGGTGTCTGGGAGATGGTAGTCTGATAACATCATCTTGAATCCATGATTCTAAGATATCGATCACCTCCTCAATGGGAAACGAGAAATCCAGCGCATTTCCTTCAGCTTCGTGATGACGCATGAGAGCTTTAGCGGCGACCTTCCGTGGCGGAGTTGCTCGTCGTGCCGGTGCTTCACGTTTAGGTTGATGGTCTGCAGATGGGCCTTCCTTTTTCCTCCCTCGTTTACTATGCTCACAGAGGAGGGACCAACGTTGTACGTCTATTCCCGCGAGTTTCGCGCACGTCTTCGGCTCTGGCTGGTCTATCTCTTTCTAATAATGATGGTGATGTCGTTGCTGATCGCCTGGAAGTTTCATGGAGCTCAGAGAATGTCTGGAAACGTAGGTTCTCTAGAAAGGCGCGATAAATGGGAGCCACACCGTTGATACATGAATTCACCAGCTGTTGTTCGGTCACGTTTGGGTCATGACAGTCTAGTGCTTGAACCCTGAATCTCTTGACAAAATCATTTGGATGTTCGTTGTCCCGTTGGTACATCCTTCCTAGGTTCGAGAAGGTAACTTGTTCAGACACGAAGAAGTACATTTGTGTAATGCTTTAACCATGCCACCCCAGTTGGGGATGTTGTTTGGTGCGATGTTGTTGTACCATGTGTATGCTCTTCCGGCAAGCGATTTCGAAAACTCCCTCAGACGAAGAACGTGATTGTATTCATGTTCGCCTAGGGACTCCAAGAATCGAGAGACATGCTCACGTGCATTTCCGGTGCCATCGTACAGGGTGAATTGAGGAGAGGAGTATCCTCTTGGAAGAGGAATTCTTTGTATTTCAGGTGGGTAAGGAGGTTGATGTTGATGCATGTCTAATCATTCTTGATTCGATTCCGGAGAAGTTGCTCCAGATCCTCTCGTGTAACAAAATTGGACGGCTGATTTCTTTCCAATGGGGTTCTGGCACGAATCTCCTCGTCCTCGGAGATGCGTTCCATCGAGGTGCTGGCGCCAGGGGTGTTGGAGGCGTCTCTCATTGGCTATGGAGGGCTTGACTCCTGTGGAAGCCGTTCTATCAGGGCTTTGAGAAAAACAAGTACTTCTTTCTGTGTCGAGACCATGTTCGTCTGGGATCTAACGAGAACTTCCTGTCGTTCCATCAAATCAACGATGGTGATATAGGGTCGGCTTCCTCTGGTTCCTCTGGTTTCTCGTCCCGCTGGTGAGGTAATCAGAGTCTTAGTGGCGATTGGAGGCGCCATGCTTGACGAAGCGTTAGGAGTGGTAGCGGTATCTCTGGCCCTGGTGATTAGCGGCGTAAAGCCTGAAGGAGCGCTCTCAGTACTGCCAGGATTAGCAAGTTGCGCAGGAACATTAGATGCGGCAGCGGCTCTGGCCCTGGTGATTGGTGGTGTTACACCTGAAGGAGTGCTTTCGGTGATGCTGGGGTCAGTAGGCGGCGTAGTGATGCCGTTGGAAGTAGCATTAACACTAGGGACAGATTGTGCGTTGTGTTCTCAGCGGATGATCCAGATCTGAGTTCCACCATGTTGGAGTTGGAAGTGAAAGGTGATATCGGAAATTTGGAAGTTGATATTGCAACCGAGAGACTGATCTCCCACTGTGGTCGCCAATTGTTTGAGGATGAAAACGATTTCTGCTGATTTTGGTAATTTCGAGTGTGTGGGTGAGAAACGAGTTTAAACCCTAAACAATGGACTACAAGGGTGTATTTAGATTCGAGAGACCAATTTGTACAAATCCGGACTAAACCAAGAAATAGTCATTCCATACTTGCTTCGGTCACAAAGTGAAGAAAAAGGGTTGGTTTTGGGGAGGGAAGCGAAGAGAGTGTTGAGACCAGAATAGTTGATTCTGGAAGAGTAGTTGTTTCACGACTTGTATCAGAAAGTGGGAAGCTAACAGATGGAAAACTAGCAAATATTTTCTGAGTGTTGTATCCTCCTGACCTGAACTTGTTGTTCGATGGAAATAGGTAATTCCTATTTATACCAGTCGAAGTGAAACGTACTCTGGTCTCATTAATAAATGGAAAACGGGTGAGTAAATGGGAGGAGGTGATAACCGGTAACGCCTGGAATTTATGTTCCATAAATGAAAGTGTTTTACCATTACTCCCTGTATTTACTAACCGCCTCATCCTTATGACATTATCTTATAACGGGCGTAATGTACGCCGCACGCTGTAAACCGCCAAACCAATACCCAATGAGGATTCCCCAGTTTGTGACATGTGTTGATGTCTCGAGCGTTTTCGTGGAAAACATGTAGCATGTTGTTGTTGTCTGGCAAGTTGAGCTTGGGAGACTTGCCAGCTCGGTGGTGACCTTTGACGGTCGAGATTTTGCATCTTAAGAGGAAAGGTAGTCGTTGATTATTGTAACCCTTCATTTGGTAGCTAGTGGCATGAAAGAATGATCAGTATGGCTTCAATATGGCCTAGTTTAGGCGTGGCCAAAAGTTAGGGTTTTGGCTTTGTTTAGGCGCGACCAAACTAGGGACAAAGGTTGCCATGCGTTAGCTGGTAACCTTGGACGGCTAAGATCTGCATCTTAGATGAAAAAATGGCCGTTGATTGTTGCAGGCCTTCGTTTTGGTAGACAGTGGCATGAAAACATGATCAGTGTGGCTTCAATATGGCCTAGTTTAGCGCGACCAAAAGTTAGGGTTTTGGATTTGTTTAGGCGCGACCAAACTAGGGCCAAAGGTTGCGATGCTTTAGCTTGTAACCTTGAACGGCTAAGATCTGCATCTTAGATGAAAAAGTGGTCGTTCATTGTTGCAGGCCTTCGTTTTGGTAGCCAGTGGCATGAAAGCATGATCAGTGTGGCTTTCAAATGGCCTAGTTTAGGCGCGGCCAAAAGTTAGGGTTTTGGCTTTGTTTAGGCGCGACCAAACTAGGGCCAAAGGTTGCCATGCGTTAGCTGGTAACCTTGGATGGCTAAGATCTACATCTTAGATGAAAAAGTCGTCGTTGATTGTTGTAAGAAATTGTTTTGGTAGCCGCATATGGAAGGTCGGCATGGTATGGCGCGGCAAGGTGGTTGGCATGCCATTGGCACATGTGGCATGGCATGCCTTGGCGCGGTTTGGCGTGGCCAAAACTAGGGTTTTGGGACAAAGGTTACCATGCGTTGTTTGGCGACCTTGGACGGCTAAGATTTGCATCTAAGATGGAAGGGTGGTTGTTGATCATCGCACGCCTTCGTTTTGGTAGCCGCATAGGGAAGTCCGTCATGGTATGGCGCGACAAGGTGGTTGGCATGCCATTGGCACATGTGACATGGCATGCCTTGACGCGGTTTGGCGTGGCCAAAACTAGCATTTTGGGCCAAAGGTTACCATGCGTTGTTTGGCGACCTTGGACGGATAAGATTTGCATCTAAGATGGAAGGGTGGACGTTGATCATCGCACACCTTCGTTTTGGTAGCCGCATAGGGAAGGCCGGCATGGTATGGCACGACAAGGTGGTTGGCATGCCATTGGCACATGTGGCATGGCATGCCTTGGCGCGGTTTGGCGTATCCAAAACTAGGGTTTGGGGCCAAAGGTTACCATGCGCTGTTTGGCGACCTTGGACGTCTAAGATTTGCATCTAAGATGGAAGGGTGGTCGTTGATCATCCCACGCCTTCGTTTTAGTAGACGCATAGGGAATGCTGACATGGTATGGCGCGACAAGGTGGTTGGCATGCCATTGGCACATGTGGTGCGGATGGCGGCTGGCATGGCATGCCATTGGCGCAGTGGTGCAGCTGGCATGGTTGGCATGCCTTGGCGCGGAGGTGCGGCTGGCATGGCATGCCATTGGCGCGGAGGTGCGGCTGGCATGGTTGGCATGCCTTGACGCGGAGATGTGGCTGGCATGGTATGCCATTGGCACAGTGGTGCGTCTGGCATGGTTGGCATGCCTTGGCGCGGAGATGTGGCTGGCATGGTCTGCCATTGGCACAGTGGTGCGGCTGGCATGGATGGTATGCCTTGGCGCGGTAGCATGAGAATTAGGGTTTGGCATAGATGATGTCAGTTAGTGTTAAGGGTTTTGCCGTGGAACATGACCCATGTAAATAAAAAGGGTAACCCGGTAATTCTTACGTAGGCATGCTGATTGATTCAATAAATGTGCTAATGGTCATAGTGACGTCATGTCAGATGTACAATTTTACGATTTTGACCCTAAGGTAAAAACCACCATCAACACATATCATATCAATTTACGGATTATGTTCATCAAAAGCAATATACATCAGTAGTTTATTAATTTATGGGACCAAAGTCTAGGTGTCCTATATTTAACCATCCATTCTAAAGTCTAAATGGGACCATCTTATCTTATTTTTCCAACTATTGCATGTGATGAATTTAATTTTGCTCACGGATAGTACAATATTCCATTTAGCGCTGAACCGTCAGCGTACACATTACTTTTTCAGCGCTGAATCATTCAGCGTTTGAATCTCGCTGCTACTTGGACTGCGAGCAAATGCTAGGAGAGAGAACTAGCAAGTAGAAGTGTTAACTTTTAAACCACACTTTTTCTTTGATTTGTAACACTTTTTGGCCAATCTAGCCTATATGAGTTAGCCTTAGAGGGTAGAGATAGTGGGATGATCTGTCCTCACTACTATCACGTGTTATTTATGGAATACAAAAAGAGCATCAGGAATATTTGGTTCTTCCCAAAGAAAATAGTTTTCTTTCACTCTGTTGACGGGAAATGAGATGTGCAAAGATACAGATGATGTTTGGTGTGTTTTGTTCATAGCAGTGGAGTATTGCGCAGCCATTCAACAACAAGAAATAGAAGTGGATATGTGAATGAAGAGTTACGTGGTGGCTGGTAGGGATTTTTATGGATCGAGAAACTGAAGATAGCAATTGGTGATGTAGCCTGAGCTCGAGAAGAATGTAACATACATAGAGAAGACCTGTTGGTGCTACACACAGACGTGAATGGAGTTGGTTGTTCTTTGGTCGACACAGTTGCAGGAAGAGTTTTTGTCAAAGGTTGGCGGCCTGTAGATGTAGAGATTTTAACGGACAAAATTGAAAGAACGATGCTGCGGTCAGGTTATTGACATCGGAACGATTGTTGTGCTGGTTTGCTGTTGATAAAAATGGAAGTTTGATAAGGAAATGGGAGAAGGAAGAAGCTTAGATGGTCATGGAACATCAGTTGGCTTCAGATGAATGAAGTTTACGTAGGCAGGATGAATAGAAGCCACGGATGTATATCGAGTCTGTGTTGATTGTGGGTGCAGATCCTCTATACCCTAAAATTTCATGTCCCTCTGTGCCTGCGTATCAATAGTCGCCACGTGTCTACCACTTTAACAACGTTTAGTTCTCCGTCCATCTCCTAGATTTCTCTCTGCGGTAAATATTTTGGATGAAAATATGAAAAATCAGAACAAGTTTTGCTTAGGAAAAAAAAGCATTTAGTGATGATCAAAGAATTATTAAATCCGAAGTTTGTACTACATATTTGTGCAAAGTCCCCATCAAATTTCGGAAAAGATTCAATATGACATGGAAGAACCTTAGAATCATGATTTTATCAACTGAAACTCCAGGGAAATACTATTACTAGTTTTTTAATTTTAAGTTTATCTAGTCTATGTAACGATCAAGCTTGTTTATTTTTTTAAAAGTGTAGATGGGGAATAACGGTTCGCTGGTTTTTTGGGGAATGAAGAGATGACCAAGAGTGCAGGACTCTTCAACCGAGCAAACTGCCTAACCTCAAACAGATGCACTGCACGGGAGTGCTTTTAAGTTCGAGAGATCAATCTGTAGGACTCCGGCCTAAACCAAGTCAATGGTCGTTCCAGACGGTCACAAAGAGGGAGACGGGTTGATCTGTAGGAGGGAGGCTGAGAATTGTGTGGGATCAATGATTGATCAAGGATTGTGGATGTGTTGAAGGATTCTGCAATAATGGTGAACTGTTGAAGTTTTTGAATAAGTTCTGATAGATTGATGAATTCCTGAGAATGATTACTCGGAAAATTCTTTGTTAGACGTTGTCTGTTTTTCAATCATGGATTCAGAAACTTATTTATATTGCTGGAATAGTAAACACATTGATCCTTGTAAGTATGACGGTTTCTTGAGTGACAGAGTGGGAAAGTGGGAGATCGTGATAAATCAGTTCCACGTCGTGTGGGAACTTTATTACTCGTCCACCCACTAATTTCCTAACTCCCTCAACCGGTTGTATAACGTAGGCACATTTGTCATCGTGGATGAACACACGTGTCGTAGGCCGCCAGACCAAAACCCTAGTTAATATCCCCCATGTGAAGTGATTGATGTCTCACGAACATGGAATCTGCAAGGCATATGTGTATTAGTTGGTTGATGGTTGACTGATTAGACGGTGAGTCTAAATATTTTTGAGTTGAGCATGATTGTCGAATACTCTAAAATTCGTTAATTGAGTACGTTCGCCGATCGTCGTGACGTATAATTCTTGTGTAACTGTTGATAGCAGATCAACATAATGATGGACTGATCAAATATTGCTCATGTGAGCAAATATTGCTTACGTGATGAATCGTTGGATATTGATAGTTTCATCAATATTTGAGCAGATGAGCAAGTATTGCTCATTCGATGAATTACTGGTAGTATGACCAGATAATAATTAATTAAAATATTGGTAGCTAACTGAATATCGTATAATTAATTTAGATATTGATTGCTAGATCAATCATAAAATTACTAGTGTTTGAACCTACTCAGAATTTGTGGTTTTTGAGCATTTGTTCAAAACCCTAAATTTTGATCAATTGTTCATCAGTTGATGAATTACTGAAAATAGGTTACTGGGTGAAAGAAGGACCAACCACATAGGATGATGGACAACCATGTGGCGCCTGAGTGCTCGAGTGAGCATGCAACAAAGTCTTTTGTTGACCAGTTGGTGAAAAGATGATTAAATGCTGGTTTAATCATTTATTAAAATGGTGCTCGTCTGAGCATTAGGTGAAAAACCTAATTTATGGAGAAGTGAGGGACCGACCAAGAAGTCATGGGACCGACCCCTAGTGGTCACGGGACCAATGATGGTCGTTTGAGCAAATTCACAATCGCCTGGGAAGAGTTTGGGCCCAATATGTGCAATTGAGCAAATTAGGTCAGAAATTGAGCATATGTGTGGGACCGGCTTTGTACAAGCCTTGGAGACGGCCTTGGTCGGTCAAGGACACATGCCCGTGTCACCATGATGTCCGTGTCTCAATCCTGAGAGTTTTGGTATTTTCTGATGTGCGTTTGAGCAACATTGTGGATTTTCAGAAGAGTTTTATCTTGACGGAAATTCTTGATTTTTGCTCGAATGAGCATGTGTGCTCATTTGATCAATATTTTGTAAATATTAAAATAATAATATTTTAACATTTAATATTATCGTGAGTAGCTAGCCGGTCGTGTGACCATGTCGGCTTTCTGCTTTTTCATGGTTTCAGCAGTATATGAGAAAATATGAAGAAATTAAACCATGACTTTTTCTCAAGTGAGGAGTTTTCATGAGTTTATGAAAATAATAGTTATAAAAATAAGGATTGCAAGGCGTGGGACCGGCCACGGCAATGGCCAGCCGGCTAGGTGGCCCGTTCCCGCACACCTTTCTTTATTTATTATCTTTTATGAAACCATGAAAATATGAAGAAACCCTGAGTTTTGCTCAATCCAGGAAAGTTGCTTGAATGAAGGAGTCTTCATGAGTTTTTAATAAATAAAAATAAAGATTGCAAGTTATGGGACCGGCCATGGCTAGGGCATGGCCTCCCGTCTAGGTGGCCTGGTCTCGCGTGACACCTTTCCTTATTTTATTATTTTTTGTGAAACTGTGAAAATATGGAGAAACCATGAGTTTTGCTCAAACAAGGAAATTTGATGGAATGAGAGAGTTTTCATGAGTTCATGAAAATAATAAAAATAGGAAAAATAATGTGAGAGGCGTGGGGGCCGGCCACAGCGGCGTGACCGGCCAGCCGGTGGGCTCGGTCCTCCCTAGGCGCCTCTTTTATTTTTAACTATTACTTTCTCTCTCCTGTTTTTATGTAGGATTCCTCATTTGTCCAGATTTTTGGATGCTCGTTTGTGCATTTGGGTGCTCGTTTGTGCATCGTTGTCGAGTACACTTTCACCATTTTGTTGGGGCTTACTCGGTGATAATCCAGATGCCCGTTTATTGAATATTTATTACTAATTCATGAAATTCAGCTGGGAATGATTCATGAAGCGGAGTAATAAAATGCGTTGAGTATTTATTACTAATCCATGAAATTCAGCTAGGGAATTCAGGGAACGGAGTAATAAAATGAAATGGTTATCTATTACTAATCCCTGAATCCATCCACGGGCAGTCCAGGGAACGGAATAATGAGATATAATAGATTATTTTCTAGTAATTCAGTGGCGAATGTCACAGTAGAATTAATATATTGTAGAATCGAGATATGAGATAGTCGAAGCATCATACTCGTTCTGAAAAGTGTACAGTTAGGGAACAACGTGCAGCGTCATTAACGTCCTGAAGGCGTTTTTCCCCCTCAACAACCATGTATGGAGAACCGCCTGAATCTACACACGGTCTCTCTACATAGTCATGGAACATCGAGTGTCGCCGACGTCCTGAAGGCGTTCTTCCCTCTCATCAGACAATCATGTATGGAGGACCACCCAATCGTTCTTCTACATATAGGTGCACGATGAAATGCACGACATTGAACGCTCAGCAAATGAGAGGCCTTTCGAGAATCATATTCGTCGTGGCTCTGAGAGGTACTCGATCAAAGATCGTGAAAACGGTTCACGGATCGTAAAATATGAATCGTCACATGCATTCCTGAAGCCGGGTCAGAACCATGGAGTATCATGATTTTACGATTTTGACCCTTGTCAAAAATCTACCATCAACAAAAAGGAAGTTTGATTTTTTTGTACATGTGTTCAGCTCTCTCGGGTTGATTTTATCAAATTGCATAAATACATAAGGTATTAAAAAAATCTAGGGTTGGTGGATGAGAAATGGTACGATCTCTATTTTGGTTGTTATCTTAACGGGGGTCAAGATATTCTGTTTGGTCTGGTGCGGAAAATGCATCCATCAGAAAAGATGATGATCCTGTTTTGTTTGATCATATGAAAATGAAAGAAAAATATAATATTAATGAATCCTCCTTGTAAAATCCATTATAACCCAACCTTGTCATCTTATTTTGTTTTTGGATACCTGAATTACAGTTGTTAATTCTAAAGTAGGCCTTTGGCTTTTCCCTTCAAAAAGAAAATGAATTTCTAAGGTAGATTTCTGTACGAGAATTTTTTTCGATGTGGGTGTTTTTTGATAAGGGCATGGAGGAAAAATGAGATGTTGACATGTGTCATCCATATTAATTGTTTTAACAAATCATGTTTCCAAAAATACCAAGCATAAAATCTAAACAATTAAGATAAGCAAGATTTTTTCCAAAAATACATTTCTTTTACATTTTTTGAAACAAAATTTGTTGGAAGCAATTAATAGGAAAAACAAATGTCAACATCTCATTTGTCCCCCATACCCCCATCAAATTTTTTTTATTTTTGTACTCGATGAAGATGAAAGCTTGGTTTTTCATTTTCAATATTCTCACTAGTTTTCTGTTAAAGGTTAAAGTGAATGGTGAATTATCACTGGGTGAATTAGTAAAATCTACGTGGTACTCTCTGAAAGGCCGGGATTGGGGGACAGGAAGCTTCTTGAGACAGAGGATCTTGAGCCGGAAGACGACGCCATCGGTTTAATATTTTCTCTCTTATTATTATTTTTGATGGGTTTTAAACTTTTAAGAAACCCATAATCATATTTTGTTAGATTTCTTTGTAACTACGGTTTTTAGGGATTGAAACTATTTGGGTACTAGGCTAGAAACTTAAATTGATTATATAGCATTATAGACCATGATGATTTGAATAAATTAATCTTTGAATATTGTTTATTTATTTATTGAAAAAATTAGTTGTTGCTTCACCGGTTTTAAAAACATTTATGCGTAATTGTTAGTTTTACAAATATGTTTGTATTATTATTTGATGATCCATGCTTGATTGATTTTTTTGATGGGTTATGCTTAGAAAAGCCAAATAAAATTTATGAACCTAAAATTTAGTTTCGCATAATTCCTCGCTGATGCAATTTGATACTGCATGCTTAGATTTAGTCTTTTGATGTGCTATGCTTAGGGTATACTAGTGATATTTGCGATTCTAATATTTATAATAGGTGATGTCGATAGAACGGAAAATAAAAATCTATTCATAATTATGTTTCATTTCAGTAGTTGAAAAGAAATAGTGGTGGATACCATAGAACCCTGGTTACCAACTCTTCCATTGATTTCATTTGTTACTTTAGTTTATTTTTCTGTTATTATTCTTTCAAAAATACAAAAGCATTATTGCTGGTTAGTTAATTAGCAATACTGATTATTGATATTTCCACCGCTCCTTGTGGGAACGTCACGTACTTTCCTCTATCTACTAGTTAGACACCGTGCGATTGCGGTTTTATATATAAGGTTCCCATAAATCCTATCAGTGGTCAACCTCCATGTGCTTTATCATAGTGGCGAATCCTATTTGACCATCCACCTGGCTCAACAAAATTTTGAGTTTGAACATTACCATAAGAATTGCCCTAATGGTATTTCATATGGTAGAATGAACTCGTAGTAGTAGTTCATTATACCAGTTCATTTTGTAGAATGAACTCATATGTTATTTTATCCTAAGAATTCACTTTTTAGAATGAACTAGCTAGTATAGTAGTTCATTAAAGTAGTTCATTTTGTAGAACGAACTCGTCTAATAGCTAAAGAATAAGGTAAAAATTAAAAGCTTTGAAATATAGCAACAACGATACTCATTGGAAATCTCTCGTCGGGGGCTTTACGACAATATAAAATTTATCATTTTTGGACATGTGGTTTCAAAAGATATTTCACTTTTAAGTTTTATTTATTTTTATCAAGAGAGAGAAAAAGGGTATTTCTGCCACTATTAAAAGACTATGACATCACTGATTACGTCACCCTAGGACCAAACAGTAATATTTAGAACGTGACAATAATATATATTTTAAAAAACAACCAAATAGACAGTTGTCTAGGTATGCAGGACCAAACTAACCCGATTATATTTTTTATAGGACTATATGGTAGTTTCTACTAAATTGTTATCCAGAAAAGTCAGTGTGAGTTAGTGTTTTGATAATCTATAGTATAACAATTCAGACAAAAAGCTTTGATTATATCCACCAGTTCAACATGTGAATACCAATAATTCATTATGCACGTGTCACGATTTTGGTGGTTGAATGCAAGATAAAAAAAAGTGCCTTAGAGATACACGGGTATCCGAGAAACGTCATATACGGGTATCACAGTTATCTAGTACCTTAGATCCTACAGGAAGGGGTTTTGGAAATCTAGCACCAATACAAATTGACCCTGATGTTCCAATCATTGAAAAAGAAGTTGACGTTTCTGAGGACCCGCTTGATAGCACTCCTCAAGGGGGTGGATCTCCCAATAAAGAACAAATGGCATCACAGGTGGCGCCTTTTCTTCTACGCAACAAGGAGCATAAGGATGCAATGCATGTTATGGATCAAGAGAATCAGAACCTGAAATATCTTTTGGAGGAGCAGATTGAAGGTTCTCAATCTCACCCTCCTCCGAGGAGGCGTGTTCAGGAAGCTGTAGAGCCCCAAAGTTAAGCTACTTATTAATCCAAATAATCAAACACATAATGAGGCACTAAGGATCTAAATCATCTCTTTAGGAATTAATTTATAATTTCTAAACGAAGATTAACCCAAATCTAAACCCTCTCTGGAATAAATACAAAAAATCCTTTCAGATGATACATATATAATAGTAATTTGGTTTGCAAATATAATAACAACAAAATAAACATAACGGAAGCAATCCAACTAACAGACTCAACTCCTCGGAGCTTCAAATTGAATGACCATCGCCACGTGCACAACTTAATTTGTCTCTGAAACTGAAAGTGAGCACATCATCCCAAAAAGGGGTGCCCAGTACAAATAATATTTAATTTTAAGTAATTCATTGGCATGATTTTGAAAACATTACATGTTTCCCAAACACTAAAAGAAGACCAACACACTGAAATAAACAATAATGTATATGGAACTAACTCCTTCTTTGAAATTTATAATATTGATGCCAAATTTCAACACCTAATAGGATAATATTGATGCCAAATTCCAGCACCTCATAAGCATAAAAGCTCGAAAGAAAGTAGGTATAAATAAAAAAATGTATCATATATACCACAGATGGAAATTCTTATTTCCCTTAATATTCACAAAGACGAACAAAACATTACAGATCCTTTCCAAGCAATGGAATGGTTAAAAGAACCAACAAAACTCTCAGAATTCAAATTAAACAACGCAATGCATAATTATATAATGTATGAGTTTTTTAAACATAAACTTTTGTAAAAGAAACAACAATGGTTAAAAAAGAGTTGATATAAATTCCCACCTCTTTTGATGACAAGCCACGCCTACCTCGAGATCCACGATCCACTAATTCATCATTTGAAGCGATCGTTGTTAATATAGACTAACTGTTAATCACACAAAAATTCTAAGAATCTAGCCAAAATGGCTCACACAGGAATCGTACAAGTCTATCGAATGGTTCTAAGCCCATTCATGACTTTACACTTCTTTCAATCTCTACCTTTAACATATCAAACGTTTACTAATTCAAATGGGTTGGTTTTACAATCCACTAAATAAATCTTATATCTACAACTTTGTAGAAGGAACCAAAGGCTAAACCGTACCATAAGTGGTCCAATTCATCAAATAAGAACACTATCCCTAAGCCCAAGTCCACTAAACTGGCTTATTAATATAAGGCCCAATCCATTCGGGTCAACTAACGGTAACTAACAGTTAAAGGGGTCAACTAACAGTCCACGTCCGTGCAAGGTCAAGTCCAGGGTCAACTAGTCAAATCGATCAAGGTCCGCTGAGTCAAGTCTGATCAGGTCTGGTCAACGAATCAAATCGTTAAACCGGTGAGTCAATAAATCCGACTCAGTCAGATACACCGAGTCAACTAAACAAAATGAGTCAGCTAAACTGACTGGGATGACTAATAAATTTAAACTATTGACTTCAACAATGGATTTCCATTCTATCAGATTTGGGGCAACACTTTCATTAAACAAAACAACAACAACTCAAACATTTATCTTAAACAAACTTCGTAACTCAATTACAACACTAAACTAAGCTTACCTTGATCTGCATTGCAGGCTTTCACTAAGATCACCGTCATACTCGTGCTATAACTTACTTCAGCTTACATATCCTATCTACATATAAAAAACCTAAGAGTTATACTAATTCCATGTTGCTCCAATTGTAACTCAAATCACTAAGATCACCGTCATACTCGTGCTACAACTTACTTCAGCTTACATATCCTATCTACATATAAAAAACCTAAGAGTTATACTAATTCCATGTTGCTCCAATTGTAACTCAAACTCGACTCTCACTGCAACATCATTACCTTAACACATCCACCTCAATATCATTAACATCTCCAAAATCCTAACATTCATCTTCAACTCATCCATACTCAAATCTCAGTCTCAACACACCACCATCATGACCCCAATTCCCTTTACTCATCACTTTATTATAATCCTTTCCACCTTACATGACATGTATCATCACATGCAACTTGAACTGCAGTTGCAACCCACAAAACCATCTGCAGATCATACTTTACTCTGCACCACCACCATTTCATTCCATCTGCAACCCATATTCAGTTCACCACCAAAACAATTTTAACATTTACAACTGCAGCTCAAACCAACATCCCCATTTCAGTTTCTTCCAGCATAATCTGTAAATTCAGTGACACCATCTTTATGAACTGAAATCACAAAATCACCACCATCTGTAACACCAACTTACTACACTTATCCCCCTGTTATATCCATAAGACAATTTCATACATATTACCACGCACACATCCAATCTGCAATTCAATTTAACACAATTACAATCTTCTCCACCAGTTCCATAATTTACAGCTGCATCATAGCTCAGCACCACACAAAGACACTAATCTTGAACAATATTTTACACATACCCATGCACCTTACAGCACCACCAAAGTTAACTCAGATCAACCATTTCATTATAAACATTACTTCTAATTCCCATAATCTACAATTTATATACCAAATTCCTTAACTGCAACTACTTGAATTAAATAACAACCCTGCAACTTCATTTGTTATCATACTCAATCTATTAACCATAGTTACTCAATCCCATCTCTTGAAATCACCTACATATCCAAATTATAACAATAATATCATTAAGACCTTCCTTAAACACATCATATTCTTCAACTATATCACATTATACACAATTTAACTTCAATTACTGTAATTAAGCAACATAAAGACTTACTCAGATATTAGACTCCCCAGAACTGTTGCGTCATCAACTTCAGCTGCTATAGCCTTAGATTAATCAATCTCCAAACGCCTATCCTTAATCAACCTCATCACTGGTTCTCAGCAAAACCCTAAAGTAATCCTCAAATCAACGCTTCTTTAATTCGAACCCAAATCAACAATAAAAGTCTTCAATTAAACAAACTCATCTTGTAATTATGTCTAACTCTTCTTAATCCTTTCTCGAATTGAATTCCAATAAATTTACAGAAACCCTAATTCATTGATGCTTCACAGAACAAATCCACATTATCAATTTAACTTCCACCATAACGCTAATTCGTTTAATCCCTCAATACCCATTTCAAATCACCCTCCTAGAACATCAAATTCATATTTTAATTCATCTTTAATCGAATCTCGAAACCAGATTCAGAAACCCTAGTTCTCAGTTCATTTCCAAGACAATGTCAGAACTTCAATTGAACCTAAGCACGTGATTCTTCAACTCGCCATAGCTCTATATCTTATCTTCTAAATCTTCAAAGAAATAATCGACTCCATATTCCTAATTCACGTCATCTTTCAAGTCTGAATCAACAACAGACACCATCACCATCAGAACCTACTACTGCATGATCTTCACCACCTTCTACCAATCACAAATCTCCCGTTTGATCTCTCAATCACTCGCGGAAGAAGGAGAACAGGAGAAGAAGAAAAAGAAGAAGGAAGAAGAATGAAAAACAAGAAGAAAATAGAATGAGAGTTTATCCTCTCGATCAGGGGATAAGACCAACGAGAAATTACTAATGCAACCAACATCTTGGATAAGGGCTGTCATAAAGTCCATCATTGAAACGACTACTTTACCCTTACTACTAAATTGATGATATCTTATTCGTTGGATATCCGATTGACACGTTCGAGTAGTCTATTCTACGTAACTTTTCGAGATCTATCCATAGGTACTAGTTTCGTATCTAAATAGTTGTTAGATTAATTCCTATTAATCAAAATCTATATTAACTAATCGAGTAATTAGTGACTAAATCGTCTTTTGATATCTCTAGATCGATTCTTGATCGGTCTAATAGGGTTGACGTTCTTGAGGGTCTTTACATCTTTCCTACCTTATATATTTTCTTCCTAGAAAATCAAACCATTCTTCTGGTATTCAAAAGCTCCCCACCTTATAGAGATAACATTATCTCCCGTCTAAATGCAAGTACTGCTTATACTTACAGACGACAGGAAAACCAATCATTTCAAATGAGTTCAAAGAAACATGAAATGAAACACACCCCTATATGACTTTCTACTACTAAAATATAAAATTTGTATCTCTAGGATCAAAAGACTAGTTTCTATTTCAATAAGTCACTGGTTCTAATTACGAGAGAAAATTTTATATCAGTTTATAAGTAAAGTTTGGGATCTATCATTTCACTAATAGAAGCAAGTTTGTCTTCTATGCCTAGTGATACAAGAATGCAGTTGCCCTGTCTAGGTTCGCGATGCCTGACAATGACTACCTACGTAACAAGTATCACACGAATACATCAGAATTGCCAACCTCTCACTATTCCTCGGTGCTGGATTAACTAAGTATTAATTTATCAAGATTAATTATTCTTTAACTTCTATTTTAACTAGTGTAACCTAAAATTTTAGTTCCTAAAACATATAAATATTTCACAACATTTTAAGCAATTTAGTCATCTGAATTTTTATTTATTTCTTTATTTCTTTTACCAATATAAATAATCCCAATTCGATTTTACATCAATTTATAATATTTGATAATTTTAGCTTTACTGTAGTACCATATATAAAATTTCCAAATATTATCTATTATAAATTTACTACCAGCTTAATTACTCAAATATTATTATCAACTGTGATATTATTCTCATTATTTTAAGTTGATAGCCCAGTTGGTACACTGAGCCTCAATATTTTAAATATAATTCTACATTCATATAAAGATGATATAATAGATTTTATTTATTCTTATTGAATCTGTATGCTATATCTTGTTCAATAACGATGTCGGTAATTTAATATGATTTAAATTTGAGTCTGCATAAAATTATAATATATCTTAATAGTCTTTATATTTTTCTATTAATGTAAATATCTTATTAATATACAAATTTATTTCCTTTTAATTATAATATTACACTAATCATCCGAATACTATTATTACTACTTCATGTATATTTGTTCCATTTTAAAGATTTACTGGATCATTTGTTAAACTAAAGATAATTTCGGTACAAGATTACTAACAAGTTGAGTCTTTTTATTTTATATATTATATCCCCACTTTCTTAAGTCTAACGCCAAATAAGTATTGTATTAATTATCTAGTTTAGATGTAAAACATATATCTCTGATTTGTAATTAGTTTAATTTATAAAACTTAACCATAGATAAGCGTTAATAATTTTTCATAGCTATTTAATCATAATTATTATTTTTATCGTTATATATCTTTGTTGAAATTTTAGTTAAATTAATTTCAATATGATACTAATTGAGAAATGTTAACATTACTTTATTAAAATTATTATCACTATTATTATCATCTATAATTATTATTATAATATTTTTATTATTAGCATTGATGATTGAGCTATTTATTCTAACTACTCTTACAAAAACTATTGAATCCCGAAAATATTGTTAACATTTATGTAATTTTAAATTGTTGACTCTACGTATAAGTCAAGGTGCTCAATAAGTTTACATGTGACTTTCAAGATTTATCAATAATGCTAATCTCACTATTTTTCTAATATTGGATTGTGTACGTGTCCATACTTTTTAGACTAATTATTCTCTAATCTTTATTAACTAAAGTAATTGGTGTACCTAACAATTTTTACTTCATTACATATACAAACAACCAATCAATCAAAGAAATATTTTAATTATTGATAACTTTTAGTGACTAAGATTTATCTCATAACCCAACCCAAATCTAACAAATCTAGTTCACTAACTGGAACTGGCTAATTCTATTGCCTCCGATGTAAGATATAATAGTGATCTCTGATACCAACATTGTAGGCTCCCCAAAATTACTTATTAATCTAAATAATCAAATACATAATGAGGTGTTAGAGCATTGTTCGGTCGAACTCGCATGCGTTGCTATCTCAAGCATGTTTGTCAAATTTAGTTATCAAAACTATATGTCTTGATTTCTAGACTACTTATAGCTAAGTCTCGGTTAGGACAAATTAGTGTAGTTGAGCTCCAGACTCCAGGCGATTACCTTGAAAAGACAAAGAACTACTCAAGCAACCAGTGGAACTTCATCCGACTAAAAGATATGTGGATACTTGAACTTATCTATCACTCAAAAGTCTATCTACTCTATCTCCTACTCTTGAGACAAAGTCGTATAAGTATGATAGTTTTCATACATACACATTTGATATTTCGAGTCGAGTTTACTCGCCTATTTTGTTCTCGAAATACGTGTTGGTAAGCTTTCACTTTAACCACTGTTCATCTTTATCCGTGACGCAAGTCATGATGACGTTTCGATCTTGAAAATAGCTTTGATGATGATGGTCGTGAATAACGATTATTATAACATTATAGAAGAATGTTTCAATGATTGAAATGTAGAGTTGAGATTTTGTAACCAACTATGGATATAAGCATATATAGTGTGTTCGCATATTAGTGTATAAATAAATGTGCCGGAAACCAAGTGTGTGCATTCGTGCATCCGGTATTGGCGAAGGAGACAGGTTGGGTACGCGTACCCGTACTTGCGGAAGTTTTCGAACCGAAAATTTCTGCTGAGGTTTGTATGTTTGCAAACTGGAAAACCAGTCACCTTAGGTATGCGTACCCGTACGCGTACCCACGGAAGTTTTCGAACCGAAAATTTCTGCTGAGTTTTCAAACTCAATTCCGATAGCTAAGGTACACGTACCGAAGCTGGTTATTTCTCAAATCGGAAGTTCATGAACTTAAAAAAATAAATCAATAAGGAATACAATTCTTTGCAAACCGTGGCTATATTTTTCATGAATTGATTCAAGTGAATCAAACCGGTTTTGTTTCAATTGTGTCTATGTATAAAGATCTAAGCAATTGAAAAACTCTTTAACTAGTTCTTTTGAAGTCATTTGAACTAGTTGTGAAGAAGATGAATACGGTTAATATGAAATTACTCATATGGCTAACCATTGGTCAACCATTTGTGAACCAACAAAATGTACACGTTTAGGTACGGTTACTCAAACCTAAATGAAATACATTTCATTTGTGTGTGACAAGCTAAGTTTCGATCTAACGGTCGAAAGATATTAGCTTGAAGAAATCAGGTTTTTCGTCTAACGTTGAATATTGAATGCTTTGTTACCACGGTAACTTAGATTGCAAACCCTGATTTGAAAACTATATAAGGGGAACTCTAGCAACTGTGCAAAACTAATCCCCACACCTCCTCTGTGATACTAGTTGGTTTTGCTAGAGTCGATTCTCCTTTAACCGTAGGTTTCTTCTCGAGACCCTGTCAGTTAACAACTGAAAGACTCCATTGGGATTTTGAAGCCAGGCGAAACTACTTCTCTTGTAGTTGTGCGATCTGATCTTGCCATTTTCTATCGTACGAGTTCAATTGTAAGATTGGATTGAGATTTATCTACGATAGGGCAAGATAAAAAGAAATCACAAACATCTTCGTCCCATCATTTATGATTCCGCAACATCATGTTTCGCTACCATACAATTAAGATTGTTGTGAGGTGATTGATAACTCTAGGCTGTTCTGCGGGAATATAAGTCCGGATTATCAATTGGTTCCTGTTCACTTTGATTTATCAAAAGACGGAACAAAACTTGTAGGTTTATCTGTGGGAGACATATTTATCTATTTTGTTGACTTGTTTGTGTGATACAAATTTGTCTATTCAAGTCTTCGACTTTGGGTCGTAGCAACTCTTGGTTGTGGGTGTGACATAGACCTTACTAGACTTGGGTGCCCTTAGGTGCCATGATTAGTTGTATGGGTGCGTTTATCTTTGTGTGTGTGTGGCTAGGGCCACTGGGGTGTATTTGAATCCGACCTATCATTGGATTCTGTAGACAACTAATAATTGAAATTACTTTCTCTCTCTCTTTCTAGATCTCATATCTTCTGCTATCTTCTTCTTCCTCATCTTCCCTTCTTCTCTTCTCAATCTATCCTCAGATCCTTTCCGTAATTCCTTGTAGTGTGGTACACTACAAATTGGTATCCGTAGCAACTATCCTTGGACCTATTATGGCTAACAAGGCAGCAGTAGAGGAGCTAACTAGAAATATCGAAGAACTTAATTCAGCTCAAGCATATTTCACTAAAAAGATGGATGAGCTTACGAAATCACAAAGAGATTCATCTGTGAAGTATGATGCAGTGATGCAATCAACTACAGAGATCAAGGAAGCTCAAGGAAAACCAACTCCAGAGCTCATGACGGCTATTACTACAGCTCTTAATAATCAGATGAATCGTTTCATGGAACTCCAGAGTAGAAATCAGCCAACAGAGAGATCCATGGCAACGGAGCTGGAGGAATTTTTGGTCCATCTCCATCCGGCAGCAACATTCCTTCTTCAGGTGAAAACAATTTAAACCATCCTCGTTATTTGTTTGGAGCTCCAGAGCATAATCAATTTCAACAACCTAAACCCAAGGTTGAGTTTCCTAAATTTGATGGTACCAATCCACGTTCATGGATACGGAAGTACATAATTGTTTTTGTTATGCATAATATGTTAGAATTTCAGATGGTAAATATGGCCTCCATGTACTTAGAAGGAAAGGCATATGTATGGTTTCAGGATTACCATATTGGAAAACAAGTCATTTTGTGGGAAGATTTCCTTAGAGATATTTGTCTTCGTTTCCAAGAGCTAGGACATGATGATATTGTAGGTGAGTTTAACAAGCTTCAACAAGTGGGGACAGTTCTTGACTACCAAGAAATTTTGAAGAACCAAAGGTATTAATATTAGAAAAGTATCCTCACCTCACATAGGAGTACTTCACTTCAAGATTCATCAGTGGAATTAAGGAAGAACTAAGACTACATGTGAAAATGTTTTCTTCAAATTCATTGTCCAATGCAGTGTACATAGCTAGAATGCAGGAAGCTCTAATTGAAAATGCTTCTAAGAAGACAAGAAACCATTATAATCCCTCCTCACTCTATGTACCCAACCACTACCCTCAGAGAAACATTTCATCTCCAGTTACCAGTCCCAGAAACATTAAATAGAATTTTTCCACCCCTACCCCTCTCTCCCCACCACCAATTAAAAGATTGTCTTATGCTGAAATGAGGAAGAGAAGGGAGAAAGGAATATGCCACAACTGTGATGAAGTTTTCCAGGCATGGAACAACAAATTTATACACTAGATGCTGATGAAGAGGACACTACTCCATATGGTGAAGAGTCCCCTTATGATTCTCCACTGTCACCTGGTACTGAAGAAGAGGTGGAAATTTCAGTGCATGCCTTGGCTGGCAATGTGTCTCAGAATACCATCAGGATTGAAGGTTTCAACAGAAAGCACTCCTTGACTATATTGATAGATAGTGGGAGCGCCCACAGTTTTTTTGGACCCAGGAGCTGCAGATAGATGTGGAGTCCAAATTAATCCTTCCAATCCCTTATTAGTAGCTGTTGCAGATGGTACCAAAATGATTAGTGATTCCAAGTGCTCTTCCTTGACATGAAAAATACAGGGGCATGAGTTTCAGTGGGACATGAGATTATTAAATCTTGGAGGTTATGATATGGTACTTGGTGTGGATTGGATGAAGAATATGATCCCAATGTCATTTGACTTCAAAAAGATGACTGTGACATTCAACAAAAATGGGGAGAACATTAAATTACAAGGTAATACTTCCTCAGCTCAAATATCCATGATATCTGGTAGTGATCTTAAAAAATGGCTTAGGAAAAATAAACATGGGTTGGTTGGTAGGCTTTTTGCCATTACTGCTTGTGAGAAACAAGATGAAATACCTGAACCCATAAAGCCCTTATTACAAAATTATGATTCTATATTTCAAGAACCTAAGTCACTACCCCCTTCTAGAACTCATGACCATCACATTCCTTTGAAACCACTCACTACTCCTCCCAATCAAAGGCCATACAGAATTCCCTACATATAAAAAGAGGTATTTGAGCAACTTGTACAAGAAATGTTAAAATCCGGTGTCATTCAACATAGCCATAGCCCATTTTCTTCACCAATTATTCTAGTAAAAAAGAAGGATGGCAGCTGGAGATTCTGTGTTAAATATAGAAGATTGAATGAAGCTACAGTCAAGGACAAGTACCCTATTCCCATAATTGAAGAATTGCTAGATGAATTATTTGGTTCCAAGGTATTTTCTAAGATTGATCTGAGGGTTGGGTATCATCAAATCAGAGTTTACCCCCCAGATACCTACAAGACAGCTTTCAAGACCCATCAAGGGCATTATGAGTTCATGGTGATGCCTTTTGGCTTAACCAATGCACCATCATCCTTCCAGGCGTTAATGAATGATGTATTTGGGAAACATTAATGGTGTTATTGATGACATTTTGGTGTACAGTCCTGACATGGAAACACATTTGGATCATCTAGAAATTACACTCAAGACTCTACATCAACACTCATTATTTTCCAAGCTCATCAATGTACCTTTGGCCAAAACCAAGTGGAGTATTTAGGCCATATCATCACATGTGAAGGAGTAGCTGCTGACCCAGCCAAGATTGACTGCATGATTAAATGGCCTACACCAACTACCTTAAGGGAACTTAAGGGATTCCTAGGACTCACTGGATACTACAGGAAATTTGTAAAGGGATATGGAGTCATTAGTAGGCCATTGACATGAATATTAAAGAATGAAAATTTTAAGTGGAGTACTGAAGCCCAAGCTGCTTTTGAGTCCCTCAAGAAGGATATTACCACAAGTCCAGTTCTAGTCCTTCCTAACTTCACTCAACCATTTGAGGTGGAGACTGATGCTTGTGATACAGGAGTTGGAGCAGTTTTGATGCAAAACAAGAAGCCAACTGCTTACTTCAGTAAATGCATGAAGTCCAGATTTCTATCCATGTCCACTTATGAAAAAGAACTCCTTACTGTAGTCATGGCAATGACCAAGTGGAGGCCTTACTTTATGGGAATCCATTTCACCATTTATAGAGACCATCAAAGCTTGAAGTATTTCCTGGAACAAAAGCTTCATACCATAGTGCAACAGAAGTGGCTCTCCAAATTACTGGGTTATGATTATACAGTCTGCTACAAAAAGGGTGTGGAGAATAAGGTAGTTGATGCCTTATCAAGATTCTCACACTCTGATTCCCCTCACTGTCAATTGATCACTCAACTAGAGCCAACATGGCTTGGTGAAGTACAAGGGAGTTACCACTCAGATAAATTAGCTTCTGAATTGATTCCAAAATTAACAGTGTCACCCTACAGCAAAGATCCATACTCCCTCATACAAGGTTTTCTAAGATACAAAAAAAGGGTGTACATTAGCTCAGCTGGGAATTTAATACACCGGGTGATGGTTGTCATACATTCTTCATCTATTGGTGGTCATTCAGGCACTCAGGCCAGCTATCAAAGAGGCAAGATTTACTTTCGTTGGGTGGGAATGAAAAAAGACTTAATCCAATATATCAAAGAATGTGACATCTGCCAAAAACATAAGGTACCTCATACTTCTCCAGGAGGCCTGCTGCAACCACTACCAGTTCCAGACCAGGCATGGAAACACATTTCCATGGATTTTATCACTAGATTGCCAAAGTCATAGGGTAGGGAAGTTATTATGGTAGTAGTAGATAGATTCACTAAATACAGTCACTTTATGCCACTCAGTCACCCCTTCACAGCTTCCTCAGTAGCCAAGGTATTTCTTGACAACATCTTTAAATTACATGGGTTTCCTGCTACAATAGTCTCTGACAGGGACAGTATATTCTTAAATAACTTTTGGCAAGAGTTATTTTCTAAGATGGGAACAACATTACACATGAGCTCTGCATACCACCCACAGACTGATGGGCAAACAGAAAGAGTGAATGCATGTCTGGAGTCTTATTTGAGATGCATGACTAGTTACAGACCTACTAAATGGGTTAGCTGGCTATCCATAGATGAGTGGTGGTTCAACTCCACATATCATACTAGTCTCAATGTCACTCCCTTTCAAGTCTTATATGGATACAGTCCTCAACAGTTTGGTCTTTTTACTCATACTCCATCCTCCAATGGTACTGTGGAGGACTATCTACAAAAAAGAAAAGCTATGGGAATCATACTCAAGTCTACTCTTGAATAAACACAACACAGAATGAAGCAACAAGATGATAAACAAAGAACTGAGAGAGAATTTCAGGTTGGAGATTGGGTTTATCTGAGATTTCAACCTTATAGGCGGACATCAGTGCAATTGAGAAGGAATTTGAAGTTATCTGCAAAAACTTTTGGCCCATACCGGATCCTTGCAAGGTTGGGAAAAGTGCCATACAAGATTCAGCTCCCTGCTAGCTCCAGAATTCATCTAGTGTTCCATGTATCTCAGTTAAAGCCAAATCTTG
Source organism: Papaver somniferum (assembly GCF_003573695.1). Classification (NCBI taxonomy): domain Eukaryota; kingdom Viridiplantae; phylum Streptophyta; class Magnoliopsida; order Ranunculales; family Papaveraceae; genus Papaver; species Papaver somniferum. The sequence continues at coordinate 2,219,429 of NW_020651082.1, read as the reverse complement.
GAGCAGGACTACTCCCACAAACCACACTACCCACTCTGGACTCCAATGGATGCATGAAGGTCACTCCATTTCAGGTGCTGGCCTCCAGGACTATCAAGAAGCATCAACAAGAGGTGGAGCAGGTATTTATACACTGGACTCATTCTTCAGAAGATGATGCTACATGGGAGGACAAGGTTGTCATACTGAAGAAATTTCCTTAATTCATTCTTGAGGAAAAGAATATTTTAAAGTAGGGGGTATTTTCCATAGACCTTACTAGCCTTGGGTGCCCTTAGGTGCCCTGATTAGTTGTATGGGTGCTTTTATCTTTGTGTGTGTGTGTGACTTGTGTGTGTGGCTAGGGCCAATGGGGTGTATTCGAATCCGACCTATCATTGGATTGTGTAGACAACTAATAATTGAAATTACTTTCTCTTTCTCTCTTGGTAGCTCTCATCTCTTCTGCTATCTTCTTCTTCCTCATCCTCCCTTCTTCTCTTCTCAATCTTTCCTCAGATCCTTTCCTCAATTCCTTATAGTGTAGTACACTACAGGGTGAGATCAGCTAAGGGAATCAAGTGCGTAATATCCTGCTGGGATCATAGACGTAAGGAGCGCAACTGTACCTTGAATCAGTATGATATTGATTAGGGTTCAACTACAGTCCAGACCAAAGTTAGTTTGTAGTAGGCTAGTGTCTGTAGCAGCTTAATACAGTGTGGTGTTCAATCTGGACTCAGTCCCGAGGTTTTTCTGCATTTGCGGTTTCCTCGTTAACAAAGTTCTAGTGTCTGTGTCATTTCTATTCCGCATTATATCTTGTTACATAATTGAAATATCGCAGGTTGTGCGTTGTATTGATCAATTGTGAAATCTAACCTTTGGTTGTTGATTGGAAATTAATTGATCCTTGGATATTTGACTTTGGTACCATCCAAGTTTATATCCTTGTATTTGATAAAGACTCGCAGATTTCTATTTTTTTGAGTAAAGATCAAATCAAGTGATCGAGATATTAACTCCTTGATATACTTTTTATTAAGATTGAGTCTGACTGTCTAGTTGATTCTCTTAAAAGTAAATCGGAGTTAGTCCATACAGATTGCTAATCGAAATATTGGGTGTGGTTGTCAGACCCCCGCTTTTTCATGAGGCATTAAAGACCTAAATCATCTATTTAAGAATTAATTTAGAAGTTCTAAACAAATATCAACCCAAATCTAAACCCTCTCAGGAATAAATACAAGAAATCCTCTCAGATGATACATAAATAATAGTGATTAGGTTTTCAATTAGAATTTACAACAAAATAAACATAGCGGAAGCAATCCAACTAACAGACTCAACTTCTCAGAGCTTCAAATCGAACGACCATACCCATGTGCACAAATTGATATGTCTCTGAAAATGACAGTGGGAATGATGAGCACATCATCCCTAAAAGGGGTGCCCGGTAGAAATAACATTTAAATCTTAAGTAATTCATTGGCATGATTTGGAAAACATTATATGTTTTCCCAAACATTAAAAGAAGACCAACACACTGAAATAAACAATCATGTACTGGAACTAACTCCTTATTTGAAACTTATAATATTGATGCCAATTCCAGCACCTAATATGATAATATTGATGCCAAATTCCAGCACCTCATAAGCATAAAAGCTCGAAAGAAAGTATGTATAAATGAAGAAGCGTATCATATACACCACAGATGGAAATTATTATTTCCCACAACATTCACAAAGACGAACAAAACATTACAGATCCTTTCCAAGAAATGTAAAGGTTAAAAGAACCAACAGAACTATCAGATTTCAAATTAAACAACGCATGGAATGCCCAATCATACAATGTATGAGTTTGTTAAACATAAACTTTTATAAAAGAAACAACAACGGTTACAAAAGAGTTAATGTAAATTCCCACCTCTTTTGATGAAAAGCCATTCCTACCTCTAGATCCACTGGTTCATCCTTTGAATCGATCGTTGTTAATATAGACTAATTGTTGATCATTCAAGAACTCTAAGAATCTAGCCAAAATGGCTCACACAAGAATCATACAAGTCTATCTAATGGTTCTAATCCCATTTATGACTTTACAATTCTTTCAATCTCTATATTTAACTTATTAAAGGTTTTGTTAGGGCATAGCTCAGTCGAACTCGTAATCTTTGCTATCTCAAGCTTGTTTGTCGAGTTTATTTGATCAAAACTATAGTCTTCATATCTAGTCTACCTATAGAAGTTTCGGACTAGGATAGATTGTATTGTTGAGATTTAGAATTCACGGTGCTTACAACCGAAGACCAAGATCCACTGAAGAACTCGGAGGAAATTAATCAACAAAAGGTATGTGGAGATTAAAAATTATCTATCACTTAGAAGTCTATTCTATTATATTCTATTTCCTATTTAGACAAAGTGGTATAACTATTTAGACTTTAATATCATACACATTTGTTATTTCGAGATGAATTTAAATCGCTTATCTATTTATCAAAATATGTGTTGGTAGATTTTTGTCTTAGCTACGTTCATCATGATTCTTGACATGTTTAGTTGGATGTCGACCCGGAAAATTTTGTATTGATTATACGATCACTTGAAAATTTATTAATATCTAATGGTTTGTGTGAGACAACCATTATCGTATTCGAAAAATGTTTCAATGATTGAAATAGAGTTTAGAACTAAAACCAATGTCTGGAAAACATCAGTATGCGTACTTAGTGTACAAACTGTGTTGGTATGATTTAGGTCCGGTAACCAAGTTTGCATACCCGTATGTTAACGGTTTTAACTCTGAAATTACGGGAATCAAGTTTGCATACACGTTTGGGAACAGTTCTACCTGAGTTAGGTCCGGAACAATAGTTTGCATACCCGTTTGCAAATTGTTGGTCAAGACCAAAGTTTGGAACTAAAGTTTGCGTACTCGTTTGCAAACTGAAGTTGTTCAAGTTCTAAAATCGGCAAAGTATGTTTTCATAATCATGAAAAAATACATGTATATATTAAGGAATTCAATATTTACAAACGGTGGGTTAAATTTTCATGAACTGATTCTTTTGAATCAATCCGATTTTGCTTCGATTTGTTCATATATTTTTCTATAAGATACTGAAAAATACAACGACTCTATGAGGAACACAATTAGATTCATTTGATTATCATTCATGATTGATTGATCATCATAGTTGATCTATATGTGTTATATGAATGTGGTTTATACTAAAGTTTTCATATGGATAACTTTGGTTAACTATTATTGGTCCAACTCAATATACACGTTTAGGTACGGTTACCAATATCTAAATAAAGTATACTTCATTTATATATGACAAGATAAGACCATATAACTATTGAGAGATTTTTCTTTGATTTTAAGCAAACTTAGCTTGAATCTTAAATAAGGATTTCATCTAACGGTGAATAATGAATGCTTTGTTTCTAAGATAACTAAGCAAAACCTGATTTGAAAGGCTATATAGAGGAGAAATCTAGCAATTGGAAAACCTAATCCCCACACCTCCTGTGTGATACTAGTTGCGATGAGAGTTGGTTCTCCTTTAACCTAGGTTTTTCCTAAAACCATTATAGGTTAACGACTTGAAGACTTCATTGGGATTCTGAAGCCATATCCAACTATTTTATTTGTAGTTGCGTATCCTAATATTACTTGTTCTATCGTATTGAGTACTATCTTCTATAAGATTCACTCGAGATTTATCTCTGATAGGTAAGATATAAAACGTAATCACAAAGATCTTTGTCTCATTCTTTGTGATTCTGCAATAAGTTGTTCTACTACCATATAGTTAAGTTATTGTGAGGTGATTGATATTTCTAGGATGTTCTTCGGGAATATAAGACCGGGTTATCAATTGGTTCATGTGCACCTTGATTTATCATAAGACGGAACAAACTTCATAGGTATTTCTATGGGAGATAGATTTATCTATCAGAATAGACTTTTCTGTGGGAGACAAATTGGTTTATAAGTCTTAGACTTTGGGTCATAGAAACTCTTAGTTGTGGGTGAGCTCAGCTAAGGAATCAAGTGCGTAGATTCATGCTGGGATTCAGAGGCGCAAGGAACGCGAATGTACCTTGATTCTCTCTGAATTATATTGGATTTTTCCATATAGATTGTCGAACAAAATATTGGGTGTGGTTGTTAGACCCCCGATTTTTCAAGTATCAGAGCAGGAAAACACGCTAAGACCTTATAAGTCTGTGTTTCTAGCAATCTGACTCTGTGGACAGAAGTGCTATCAATGACAAACGCATCATCAAAAGAAAAAAAACTATGTTTTTGTGAAATATATGAAAGAGAAAGGCTTGTCTGACTCAAATAGAGATGAACATATTGTTCCCACGAAAAAAATATATTGATAAATGTTACCCTAATTATCTTACTGACGAGTTTGACTCTGAAGTAGAAAGGGAAGCATCCAAATAGAGTGCAACGATTTTAAGTATTGTTAGAATCCAGGCAGTGCAAATAAATAGGCTAAAACACAAAGTCAATATGATCATTGGTATGGTAAAAGATCGTGATTCCCAGTTAAGGATTCTTTGTGATGAAAATGCCTTCGTTTGTTCATCTCGAACTCTACTTGAGGCTAAACTCAAAAAGGATGCCTTAGAAATTGAGCGTCTATTGAGTAAACTCTCTATTCAATGTAAAAAATTCTCTGGGGAATCATCTATACTAATTACTTCTGACTCAACTTTGATTTTAAAAAATGTGACTACATGTAATCATGTTTATTGATGAATCCAGTATCAGAAGCTAAATTGCAAACTCTTCCTAGTGCTAAAGATGGGCGTACAACTTCCTCCGATCAAGGAACTGTTGCATCTCAAGGGAGAAAGAAAACTGCAGACGATTACGTTAAACCTACTTACTCTAATCACCTCTGTGATAAGAATGTATGTTTCTTTTGTGACACAAAAGAACATGTTCGACGGAAGTGCAAATTAAGGTTGGACGGTGATTATATCGATCGTCTCCAACACACCTTAGATTTAATACTCGGAGGTGTGATGACATTCGTACATCTAAAACAATTGGTTTTAGAACTCACCCTGTGAAATGTTCCAGTAATATCAGTTCAATTTGCTCCTAAAATGTCTGAACCTACAACAGTAACTTTAACATGAATCGGTCAAGGAAGTTGCAAAAGAATTATTCTCAAACTAAGGGAAGGGAAGATATTCGTTATGTGAAAAATGTACCACAAGAAGTCAATCACATTGGAGCGACGGAAGAAGATCTAAAGATTCTAATTGAAGGATATGAACATCTCATTGACAGACTGTCAAAAATCACCAGACAAACTTCTCCAGGTAAGGATTCACACTTAATCTCACATTTTTTTGACAGTAAGTTTTATAATGACTTTTCACATCAAAAAGGGTTTCCTCAAAACATTAAAAGAGAAAAGAGGGTTAACAGAGGAAATTTTTCAATTGATGAGCTTAAAGCTCATACTTGTTTTAATTAATCACAATGACCTTACTCAAAAAATCCTGATGATTAAGATGTGCCAATAATCAGGTATACTTGTTTGGCAAAGATGTTCTGTGTTTAGTCAAGCTATTCTATTCTCATTCTTGGTTGTTTTATATTCTATAAACAACTTTGCACAAGTAGTTTTATTCAGTTCCCTCAAAAGTTTTTGTTTTTATCTTTTGGTGCACTTTATAAACAAAAAAAGAAAATTTATTATAGATTTTGTGCTAATCTTGTGCTCTAAATTTTTCTTTTTGAGAACATAAATTTATAAGAGCAAAAGTTTATGAGAAATGCTAATTTCACCTAGCATAAATAATTATATTGTATTTCAAGTTCAAGAAAATGGACTTTTATAGTATCTCTAAAAGTTTTTTTAAGGGATATATTAGTTTTCGTACGGGTACCCACATTGCCTTCTCACGAACCAATTTTTTTGAAACCCTAAAGGTCTCCCTGAGAAACTGTTTATATACCTATCCTATGATGTTGAGTTATCTAACTCTAGGTTATTTTTCTCATCAAGAATGTCATCTCCTTCTCGCACTTGTGATTTTACGAAAGGATTTCTTGATAAAGGTATGGGTTACGATTACAAAGAGAAGAAGAAAACAACCCTAGTATATGTTGAGGATGTCAAAGTTCATAATCCTGATGATTATTCTAATGTTTCATGCTATTATACATATACTCATCAAGACGTAGAGCATGATGAAATGGTTTCTGCTGAAGTTGGTCATGATTTTCTTAAATACTTTGAGGAAGAAAAAATACAGCTCGTTGATACTATGAAGGTTCATGATGTGTTTTGAACTGAGTTGATGGTCTTAGAACCAAAGAATTCAATATTGACCGTTGAATTAAAACCTGATTTAAGATTCAAGCTAAGTTTGCTTAAAACAAAAGAAATATCTCTCCACGGTCTTAGCTTGTTACACACAAATGAAATATACTTTTATTTAAATACGAGTAACCGTACCTAAACGTGTATATGGAGTTGGCTCAATAATAGTTAACCGAAGTTAGCCATATGAACATTTTTGTCTTAACCACATTCATCTAACACATATAGATCAACTATGATGATCAATCAATCATGAAAGATAATCAAATGAATCTAATTGTTTTTCTCGTAGAGTTGTTCAATTGTTCACTATATATCATAGAAAAATATACGAACCAATTGAATCAAAATCGGATTGATTTGTAAACGTACAAAGTACTAATACTAGAATCAATTCATGAACATTAAGCAACGATTTGCAAAGATTGCATTCATTTATATATAAATGTATTTGTTTATGAGTGTGAAATCATACTTAAACGATTTTAGAACTTTAACCACTAAGTTTGCAAACTGGTATGCAAACTTTAGTTCCGGACTTTGGTCATGTCCAGCCGTTGCAAACGAGTACGCAAAGAGTCGTCTGGGACCTAACTCGGGTAGAATCGTTTGTATGCAAACTTGGTTCCCGGACTTTTCAGTTAAAACCTTTCGCATACTGGTATGCAAACTTGGTTTCCGGACCCGAATCATACCAAAACAGTTTGCATACTAGGTACGCATACTGTGATGTATCCAGACAAGGGTTTTTGTTCTAAACTCCTATTGCAATCATTCAAACATTCTTAGAAGACGAAAATGGTTTTCTTACACAAACCATTAGCTTATAAGCAATTTTCAAGTGATTGAATGATCAATACGAAACTTTCCAAGTCGACATCAAATGATTGTATGACACCAATCATGTAAGATGTTTCAAGGAAATTTCCACATGATCATATTATGACTTATAATTTAGTTTCCAACATATAAATTGTTTCCAACTAACCATGTCAAGAATAATGATGAACGTATCTAAAGAAAAAATCTTCCAACACATATTTCGAGAAAAAAAATAAGCGAGTTAAACTCAGATCGAAATATCAAATGTGTATAATATGAAAGTATATATAGATATACGACTTTGTCTCAATAAGAGATAAAATAGAATAGACTTCTGAGTGATAGATAAGTTTTAGTGTTCACATACCTTTTGTTGATGAAGTTCCTCCAAGCTCTCCTTAGTAGATCTTCGTATTCAACCGATGAACGCCGTGAAGTTTAAAGCTCAATTACACATTTTATCCTAATCCAAGACATAACTATAAGTAGACTAGAAATCAAGACTATAGTTTTGATCACTTAAACTTGACAAACAAGCTTGAGATAGCAATGCTTGCGAGTTCGACCGAGCAGTGCTCTAACAAAGTGTACCAGTTTGTAAGCTGACACGTGAACTGTCCTGTATTCAGATTTATAATAGTTTTATATCTCTCTAATAATCAATTTGAAACATTACCAAATAACATCAATGACACAAATAACTGTTTTAGGCTAGTTTCAAATGATTAACTTGAATCATGATTTAGGTCATAAGTAATAAATTGTTCTTAAAAAATTCATCAAGTCTTGAAAAAATGTTCTTAAGCTTAGTCATACATATTTCAAGAATAATTAAGAAGATAAACTTGACTCAAATTTGTTGTTGTGCATGTAAAGTCCACTTTAGTCATGAGATATAGTATCATAGATAGAAAGAAGAAAAATCGAGTAAGAATTGGTTCAATCTTCACTTACCTTTTATTAATGAAGTTCTCCAAAAGCTTAGGTTGATATTCTCCTTCAAAAGGTAAAACGCAGTGATGTTTGGTACTCAACTACACAATTTTATCCTATTCCGAGACTTGACTAAATGTAGACTAGAAATCAAGATATAGTTTTGATCAACTAAATTTGACAACAAGCTTGAGATAGAAACACTTGTGAATTTGACCGAGAAATGCTATAACATTTATACTTGTACATAATTTCTTACATGCAATTATTGGTAGTTGTACTTACCATCAAAATGTTTCTTCTATGGATGAACTATCATAAATATAAACAAATATGATGCGGAAAAAAATAACACAGACACCAGAAGTTTTGTTAACGAGGAAACCGCAAATGTAGAAAAACCCTGGGACCTAGTCCAGATTGAACACCACACTGTATTAAGCTGATAAAAACACTAGCATACTACAATAGTAACTTCGGACTGGAATGTAATTGATACCTAAGCAATCTCCCACTGATCAAGGTAAAATCGCGTTCCTTACGCCTCTGATTCCCAGCATGACTCTACGCACTTGATTCCCTTAGTTGATCTCACCCACAACCAAGAGTTGCTACGACCCAAAATCGAGGACTTATAAACCAATCTGTCTCTCACAAAAAAGTCTATTCGGATAGATAAACCTGTCTCCCACAGAAATACCTATGAAATTTTGTCTCGTCTTATGATAAATCAAGGTGCACATGAACTAATTGATAATTTGGTCTTATATTCCCGAAGAACAACCTAGAAACATCAATCACCTCACAATAACTTAACTATATGGTAGTAGAACAAGTTATTGTGGAATCACAAAGAATGAGACGAAGAGCTTTGTGATTACTTTTTATATCTTACCTATCGGAGATAAATCTCGAGCAAAAATTAGATAAGATAGTACTCAATACGATAGAACAAGTAAGATCATAATACGGAAATACATATAAAATAGTTGGATCTGGGTTCAGAATCCCAATAAAGTCTTCAAGTCGTTAACCTATAATGGTTTTAGGAAAAACCTAGGTTAAAGGAGAATCGACTCTAGCCGCAACAAGTATCACACATAAGGTGTGTGGATTAGGTTTCCAAGTTGATAGAGTTCTCCTTTATATAGCCTTTTTCAAATAAGGGTTTGCTTGGTTAGTTTATAAACAAAGCAATCATTATTCACCGTTAGATGAAATCCTGATTTAGATGCATGCTAAGTTTTTCTTGAAACCAAAGAAATATCTTTCCACGTTAGATGGACTTATCTTGTCACATACAAATGAAATAAAATTCATTTAGATATGGGTAACCGTACATAATCGTGTACATCCGGTCTCAATAATAGTTAACCAAAGTTATTCATATAAACACTTTTGTGTAATTGACATTCATCTAACACATCTAGATCAACTATGATGATCAATCAATCATTAATGATAATCAAAGAATCTAATTGTGTTGTTCATAGGGTGGTTCAATTGTTAACAATCACATAGAAGTATATATGATCTAATTGAAACAAAATCGAATGGATTTGAAAGAATCAATTCATGAACATTTAAGCCACAGTTTGCAAAGATTGCATTCCTTTTTATATAAATGTATTTGTTCATGAGTATGAAAACATGCTTTGACGATTTAAGAACTTGAACCACTTAAGTTTGCAAACAGGTACGCAAACTTAAGTTTCGTACATTGGTCATGAACCAACAGTTTGCAAACGGGTACGCAAAATTTAGTTCCGGACCAAACTCAGGTGAAACCTTTAGCGAACGGGTATGAAAACTCGGTTTATGGACTTCAACTGTTAAATCAGTTTGCGAACGAGTATGCAAACTTAAGTACCCTGATTTAAACAATTGAAACAATTTGCGAACGGGTATGCAAACTTAGTTTCCGTTCCTGAATTATATCAAAACAGTTCTCACACTTAGTACACAAACTGTAATGTATCCAGACACGAGTTTTAGCTCTTAACTCCCATTTCAATCATTGAAACATTTTTATAAGACTATAATGGATGTCTCACACACACCATTAGCTAATAATAAATTTCCAAGTGACCGAATGATCAATACGAAAATTTCCGAGTCGACTTCAAACGATTGTCTCATACAAATCATGTAAGATGTTTCAAGGAAATTTCCACATGTTCATCTTTTGATATAATGTCAAGAATAATGATGAATGTAGCTAAGACGAAAATCCACAAACACATATTTCGAGAAATAGATAAGCGAGTTAAACTAAACTCCAAATATCAAATGTGCATGATACGAAAGACTATATCGTATACGCATTTTGTCTCAATAGGAGATAGGAAAGAATAAAATATACTTCTGAGTGATATATAAGTTTTAGTCTCCACATACCTTTTGTTGATGAAGTTCCTCCGAGTTCTTCAGTAGACCTTCGTCTTCATTTTTAAGCGCCGTGAAGTCTAAAGCCCAACTATACAATCTATCCTAGTACAAAACTCCTATAGGTAGACTAGAAATCAAGAATATAGTTTTGATCAACTAAACTTGACAAACAAGCTTGAGATAGCAAATCTTGCGAGTTTGACCGATCAATACTCTAACAATCTCCTCCTTTGTCAATTTTAATGACAAAACTATCCATACATATTGGATTAGAAAATAAATAAGACTTTGTATCTTCTCATCCATCATGCTTGATTTCCTTGGTTCTTCAACGTTACTTGAATTATTTCCCGCTTCAAGTATTCCAGTGACTCTGAATGTGTTCGAATCAGCATCATTGTTTTTGAAGATTCGTAGCTATAACAATATGAAGACAGTTGTTCTCAAATATTGTTATACAGTGTCATAATATTATTACACAACATCAAAGTTCAATTTTACCAGAACTTTGACAATAATACTGTGGTAATATGTCTCACTCCCCATTAATCGATACTTCATCTCACAATGAAAACCACTCCGCCTTACATAATGATCTGTAAACCATGTGTATGTAGTGTGAATTAGAAAATAATTATCCCCCTTTTTTTCAATATAAATTGGCAAAGGTATAAAAATTATGGGATCATAATGGAATTCTCATAAAGATACTTCATGACTAAAAAAGAATATATCAACTCTGTTTCGATGATTTCACATAGTCGAAACTTAGTGTATTCACCAAAGAGTTAATAAAGATACAAGATAACTCCTACAATATTCCACAGCCGCACTCCCTACAAAGAGTTGGAAATTAAGCACAAGTTCAATTAAGAAATATCCCTCATAAAATGTCATTCCCAAAGGAACAACAAGAACGACCTTACTTAAGAAAAGAAGGATTTCTTTGGATATTAACAAATTACATGAAACATGAATTTCTATCCAGAAAACTTGAATAAACTAATCCACAAGGAAAACTCATAGATTAATTCAATCATGATATCTCATCAAAAGAAAAATTACGGAGCCATATAGTACCTTCACATGAAAGTGGATCCGGGAAAAATCAATACTGCGGAATATTCAAAATTTCATATTAGTTTCCATCAAAATTTGCATAATGACACAATAGACTTAGCTTTTGAGCATATATGGAATAATCATAGTTCGCAGATGTAAACACACATATCATATACCAAAATATTTTTACAATATATAGAACCAATAAAGATTAATACTGAAAAAATGATCTTCCAAATAACTTAGAATTTAAATAAATAAATCTGAAAACATTGCAAGATGATAAACGTTGACAATAGCTATGTGTAATCACAATAAATTCTATTTGAAACCCTAGTTATCCTTCTTAAAACATAAGAATAAATTCTCATAAGAAGTTTCTTAGACAAAATAAGAAGATAAGGATTTGAGAAACTAATCATCATCTTCATCATCGGAATTCATCCGAGAGGCTTGAACTTTTTCCATTTCTTCGTTGATTTCGGGAAACTTTGTAGCAATCACACATAACTGTTCTTGCATGCATTTTACCTTGGAATTGATCATACGAATACCATTGTGAACTTGATTAAGAATACTCAAGGTGGTAGGATCACAAGAACCTTCAGGAGAATCTCATCTTTGTCTTTTGTAGAGATTCATTTTCATACATTTGAAAGTACACGAACGAACCAATTTGGGAGTTCCAATAGAATTTCCAATGGGATCAGTCGATAGTGCATTACATATTATCCCAATCAAGGATGTAAAGCCTAACTTCTTATTGGATGACGTCATTGATATCATTTGAAAAATGATAAATCCACAAATATCAAGACATTGAGAACCCAACACAAGGAAATAGACCAACTTCGCAAAATAATGGCTCCACCGAGAATTCCTAATTGTGGAGAGACAAAGATTCGAAATGCCAAGTTTTCCGAAAAACATCAAAGCAAGACTAAAATCATGGGTAGGAAATTTCCTTTCCATCCAATCAACATTATTTCTACAAATACCATTGTAAATGGTTTCATATGATGGTCTTTCTCCTCTTGGTCTAGGAAGGAGAAAATTACCTAAAGGAATTTTGGTAACCTTTAAAATCAACTCTCTGTTAAAAAGATTCTTTTTCCTATTTATCATAGTCTTGATTTCCAAGTTTTCAAGATTAAAATCATGGATGTTAGCATAAAAGATTCTTGTAACAGTATCAAAACCTTCACCAAGGCCTTTGAAGATGTTACTGAAAATGCGGGGTTCTAACAACCACACCCAACAATTCTTTTGGCAATCTGAGAGGACTTACTCCAATATACTTTCTAGAGAATCAACTAGACAGTCAGACTCAATCTAGAGTAAAGTATATCAAAGGGTACAATATCTCTAACTCTTAATTCAATCCACAATCAGCAAATAGAAATATGCGAGCCCGAGTGAATATAAGAGGAGTTACTTGCACGGTACCACAGACCAATGTTCAAGTATCAATCAATGTAAATCAACAACCAAAGATTGGATATTCTAATCGATTGATCTTAACACACAACCTGTGATATTTCAATTATATAACAAAATATAATGCGGAAAAGAAATAACACAGACACCGGAATTTTGTTAACGAGGAAACCGCAAATGCAGAAAAATCCCGGGACCTAGTCCAGATTGAACACCACACTGTATTAAGCCGCTACAGACACTAGCCTACTACAAATTAACTTCGGACTGGACTGTAGTTTAACCCTAATCAATCTCACACTGATTCAAGGTACAGTTTCGCTCCTTACATCTCTGATCCCAGAAGGATACTACGCACTTGATTCCCTTAGCTGATCTCACCCACAACCAAGAGTTGTTACGACCCAAAGTCGAAGACTTGATAAACAAATCTGTCTCACACAGAAAATTCTATAGGATTGAATAAATCTCTCTCCCACAGAAATACCCAGGAGTTTTTGTTCCGTATGTTGATAAATCAAGGTGAATAGGAACCAATTGATAAACCAGTGTTATATTCCTGAAGAACGGCCTAATATTATCAATCACCTCACAATAATCTTAATCAACTAGCCAAACAAGATATTATGGAATCACAAACGATGAGACGAAGATGTTAGTGATTTTTTTTATCTTTCCTATCGGAGATATAAATCTCAAGCTAATTATACAATTGTACTAGTACGATAGATACAAAAAGATTAGATCACTTAACTACAAGAAAAGTAGTTCTGTCTGGCTTCATAATCCCAATGAATTCTTTTAGTCGTTAACCTACAGGTTCTCGAGAAGAAAGCTAAGGTTAAATGAGAATCGACTCTAGATATGTAACTAGTATCACACATGAGATGTGGGGATTATGTTTCCTAGTTGCTAGAGTTCTCTGTTATATAGTTTTCAAATCAAGGTTTGCAATCAATGTTAGCTTAGTAACAAAACATTCAATATTCACCGTTAGATGAAAAACCTGATTCAACCAAGATAATATATTTCAACCGTTAGATCGAACTTAGCTTGTTACACAAAAATGAAATGTACCCTCATTTAGGTTTATGTAACCGTACCCAAACGTGTACACCCATGTTGGTTCACAAATAGTTATCCATATGATTACTTTCATATTAACCTTATTCATCCTAACTATAAATAGTTCAAAGACTTCAAATGAAACTAGTTAATGAGTTGTTCAATTGCATAGGAAACACAATTGAATCAAAATCGGTTTGATTCACTTGAATCAATCATGAACATTATAGACACGGTTTGCAGAGATTGCATTCCTTATGATTTAAATGTTTAAGTTCATGAACTGACCGATTTGATAAAATAACCAGTTTAAGTATGCGTACGGGTATGCGTAATTAAGCAACCGAATTTTAGTTTGTTAAGTTTCCAAACTCAGTAGAAATTTTCGGTTTGAAAACTTCCGCCAGTATGCATACGGGTACGCATACTTAAGGTGACTAGTTTAGGAGTTTGTAATTCCCAAACTCAACAGATATTTTCGGTTCGTAAACTTCCTCCAGTATGCGTACGGGTACGCATACTTAAGGTGACTATTTTAGGAGTTTATAATTCCCAAACCCAGTAGATATTTTCGGTTCGAAAACTTCTACCAGTATGCGTATGGGCATACTTATCTTGTCTCCTTCACCAATTTCGTATACACACATATGCATACACTTGGCTCCCGGTTTATGGATTTATACACTAATATGAGAACACACTATATATGCTTATATCCAAGGATGGTTACAATATCAACTCTAAATTCCAATCATTAAAACATTCTTAGAGGATGACAATAGCCGTTTTCACACACTATTATCATCAAAGCAATTTTCAAGTTATTGGAATGTCAACATGACTTTCGTCACGAGTAAAGATGAACATGGCTAAATAGAAAGCTTGCCAATACATATTTCGAGAAATATGTAAGCGAGATATACTCAGCTCGAAATCTCAAATGTGTATGATAGAAAACTATATCGTAAATACAACTTATGTCTCAATATAGGAGATAGAGTAGAAATAGACTTTCCTAGTGATAGATGAGTTTAAATCTCCACATACCTTTTTGTCGATGAAGTTCCACAAGCTCCCATTAGTAGTTCTTCGTCTTCAAATGATGAACGCCGAGATATCTAAGCTCAACTACACTATCTATGTCCTAGTCCGAGACATCTGTAAATAGGCTAGAAATCAAGACTTATAGTTTTGATCACTAACATTGACAAACATGCTTGAGATAGCAACGCATGCGAGGTCGACCGAGCAATGCTTTAACAGTTACCAAGATTAAACTTCTCAAAGCACACTAAATCTTCTTTATGACCACTTTTTTCAACCAATTTCTTTTCAAGAATAAATTCACTAGAAGAAATCTTTTTAAAGATATTACTACTAGAATCATTAATAAATACAATTCTAATAGAGTCTTGGTCACTTGTTATGCTCTTACATGAAGAAGATGAACCAAAATCCTTGGAGAAATTTCTTGGATCCTTATCACCACAAGACCTTTCCATTGGAACAAACAAAAAGGAATTTGAAAAGGAAGTGCAAGAAAAGAACTTACTTCAGGAGCTTCCTTGAGAAATTGCTTGCAACACTTTCAAAATTTTGCTATTAATGGCACCGCTTCCGAAACCCTAGTTCACGGATGCTTTTAAGAGGCGAAGGAGATCATGAAATCAAACCTTAAATAACCCTTTATTGGGCTTAGAACCGTGCTGGTTCGGTGACTCATTAAAGGAAATAAAATTCCAATACTAAAACCAGAATCAAGAGGTTTCCACACTGAGAAATATTAACACAGTGTAAATAATATAGTAGAAAACTACAAAATATTATTTCCTCTGGCGGGAAGAAAAAATTCTGTTAAAAAAAAGTTTAAGAAAAAATAATTAAAAGAAAAACTAACCCAGAGTACAAAGACACAAACTAATCAAACCATTACTTGCCCCATCTCAAGTTATATACAGATGGGGTGAAGCCAATCCTGTTACCTCTTGGCTAGATGTCCCGAAGTCACCTTATGCGCCATCTCCGGTCGATACTTGTGAACCGTACTAGAAGTATAATCATATTAATGATGATACTCAGGATTAACTGATCTTTTTGATTCTTTTTTTTTTACGATTAAGGAAGGGAATATCCTGACATTTGGAACTTGTAACACCTACAAGAAATTTTTTTTTACCGATTTTAATTGAGTTGTTAACAATACTTGTCTGCATGACAATATCAGAATTTTCACCAGCACTAACCGTATCCTTAATCAAAATTAGTCATTCCAAGGATTTAAACACGTTTTTTTTTGCTGAATTAAACACGTTTTCAAAAGCCTTAATTATATCTTTGTCAAGAGATACATCGTGATAGTATTCCTCAAGAAAATTAAGAATAAGTCAAGTGAGGTTCCATATCTTTGAGTTTTTGTCCACAGGTTTCCTGCAACGGACCTTTATAAAGGAACTTTTATTTTTTTTCCTTTAAGTTGTTTTTTTTATAATCTGAGAGTTTTAATGTCTCAGACGACTCGAGATTATCTTGCGAGACTAGAGGTCTTGAAAGGAATAAGCTCTTAATAATCTTTACGTATTTCTGGTGTACGTTACATATGCACATAACTAGTTTCCCAAAGTGATTTCCCATAGGGACATACTTTATAAAAAAACAAACACAAACGTATTAGGTTTATAGTGTTTTCCTGCTCTGATACCAATTGAAAAAGAGGAGGTTCTTGTTAGAGCATTCCTCGGTCGAACTCGCATGCGTTGCTATCTCAAGCATGTTTGTCAATTTTAATGATCAAAACTATAAGTCTTGATTTCTAGTCTATTATATCTAAGTCTCGGACTAGGATAGAAAGTGTAGTTGAGCTCAAGGACTTCATGGCGACTCATCATACAAGTAGAAGAACTACTCAAGGAACCGTGGAACTTCTCGACAAAAAGGTATGTGAAGACTTGAACTTATTTATCACTCAAAAGTCTATCTACTCTATCTCCTACTCTTTGAGACAAGAAGTCGTATGCTATACATATAGACTTTGATTATACATATTTGGTATTTCGAGCCGAGTATACCTCGCCTATCTATATCTCGAAATATGAGTTGGTAAGCATTTCGCTTTAACCAAGTTTATCTTTACCATGTGACGAAAGTCATGATATGTTTCAATCATCTTGAAAATTGCTTTGACGAGAAATGGTGTAACAACTATATAACGTCCTCTAAGAATGTTTCAATGATTGAAATGAGAGTTTAGATTACATAACCAATGGTGGACATAAGCATTGTTATGGAAACACATTTATGTATAATTCATATTCCTTGAACCAAAGTTTGCGAACTTTGTTGATCAAGAGAACCGGAAGAATGGCGTGAGCCAAGTCCGCGAATTGCCGAAGTTCTCAAACCCGAGAATTTATGCTGGAGTTGACAAACTACTTGCGTGAAACTAAGTCCGCGAACCCAGTACGCGAACTGACGAATTTTGAATTTTTGTTCTTTGAAAATCTCTCCTTTGGATTAAACCTTGATATCTAGCATCTCGATACGGATCAAATGTTACCTCATTCGCAGTCAAATTGTCAAAGGCGATTCGGATTTTGATAAGATGTTGCGGCATTTTCTTATCTTGACCACCCTTAAAACTGTATCTCTGTCCTCTTGGCTTATCAATCGCAACATTCTCATTCACTTTGACGTAGGGGTTGGCTTTCAATAAAGTAGGGAAGTGCTCATATATCCAAACCTATGCAAACACAAATTTTAGTAAGAATCTTTCATTACAAGTATTTTGAAAATATAAATGATTTACACAATAAAATTACCTGGAAGAGACATATATTTTCATTAACTTGCGCAGAGAGTGCCCTTGAAGCCTATGTCAACTCATTGTTCAAGAAGGAGACCACCGCAGTACCCCAAGAATACTCATGCATCTGATCTAAGGGATGCAATAGTTGAATAAACCTGGCGTCGACCGAGCTTCCGGAACTGTCGGGGAACATACATTTTCCCATGACGTATATCAAATAAAATGCTGCCGTAGCATTGATTCGCACCAAGTCCACCCTTCCTTCCTTATCATAGATTTTCTTAGTCCCAGATAATGCAACCTTCAACTTCTTCAGATTAAACTTCTTGGTTAGATGACCATCCTTCAGCTCAAGCATAGACTTTGTTTGAATCTGATTCCAACTGAACAAATCTTTGGTCAATTCAAATATCTTGGCCCAAGAAATGCTATTATAGAAGCCCTCACTGATTGCTTTTCCCTCAACCTCGAGACCTAGAATCTGATGAGCATTATCGGGAGTTATCGCCATCTCACCAAATGGGAATAACATAGTATCAGTCTCTCCGTAGAACCTCTCAGAGAATGCAGATATGATAACTCTATCATACCCAATATTCAAACTCTCCACCGTGGGCCACAACCCGGAGTTCTTGACAATCAGTTGCACCTTGTCAACTTCCTCGTCAATTGGCCATTTCTTAATCACATTGTTTGAAGCTTGGATCCTCAAGAGACGGATGGCATGCTTGTGATCCTAAATACCAAAAACACAAAATGAAAAGAAATACAAACATTTGAAGCAAATTTAAGATAGATACACTTAAATAAAAAAAAAGACGTATTGAGATTACTTACGACAGTAGTTTGGATTTCACATGCCCACATGTCTTTGTATCCAAAAAGAACATCTCCACCATCTTCTGGGGTCCCCTTTAGAGGCTCACCTGGTTTCAGTTTAACTTTCAAGTGAGGGGGAGGCATGTGGGAATCAGCTGGTTTAGTGATATCCCGCTTTGGTCTTTCGGTTGCGGTTGAAGTTGAAGCTTGGGTTTGTTGATCATTAACTTGAGTTTGTTATCCATTTTTTTCCTCCTCCTCTTCCGGTTCCTCTTCAACAATTTCATCTTTTGTATCCTTATCTTTATCTCCATTACCATCATCATCATCATTACCTCCTCCAACAGGTGGCATGTATTGATCAACATCATCATTGTTGCCTCCTCCAGCAGCCAGAGTTCTTTCAACATCATCATCATCATTACCTCTTCTACCAGATGGACTCCCTTGGTCTTCATTTGGAGTTTCATCTAAATCATTGGGTTCCGGTGGTGGTTGAGAATCGTTCCGTAAATAGATCTTGAGTGTTCCCGGCACAACGAATGCCCCTCGATGTGTTGCAGTCAAGAGTTTCTGACCAACACGAGGAGGTCTTGAAGGAGGAGTAACAACTTTCTTCTTTGCCTTTTGCAACCTGAACAAGAACAATTAAGAAAAATACTTAAGTCGGCAGGGTCGACATATATAACCATTCTGGCGGAACAATGGTCGGAAGGGTCGATATCTAAATGACATGTCGGCTAAAGAATAGTCGGCAGGTCTTAGTCAAATAACCTGCCGGCTTATAATAACTATGAACACAGGATTTTCAACATCAATAGTCGGAAGGGTTTATAATCAAAACAATACCGGCTAACATAAAGTCGGCAGGGTGGTATTCAAATACCATTCCGACTTTTAAAATTTAAGGCATCAGGAGATACCAAAAAATTGAAATACAGTCGGCAGGGTATTTGAATTATAACCCACCGACGAAAAAAAAAACTACCGCTGGCAAGATTCTAGATTGAATAACTTGCCGACCCTCTAAAAGCAGTTACAGATACTAGGTTGACTCTAGGCTCTGGATTGACTATGATTTTTTGTCTGGTATCACTTACTGCGTGTGGCATGTACTCAACCCCTATACTGACATTGCTTTCTTTTCACAATGGCATCTTTACCAATTTACGCATGGGGATAGCCGTTTGCATTCAACTCCCATCATGCTGGATGCACGAGAGCTTACATAAATGCACACATAAAACTGTGAACTATCACGTTTATCATAGAAATATTACCCACCGGATATGACAATTCATACAGTCACCGTAATCAATTTGTCGGAGACCTATTTTTTCAAGTTTCAATATATCAAAATGATCGATAACACTTTGTCTTTTCTACGTGATAATCGTTAATCTTATGTATGGTTGGTTTGGGGCCTTTTATGGATGTATAAATGGGTGTTTGAGGGGAAATAAATACCCATGAAACGGACATTGATGCAAATTGTTCCCTGACTGAAGGGAATTTTTTTCTACTGCATGTTGTTTGAATATTTTTAATCTAACAATATTATAAGAGAAAATTAGGTGCAGGTAAAAAAAAACAAATATTTTCATTGTCAGGCCCATAATTAATTTTAGATACCGTGGCACTCATAATTATCCGAAATTATTAAAAATGTCTGCATGACGGATTATCCATCCGCATGATGGGTTATGCATCCTAATTTTTCAGGAGTATATTTGGCAACGCAATTTGGATATAACATATCTAAAAACACAAAATTGGTTAAAAAGACCAAAATCAACAATTCCTGGGTGAAAAAGACTTGTACATTTTGATACTGTTTAAATGGACAAAAATTAAAAAGATACTGTTCAAATGGACAAAAATATAAAAATAGCCAGGATGTAACCAGTTTCATCCTACCCATTTTCAAATACTTTTTCTTATTTTTAATTTACATGAGGATGCATCCAGTTTCATCCTTGTTATCTTTTAAGTTTAAGCCAGGATGAATCCAGTTTCATCCTTGCTATTTTTTTTTTGTCCATTTCACTCATACTATTTTTTTACTTGTCTATTTGAACCATGTTTTAAAATTTTTTGGACAAATGACCCATTTTCCGATCTAAAAAACCACGTCTTGAAATTTTACAATTTTTATATCGTTGGAAATATTTTAAAGAGAGCTACACAACGAGTACAAATAACAATATCAAATTTTTGTTTTTCACGAAAAAATCGGAGGTGATCATCATTTTAGGGGAGAAATTCGAAAATTGACTACATATTCATTATGCAGACTCCAAAAAGGATGCATAACACATTCTGCAGATGCATAACGAATTATGCAACCATTTTCACGACTGCATAACAAAGTTATGTAGCCATTGTATTAGTGCGTAACAACATAAAAAAATGATGCATTATGCATCTATTTTCTTGATGCATAAAAGATTGTGCAACAATTTTCTCAGATGCATAATGCATTATGTATCCATTTTCGCGACTGCATAACATGTTATGCAGATATTATTGTAGGTGCATGACAAGTTATGCAGTCTTTATTTTTGTTGGTTTTAATAGTGACAAAAAACTTGCTGCATAATGTGTTATGCAACCGTTTTCTGGACTGCATAACAAGTTATGTAACAAATTCTGTACATGCATAATAGGTTATGCATCTATTTTCACGACAACAGAACCTTAACCTAGACACAGCAACAATAGCTCATTTCCACCAACAAACCTCCAATTAATCTGTACCCATCATTCACCACCTGAGTTGCACACTTTACAGCTCCACCAGAACCATTCTCTAACTGTTCTTTCCCTGTAATCCTTCTCAGACTCTTGATTCAACCACCAACATCACCAGCTTGCATCACTATATGTGCCTTCCCTACTTGCTGTTGAACTACGACCACCATTCCTTCAATTTCAGATTCATCTCCTCAGGAGCATAAGCAATTTCAGATTGATCCCACAACTGCTTAATCTTCTTGTTCTCATTGTTGATAGCAGCAACAGATTCAAATTGTTATGAACAACCCTTACTGCCTTGTTCTTCATATAACTCAACCATCTTCATCTTGATTTCAATTCCGTCAATTCCTTAATTTCATCAGCTGTTTATAACCAGAAACCCCCAATATACGTCTCAGACCCATCCTCTATTCCTTCACAGTTTCTCAAATCACCAGCAGCAACCTTTGTTCTTCTCTGTCAACCTGATAACAGCTTCAATAATCATCAAGAACCCCATCAATCTCTCGATCTTCATCTTCTCTGTCATCCGCCATACCTCGAATCTTCCATACAATCCATAAAACTTAGTTCATAAAGCTCCTTCAAAGAAAACGAAGACGAAATATGAACGAAAGTATAATTTTAGAAAATATGGGCGAGCGAGTAATTTTTGGGGAAAAATGGATGCGCCCGAGAAGTTTTTTTCCGGTGGGTTTGATAGTGGGAGAAATCTGAAAAATAGGTGTGACTGTAGTTTTCACATATCATAATCAACGATATGAAAATCTAACAAACCTAGTAAGTTTGGATAAACTTTTTATTTAACAAATATTTCTCCAAATATAATTACCACTTATGACCAACATATATGTACAATGATTGGTTGTGATGTTGTTAGAATGCTCGAACATCCGGGATCAATTTATTCTTCCGGAATCTCAGCTCACAATTCTGAATTTGGTTCCATTGACTTCGTCAAAAAAGTCAACTGTTTTTAAGGCGTTTACCAAACAAACTTGTGTTTAATTAAGCCAACTGGTGGAGGGAGATTATGACACTTGCTAACCAGGTTTGGTATGTACTGAGATATTTTTCTTTTTCGTTTTCTTTCGATCTCTTGTTATCAACGATCCTGGTTCTGTTCCTGGCAATTGTTTCGGGATATTTTAGTTCTCGGTTTATGCACTAGAAGAAAAGAAAGTGTAACACGAGTTTTTCATCCCCATAACATAGGAATGGATAAAGATCTTTCACCAATTGAGTATCTAATCATTGTTCATTTGTTTGAAAACCACCTGGTCTTGTCTCAAATCTTGTAACAACCTGAGTTAAGACTTCCCACCTAGATTCTCAACATTAAAAAGCATAAAGCTTTTTATTACATTTAATTTATAACCCATAACATTGGAACCCATAAGCTACTTAAACTAGTATCAACCACATCTCTGTTAATTTCTACTGTACCAGAATAGCAACATTTATAGTAGTTAAATTGTAACAGAGCCTGTGCCAGAGATCTTTATTACCGTCGCTTTACAACCTAGCTGTTGCACATGAATTCTGTAAGTTGGTCACCATGCAGGTATGTTAATTTGTACTAAACTAGTTCTGTATCAGTTTAGTTGTCAATAAGTATAGCGTTTTAAAGTTTTACCCAATCATTAAAAAATAGGTTTGGGGCACGAGTACACGGACTGTGGCTGTGATTGTCTTTCATAAAATTGTCCGATGATGTTCAAGTTTCTGCTCTTCAATAACAAAATGAATTGATTCACAATAAAATTTCCATACAGTACTGTACAACAAGTTAAACTATATAATTAATAAGGCGCAAATAATTGATCCTTATGGCTATAGTCATCTCTCCCAGCTCATAAAATTATCTACAATATATAATGTAGCATCAGTTACTGATCATCAGCACTTCCAAGCAAAAACCATGTCTTTCAGAGACTACTTCAACGACAAGCCTCATCAACATAGCCATGGTGATCATCAGGCTAGTAACCCTATGGAGTGTTTGACGTTGAATGGAGTGCATTCGGATTCTGAAAGAAGAAAATCACTAGAGATTATTGAGTATAACAAGAAGATAACAACTTATACATTTTCTTGCAACTATTGTCACAGGAAATTTCATAGTGCACAAGCATTAGGAGGGCACCAGAACGCTCACAAACGGGAACATTCAGCTACAATATCTGCTGCCCTCACAGCTTTTAGCCATAATAAACATCGTCATGACAGTGACCAACAGCACCGCCACCGTCGCCACCGTACATTGTATGAGTTTTTTATCACGGTTGTCTTCTTCATCTCTTCCTGAAGGTATTCAAATCCAGTCTGCTAGTATACAAAGACCCGCGTCACATGTATTACCATCGTTCTATTCTCCGTGTTCTTCTAATCTGTGCGTGAATCATGAACCATATCCCCTACAACAACCCTCACATCTATCTGAATCTACAGAGCGGGTCAATGTTCCCGAGGGTGTTAGCAACTGTGCAGTTGCTAGTTCACCATTGATGCTACCGAACGGGGACAGAACCATGCTCGATTTGTCTCTTAAGCTTTGATTGATTAAGTTGTGGTAGTTAACTCTTTGGTCTGGTTAACTAGCACTTTTTCTCGTTACTATTGTCTGCTGTGTAGTTAACCAAAGTCTCTAGTTATTTTCTTTTGTTGTTTAGATTAGTTTGTCGTCAACAAAAACAAAGTTTAGCAAATTTGGGTTTTCTTATCCATATCCCAACAGTAGACACAAGTGAGGACTCGTTCCAATATTATGTACCCTGAATTGACGTGACACATTGTGATGACTTTGACCATATTTTGATCTATGTGGTGGTAACCGATAGCTAGGGCCTAGGGGGCTCATTTCACTATCGTACATTCCAGTGAAACATACCAATGTATCTTTTCATTTACGTGGCTAATTTGGGATCTAGAGTGATTATTTTGGGCCTACGATTACAAGATAAAAAAAATATTTTGAAGTAAAATGGATATCTCCATATCCAATTATTTTACTAAATGGTAAAACTACCCCCGATTAATTAGTGCTAATTTTGGAGGTTAAATGATGTTTAATCAAGTTAACCCTGAAATCAACTACCATTAATTCATCATCAAAACTTGAAAGAATTTAATTTTTTTTTCTTCAAAACTCTATCCAGAATCAGTTGATGTCAGTGCACTTGTAAACCGATTATGGGTTGAGTTTTTTCAAAGGATGAAGTAAACCCAGAATCGGGTTTTCTCAATACCCAAATAAACCGATTAATGGAATCGGTGTTTATATATGCCCACATAATCCGAATATACCTTACTTTCAGAAAAAAAAATACTCATTACATTGTTGGTGGGGAAAAACCATTTGCTGGTTTTTCAGGGAATGGAGAGAGGACCGTGCGGACGGAGGCTCCTCAACCGAGCAAACTGCTTAACCTCAAACAGATGCACTGTGTTAGAGCATAGCTCAGTTGAACCCACCAAGCGTTGGTATGTCAAGTTTGGTTGTCATATTTTAGTGAAGCAAAACTCATCTAAAGAGTCGCTTGATTATTTATTAGAGTCAACTTCGTATAGGTTAGCTAGAAAGTTATTAGGATATCAGACATACAAGTATTACTCGAAGACTTGAAGAATGTGAAGAAGTAAATAGCTACATCGATGACATCATCCTTCCTCTTGAGGTTAATAATATTTTGACTTGAAATGTTTCATTTCTAACGTATCTTTCAAGTCGTGCTATATTGAAAACATAACTGCGAAGCTGTGAATGATTATACTCTAGTTAAACATAGTATTAAGGAATTACAATACGAAGTATAACGTCTATCTTTTGAACTTCGTATATAAGACATCGACATAATCGTATGAATGCTATTGTTATTATGTATGGGTATGGGTTAATATTTCGTTTTAGGAAACAATGTTTTACATAGTACAATTCATAAACTTGTTTTGTGAATCGAAAGGGAAATCGCTAGGTTTATTGGTATTTTTATTCATTGCAAATCTTTGGATTACCAATATGTGTGTTTAGTGTAACCGCTCATAACTTGTTATGTATCTTGGTAAAAAGTATTCACAATGCCTGACTTTTGTATTGTTATGACTTTTTTTAGTGAAACCGATCTTAAGTAATCACCTGGGATGGTATGATCGATATTTTGTAGTTGGTATGATCAACTCTAGACATTGGGTAACCGATCCTAATAAGAGGTGCAACCGATCACAAGTATGTGGAATCGATCCTTGTAAGAGGTACAACTAGTCTTAGTAAATGGTAATCGATCATATGACTTGTGCAACCGATCACAAGTAAATACCATAATAATGTGGTAACCGATCCTAGTACCTAGTCAACCAATTTTTGGAAATCTATTGTGACCGATCCTAGTACCCACATGGAAGTAGAACCTAAGCTTTGTGTTTTGGTAGAACCGTGAAACCCATTAACAGAGGTTTGATAGGATAATCAATCACATAGTTCTTGGAAGTTAGGTGAACCAATTCTAAACTTGTTTGGAAGTATGGTAAATCGGTTCCAAGATTGTAAATTGAAAAAGGATTTACAAAGTAAAGGTGTCGACATACTTTGAACATATGCAGTAATTCTTATCCTTTATTGTTCAAAGATATTCCTTAATAACTAAAGGAGAATCCCGGATCGAAATAAATTGAGAATCTTTTAATTAAGGTTTTTATTTTTTATATGCTTTTAATTTCCAGAAATTAAATGCATATCTTTAGAAAATAAAATTTGGTAATGTGCATTTACTAATTGGAAATTTTCTACTGAGATTTCGGTCAATATTTGGACAGTGCATTTCCAGGAATTATGAAAACCGATTTTGGCTTTATTGCATATCTTTGAGAATATTCAGTTTTGGAAATTCCTTGGTGTCCAAACTTCCTTGGTTTATAAATATTGAAGTTTGCATTTTGAGAAAACTAATCCTCAGAGCCAGCAAAACTACTTAGTTGTGTTGTTACTGGTAGAGCCGTCTATTCGGAGAGGAAAGTAACCTAATTAGGCGAAATCTCTTACGACCGCTAGTTTTAAAGACATCTTTGGGATTGAGAAGCTCTACGAGGACCGTTGGTGGGAAACTAGATAATTGCTGTTCATTATTAGTTTTCGATTGATTTGATTGACTAATGGTTGTTGAACTTTGATTGCACCTAGTTTGTTTATGCTTGAGAATCTTCTCTTCTGATATAAGATTCACTCTCGATGAGGATTTTTAAACTGTTTGTAGATATAAAGACGTCTTGTGATAATCCATCGTTAACAGACTCCATTCTGTGTGTGATTGATCACAAAACATTCAAGTTGTTTGTGTGCAGGTGTTTATTGAAGATCTAAGAAGATTTGAAGACAAAGAAGATTTTATTTTTTGAGTTCATAATCTTTGGTATGCACAAAACTTGATCGGCTGGGGATCAAACTATAATCGGTTTATCTTTATGATAACCTTGATTGATTAGTTGCGTAGATCGACATCAATACATTTCTTTGTGATTAATAGTATTGATTGCATAGTCTAAACAATTACTTTGGTAGTCGTTGAATAGATTGATCTAAGAACCCGACAGAGGAGTTTATTGGTTAGATGGAAGAGCCTTTTTTCAAACTCATATCACGTTTTTTGAAAAGAGCTGTTACCGAACAGATTTGTTGTGCCTTTACTGTTTGGGATACGAACCAAAGGAATTTTTCCAAGTGCGTGACTTGTTGAAAGTTGGAGGCGCAGGGATATTGAGGGAACTAGGTGAACTATAGGTTTATTTGCTTGGTCTCAACTATACGAAGTTGGTTTAGATTTTGTATAGCGGCTTAATTCTGAGAGTATTCAATTCTGGACAAGGTCCCTTGGTTTTTCTGCACTTGCCGTTTTCTCGTTAACAAAATCTTGATGTGTCTTTTACTTTTCTATTTCCGAAATTATAGTTGATTTATTATGATTATAAGTAAAATACACAAACGTTAATTCCTAATTACTTGATAACAATCCTATAGTGTTTGGTTAAGTCCGAACCTATTATCAAGAAATCATACTTCGTTGTTGTATTGTGTCGATCTTGTATCCATAGTCAATCACACAAGTTATCTTGTTGTCGTATTGTCTCGATCTTGTATCCATAGACGATGACACGAAGTTTGAACCGATTTGTTTTATTGTCTCAACTCAGTCCATAGACAATCACTTTCGGAGAAAGGACTTATAGGTGGAAAAGTTTTAGATTGAGGTACCCTCGTCTTTTCAATTGGTATCAGAGCATGCAAACACGAAAATATCTAAC
Source organism: Papaver somniferum (assembly GCF_003573695.1). Lineage (NCBI taxonomy): Eukaryota > Viridiplantae > Streptophyta > Magnoliopsida > Ranunculales > Papaveraceae > Papaver > Papaver somniferum. Next base: position 2,191,701 of record NW_020651082.1, on the reverse strand, counting down.
AATTTGTGTTTGGTGCAATCCAACCTATAAGAAATTGAATTTATGTCTGACTCAGTTAACGTTATGCAAGAGTACGAATACTCAAATGTTGAAGATGTTACTACTTTGTAGCGAAAACATTTGTGTCTATCTCTGATGGAAAAGAAGATACTGATAAAGAGTTGGTAAAACTCCTAAAGCCTATAAAATCTCTGTCTACAAAGATGTTGATATTGAAGACATATTCTAATCTTCTTAAGAATGAGATCAGAGAAAAAGACATTCAACTAAATGCTCTAGCCAAAGAGAATATGAATCTCACTGTTAATTAGAAGCTCTTGGTAAAACTCTTACTCAAGAAAAAGAGACACATCCTATGACTCTGACTAATGATTCTTTTATAATTTCTTCCGATAAAGAACCAAAGGTCCTTGCTCGACTTTGAGATATTGTGATAACAAAACTTGTTTGATCACATCCGAAATAGACCATGATGATGGTAGTTTTCCTAACAACATCAAGTCAGAAGAGGATGAGAAACCAACTTCTACATCTACTGATGATCAGACGAAATCTTGTCCAAAGGAAAATTTAAACCGATCCCGTGTACGTGATCTTAAGGAATACAACTTTCAGTCACTTGACAGGAAACTTATACTTCTTCAAAATATGGTGGTAAAAATATTGAAAGAAGTTTCTTGTCTTAAAAAACTGAAAGATCATTCCTCAGTAGAAACACAGAATATACCACAAACCGACAGGGTTAACTCAAAAGAATCAGAAGTAAGAGTTGACAATCGCTTCTGGAAAAAGCTTCCTACTCACCCATATCGAAACAATTCTTGTTTTGTTGAAGAACGATTCCAGAAGAAAGGGAAAGAGAGAATCTCTGCCAAAGGAAACAATCAGGAATTTCCGATAATTGTTTCAGATAACCATGCTGATGTGCATCATAAGGAAATCCTTAGAATGAGAAAATCATATGAAAATATCATTAATAGAATTAATAGAGATTTATCCATCTCTGAAAATTCTCACGTCAGTACAGTGTCTCCTAATGATCATGTTTTTAGATCAAGGAATGATCATCTTCTTGGGAGAAAATATTTTCGGCAGAAATTCCCAAAGAGAAACATGAATTATGTTTCTGATACTCGATGTAAGATAGAAAAGGCTTACTCCTACACAACCTAGTTGTATGAAGATTGTGCACTCTCATCCTCTCTCGTGCTCTTAATTATGGATGGGAAAAGCACAATAAAATGAGAGCACATTTTTGTGGGTGTTTGTTCAGAAAAAAAACTGTGATAATTTATGGATGACTAAAAATTCATGACTGTCTAAAATTTGTTCATGTTTAACATGATCCTCCAAAAATAGGTCTTATTTAGAATTTTCGAATTTTAATAAACCTTCCAGCATGAGAAGTTCGGACAAAGGAAACTGAATATATTCTTTTAATATTTTTGGAATTTCCTGATATTTTCGGTCCAAGAGTTGTCTCTTCTTAAAAGAGAAACTATCTCTTGCTTGTATTCTGAAACCCTGATCAATCCCTATTTAAATAACCGAGCATGCCTCCAATAACTCGCATTATCACAAAGGCTAATAAGGAGAAATCTCAAAAGGTTAAGGATTGTCAAGGAATTAATACATAAAGGAAGAATAAAAACATATCAAAAATCATGTCTGATTATGATTCAGATAGTTCAAATGGATATCAAGATGAGTCATGTCTGCCAGCTTACAACTTTCAAGATCCAACTGAAACCAAGTGGATTCGTTCTGATAGTATGATTCACTATATCCAAGGTTTTGAGGAACTGAAAACCAATTTCATAATGACAGTTCAACATCAAGATTAGCTCAAAGAAATAATTGATCAAACAAGAAGTGTTCTTGCTGAACTCAAGGTTCTAATTGAAAAACTTCAAAAACATGAAGTGGTTGCAGACAAGTCTCTTGAGACATGCTTCAAAAGTTTGAGTATTGATGAAATCTTAGTAAACAATAAGAGCACCACTAGAGATTAAGCCATATACTGCAAGACTTAATCCAGAAAAATAGACATCAGTTTTTGATTCCTTTCAATAATTGTATAAGGTCTATTATGAATAAAACTATCTATTATTTATGAATAAAATTATTATTTTATAATTTTTCTTGTGATAGTTTTTCAATTACATAGCATGTGCTTGAATGCTTTATATTATTGCTATGTGTTTATGGGATGTTTAATTTTGGTTTTCATAACCTTAATATTCGATCTCATATTGTGTGAACCCTTATGGTTTGGGTGACTTTTTGATTTAGCGGGATTGAGTTCTAGCCCATGTTGGTAGGCTTTATCAAAGGATCATAAGGGGTTCCGATTGAAACTAATATGTGAAAAAGTCACAATATGTTGAATCGTTTTTGGTTTAGCATAAAAGCATATGTGTTTCAGGGTTTCAACTTTTGCATCGCATTAGTTAAAACCGGTTTTCAAATTTTCTGTGGTAAAGGTTGGTCTTTGTTGTTGTTCTTTTTTCCTGCGATAGGATGACAACACGACGAGGGAGAGCCCTGTGTGAACTTGCGCTTAATGACACATCTTTTGGGGGTGAAGAGGATGCAGAATCTGAGGTAACAAATTTGTTAGTTAATCGTTTCCCTGTTTAAGAAAAGCCTGATCTTATTGCATATATTTATTGCTTTTTCTTAATAAAATTTCGGTATAATTGATGTTTATTCCATTATTTGTGCATGGATGTATGTGTGTGATTCAATTGTTTCCGGTTAAGAAAAACTATTATTATGTTTCTCTATGGTTTGGTATCAGTTGTTTAGGCTTACGAAATTTCAGTGCAATTGCGGTACTTTAATGTCTATGTTTGTTTCAATTGCTTCCGGTTGAGATAAATTATTATGCAAGTTGATTTATTTGGTTTGTACGAATTGTTTATGGCTTAACAAAAAGGTTTTCGGGATCAATTGTTTAGTCCAATTCGATTCTGGATAAGAGAAACTAAGTTAATTCTGATACTAGTTAGACTTATCAAAATGGAGGTTTCGGTTATTCAAGTCTAATCGAATGCCTTAACAAGAAACGCTAGTTAACTAACCTAGTAATTGTCTTGTTTAAAAGTGAAAGGTCTAAGTTATTATTCGAATAATTAGAAACCGATGAGAAAAATATAGTTAATTCTGATCTTTATTCTGGTCTTATCAAACAAGCGATTGTATTTGTACAATCGGTTTAGAAAAAGAACTAAGGTGCTTAGTCAATTTATGATTTGCTAAACTATGAGGAAAATTTCTTCAGGCAGTTGTTTCCTTGGTAACATATCAAAACAAAATTACTTTGTAGTTTCGGCTTTGATATTGGTTATCTAAAATGGTGTGTGGAACCCTCGTGCTTAACTCTTATAGGTTACAAGTCTTTTTAGATTTGTAAGATCCTTTCGGTTTGTCCTTTATTTTCTCGTACCTTTGTCATTTTGTGACAAAAGGGGGAGAAATATATGCAGTAAACAAGTGATTTGGTATCACTAAGAAAAGGAAAATGGTGCTTAAACGTTATATCTAACGAAGAGTAAAGCATATACTAAGGGTGAGTAACATATCATATTGATACTTGTGGTTATCTTAACTACAAAGGGAATAACAAAGACATGCGGATTGAAATCTACCTATCTTACCTTTAGGGGGAGTATTAGCTTTGTTATTATAATGTCAACAGCGGCATTTATGGATTGAATGTATACAGGTTATTGTGCTGTTGAAACTTGGAATCAAGCGTATCTATAATGAATTCTTGTAATTTGTTTATCCATATGATGTAAGAGTTTTTTCACTAAAATTGAACAAGGGGGAAATTGTTAGAGCATAGCTCGGTTGAACCCACCAAGCGTAGTATGTCAAGTTTGGCTGTAGTGAACCAAAACTCATTTAAAGAGTCACTTGATTATTTACTAGAGTAAACTTCGTATAGGTTAGCTAGAAAGTTATTAGGATATGAGACATACAAGTATTACTCGAAGACTTGAAGAATATGAAGAAGTAAAGAGCTATATCGACGACATCATCCTTCCTCTTGAGTTTAGTAATATTTTGACTTGAACTGTTTCATTCCTAACGTATCTTTCAAGTCGTGCTATATTGAAAACATAACTACGAAGCTGTGAATGATTATACTCTAGTTAGACACAGAATTAAGGAATTATAATACGAAGTATAACGTCTATCTTTTGAACTTCGTATATAAGACATCGACATAATCGTATGAATGTTATTGTGATTATGTATGGGTATGGGTGAAGATTTCGTCCTAGGAAACAATGTTTTACATTCGTTTAAAGGAAGTACAATTCATAAACTTGTTTTGTGAATCGAAAGGGAAATCGCTAGGCTTATTGGTACTTTTATTCATTGCAAATTTTTGGATTACCAATATGTGTGTTTAGTATAACCACTCATAACTTGTTTATGTATCTTGGTAAAACTATTCAGAATGCCTGACTTTTGTATTGGTATGACTTTTATTAGTGAAACCGATCTTAAGTAATCACCTGGGATGGTATGATCGATATTTTGTAATTGGTATGATCAACTCTAGACATTGGGTAATCGATCCTAGTAAGAGGTGCAACCGATCGCAAGTATGTGGAATCGATCCTTGTAAGAGATACAACAAGTCTTAGTAAATGGTAATCGATTCTATGACTTGTGCAACCGATCACAAGTAAATACCATAATAATGTGGTAACCGATCCTTGTACCTAGTCAACCAATTTTTGGAAAGCTAGTGTAACCGATCCTAGTACCCACATGGAGGTAGAACGGGAGCTTTGTGTTTTGGTAGAACCGTGAAACCCGTTAATGGTGATTTGATAGGATAATCAATCACATAGTTCTTGGAAGTTAGATGAACCAATTCTAAACTTGTTTGGAAGTGTGGTAAATCGGTTCCAAGATTGTAAATATGAAAAAGGATTTACAAAGTAAAGGTGTCGCCATACTTTGAACATGTGCAGTAATTCTTATCTTTATTGTTCAAAGATATTCCTTAATAACTAAAGGAGAATCCCGGATCGAAATAAATTGAGAATCTTTTAATTAAGGTTTTTAGTTTTTATATGCTTTTAATTTCCAGCAATTAAATGCATATCTTTAGAAAATAAAATTTGGTAATGTGCATTTACTAATTAGAGAGTTTCTACTGAGATTTCAGTCAAAATTTGGATAGTGCATTTCCAGGAATTATGAAAACCGATTTTGGTTTTATTGCATATCTTTGAGAATATTCGGTTTTGGATATTCCTTGGTGTCCAAACTACCTTGGTCTATAAATATTGAAGTTTGCATTTTGAGAAAACTAATCCTCAGAGCCAGCAAAACTACTTAGTTGTGTTGTTACTGGTGGAGCCGTCTATTCGGAGAGGAAAGTAATCTAGTTAGGAGAAATCTCTTACGACCGCTCGTTTTAAAGACTTATTTGGGATTGAGAAGCTCTACGAGTACCGTTGGTGGGAAACTAGATAATTGCAGTTTATCATTAGTTTTCGATTGATTTGATTGACTAACGGTTATTGAACTTTGATTGCACCTAGTTTGTTTATGCTTGAGAATCTTCTCTTCTGATATAAGATTCACTCAAACTAGATCGAAGTATCGACGAGGATCTTTAGACTGTTTGTAGATCTAAAGACGTCTTGTGATTATCCATCGTTAACAGACTTTGTTTTGTGTGTGATTGATCACAAGAGATTCAAGTTGTTTGTATGCAGGTGTTTATTGAAGATCTAAGAAGATTTGAAGACAAAGAAAATTTCTTATTTGAGTTCATAATCTTTGGTGTGCACAAAACTTGATCGGCGGGGGATCCAACTATAATCTCTTTATCTTTGTGATAACCTTGATTGTTTAGTTGCGTAGATCTGCATCAATACATTTCTTTGTGATTAACAGTATTGATTGCATAGCCTAAACAATTACTTTGATAGTTGTTGAATAGATTGATTTAAAAACCCGACAAAGGAGTTTATTGGTTAAACGGAAGAGCCTTTTGTCAAAATCATATCACTTTGTTTGAAAAGAGTTGTTACCGGACAAATTTGTTGTTCCTTTACTGTTTGGGATACGAACCAAAGGAATTGTTCCAAGTGCGTGACTTATTGCAAGTTGGAAGCGCAGGGATACTGAGGGAACTAGGTGAACTATTGGTTTAGTTACTTGGTCTCAACTATACGAAGTTGGTTTTGATTTTTTATAGCGGCTTAATTCTGATAGTATTCAATTCTGGACAAGGTCCCGGGGTTTTTCTACATTTGCGGTTTCCTTGTTAACAAATTCTTGCTGTGTCTTTTACTTTTCTATTTCCGCAATTATAATTGATTTATTATAATTATAAGTAAAATACAAAAACGTTAATTCCTAATTACTTGATAACAATCCTATAGTGTTTGGTTAAGTCCGAACCTATTATCAAGTAATCATACTTCGTTGTTGTATTGTCTGGATCTTGTATCCATAGTCAATCACGAAAGTTATCTTGTTGTCGTATTGTCTCGATCTCGTGTCCATAGACGATCACACGAAGTGTGAACCAATTTGTTGTATTGTCTTGACTCAGTCCATAGACAATCAATTTCGGAGAAAGGACTTATAGGTGGAAAAGTTTTAGATTGGGGGTATATTTGGGTACCCTCGTCTTTTCACACTGCACTAGAGTGCTTTGAGTTCGAGATATCAATATGTAGGACTCCGGCCTAAACAAGAAATGGTCGTTCCAGAGTTAATTCAGTCACAAAGAGGGAAGAGGGTTGATCTGTAGGAGGGAAGCTGAGAAGTGTGTTAGATCAATGATGATCAAGGATTGTGAATGTTTTGTGGGTTTCTGCAAGTGATGAATAAGTTCGCTCAACTCAGAGAGTGTTGCTCACACGATGATTCTTGGTTAGATGATGGAATGTTGTCTGTTCAACCAGTGTTGTTCTCAATCGTGGATTCAGAAACTTATTTATATTTCTAGAATGTAGACACATTGATCTCCAGTAAGTGTGACGGTTGCTCGAGTGAAAGAGAGGGAAATTGGGAAATCGTGGTTAAACCAGTTCCAGGTCGTGCAGGGACTTGGTTGATTGTCCACCCACTACTTTGCTAACTCCCTCAACTTCTTGCACGACTTACTCATATTTGTCATCGTGGATGAACACACGTGCCTTAGGCCGCCAGACAAAAACCCTAATTAATATCCCCCATGTGATGTGATTGATGTCTCACGAACGTGGAGTCTGCAAGGCAGACGTGTATTTGATTAGTTAGTCCTTGACTTGATTAGACGATGAATCTAAGTATTGTTCAGTCGAGCATGATTACCGAATGCTCTATGATTCATGAATCAAACATGTTTGATGGGACGTATAGTTCTTGAATGAATGACGTTGATAATTGAATCGACATAATGAATATTGATCGTATGATGAATTGTTGAATATTGATAGTTGAATCAATATTCGAGCATTTGAGCAAATATTGCTCATTTGATGAATTACTGAATATTGATAGTTGAACCAATATTCGAGCATTTGAGCAAATATTGCTCATTCGATGAATTACTGAATATTGATAGTTGAATCAATATTCGAGCATCTGAGCAAATATTGCTCATTCGATGAACTACCGAATATTGATAGTTGAATCAATATTCGAGCATCTGAGAAAATATTGCTCATTTGAATTATTGGTAGCGTGGCCAAATAAAATATTAATTAAAACATTGTTAGCGGGACCAAATATTATATAATTAATCCAGATGTTGATTGCTATATCAACACAAAATTATTAGTGTTTGAACTTGCTCATAATTATGATTTGCAGAGCATTCGTTCAAAACCCAAATTTTTAATCAATTGTTGATCAATTGATGATTTACTGAAAATAAGTCACTGAGTGAAGGAGGGAATGGCTACATGGGATGATGGATGAACATGTAGCGCCCAAGTGCTCGAGTGGGAATGCACCAAAGTCCTTTGTTGACCAGTTGGTGAAAGGATGATCAAATGCTGGTTTAATCATTTATTAAAATAATGCTCGTCTGAGCGTTAGGTAATAAAACCTAGTTACGGAGAGATGAGAGACCGACCAAGGGGTCATGGGACTGTCCCTTGGTGGTCGTGGGACAAACTGATGGTCGATTGAGCAAATCCCAAGTTGGTTGGAGAGAGTTTGGATCCAATATGAACTGTTGAGAGATAATTAGGTCAAAAAGAGTGTGGGACCGTCTCCTTACAAGCATAAGGGCCGACCTTGGTCGGTCAAGGGGGCATGCCCGTGTCACCATATTTCCCATGTGTCAGTCCTGAGAGTTTTGGTATTTCTGGTGCGCATTTGAGCAATATTTTGGATTTTCAGAAGAGTTTGATCTTGACCGAAACTCTTGATTTTGCTCGAATGAGCAAGTAGAACTTTGCTCGTGCGACCAATATTTTGAGAATATTAAAATAATAATATTTTAATTTTTGACGTGGGAAGCCTATTCGGTCATGTGACCATTTGACTTTTTGGCTTGTTCATGGTTTGAGCAATATTTGAGAAAATATTGAAAACTAGGGTTTTCGCTCAAACGATGGAGTTTCATGAGATGAAGGAAATAATAATATGAAAAAAATAAGGGATTGCAAGGTGTGGGACCGGCCACAGGTAGAGCATGGCCAGCCGGCTTGGTAGCCCGGTCCTGTGACACATTTTCCTATTTTTTACTATTTTTTCATCGTTTGATGGAAAGTATGGAGAAACTAAGAGTTTTGCTCAAACGAGGGACTTTACTCAAATGAAGAAGTCATCATGAGTTGAGGGAAAATAGCAAAATAATATAAAATAATTTAAAGAGGTGCACGACCGGCCACAGAGGCATGACCGGCCGGCCGGTGGGCCCGGTTCCCTTAGGCGCCTCTTTATTATTTTATTAATATTATTTTCCTCCCCATTTTGCACAGGTTTCCTCGTTTGTCCATATTTTCGAATGCTTGATCGTGCGTCCGGGTGCTCATTTGTGCATTATTTGCTAAGTACACTCGCACCATTTTCTCGGGGCTTACTCGGTGATGGCCCAGATGCCCGATCAGTGAATATTTATTACTAGTTCATGAAATTCAGCTGAGAATAATTCATGAAACGGATTAATAAAGTGAGTTGAGTATCTATTACTAATCCATGGAATCCAGCTGAGGATCAACCATGAAACAGAGTAATGAGATAAGATAGATTATTTTCTAGGAATTCAATTGATGAATGACATGCTAGAATTAACCTATTTACAGAATCGAGATATGAGATTATTGAAGCATCATACTCGTTCCGAGGGGGTGTATAGTCAGGGAACAACGAGCAGCTTGATGTCCTGAAGGCGTTAAGCTCTCTAACATGCAATATGTCTAGGAACCGCCCAATCATTAAGAGATTCTGATATAGCACAACAGAAACGATTTGAAATAAAACCAACTCGCGGAGAATCCACTCTGGTAAACAGGACCCAAAAGTGATAAACAACTCCAATCCAGGAGAAAAGTGACGAATAACGATCAATCTCTCCAAAAGAATCAAACAGGTTTTTAACCAAATGGTATTTTCATTAAACGAGCTAGCAATCTAAATTACAAAGATAATAGAAAAGGCTATTTATGGCCTGCAAACATAAAAACCTAAAAGACTAAAGTTACTAAACTAGCCTAGGAGATAAGATAGATTATTTTCTAGGAATTCAGTTGATGAATGACATGCTAGAATTAACCTATTTAGAGAATCGAGATATGAGATTATTGAAGTATCATACTCGTTCCGAGGGGGTGTATAGTCAGGGAACAACGAGCAGCTTGACGTCCTGAAGGCGTTAAGCTCTTTAACATGCAATATGTCTAGGAACCTCCCAATCATTAAGAGATTCTGATATAGCACGGCGGAAACGATTTGAAATAAAACCAACTCGTAGAGAATCCACTCCGGTAAACAGGACCCAAAAGTGATAAACAACTCCAATCCAGGAGCAAAGTGACGAATAACGATCAATCTCTCAAAGAGAATCAAACAGGTTTTTAACCAAATGGTATTTTCATTAAACGAGCTCGCAAGCTAAATTACAAAGATAATAGAAAAGACTATTTATAGCCTGCAAACATAAAAACCTAAAAGACTAAAGTTACTAAACTAGCCTAGGAGAATATTAATCTCATAAAAACAAGATAAACTAGGCAAAGCAACTAATTATCCAAATAACTAAAATACCAAAACTAATAGATATCCAAGATTTAGCCAAATCTTGGAATATATGAGATATGCCAAAATACGTCCCATATCAGGCTCCCCTACTGCGACGAAACTCGTCTCGAGTTCATACTGAAAATGGCAAGTTGAAGAATGAACTTTGGAACTCCCGCTTGTGGCACAAGTCGATCTTGAGTCATGCATAGGAATTACTAATTGTTCAGAAAATGATCTCAGCTTTACAGTCTTCAATTTATGCATGTAAAAACTCTTCACCGAATGTCGTTTACTCCCAAAGTTGCAATGTAGAAGCTCCCACGACATCTTCCAAGCACTTCGGTGTCCATAAGATGTGAATTGCACTTCATAATATTTGGCAAACAGATCTTCAGGTTGATACGAAACATAATAAGCAACATCTATTTCCCTTGGCTTCTAAAATGAAATAATCATGTTACTACGGTGAGAAACATTCATCTCAACTGCTTTTGGGATTAACTTACAGTCTACACATGCATCCCCTTGTAAGCCCTTGCTAACTATTGGATGAATTTCTTTCTTTGTCTACTCTTGCAAACCTATCTTGTGAACTGTTGAGTGTAGGGTCTTGCGCTCTATATCTTCGTCTCTTTTGTTTGAAGGTCTAGGCCTTGGTATAAGAACTACCTTGGTATTTACCCAAATGAACTCATACTTATTGTCTTGGATGTTCCAAACCGCACCAACATCAACTAACCACGGTATACCCATCACAACCTCACAAACATCTATGTCAACTACTTCGCAAATGATTGAGTCAGCATACGCCTTCCTGATTGAAAATGGAAATCTACAAACGCCGACACAGGTAATTGATACCCTATTGATACACTCAATTTGGTCTGTACAAGGATACCAATACATCTCTAGTCTCAAGGCTTCTACCATTCTTCTCGACACCAAGTTATAACTACAATCATCATCGACTACAAAACGACAGACACTCCTAACAACAGATCCTGAAAATTTAGGCAATTGTGTAATATAACAATTTACCATATCGCAAACTCTAACTGGTTTGGGGGTTAAATGTATTCTAGATAAGGAACTTGGTGAATGCTCAAAAATTAATAAGGGTTCTAGGGGTGAACTTCAAGTTGAAGCCGTGTATGATAGGTGGGCTCAAATGAGTAACGTAGTTAGCGGGCCTGTAACAAAACAAGCCGAACAAAGCTCTTTCTCCCACAAGAACTTTGATGTATAGTCCACTAAACCCGATCCGAGTTAATGGCTAGTCCAGCGGGAAAACATATTTACTCGCTAGTCCAAAAAAGGTCTGAAAATAGTAAAATTACTCTACTAACCCTAACATATGTTAGTAGTAGTATGTTACTAGTAGTATGATATGTATTTATACTACATATTAATATGTAGTATCAATATGTTATGTATTGATACTACATATCAATACTGTTATGTTATATTACATGTGTTACTAGTATAGTACTAGTAGTATACTAGTAAACTAGTTTACCGGTACATATGTTACTACTAGTATAGTAAAGTAGTTACCTAATTTACTAGTAATATATCTTTGTTGCTACTAGTATAGTACATATTAATATGTAGTATCACCATATTGATAGTACTAGTATGTAGTAACATACTACTAGTAATATTTACATATGTTGATACTAATTAGATCTGGAAGGGTGTTTTAGGCATTTATAAAACACACTTTATAATCCCCACAAAGTTTCTGGACTAGCGAGTAAATAATCTGGTCCAAAAACATGTTTTTGGACCAGCGAGTAAATGTTTTCTAGGACTGGACTACACAATAACCAAGTCAGGAAATAATGGATTAACTAGTAATTCCTACTTCTCCCACCACCGCTAGTAACAAAACTAAGTTTTCACCTAAACAAATTCTCACCGGTAACTAAACAAGGGTTTCACCAAAAACAAACTAACAATAGCAATGATCAAAAGATACTTACCAAACCGTGATACACGCAACTGTGATGTTGAACAAGAACCCAAATCTAGTTGTTTTCTTTGTCTTTTTTTTTTAAATTAATTACAACTCAGAAGGACAAACATCCGATAGGAAATTAGTTGGAAACCCACATATTTTTTTTTTTTGATAAAAATCTAGATGTCACGGGACTCCGATTCTTCTAGATTGAAAACCCATAGATGTACATCAAAGGAAAAGCCTGCTCTGCTAACTACCTGATATAGCACATCGGAAATGATTTGAAATAAAACTGACACGCGGAGAATCCACTCCGGTAAACAGGATCCAAAAGTGATAAACAACTCCAATCCAGGAGCAAAGTGACGAATAACGATCAATAGTGATCAATCTCTCAAAGAAAATCAAACATGTTTTTAACTAAATGGTATTTTCATTAAACGAGCTCGCAAGCTAAATTACAAAGATAATAGAAAATGCTATTTATAGCCTGCAAACATAAAAACCTAAAAGACTAAAGTTACTAAACTAGCCTAGGAGAATATTAATCTCATAAAAACAAGATAAACTAAGCAAAGCAACTAATTATCCAAATAACTAAAATACCAAAACTAATAGATATCCAAGATTTAGCAAAATCTTGAAATATATGAGATATGCCAAAATACGTCCCGTATCATATTTTACATACGGTCTCTCTACATAGTCAGGGAACAACGAGCAGCGTGACGTCCTGAAGGCGTTACGCTCTATACTAGCATGCAATATATCTAGGAGCCGCCCAATCATGTTGATTCTATGTAGAAGTGATGATGAAATGTGTGAAGCATCGAAAGCTCAGCTGAAAGGCCTTTCGACAAACATGTTCATCATAGCTCTGAGAGGAATGCTCGCCCAATCAGAGATCGTGAAATGGTTCACGGATCATAAAATATGAATCGTCACATATATTCCTGAAGCCAGGCCAGAAACATACAGTATCATGATTTTATGATTTTATTCCTTGCTGAAAATCCACCATCAACACATAGTTTAGGAAATTAACGCATTACATATATAGGATTCAGTACCGGTATTCTAGAATTTGACACATCAAATGTTAGTCAATGAACCTCCGTGCACATCGGTACAACGTCGTATATTCTTTATGGTGAATGAGCTTAGTTTCCCCATTACGAATTCTCCATAGCCCATTAAAACGTTCCAGCTGAAATCAATGAATTCTTAAATGTTAGTATACAAACTTTTAACGATGACATAGGTATAAATATTATCGGATTACTCACTTGTTCCCCAAGAGGAGCTTGTGGATGATGTTGGTACACCATATTTCTAACTTTAACATACTCTCGCATTGAACTTTTTATGTAGTTGAATCGAAATGGCAAGTCTCTCCATTTGCGGTTACTGGGATTCCCGGTACTCCCCTAAAAGAAATCTTTAACTCTCTTCCAAAAAATTGAATAAATTTCATTCGGACGTTCAAGGAACGTATTAGCAAACGATTTAACGAAACATGAATCTTCATAAGGTTCCCATTTAACGTCTACTTCCGGATCCCACTCCATTTTCTAGGCTAAGTGCGTGATGTGGTAGTGGCTCAAAGAGGTTGTCTCTACTTTTTTTAAAATTCAATTCAAACAATCGGAGTTTAGGTATGTCCACATAGTTCGATTGTTTCCTTGCAAAATCATATAAAATGTGCCTCTCAATAATCGGTTTTTAATTTTGCACATGTAATCCGATTCTTGGCAAAAAAAAGTTACAAAAGAACTTCCACTTTCCTTGAAAGAATCGGATTACATGTGATGCCAACATAGACCGATTATGAAGGTTGTCAAAATCTGCCGCTCAATAATCAGTTTTTAATATGTCACTTGTAATTAGCCAACATAGACTCGTCTTCTCTGTTTCCATTTTAAAAATAAACATTAAACAAACAATGCTAAAGCAATTAACAAAACCGTAATTGAGAAATAATACACACCAAAAATTCGAGAGATGTATTTTTGTCCTCTATCCGGGGCCTCTCATCTACTCGTATCACTCGAGTATGCGAAATATTAAGGTACCACGGCATGTAACTCGGAATTGCCTCATCATCTGTTCTCAATCGACCATCCATAACATGTCTGTTGTACCTTCTCTCATCCCAATATTTACATGATGGTAAAGGGTCGTGAACAATCTCAATATCATTATCAAATGACTTGGTTTTTTTCTCATCGATATTGAAATTCTTGTGCTCCTTTGGGATTTTTTGTGCGTATCCGCATTGTCTTGTGACTCTCGTCGAGTTGTACATTACATATCCTCTTGGGTGAAACAAAGTCCCAAAATAATGAGCTTGATCGTCGCACCGTACTATCTTTCCTTTTCCTTTGGCCAAATCACTCTTAAAAGGGTTAAAGACAACATCTTTCGTCGTCAAGTTGTCCAACTGGCATCTCAACTTCAGATAAACCACATCTTGGGACTTTTCCTTACTCTTGTAGGTGTACATGTCTCCATAAAAGTTTCATCCCATTTTTTGTTCTCAAAAGCCGTTTTAGCAAATATTGGGAAGTGTAAATGTATAAACGCCTGCAGAAAAGCCATATTCCTTTTGATTTGGTTCATGTCAGCCCTAGAAGCCTTTCTCAACTCGTTCAACGAGTGTGCAAGGATGACACTTCCCCAAGAGTATTCGTGAATCTTGTAAAATGGTTGCAACAACTGAATAAAGTTGGCGTTCACACTGGCATCTAAAACGTCGGGAAAGATAACATGTCCCTGGACGTAGAGGACATACGCATTGGCCGTGGAGAAGATACGCTCCTTGGTCACCTCTTTTCCCTCAACACGAAGTGTCTTTGTTCCACTAAAGAGGTCCCTCAACTTCGAGAGATGGAATATCCTATGATTATATTTTCCTACTAGCATTTGTGACTTGGTCATCTCCTCATCCCATTGGAACACTTCCTTGATGAACGCGTAAATCTTATCCCACTCAATCTCTTGCGTACTCTTTGTGTTTCATGGCTTTACCATGTATTATTATCCCGGTAATGAACTTCGCATCATCTGTAGTTATCATCATTTCGCCAAACGGAAGATGTAAATTATCTGTTTCCCCTAATATCTCTCGGCAAAGGAGAAACAAAGAGGTTCGTCGTAACCAAGATCCAAATTTTCGACCGCAGGCAATAGCCCCGTAGATTTGACTAGATCGATTACTTCCTCAACTTCTCCAACAGTTAATTCTATTCCTTGTAGTGGTCAATTATTCATCATACTCACTGATGTTCCCGGCTTCATACGACGAAGGGCATCCCTGTGATCCTATAAAACTAACAAATCCGATGGACAATAATCAAAACACTACATGAATAATAAGTTTTATGTTACGTAACATAAGGTTTAGGTAGTTACTATGGTATGGCAGACGACCGCGGTCCAACTCTCTTTGTACCGCTATAACACCCCTTCTCCATCACCGGGTAACCCGTAAACACGATCATTAGGTCTGCGAGGAAACATATTTTCCGGGTCGGGCATGTGGTCCTCTTTCTTCTTCTTTGGACCATTTGTCTTACCTTGTTCTTGAGAGTCTCCTCCTTGGACTTGTTGTTAAACTTCTCCTCCTTCGACTTGTTCTTGAACTTCTCCTATCTCTCCATCACCTTCATCCTCACTATCTTCTCCATCACCTTCATCCTCACTTTCTTCTCCATCATCCTCATTCTCACTTCCTTCTCCATCACCATCCTTGCCACCATTTTCTTCTCCATCAGCTTCCTTGCCACCACTTTCTACTCCATCACCTTCCTCGCCACCACTTTCTTCTTTATTAACTTCCTCCTCACCACTTTCTTCTTCAACAACTTCTCTATCACCACCTCCTTTTTTAGTCGGTGTATCAGAATCAGATTCTTCTTGTGCTGGTTGCTCCGCTTGAGGTGGTGGGTCATTGATGTGGATCACTTTGGATTTACTCCCCGAACCCCTTCGGTGGAAAGCATTTAAATTTTGACCACCCTCTTGATGAGGTCTCAAACTCTGAGGAGAATCATAGTCATTTTTCCTCTTATATTTCTTTTCGGCTTGACGTTGTTGCTTTCCCTTGTTTGGCCTGTAAAATATGGAGATAAGCGACAAACAACAATGGAATTCAATGCATATTTTTGAATTCAAGGTATACAATCGGTTTACTCGATATACATATAAAGACCGATTCCTAACATAACACATCGACAGTCGGTTTATATAAGTGTTAATGTAATCCGATTCTAACAAGAAAAAATTACAGAAACATTGAGTATTCTTTCTTACAACAGTCGGTTTACTCAATACTGCTATAAAACCCGATTCTAATATTACACATCAACAATCGGTTTTTATATATGCAAATGAAATCCGATTAAGGCTAAGCAGTTGCTATACAATCGGGCTACGTGGACATATATGTAATCCGATTCTAACGAAAAAAAGTTACAGGAAAACGGTTATACCTAGAGTTACAGAATCGGGCTATGTGGGTATTAACATTGACTGATTATGGTTCAAATTTATCGAACCAGAAAACACATGCAGGGGAATCAGCCTTTGTCGACATGAACAAGAACCGATTCCTAATACAGTCGGTTCACAAGTACATTAACATCGTCCGATTCTAGTAAACCCATAAAAATTTGATTTCAAAATCTCTAATTTTTGAGCGATTGCATGTTACTAAAACCTAATTTAGAGGATTGAGTTGATAGAAAAGCACCTGCTTTGACCCATTTCCTCCTCTTGTGCGATCAAAGATGGTTCAACTTCCTCAATCGTTTTCTTCTTCGGTTTGTTTCCAATCGCTTGAACAATTACAGGATTACTCGCACTAGGATAGTTCCAGTTAGTAGCATGCTTCATTCGTGGTTGTTTCGTCATTATATAGAAGAGAAAAAATGATTAATCATTTTTGGATCGTCAATAATCGACGATTTTTGGTTTCAAAAAAATGAAAAAAAAGGGAGAAGAAGAAGAGAAGAATCGGTTTATAAAGGATCCAAATGAAAATCTGTTTCTGTTTTTAAGTTTTATTATTAAGAATTAATGGGGGTAAATTGGTAGCGTTAATATTTTTTAGAGGGTAAATTGGTAGTTTCAGCAAATTTAGACACCCCTTATCATTTCCTATTAGCCAGGTTGATTTAGCCAATCTTAAATAAATGAACTTAGCATGCGAACCTTTATATGAATATTTCAAAATTGCCGAGCCAACCTTACATCTAAAGAAAAAATACATAAAAGGGCTGAGTCTGATTATATTAGTGACCTGAATTCAAAACTTCTTGGCACCCAAATTCTATTAAAAGATCAAAAAAGAATAAAAAAATCACAAAATTGGTTGAAAAGACCAAAATCAACAATTTCTGGGTGAAAAAGACATCTAGATTTTTGATATTGTTTAAATGGACAAAAATATAAAAATAGTCAGGATGCAAACAGTTTCATCCTACCCATTTTCAAATACTTTTTGTTATTTTTAATTTACATCAGGATGCATCCAGTTTCATCCTCGCTATTTTTTAAGTTTAAGCCAGATTTATCCTTGCTATTCTTTTGTGTCCATTTCACCCATACTAATTTTTACTCGTCCATTTGAACCATGTTTTAAAAATATTTGGACAAATGACCAAGTTTCCATAAAAAGATCTTTACTCTAGAAAATTCATGAAAAAAGCTTTGGCCACAAAACACTTGCTCAGCGAAATAGGACTAATTAAATGTGCTTCAAAAAGAAACAAAGGCGCCTTCGGTATTTCTTCAGACACCCGGACACAACCACTCCTATGAATAATCCATTTTCCTTTTTCTCAGATTAACTCTTTCATAAATTTCAAATTGTCCCGCTCTCGAAGAATTTCAAACTTCACTCTCAGATCTCAAAATCGTCAACTCTTTCACAGGTAAACTAAACATTTTTCTAGGGCTTTCAATTGATCCGATCTGCTTGATTTCATTTCTTCATTCCCAACTTTGATTCCTGGTGAAAATTGATTAGATATCAAGATTCAGTTCGATGGAAAGAAACCTCAAACGGATTTTTAGTATGATCGAATCTGTGATATTGTTTTTTTTTCTTTTTCTTACAGGAGATTGAATCTATGAGAGAGATGTCTAATGTTACAGTTTGCGCTCGATTTAGACCATTAAACTCTAAGGAAAAACGAGAAACTGGTGATAAGATATGCATACATAACTTAGATCCTGAATCTTTTGTCCTCAAGGTTTGTTTGTTTGTTTCAAATCTTTGATTCGTTGTTTTTTTTTTCCCTCATACTTCCGATTCTTTCTTTTTGTAATGGGATTTGTGCTAATATTGTGTTTGATTTAATTCCTGTGTGATTTGGTTGTTAGGATGAGAAAGAAGGAGAGTTCACTTTCTGTTTTGATAAAGTGTTTTATGAAGAATCGAAACAATCAGATGTATATGAGTTTCTTGCTCTTCCCATTGTGAAAGGTTAGATTCATAAATGGAAATATCCTCTAAATGTTTTTCTGTATGATGTCGGTTTAATTTATATATCTAGTATTCATTTCGGTTTGAATTTTATCGATAGATGCTGTTAATGCCATCAATGGAACAATCATCGTCTATGGACAGGTAAAATTCAGTTTGTTTACATGGAGATTTTGTGTTTTCTCTGTTCATGGTTTTCTAATTGTTGTTGTTGTTGTCGAGTGTCTTTTGATTTAACATTTATGTTCATAACTTGTAGTTGTAAATCTCCATGTAGAAATGCATCTGTAACTCCTCTGTTCTCGTAAACTTGATTCTTTCTTGTCATGGTCTATAGTCTGTTTTTAACTGATCCAATATTTCCAACTAATGAGTTTCATGCTGGGAACAGACAGGAGCAGGGAAGACATATAGCATGGAGGTAAAGTGGTCAACTCTGATTGTGGATTTATTTTTTAGTTGATATGTTTTATCGATTAAAACCTATACTAAGAATGAGATTACTCCTTTTCCAGGGAAATGGTATCATGGAATGTCATGGAGAGGAGACAGGATTACTTCCTCGAGTCGTGGATGGACTTTTCGAGTGTCTTAAACCGCTTGATGAAATGACCAAGTACACAGTCAAGTTGTCAATGGTAAGTATATGTTTGTAATCTTGTTTCCTGCATTGGAGGACTGCAGAACTGTGCATTTTCACCATGTATCTGTTCATTCAGTTGTTAAAGCTTTATTCTGTGTCATGTAGGTGGAGATCTACAAGGAGAAAGTAAGGTCTGTATGCCTAATGATGTGGTTGTTCTTTTTTTCTTCTGAAATATGTGACCCTGTTGAAGTGGTACCACTTTTTCAATTCCAGTGCCTTTACATGGATATTTTCTCAATGTCGTTATCAATTGCTGTACTTTTGTTCTCAAAGTCATACGCTATTTTGCCTTCTATTTGGTTGATCTGATTAGTTACTGGACTTTTTTTGGTTAGGGACCTATTTGATTTATCAAAAGACAATTTGCAAATCAAAGAGAGTAAGCTCCATGGAATACATTTGACTGGCGTTACTGAGGTAAGCCAAACCTCCAGGAGCGTTCCATTTTTAATAACTATCAACGAGAACTACCAGTAGATAAGTGTTTAGAGTTACTTCTTAAGTTCAGTGTGATCTTTTAGTGTTTATGTCCCACAAAGTATTGATGTAGCGACCAGTTAAATGATCTCGATTCTGGCATGCAACTTTGCGTCCAGAGATATGATTCTAATTTTGCTTTGACTTGGCTTAGACCATGTCAAATTTCTTTGAAATATCCCTGCTAGTTCCATGGTTAACTCAAGCAGTTCACTTGAATATGAGACAATTGGGCCAAGTCAGAAATGTGCAACATATGGAAGTTTTAAGACTTTAAGTAACTTGTCACTTGATTTTGCCAGGCCTTTATCTCTGATCCAGCAGAAGCATCACAAAACCTTGCGGTAAGGAAAATGCTGTAACATATGTTGGTATTTTTTTATTAGTTCTGTTCTATGCATCTTCAGCCCCCTAATTGGAACTCCGTGAATGCAGAATGGAGCTGCAAATAGAGCTGTTGGAGAGACACGCATCCTTTTAGAGGAAAATGCAGTTTTAATGGCATTTGAGAAATAGTAAGTAGTACTTACATTAACCTTAAACCTGTTGTTAAACCTTATCCTACAAAGAGATGAACATGGCAAGCAGTAGAAGCCACTGTGTGTACATCTTTACAATTCAGCTGGACTCAGCAAACGATAGCAGGTATTTTCTTGTTTTTGAATCGAAAACCCAAATTTGCCATCCCATGTGCAAGTTTTAGATAAATAATATCTGAATGTGTATAGGTTGAAGTCTGGAAAACTAATTCTTGTGGACTTGGCTGGGTCTGAAAAAGTGGAAAAAAGTGGAGCTGAAGGGAAAGTACTTGATGAAGCAAAGACCATCAACAAATCTTTATCGGCTCTTGGAAATGTCATTAATGCTCTTACTAATGGTAGTCCAGGAAAAACAAATCACATCCCTTATCGTGATTCAAAGCTTACTCGGTTTCTACAAGATTCTCTTGTTAGTCCTCCTGTTCTGTTATGCTACTTCCAATTCAAAATATTTATGTGCCGACTTACAAAAAAATAATGGTAATTGTAGCTGATAGTTTCTCTTATTATGTTGCAGGGTGGGAATTGTCGAACAGCATTGTTGTGTTGTTGCTCACCTAGCACTTTGAATTCATCTGAGAGCCTTTCGACTATACGGTTTGGTGCAAGGCATGCTAACAGCTTAAACTAAATTTTGTGAACCCATTTGTCCTGTCCTGTGAATCAAGAAGATCCCATCATGTAACTGGCGTGAGGACTTAAACAGCCAAGTTTATAGTAGCTAGAGTAGGCTGTTTAAGTCCTGGTGATTCACATAATGGGATCTTCTCAACCCAATTGTGGGCCACCAGTGTTACAGGTTTTAGGAAATTTTACTGCTCTAAAGTTGTGGACCCTGGATTTGCATTTGACAGAGCAAAGCATATAAAGACATCACCAAGAGCCATTCCTAGTGAAGACAAAGTTGAGAAGAAAGAAATGATTCCTTCTGCAGTTAAAGATGATTCAAACTCAGGCCAGAGAATACTAAACAAGGTAAGGATGCAGGAAGGCTGCTATTCTAACTCTCTTTGTGTCTCACTTAATGTTATTGAATATGAAGTGTAATATTCTTCCAACTACTGGATTTGATATAGTTAAGTGAGAAGATGGAGGTTGAAGATGTAAAGCTACTAGAAGAGTTGCTTATAAAAGAGGGAATAATTTACAATCCTAACTCGATTGGAATACACTGCGAACCAGCTTTTGAAGACTTAACTTCTCGGACAATCACTGTACTGCAGCAAACTGTGGAAGAATTATCTTCAACTGTTGATAAGGTCGAAAGGAAATCCCTTTTTTAAATCTTTAAGACATCACAACTTATTTATAAATTGATTATCTCCAGCTATTTGCTTACCTCAGTTTTCTTTATTGTTTTTATTACAGCTGAAGAGAGAGAATAAAGCTCTAAAAGATATACTAAAAGATTTACTAATGGCCGATGCTGGTAGATTAAATATACACGGTGAAGATGCTGAAGGTGACGCGAACTACTATGAGAAGATTTCAGGTCTTTTCAGTTCTTTATATTCCTGGGTTTGCAGATCCATAAGGACACTATATCTCAAAAAGGATCTTTAAATGACTCAGAAATGAAAAAGGTTAGTGATATGCATGTGAGTATTGTATAGCAACACTATAAGTCCATAACTGATGTACTGAAATTCTTGACCGAATTCAAACTTTGCTAGAAGTCTGTGAAAATGCTGAATAGGTTCATATTTAGTGTCTCAAATCATAATATCGAACTTTAATTGTTCTTTTGTACCCTTTTCTTGTTTCTCGTATTGTGTCTGAGTCGTTCAAGTTAAAAACTTGTAATTGCCATATTCTCATGTCAGACAAATATCTAATGAGTCAAATTTTGTGCAACCTATTCCTTTGTTAGACTTGATAGTCTTAGGTTAAAAACTTGCCTATCATAGACACAAGCCATGCTACTTTCTAGGTTCTGGTCTGGAGGTCGATGAGTTCACTAACTTCAGTAATGCAGTCATTGTCTAGCTAGACTAGACCCGACAAAAGCTACAATGAGTTGTCAATATGAATGATCCATCTTCCGTACCAAATGTTGATGCCGTCTCTGGTTCCCACTTTGCGGATGACATTTTGTTTAATAACCTTTAAACCCTGACCAAATTTCTTTCATATCCAGAAAGTTTGTTTCTTAGGTAGCATATGTAAGGGACTGGAGTCGGTGTCCCATAAAAATGTCCTGGCTTGTCATTTTTGTAGATGCCTCATGCCTCTTCAGTAGAGTTGTAAAATTAGTGCGTCTGAGTTTGGAACTTTTTGGCACCTCAATTCAAATACCGACCTAAAGAAAAAAGACAAAAAACAAAATAAAATCCTGGACATGTACGATAATTTTGAACCCATTGTATGATATATTGACAAGATAATCAGTCAAACGCAGATAAGTAAAACAAAAACTGCTCTATAAGTCTACAAACATAGATTGTATTAGTTGTCTTCCAATATAACTTTTGTTATTGAAAACTTAGAATGAATACCATTAAAAACCTTGAACCATCATAAGTCTTGAAATGTATAATTCATCCACCATTAAAAACCTTGAACCATCATAAGTGAAAAAACCCAGAAATTGCTCCAATTTGATTATTATGGCGCCAGGAAGTAGAGAAACAACAAGTGATGCTAACAGTGACAACCAATAAAATTTATCAGATTATAGTAAGAATAGATATATGAGTACTCAACAACAACCAACGCCATATTCTGTTAACAAAACCATTGCACAGTATCCTGTTGATGCTAGACTTGATGATGTTTTTGAACAATCAGGAGAATCTGGTAAGTGTTTTGACTACTTAGAATGTTTAAAAAGTACTTCACAATCAATTCCTGATGAACAACAAATCAACACTTACTTATCAAGAGTCCAAAGGGGTCGTCACTTACAGCCTTTTGGTTGTATGATAGCGGCTCAAGAAAGCACTTTTAGGGTAATTGCTTACAGTGAAAATGCTTCAGAAATGCTTGATATTATGCCTCAATCAGTTCACATTCTTGATACAGAATCTTTAATAGTGGGTACGGATGTTAGAACTCTTTTTACCCCATCAAGTGCGTCTTTCTTGGAGAAAGCGTTCTCGTCTCGTAACATTTCGTTTTTTAACCCTCTATGGATTCATTTTAAGAATTCAGGGAAGCCATTTTTCGCTATTTTGCATAAAATTGATGTGGGTATTGTAATTGACTTAGAACCAGCTAGTGCAGAAGATCCTGCTTTTTCTATTTCTGGGGCAGTTCAGTCTCAGAAGCTAGCTGACAGGGCGATTTTGCGGTTACAGGCTCTTCCTGGTGGGAATATTAAGACTTTGTGTGATACTGTAGTCGAACTTGTTAGGGAGCTTACCGGCTATGATAGGGTTTTTGTGTATAAATTCCACGAGGATGACCATGGTGAGGTTGTAGCTGAAAGTAAGAGGTCTGATTTGGAACCGTATATGGGGTTACACTTTCCTTCCACTGACATACCTCAAGCATCGAGACTCTTGTTTGAACAGAACAGAGTTAGGATTATTGTTGATTGCCATGCTAGACCTGTTCCCGTGGTTCAGGATGAAGCACTGATGCAGCCTCTTTGTTTAGCTGGTTCAACTCTCAGGGCACCACATGGTTGTCACACAGAATACATGGCTAATATGGGTTCAGTTGCCTCATTAGCAATGTCAGTAATCATCAATGAAAATGATCAAGAAAGTAGCGGAGCTTCTGGTGCTCGTAATTCAACGAGATTATGGGGACTTGTTGTGTGCCATCACACATCTGCTCGTTGTATCTCGTTTCCTCTCCGTTACGCGTGCGGATTCCTAATGCAGGTTTTTGAGCTTCAGTTGAGGTTGGAATTGCAGTTGGCATCCCAAATGCAGGAGAAACATGTGCTGCAAACCCAGGCTCTCTTGTGTGATATGCTCCTCCGAGATTCCCCGGCTGGGGTTATTACTCGGAGTCCAAGCATTATGGATCTGGTGAAATGTGATGGTGCTGCTCTCATCTACCAAGGGAAGTATTTTTCTGTTGGTGTTTGTCCTATTGAATCCCAGATTGAGGATATTGTTGAGTGGTTGTTATCTTGTCATGGTGACTTAACGGGATTGAGTACTGATAGTTTGACTGGTGCTGGGTGCCCAGGAGCATCCACATTAGGTGATGCAGTTTGTGGGATGGCTGTTGCTTATATCACCTCAAGAGACATCCTGTTTTGGTTTCGTTCTTCTGCAACGAAAGAGATCAAGTGGGGTGGGGCGAAACATAGTCCAGAAGACACTGATGATAGCCAACGGATGCACCCACGTTCTTCTTTTAGAGTGTTTTTGGAAATAGTCAAGAGCCAGAGTTTGCCGTGGGAAGCTGTGGAGATGGATGCGATTCACTCTTTGCAGCTTATACTGCGGAATTCAATTAGGGATGTTGATAGAAGCATTTGTAAGTCGGGGGTCAATACTGAAGTTGGGAATGAGGATTGTCATGGGATGGATGAGTGCATTTCAGTTGTGAAAGAGATGGCTAGGCTGATAGAGACTGCTAATGCTCCAATTTTCGGTGTAGATCCTGAAGGTCGGATAAATGGGTGGAATACAAAAATTGCAGAATTGACAGGTCTGCCTGCCGAGGAGGCTATTGGGAAGTTTCGACTCCAGGACCTTATTTACAAGGAATATGTGGATGATGTAAACAAACTTCTTTCCTGTGCATTGAAAGGTAAGTTTCCCTATATTCACTTCGGTTGGTTCTTGCAACTAACCTCTTTCTGAGTGATGGTTGCATGAATAGATTTTCAGTTTAGTCTATATTATGGATTTCGATAAGTCATTTCATGGTCTTACACCAGATTCCAAAAAGTCATTTCATCAATTATTTGTTAACACTTAATAAGTTTTCTTACTTCTACAAGGGGTATTCCTGGACCATGTTTACGCTTTAAGTTCAGTATGCCATAGTGCAATTTGAGTTTGTGGTTACGTTTTTCTTTATCACGAGAAGATTTCATGCATTATAGTTCACTAATAATTTTACATCTATGCAGGGGAAGAAGATAAAAATGTAGAGCTCAAGCTGAAGACATTTGGTCCACAAAAACTTAGCAAAAGCGTGTTTCTGGTGGTCAATGCCTGCTCAAGCAAAGACTATCTGAACAACATTGTAGGAGTTGGCTTTGTGGGTCAGGATATTACTTCTGAGAAAGTAGTACTGGACAAGTTCATATGTCTACAAGGTGATTATAAAGCTATTTTCCATAACCCCAACCCTTTAATTCCGCCCATATTTGCTTCGGATGAGAATTTGTGTTGCTTGGAATGGAATAAGGCTATGGAAAAACTAACAGGTTGGAACAGAGAGGAAATGCTTGGGAAGATGCTGGTAGGAGATATATTTGGCAGTTGCTGTCGGCTCGAAAGCACTGATGCTCACACAAAGTTCACAATTGTCCTACACAATGCAATTGGAGACCAAGATACAGATAGAATTCCATTCCAGTTCTATGAGCGGAGTGGGGTGTATGTGCAAGCTCTCTTGACAGCAATGAAAAGGGTCAATTTGCAAGGAGAGATAAGTGGGGCATTCTGCTTTCTTCAGATTGTGAGCCCTGAATTGCAACAAGTCCTGGAAGTACAGAGGCAGGAGAAGAAACTCTGTGCTAGGAAGACACATTTGGCTTATATCTGCCAAGAGGTAAAAAATTCTTTACGTGGCATACATTTCATGAATTCTCTACTAGAGGGAATGGATTTAAGTGAAGATCAGAAACAGGGTCTTGAGACTAGTGCTGCTTGTGAAAGGCAAATGATGAGGATTATTAAAGATGTTGATTTGGAATGCATCGAGGATGGGTTAGTATCCCGTGATTGTTTCTCCTGCATTACAATCCATAATAGGCCACTAGATTCTAATAAGAAGCTTAGAACTGATTCCTTAACTTTCATGTGATTGTTTCCTTCTGGTAACAGGTCCTTTGAGTTTGATGAGTCTGAATTTTCAGTTGGGAACCTTATAAATGCTCTAGTTAGCCAAGTAATGATTCTCCTGAGAGAAAGAGGTTTACATCTGATCCGTGATATTCCAAAGGAAATCAAAACTCTAGGTGTTATTGGTGATCAAGTTCGGATTCAACAGGTCTTAGTTAATTTCTTGTTGTGCGCGGTGCAATACACGCCATCTCCAGGAGGTTGGGTAGAGATTCAAGTCCAGTCAAGCCCGAAGAAAATTTCAGATGGGAAAGAACTCCTACTTCTTGAATTCAGGTATTTCTCGATTCATGTCTCTAACCAAGTTAACTGGCACTGTATGCTGGATGTAGTAACACAATATGTTTATATTATCTGCAAACTTTTTGTCCTTGTCCTAATCAACGAAGCTCTGCTTGAGATAGGATCGGGTGTCCTGGTGAAGGCCTCCCCCCTGAACTTGTTCAAGACATGTTCCGCAGCAAGGAGCGGTTGACACAAGAAGGTCTAGCCTTGAGCATGTCAATGAGAATTCTGCAGTTAATGAACGGTAAAGTTCATTATGTCAGGGGATCCGAACAGTGTTATTTTGTCACTGTCCTTGAGCTTGCCTTTCCTAGAAGGGATTAGAAAAACACTGCATATTGAATGTATCCCATGCAGTTGCAGGCAACTGAATCCCATCTATGTTAATATCTGAGACTGAGGCAAGTTAGCCAAAGGAGATGGTGAATTTTTCCTTGACATCCTACTGTAAGCTTCTGTTAATCAAGTGCCAGGTGTTTTTCTTTTTTATTGTGTATAAAGTCAAAGTCTGCAAGTTACAGCTCGAGCTGCCTTGTGGTACAATGTGAAAAATTTCTGCCTCCTGAAACTAACTGAGCTTTTAATCCCAGTTTCTTACTCAAATATCCCCATAACAGAGAAATGAGTGATTTTGCACTCTACTGGATGGTCTACTGTATGGAAAGGACCCCTTGAAGCGCGATGAACTTGGATGTGTAGCTTCTCACAACCGTGTTGCAGAGATTTTTAATTCGCAGCTTAGCACTCTCTGCCAACAAATTCAAAAGGACATCTCCAACGCGGAACTCATTTACGTCGATATGTTTTCAATAAAGCTCAACCTCATCTCAAATTACTCCGGATCTTCATAATCATATACTCCCTCCGTTTCAGGAAAAATGATATTTTCATTTATATTTTTTCACTTTTATTTTTGTTAAAATAGGCCAAATTGAAAATATAAAAGTATCACGATTTCTTGAAACGGAGAGAGTATATACTAGCTAGTTATATGCACTTATACCAAATTTATGTATAATCATTTTCCTCGCAAATAATTTCAGGTTTTGCGCAATCGACAGCAGCCTTTTGTGGGTACGGCGGGCTACCATTGAACTACGATGACCGGATCATATGATATGTGGTCAGACAATAGTTCTGAATGGTACACCAGTGACAGCAAAAGCATGTGAAAATCCTTCCGAGTATGTCAACTGGGATGGAATCCATTACACAGAGTCTGCAAACTTTTACGTGACGTCGCAGATATTGACCGGAAAATACTCATATTCTCTTTTCTCATAGGAGATTTCACTTCCTTATTATTCAATGTATTACTGATAATAAGAAAGAGCCTTCTAAGTAAAACATATATACTCCATCGTTTCCCGAAAAAAGTTACCATCATCTTTTTTAGTTTAGCCTATTTTTCAGCCAATATGAAAAAGTAATATTATATCTTTTCAAGAAACAAAGGTAGTACATAAGTCTGTTAACTGTTTATATAAGATCTTACATAAAAGAACACTCACTAAAAGAACTCCTCACAAGTAATAATCTATCATCTTTATATAAGATCTTACATAGTGAATGACAGCTAAGAGATCCTTTATTTTCGGAATCTCTATGCGATATACTCGTCCATATACAATTACTCGTTCTCGCACATACTATACTTCGCACAGATCTTCACACTTTACTCGTGACTTTGCTGACATCATCCATTACGTCATCTCAACTTTGTTGTGTGCGATCTCCTTCGTTTAAGTTATATAGTCTTCACTTCACATACTTACTAACATGTGCGATATCTCACTCCTACGGTATTTTAACAAAAATTGTGATTATTACATTTTTCTTACACTTCCAACTATTTTGTCATATGCAAGCGATAAGGGTAAGTCTGTGTATTTGGTGAAGAAGACACGAAAACACCAAGACAATGTTCCTCTTGCCGAATATCAAAGCAAAAAAGAAAGATATTTTCTTTTTAATCTTTCCTTTCAAGAAGAGTTTCTTGGTGGTATGGAGCCACTGCCAATTACTAAACAAAGAGATTCATTTTGGAAATTCCAAAATTGACCCTGATTTTTTGCACATCTGCCAAATTGTACTTTTCTTTTCATTTTTCTTTTTCTTATCCACAAATGATTTGGCTAATGCTATCCCCCAGTGTACCCTCACCACACATTTACTATCCGTTCAAAACTTATTACAAGGTTATTTTGGTCATTTGGTTAAACACCACCTATTACATCATTTCCTTTGACTTGCAAAGAAATTCTAGAAAAAAAGAGTAAACTTGAAATACACACAAAAGGCTACCAATAACCAAACTTTCAGTTATAAAGAAACAACTATTTGGTGGTGTGTTAACAATCAAACATCACCAAACTACAAAAACTGAAGAGCCATGACTCTGTCTAGGCTCTCTTATGCTCTCCTAATTCTTGTCATTTCTTTGGTCCGGGTAGTACACTCCATTGATTTCAATTATCCGGCAGTGTTCAATTTCGGCGATTCGAATTCCGATACGGGCGGGCTCATCGCAGGTCTCGGCGAAAGTCTCGAACCGCCTAATGGAGTACAGTACTTCAAGAGCCCGGAGGGGAGGTTCTGCGATGGACGTCTCATTGTCGACTTTCTAAGTAAACAATTTTCTTTAACATTTGTGTAATAATATGCAGTTAGGATAAATTCAGTGTTTTCTTTTGCTTATGAGAATGTTGTTAATTCTGTTGCAGTGGATGAATTTGATTTGCCGTTCTTGAATTCCTATTTGGATTCTGTTGGTTTCCCAAGTTTCAAAAGAGGGTGTAATTTCGCAGCAGCTGGGTCTACTATACTTCCTGCAACTGCAACATCTGTTAGTCCGTTTTCATTTGCTATTCAAGTTGCTCAGTTCTTCCGATTCAAAGATCGTGTTCTTGAGTTGCTTGCAAAAGGTATTTTGCAATAACGTAAAACTGCAACATTTTGATTCAAATAGATAGGCATGTGTCGTACAGAACTATGTTGTGTGAGGTGCTAGGTGAGGCGAATGAATGGTTTTTCGCCTCGCCTAGGCGTCCTAGGCTCCCAGAACCAGAAGAAAAATAGGGCTCACATTTTTTGCGCTTTGGGTGTTTTATTAGCTAGGCGCCCCTTTCACGACTTGTGCGCCTAGCTCGCCTTTCAGAACAGAATGAAGATTGTGACATGTTATTGAATCTTTTGCAGGTAAGAAACTAGACAAGTATTTGCCTGCAAAGGATTTCTTTCAGAACGGGCTGTACATGTTCGATATCGGCCAGAACGATTTAGCCGGTGGATTTTATTCCAAAACGGAGGACCAAGTCATTGCTTCAATCCCAAATATACTAGTGGAATTCGAAACCGGCATTCAGGTGAGGCGAAAAATATATACGTCAATTTTCTTTCTTCTTGTTTTTGAAGTAGTACATTATAAATTTGCTGTCTTCATTTTCGCTTGCGTTTGTGTTTACTTCAGAAAATTTATGATCAAGGGGGCAGGAGATTTTGGATTCATAATACTGGTCCTCTTGGATGCTTGCCTCAAAATGTTGCAACATTCGGCAAAGACCCGTCTAAGCTTGATGAACTTGGATGTGTCAGCGGACACAACCGTGCTGCTAAGCTTTTCAACTTGCAGCTTCACGCTCTAACCAAGAAATTGCAGACTCAATTGACGGATGCAAATGTGACATACGTCGACGTATTCTCTATTAAGTTCGATCTCATTTCAAATTATCCGAAATACGGTAATGTTACTTTCTCTGGCAAATGAAAGTTACTTGCACTGTAACCTGAATGCTGATCTCAGAGCTCTAAATTTTCAGGGTTCGAGAAGACCCTGCTGGTCTGCTGTGGGTATGGAGGTCCTCCACTGAACTACGACACTCGAATTTCGTGTGGGCAAACTAAGGATATAAACGGGACCTCAGTGACAGCCAAAGGATGTGAAGACAGTTCTGAATATATAAGTTGGGATGGAATCCACTACACTGAAGCTGCAAACGAATACGTAGCGTCACGTATATTAACGGGACTATACGCTGACCCGCCGTTCTCTGAGAAAATGCCATATGTTCTGAACCTCAAGTTCTGATAACAACATGAAATATGTTCATAATTCGTTATTTCTTTTTCTATCTGCTAACTTCTATGGATTCTTTCGAAGCTAATATCAACAACTTTGTGATTACTCCAACTGAAATACGCAATGTCGAACTAAATCCATTATTTATCTCATACATTTGAGAGCAGCAGGTAATTCTCCTGTAATTACTAAATGAAAAGTTTCTTCATATACAGTTTATCAGCTGCTGTTTGAGGCGCTAGGCACTTGCCTCGCCTAACGCCTAGGCGCCCAGAAAAAAAATTAAAAAAACACCCAGTGTTTCGCCTTGGGCGTTTTATTAGTTAGGCGCACCCTGCATGGCTAGTGCATCTAAGCGCTCGCTTTTAATAACACAAGGCTGTTTAAATTCCACCGGTCTGTTCTGCTTGCGAGTATCGTGCTAAACAAGATCAAATACAAGAAGAGTCTGATCCGGAAACAGAATCAATTAGGAACAAATATTTATTCATTTCAGTGCAAAAAGCTGTTGTTGATAATTGATTAAGTAATGCTCTACATAAGAATTTGTACAACGAAAGGATTTTCACATACACAGCTCACTTTCTGGAGACGTATGCGTAATATTGAGCCATTGGAACCACGAATGCGATCACTAACAAACCCCCAACCACAAGAGTGAATTGCCCACGTTTCTCATCGGTTTCTTCCCTGCTCTTGTAGTTGGACTCCCGTTTGTTCTCGTTGAATTTTGGACCACCAGGATCAGGTAACCCGTCAATTGCAGCAACCAGCCGTTTCGCACTGCTGTAGATCGCTTCGTTGTACTTCTCTTCGGTAGCCAAGACTGCAATGCAACGGGCACATAATCAGATCATGCAAATAAACAAAAATGAGAATGCGCGCAGGCTGTTCCTTACCAGGAAGATTTTCAGAGACGGTGGAGTCAAGAATGGTATCTCCAACGGCTTTAATGAAATCAGGCCCTCCGGTGATAGCACCTTCTTTCTGGCTAGTAACCAGAACAACCACGGCTTTGTTACCGCCTTGTTCAACGGTCGGGTACCACTTCTCTAATAGTTGATCGGCATACTCAAATGCATCAGCTTTACTCTACAACCAAATCAATGCAACATTTCAAAAAACAAACACAACAATCCGACATTCATAAAGGGTTAATTAGATGCAGACTCACAGTGAGCTTACGGACTGTAACGAAATTAATGTGAATATTTTTCCGTGTTTCCAAATCCGTCAACAACCGTCTCAAGTCGGATTTTGTAACCCGACTGAGAACCCCGGCATCATCGACGCAGTATGATTCAGTCGGCGGACCTTCGTTGATGATATCAAACTCTGACGCATTGGCATTGTTAAGCAGCACTGGAGATCCAAAATTTATAGCTAAAGAAAGTGCTAGTGCTGCTAATCCGTGGTGAATCTGAGTGACCCATTTCTTAGCAGGATTTGAAACTGGTGATTGAAGTGAGCATTGGGTTTTAAGATTTGAAGAAATGGGTTTTGGCAAGGAGATGACTGAATTTGTTAAGAGTGTTTTTGAAGTGGAGGAAGTTTTGGGATTGAAAAGTGGGCAAAATGAGTGAGGAGAAAATATGGTTTCCATGGTTGGGTTTCTTTGATTACTCCGGAATTACCACTAAGGTTTTGTTTTTCTCCATTTTTTTTCTTCTTCTGTTGGGGATAGTTTGGATATTGGATTGAGTGGTGGAGTTCTGGATAAGAAACCATGGGACTCGGATAAGGGTAGATTTGGCATTTGAAAATGCAGCGGGAATATGAGCAGGACACAAATGAAAATAACGGATGTTTCCACCCAAATTTGTAATTCTCTTTCGAATGAGTGCAACAAAAAGAGTCAACACATATCAAAAGATGCGAGTCTAAGGACACATCTCGGGGTAAAATTTCTTGCTTCTCTCCCCAACATCCCCTTTAAGCTCAGGTTTTTGGGAGCCCAAAAATTGGATTATGAAAGAATATACGCAATTTTTTCAAATCGAATAAACGCAAAACTTCCAGTGTTTAGTGGGAATTTAATTCTCTCGAAGAATTCACTTTCGGAGGAATAGGATTATCCCAGAATTGAATTTATATGATTTGAAAAACCTAAACCAAACATGCTGTAAATTTCTCTTAACCTGTTGGTTATAAGTACGTATCACGAAAATTACCAAATTTTCATATAACAAAAAGAATTTCACAATATTCCTTGTTATTGGGTTAGTAACGCCCTAAACGATTTGATAACCACTTATATAGCAGTCTCCCTGCCTTGAGGGTAATGGTGAAGAACTTAATCCAAGTCATTTGACATAGCCTGACATTTACAGATGGGCTGAAATATCTAGGCCAAAGGTACAATTACAAATATACCCTCACATGTGTAAACTAATCCCAAAACTAGACCGCATTATAAAATCTCTGATCTCTGCCACCACATTATCTACATTTCCCAAGTCTAACCCACCACCATGGATGTTGTCTTCTCTACACTCAAGCTCTCATGGCCTTCCTTATTTTCTCCCAACTATCTCCACATCCAACAAAACCTCTTCTTCAAAACTCCATCAATTCAGAAACCCTTTCTAAACCCACCACCACCACCAACTCAACTAAGAGAGATTTCCTTATCAAAACTAGTACAATTTCCATTTCTTCACTAGCTATTGCACTTCAGTTCTCTCTTACTTCTTCTATTGCTTCTGCTCAAAATGCACCTCCCAAACCACTCCTTTCTGAAATTGTCAGCACCAAAACATGGTTTCAATACTATGGAAGTGGGTTCTCAATTCGAATCCCTCCTACGTTTGTTGATAAGGCTGAGCCTGAGGTAAAAAAAGATCCTAACTTTTTCTGTAAATTTATCAAATTTTGGTTTTTGTAATTTGAATTGAATCAATGGGTGGTACCTGAATTGTAGGATTATAATGCTGGAATGTCATTATATGGAGACAAGGCCAAAACCAAAACTTATGCAGCTCGTTTTGAATCTTCTGATGGGTATGTCAACTTGAATCTCCAATTGCTTGTGCCATGTATAGTGAACTACTGCTGTCAATAACATTGTCAGACCACATTAGCTAAATTAAATGACCCAGTGTTTAATCGATACTAGTTACTTCACAATTGATTGTGCCATGTAGTATAATGCTGTCTGGAGTGTATTATTGGACCATGATCTATTGAAATGCCAGCTGATGTGAACTTAGCAGTGACTCTCACTCGCATCCGGGATGATAAAATACTTGTGACATGCCCTGTAACTGTAAAGAAATAAACGGCGTAATGCTGTATCATGTTCATTGTTCTTTCTGTTCAACTCATTTGAAACTTTGTTGAATTTTGTAGCTATGAAGTTGTAAGTGTTCTCACTCGTGCAACTAATTCGCTCAAGATCACTTTCCTAGAGGTTTGTCAAGTGTCCTTTTTTCCTGAAAAAATTATATTTGTTTAAATGGGGTTTATGTACTCATGCACCATGTGTTTGCCAGTCTTAAGGTTGGAATCGCCTTCTCTCTTTTTTTTTGGAAAATTGGAATTGTATATTTTACTGAATGGCTACTCGGTGTCTCTTGGTTTCAGATTTTGTTTCCGTCTATGTATTTTAGGTTTTTTAAATTTAAGACGAACTCATGGCAGTCTTTGAGAAACGTAGAGACTAATTTTTTGAATAAAAGGCCGAGATGTTCTTTTTGGGGGAAGCTGCTGATACGTTCTCTTAACAGCTGTTTTATTTACTTGAATAGGCCAAAGATATCTCAGACTTGGGTTCATTAAAAACTGTCGCAAGAATCTTTGTGCCAGGTAACTCTACTTTATCTGTTTTTGCGTTGTTCATCTCAGTGGGTCTATGGCTCAGGGATCTTTTTCTAATAGTGAAAATTTACTTCATTCACCAGATGTGTTGTATGATCCATGGGCTGGTTGATGAGAATTTAAAAGTTTTTCAAATTTTATTTTTTTCAAATTGTTTTCAAATTTCCAATGCAGGTGGGGCAACTTTGTATTCTGCGCGTATAATCAAAATCAAAGAGGAAGAAGGTATCAGGTAACCAATGCCAAGTTATGCGGTTCAATCACAAAATTCATGGTTTTTTCCCTCCTGTTATAATACTTTACGAACTTTTTTGTATCCTGTATCAATTTTTCGATCTGTTCCAGGAATTACTACTTCTATGAGTACGGACTAGAGTATCAGCATTTTGCAGTAGTGGTTGCTGTTAGCGGTGGCAAGGTAAGCTTCGTCGTATAATTTGTTGATTATGTTAAGGGTCATGGATGGAACCGACTTGGAAACCTGTCAAAGATTTACGTCACAAGCCTTTTCAATCCTAGTAGTGGGAGGAGGGTACTCGCATTTCACTGAAATTAAGGGAAACTAGAAAATGAACCAGCTATCTACTCATTCATATTTAATGGTGTTCCCAAGCAGTTAATGTATCAAAAATTAACAAATACAGAAGTAAATTTTTGTAAATGTTTATGCAACCTACTGTATGTTGTATTGCAGGCCTACATAGCTGGAGCAAGTGCCCCAGAATCTAGATGGGAGGAGGATGGTGTGAAGCTTCGTTCTGCTGCAATATCACTATCGCTTTTATAACCACCCGATTAAACGTTCTTTTTTAAGCACTTGGCAGGTAAGGAAAATCCAAATCTACTGTGTTCCATTACCTGCTTATGTATATCCTGGTGAAACTGGGGAACAATATTTTATAATTTCTCCTATTCAGTATTTCGAATTACGACCATGTTAAATCCATGAAAATGAAAATCTAAAGCGGAGTTGGTGCATTGTTGTTTCAGTTAATTGTTCTAGTGGCGGGAAATCAAACCAGATAGAACAGCTGTTGGTCCTGGAAATGCAGAGAATTTTTGGTCAGTTCTTCTCAGTCTAGTATGGCGGCTAATCGCTAATGACATGCTTTGCCTGGGAAAAAAGTTTTTCGACCTTCAAATCAAGGCTGTGTATAGGTAAGTTTTTTGGGATCATGAAACTCAACAGATGACTTTGTAGGGAACTTGTTCAAACCTCCTATCAAGTCCATATATTCACTGCTTCGTATTTGGAGTGTTCCAATTTTTCTTACCTCTGTTTCTATCTATTTCTGATCTATGAAAGGCGCTGACAGTCGGATCAATCCTCGTGCGTCAGATACCTTTATAGAAATTAAGCCATTCAGTTAAATCAAATGCAAAATAAGTTACAAACTTGAAAAGAAAAGTAATGACAGAAATAAGTGAAATCCTTGCCTGCAGCACCCTAAGGGACATTGCACCGCGCAGCACCCTGTTCATAAATGTAGCTTGCAACCTTTGTGTTCAACTATATGATGTCTCAAACACCTTAGATCCTTTTGCTGCTTTACGACGATTCTTTTTTACTTGAATTGACTGAAACTAGGCTTCCAACACAAGTCTCTGCACAGAAGTGTTCTGGAATATCTTGGATGTTAAAAATCTTATCAAGTCTTTTTTTCTTTGAGTCAATTGAGATTAAAACACTCTCGTAATCAGCTCTCTTTCTCTTCCACAATGGTGGAGATATTCCCCCAGCTAAAATTCTCTTCCACACTCTCCCCCCGGCTAGAATTGGATATCTTCCCCCGGCTAAAACTGGATCATACAAGTCTATTCTATTAGGATGACCTGCTAAACTGCTCGTAAGCTTGAATACCATCATGTCACTTGTATTACTGAAAGGTTGAAGCGGCATTAAGTTGCACCAACTTGGGTTCCCTTTGGAAACACTGAAAAGCTTAGTCCAAGAATCTGCAACTCCATAATCTTTCATCACCCAGGCATGGTGGTGAGTTAAGAAGTATATTGTATCTGTTGTTTTTAATAGCATGGTTAAGGTGCATGCTGATAAAACCATGGGTTTTGAACAGTTGTAACTATTGTTTGCAGACACATCTTAATCGTATGATCGACTTACTGGTAATAGTGGAAGTATTAGGATGATAATATCTTCAGGAATGCTCGACATTGCACGATCAAGTCAGGGTTTTGTGTTGCAAAATTCTCTATGCGTTGCAAATATCTCTATTATATAAAACGACGGCGAGGTTACCCAGGTGCTATATATAGGAAAACAGTGGTTTCCTGTTTTTGGTCACTTTCCGTAACAAAAGCAAACTAAAATTACAAACCTGAAAAGAAAAGTAATGACAGAAAGAAGTGAAAAAACTTATTACCAACCAAAACCATTTAATAATTTCTTGTTCTCCTCCATTTGTTGCTTCTAAAGCAATTCTAGTCGTTTTTCCTCGGCCATGACCACCACACTTTCGTTCCCTTTGTTAGTCATATACTTAATGTTACGGAACATCGTATAAACAGCTGAATCTGGATGGGAGCAACACTCCTCATCAATGATCTCCACACGACGGCGTCGTTGTTGTTCAACTCTAAGCCTCCTCTTACTGTCATCAAATGGTTCGAAGAAGCGGGGAGCACCAACCTGAACAAACACAGGCATGATAAAAGTATCACTCTTATAAATTCTCTTCTCAAATGTGCATCTAGCAACCCCCTTCCTCTTTTTTCGCCTTACTAACCTTCCCCCAAATACACCTGAAATTAGTCCGAATAGGCGAACCTTCAAATTCGGCAACGTCGATATCTTTCGATTTAAACTTGATAAGCGCAGTCCTCTTGTCAAGTATTTTACGAGGTTTTCCTTTCAGCTCGCTTCTCTTCATTATCTTCATGTGAGACTTGGGGTCAAGAACGACAGCCTTTGCTGCTATCCGAAACACTTCCTTGGTTTCATGCACAACGGCAATTCTGGTACCTGGAGGTCCCCAAAACATAGGAACACAATGCAGATGTTCAGAAATGAAGTCGAAAATTTCCTGCCGCGCATCGTCGATTTCACTGGTGACGTCTCCAACCAGCTGACACTGTGACTGCCTCTGCTGACTTCAACAGTTTCACATGCCAGTTTTGTCGCTGAAGTCTCACCTGCACATAACCAAACATTTTCCTCTTCAAGACCTACGACGAGAATCGGATGACAAGGATCATAATTTTCAACCACCTGGAAAGGAACGTCATGAACCTCCAACCTTAGATAGGTCCCTGGTCTGAAACTCTGATTCTCGACGTCAACAACAAAATCCTTTGCCATTTCCATGTCAGATGTCTGAAAAGGGAAAGGATCAGTTATGCTTGTAACACCAGCTAAACGAAAATCACCAACACCAGCAACATGCACCTTAGCTCCGCTCTTAATATTGCAGCCTCGAAGATAACCATACAGACTTATGTTTCTCTTGCAAAATGCATCCTTTTGCAGTTCCTGGAGGAGTAACA
This sequence comes from Papaver somniferum, assembly GCF_003573695.1. Taxonomy (NCBI): domain Eukaryota; kingdom Viridiplantae; phylum Streptophyta; class Magnoliopsida; order Ranunculales; family Papaveraceae; genus Papaver; species Papaver somniferum. The sequence continues at coordinate 2,153,719 of NW_020651082.1, read as the reverse complement.
TCTTCGATACGATCTACCAGCACATAAGGATGTGACGAGGGGCGGGATTGGAGCATCGATACAATGTGTTGTGCCAGTTGTTGTACCTCCTCCATTCTGTACAACTCATTATAAAGACCAGATAAGCAGGATATTTTAGCTGCTTGATATATTTCAGTCCAAAAATGGTCCTTGAGAAGCTCTATGGTCGCTTCCTTGAGTTCTTTTTCATCTTTGAAGCCGTCAAGATGTGTGAAAACACCCATAACCTCTGGGAAGCCATGCGCTTGTAAAAGGTTAAGAAACTCGAATGTTTCCGCTTCAAACCCGTAACTTGCATCAACCAGAAACAGTACAAGATCGGCGTACTTTGCAGCATCAATCATGCCGTTGATATCGTCAGGGCATTCGACAAACTGTAGCCGCTTTCTTGTGTTACCTAATATGATGACTAGAGATTTGTTCAGCAGGGACTTGCCAACATCGGGAGGTCCTTGCACGAGAACCTCCCGATCATCCGCGGAAGTTGAATCCGGAGTCGTGTTTAGAATGCAGCTGAAATGGTTTGGGTTTGTAGTCTTCTAAAGGATCTACATCTATTTCTTCCTGTTGTTCCAACTATTGGGTGTGACAACATAAGTTCTATTTCTCTAGCATCTAATCCCATTATGCGTAGTCGAATGAAGAATGTTGCTCTTGATTTTCACTTTGTTCGTGAGCTTGTGCAATCTGATCATTTGAACCACCTTATATCGGGTCATTGATATTTTTAATAAGGCTTTACATGCACCTAGGTTCAGTTTTCTGGAGTCCAAGCTCACTACTACCCCCCATTAATAGTTAAGGATGTGATTATAAATTCATCAACCAAAGCGGCAAAAAAATAAGTTGCTTGAGATGACAAAAATAATTTAAACTGTCAAGTAAACTAATCAGATCCAACTAAAAAACACTTAACTTGATGAAGTCATTTGAATTTGAATTAAGAAAAAGAAAGAAAGTGGGAATGAGGGTGCAACACATGTTGCAAGACAAAAACAAACAAACTGATGCTATGATGCTCACGGATACAACTTAAACCGAGAGAAATTTATAATTAAACGAGTTAACCATGACTTATTCTCTTCTTTAGAGGTAGTTAAAGTTGGTGGAGCCAAAAGGCGATAACGAAGAATGGAGTTAACATCACTGTGGGATAGGTGTTGTGCGAGGACACAAGAATAAACAGTGGGACCTCGCCCTCCTCTGCCCACAATGTATACGCCACGCGGCTCATCGAGAGATGCTGGTTGAATGCCAAGGCCGTTAACGTTGTAATGCCATGCACTTAGCCGGGCAGTCAAGTCAGCAGACGTTCTCTCAGTGGTGGTGTTTGGTGGTACATCAGCTTCTACGGCATCTACAACGACAGGATTATTTGTGTATCCGATAGTCAGTCCCCTGTCGCTCTTAAACGGATTTTGGTTAGGTTTGGAGTCCAGCATCGCCAGTGCGCGAACAACGTCTTCATTCTCATAATTGCTGGGATGCGTCTTGCCTAGAACATTCAGTGAGCTAGCACCATCTGTATCTTCACGACAAAGAAGGTAACAGGTTGTCCAGAACGCACCTTCTAAGTGCTTATAATCTAGAGAAGAGAGCCCAATACCACATAATCTGAGGTTAGCGATCAAGTTTCTATAACACCCTTCATGTGTTGACAGTCTATCGTTTAGGAACTTAAGAGGGTCGAAGTTTGGAGGTGGAGCGTAAATAATTAAGACATCCGTTGGGGCACTGTAGCTGATTCGGAGAGCACCAATCGAAGAAAGCAAATCGCTCAAAAATGCAGGGAACTCCATGAGAGGAGAGATGGGAACATGATTATTCATCCTCGTATTGACGGCAAAAGGAGAATAGAATTCAGCAATGGTCCTGAGGCGATTGTACAAGGCGAGAACGGCAAACCGCGCAAGAGATGCTATGTCGAGTTTAAGTTGGTTAGTGATAATATTAGGAGATCCAAAATAGTGGTTGCATAGAGGTTGGTGATTAAGATAGGCGTCCGAGAGAAGGGAATGAATCTTTTCATGAAGAAGTTTAAAGTCGATGGTGAGAATAGTAGCGTGCATGTATGGATTGGAAGGCCGAGGACCAACTCGTCCATCGGCTACCAAGGCTTCCAAAGGATCAGGACCACGCTCCACATCAACTGTTGTGCCACCCATTATTTCTCCTGCTGTGTATGTATATGAAGAAGCAGAAAGATTTAAACTTAGAGACAGTCGCATCATCCTCTTTTATAAGCTCGTCAGAAAACAATTATTAGAAGTTTCAAAAGAATCCCTAGAATATCTTTTTCCTTTTTCTCCTCACAAACAAACATTAGGGAATTTGGTTGAGAGAATCAGAGCAGCTTCTCAGAAGCACGAAACTAGCGCACACACAAAAGTCAAGCAATTTTATTTTACTCTAGGAACAAAATGTCCGAGGAAATAGAACGAAACAAAAAATTGGGAAAAATTGGGAAAAATATCATTTGGTCTTTTTTTAGGTGGGCCCATATCTGTTTAATCCTTTGGTCAAATGCCTTAACTGCTTGGTCCATAATTATTTAAAAATATTAAATTAACAAAAATACCCTTCCGTGTTAATTTTTATTTATTTTCTTGTAGCAGTTCATTCCAGAAATGAAGTCCGTACAAAAACCTAAAAAAACATACTTCATTCCAAAAATAAACTCCATACAAAAACATAAAAAAAACAGACTTCATTCCAGAAATGAAATCCATACAAAAACCTAAAAAAACAGACTTCATTCCAGAAATGAACTCCATACAAAAACCTAAAAAAACAGAGTTCATTCTAGAAATGAAGTCCATATAACAACCTAAATAAACAGACTTCATTCCAGAAATGAACTCCATACGAAAACATAAATAAACAGACTTCATTCCAGAAATGAACTCCATACAAAAACCTAAAAAAACACAGTTCATTCCAGAAATGAAGTCCATATAACAAACTAAATAAACAGACTTCATTCCAGAGATGAACTCCATACAAAAACCTAAAAAATCAGATTTCATTCCAGAAATGAAGTCCATATAACAACCTAAACAAACAGATTTCATTCCAGAAATGAACTCCATATAAAAACCTAAAAAAACAGAGTTCATTCCAGAAATGAAGTCCATATAAAAACAGAGTTCATTTCTGGAATGAACTCCATATAAAAGCAGAGTTCATTTCTGGAATGAACTGCAGCATCATCATCTTCATCATCTTCGTCGTCTTCAACAACAACATCTTCGTCTTCAAAAACACCACCGTCTTCATCATCAACGGCAGTAGTAGTAGCAGATCTTTATCTTCTTCTTCATCATCATCATCATCAAAATCAAGATTAACACCATCGTCTTCATCGTCAACAGCAGCAACAACAACATATCTTCATCTTCTTCATCATCTTCATCGTCAACAGCAGCAGAAAAAATAAAATCAAGATTAACACCATCGTCTTCATCTTCTTCATCATCATCATCAAAATCAAGATTAACACCATCGTCTTCATCGTCAACAGCAGCAACAACAACATATCTTCATCATCTTCATCGTCAACAGCAGCAGAAAAAAGAAAAAAAAAACCCTAAAAAAATCGTATTCAACAGTACCAACATCATCGTATTCATCGTCTACAACTACCGATCTAAATATCTAAATCGATTTTCACCTTCATCACCATCGTTTACAGCAACAGGAAGAAAAATAGAAGAAAAAAAATGGAGACGCCATTAACAGAAGGAAAAAGAAGAAGAAAGAAAAAGAGAGAGATATTAGATTTGGAAAGATAAGAGAGAAAGTAAATCTGATAATGATTTATTGTAGCTTACTTTTTGACTATATATATGGTCCTTATCCAAAAGGGTATTTCTGCCACTACAAGGTGACATTTACATCATCCATGACATCACCGTAGGACCAAACCATAATTTTTATGACCAAATTATAATTTATATTACCAAATAGGACCAAACAGACAATTGACTAGGTCTACTGGACTAGACTGTCTCTAATATATTATTTGTAGGACCAATTGGTATTTCCTTGTTCATATTTTTCGGATAATTCATCCATTGGAAATGGCTCAGCCACAATACCCAGTCATCGATATTAAAATACTTTTTAATATGTGGCCCGTGCATGTGGTAGTCGGAGGCCAAGCACCACCAGGCCCGGCCCTTCTTACTAGGAGGCGAAGCATAGAAATGTTACTCCTTAAACAACAACAAAAAAAACCATCCCTTTCGCACAAAAGTCGAGCAATTTTATTTTACTCTAGGAACAAAATGTCTGAGGAAATAGAATGAAACAAAAAAAAAAAATCGCTTGTTTGGTTGAAAAGAGAGGAAGTTAAGCTTATGACATCCCATTCAAGTAATTAAAAACCAAACACATTATCTGAGAAGAACCTAACATTAATCGCCCACAGGCCACAGCCTACATAATGTCATTTTGTATCTACTGCTAGTTGCATTTTCAATCAAACTGATCGACCAACAGGCGCCTTGTGTCCCCAACACTCAACAGAAAAGATGAACATAAGATTCATGTCCTTGGCGCAGAGTATACCCACTCAGGGACTTCATGGTCCTCCACTAAACCTCGATCTGCAACTATCCCTTTGTCTTCTCTCTTCAGCCATCAACATCTCTTTCCTGTCCTCAGCTACTCAGCATTAAAGATGGACATAAGACTGATGTCAAGTTATGAAACAGTAAAAAGTAAGGGTTAGATCACACTTCTAAATTCTCATGTTCTGAAATATCAACTACTGGCAGCATGCTCGGCAAATATCAAATCATCATGTCAAACTTGGTTCACTTTCAGGCGCAAAATCAGAACTCAAAACCATAAATTATCATGCAATTTAAGAAGCAAAAAGAAAATATGAGACAGGACAAGCTTATTCGGATGCAGATATTCCCCTCACGGGGAGCTTAAAGGATATGAAGAAGTGCCACGAGCACATTCCACCATCTTCATATACTTCCACAGTTTACCAGTGGGCAGACTATTCTGTATTGGAGTATCAGTTAACAGAATTCCACTTCCATGCCGCCCCTCGTTTTCTCTAATTGTGTAACATATGCAGCAAATAATATCCGTCTGAACAGGCACTGTCTATACGTGTCAAGTTGTTAACCATGCCGGAACAAAAGAGGAGAAACTGGAAACTATGTAAATACCATAATCTTTTGAAAGAGTAGGCGCAAGTGCACACTCATGATCTTTGAACCAATTCCCTCATCAACAATCATGTAATACCAGTGAATTTTGTTGAGATATGCTTTGTCATCATACTGAAGTTTTCCTCTCCTAAATATTTCATCCTCATTGCCTTCCATACATCTATTTTCCAATCATATGAAATGGCCATAATTCTAATTTTTAAGAAGAAAAATAAACTTATAAAAGTGAATCAAAAGAAAACAAAATGGACAAAACCTATTAAAAGTGAATTCAACGCCATCTTCCAGCAAATGCCGGCTGAAGCATGAAGAGATAACCAACTAAAACGTCACTCCAGAAACGGTGATCGAGTACAGGTAGGGAGGTGAGGTGAGTTGGCCAACTATTCTGAACTGAGAGTTGAATAAAACCTCATAACAACTCCAGAAGTCCCCCAATTTGATGGCACGGCCAGAGCCAGTTCCCTCTTAAGTTTAGTCTTCGTCAATTACTCGGATCTAAGTCATTTTCTTAACTTAGCCTTGTTCAACACTGGTATAGACTTATAAAACCTCATCTAAAAAATACGAAAAAACACTGGTATGGCGCAGCTGTGCTTGTCTGATAATATTTTGAATGTTAATCTAGTGCCAACCCATATTCATACATACCCAAAGGTACAACAAGGGAAGAAAGTAAAGCATAATTAGACATTCAAGAAAAGAAACAAAACGACAACATACCGGCGCATTCATGGTGCTGAGAATATATGTAGTCTGACAAAATGGATTGATGTTATCCTGCTACCGCAATAAACATGTACGTGTACATACATAAAAAAGATAGTAATTAAGCTCACTGTATCTATTCGGCCAATTCCATGATTAACCAAGTTCGATTAGGAATTTTTTATCAGCAATCCAGAATCTCATTCCCGATATAACATTCAACAAATGGTTTTTTCAAGCCATAAGAAATGATGAATTTACCTGATAGTTAGGATGCAGAATTTGCAGATATATGATTGTAGAGCTGTGCATTTTGCTCAATAAGCAGCTGCCGTTTTGCCCCCATTAGTGGCTGGAGACAACAAAGAGAGAATGCATTTTGCACACAGATGTAAACAGACCTCTCTCTTATCAAATAAACCCAAAGAACTGGCATTCAAATCAATAAGATACACACCTGTGTAAAGCGAAAACTTCACCCAATTTTAGCTTCCAAAAAAAGTACAAAAATACAAAAATCAAGGGTTTTAGCTGGTTGCACTACTAGAAAGCAGAATTACACAAGAGGAGTCGACTGAGAAGGAGCTTGACAACAGCAGATGCAATTGATGAAGTTGTGAAGGGTATGTATGATTCCTTATCTTCCATTAACACCACAAAACTGTTTGTTTTATAAGAATGAAAAGAAGAAAACCCTTTTTACAATGTCTCGTTAACTATTATTATATTATTATTTACTCCCTCTCGTTAATTTTTGCTAAATCCATCTATATAACAAGTAAAGCGAGAAGAAAAGAAAGCAAATACCTTGATACAGATGGAAGAACCCTCTCCATTGACATCCGGGTCTAATTGGAAAATTGAAGAACAATTATCAAACCCCTACATTTTTTTTCAGCACTAACCAGTCACTGCCTTCCCCGTCAACAACATGTCTTCCGATTAGCTTGCAAAAGAGAGCACTTAAGAAGACCAACAGTAAGCCTTTTGATTGACCGCTAGGCCTTTCATCTGCATTATTGCGTGTCTTTTTGAATTCGTCGCTGGTAACTTGCAATCCTAAGAATTAACAGTACAAGCAGAAAGTTAAGTGTTGTTTCAAGCGATTTTTTAACAGTTGTGAATGTCAGTTAATTGAAGACTAATTAATTATTTCTTAAAGTTAGTCGTGATATTTTATGAAAGGGGTTTCTTAAACCGATTATAATTCTTGGTGGCCAAGTTTGTAACGTATATAAATAGGTAATTAGGCCTTGTAGAATTGTATTGTGTTGAAAACGATTAAGAGATCGGTGAGAGATTTCTTGTATAGCTTTTAGGGCTAAAGCTAGGGTTTCGTTGTGAGAGCATATTGGTGAGGAACAAGAGACAAGGTTATTGTCTCGGGTAATTGTTGCGGTGTAACCAAGGGTTTGCTTGGATTCACACGACCTTGTAATCGTTTTTCTTCATAGTGGATTTGAGTTGGTGCGGCTCAAAGTGGACGTAGACAATATATACACGTTGTATGTATTGGTCGAACCACTATAAATCTTGTGCCTTGTGAGTTGATTTATCTTTCTCGTATTTTCATAGTTGCTTGTGCTTGGTTTACTTATTATTCATCATAATATCTCAAGATCCGATATTCCGCGGTTGTCAGTGATTCCCTAAGAAAATCCTGACAACTGGTATCAGAGCTAGGTTGGAGCTTTAGGGTTTATCGTAGTACGATTGGAGTGGGAGTTATGGGTGATAATAACGAAAGTACGGTAGCTAGGGTTAACGTTTTTAATGGGAAGAACTTTGCGTTTTGGAAGTCTCGGATGGAAGACTACCTATATGAGAAAGACATTGCTGATCCATTGGGTGGAGTTGCGAAAAAGGAAGCACGCAAAGACGATGAAGGAACAACTCTTGATCGCAAGTGTGTAGCCGTGATCCGTAGATGTCTAATGGAAGAAGTCTACAATAACGTACAAGAGGAAACTAGTACGAAGGATCTTATGGATAAACTTGAAAAGTTGTATCAAAAGTCATCAGCTTCGGGGAAGATTATGTTGTGTGAACAACTATTTAATCTGAAGATGCAAGAAGGCGAAGCGATTTCAGCACATCTTGGGAAGTTTAAATCAATTATTTCTCAACTTTCAAAAGTTAGTATTACTTTTGATGATGAAGTTCAAGCTTTACGGTTGTTGTCGTCATTACCAAAGAGTTGGGAGACTGCAAGGACAACCATTAGCAATTCCGCAGGGAGCGAGAAGTTGAAGCTTCATGATGTGCAGCAAAGATTAATTGCTGAAGAGGAGAGAAGAATAAAACAAGGTTAAGGTTCTAGTACTTCAAGATCGGCCTTAACTATGCAAGAAGAAGATAGAGGCATGAGTTCAAATAGGAGCAACAACAACAAATATAGATGGAAGTCTAGAGGGAGATCTCAATCCCGTACTAGAGGTGTTGTTGAGTGTTGGGCGTGTAAGAAAGTATGACACTTCAAGCGCGATTTTCCGGAAAACAAAGGTGCTAATAATGGTGGAAACAAAGGTAATCAAGAAGAGGTCAACGTAGTTGCAGTTGCAGAACCGGTGAAGGTCCTTGTTGATAACAAGAAGGTGATCACAGAAGGTTTTCTACTACTCTCTGAGGACAAACAAGATGAGTCTTGGATTATAGACTCGGGAGCTTCTTTCCATGCAACGAGTGATAAGAGTATTATGATATCTTATAAAGAAGGATACTATGGACAATTATTCTTAGGTGACGGTGAAGCATGCGACATCATTGGTTTGGGTGATGTGATCTTGAAAGTCAATGGTTCGACATGGAAATTTAAGGATGTACGACACGTTCCAAATTTGAAAAAGAACTTGGTGTTTATGGGCCAAGTTTGTGATGATGACTGTGAAATTTTGCTTACGAAACACAATTGGAAAGTGAAAACATGAGCTACGGTATTAGCTCGTGGAGTTAGAGTCTGTACTCTATACCGGACTTCAGATGGAACTACTTTAGCAGTGGCTAGTATTGGTGAAGACACTAACTTATGCCATAGAAGATTAGGGCACATAAGTGAGAAGAACATGAAGATTCTATGTTCGGGAGGATATCTACCTAAGGTGAAGTCTGTTGATATGAGTTTTTGTGAAGACTGTGTTCTTGGAAAGAAAAAACGGGTTAGTTTCAGCAGAGACGGCAGATCCTTGAAAAGTGAGAAACTTGATTTGGTTCATACTGATGTGTGGGGACTAATTGATGTTGCATCTCACAGAGGGTTCCAATATTATGTCACATTTATTGATGATCACTCAAGGAAGGTGTGGCTTTTACTTCATGAAGAATAAGTTCGAGGTGTATGAAGTGTTTAAGAAATGGAAAGCTTTGGTTGAAAAAGAAACTGGTCTGAAGTTGAAGTGTCTAAGGTCAGACAACGTGGTGAGTATGACAAAACAGAATTCTTACTTATGTGCTACAAATGGAATTCGTTTGGAGAGGACAGTTCCAAGGATGCCGCAGGAGAATGGAGTAGCAGAATGTATGAATTGGACGTTGAATGCACGTGCTAGGTGCATGAGGTTACAGTCTGGTTTGTCTGAGACCTTCTGGGTACATGCAACAGAGACGGCTTCTTATCTAATCAATAGGACACCTAGTAGTCCATTAGATATGAAGATACCATAGGAGGTTTGGACCGGAAAAAAGGTAAATCTTTCATATTTGAAAGTTTTTGGTTGTGTTGGTTATGTTCATCTTAGTCCCGGTGAGAGGTCTAAGATAGGTGCTCAAGCAAAGAAGTGTATATTTCTTAGTTACGGAAATGACGTTTTTGATTATAAAATTTGGGATTACGAGGGTCACAAAGTTATTAGAAGTAGAGACGTCACTTTTAATGAGAATGAGATGTAAAAGGACCGGAATAAAACACAAGTTGAAGATGTCAGATCAAGCAATTTCGATAAGGAGTTGTATATCGATATTGATGATGTTTCTGGAAAAAGTGTGGTACAAGAAGGGAACGGTGTTGCTCATGGCAGAGAAGTACAAGGTGAAGAGACTTCTGCTGCAGTGGGAGTTACTCCTATAGTTCCACAAGAAGTACGAAGATCATCAAGAACTCCAAAACCAAACCCAAGGTATGCTCTGAATTATCTATTACTTACGGATGGAGGTGAACCTGAAGATATTAAAGAAGCACTGGCGGCTGATGATTCAGGAAAGTGGAAACTTGCTATGGAATATGAGATGAATTCACTTGAGGAGAATGACACTTGGGTGTTAGTAAAATTACCAAGAGGTAAGAAGGCGTTGCGTAACAAGTGGGTTTATCGGATGAAGTCTGAAGCAAATGGAGATATTCACTACAAAGCGAGGTTGGTTGTGAAAAATTTCCAGCAAAAACCTGGTGTTGATTACAACAAGATATTTTCTCCAGTTGTGAAGATGACTACTATTCGAGTAGTGTTAAGTCTAGTGGATTCTGAAGATCTCTACCTTGAACAGTTGGATGTAAAGACAGCTTTTCTTCATGGTGACCTAGATGAAGAAATTTACCTGAAGCAGCCAGAAGGATTCATAGTCAAAGGAAAGGAAGAGATGGTGTGCAAGCTAAAAAAAAGTTTGTATGGTTTAAAACAAGCCCTGAGACAGTGGTACAAGAAGTTTGATAACTTCATGCATAGAGGTGGTTACTCACGGTGTAATGCAGATCATTGTTGTTACTTCAAAAGATGTGGTTCTGACTGCATTATATTATTATTGTATGTGGATGATATGTTGGTTGTCGGAACATATCTACAAGAAGTTGAGAATTTGAAGAAACAATTAGCAAGTGATTTTGCTATGAAAGATCTTGGTGAAGCAAAGCATATTCTTGGCATGAGGATCATAAGAGATAGAGCTAAGGGTGTATTTATGCTTAGTCAAGCTGAATATATTGAACGAGTGTTGAAAAGGTTCAATATGGAGAATATTAAACTAGTTAGTTCTCCACTTGGAAGTCAAATTCGTCTTTCAAGTATGCAGTGTGCGAAGACAAATGAAGAAAAGGAGTACATGGCTTACGTACCATATTCTTCGGCGAATGGGAGTCTAATGTATGCTATGGTGTGCATGAGACCGGATATTGCACATGCAGCGGAAGTAGTGAGTAGATATGCAAGAAACCCAGGAAAACAACATTGGGAAGCTGTGAAGTGGATTCTCAAGTATTTGATAGGTAACAAAAACGTACCATTGTGTTATAGAAAAGGAGGTTATATCTTGAGGGGTTATGTGGATGCAGACTTCGCAGGTGATGTAAATAAAAGGCGAAGTACGACCGGTTATATTTATACTATGGGGTCAGCTGCAGTGAGTTGGAACTCACGGTTACAGAAGTTGGTAACATTCTACTATGAAAGCGGAGTACGTAGCAGTAATAGAAGCGAGCAAAGAGATGATTCGGTTACGAGGTTTATTAGATGAGTTGGGAAAGGAACAACGAGATAGTGTTCTGTTTAGCGATAGTCAAAGAGCTATACATTTAGCCAAGAACTCAGACTATCATGCTAGGACGAAGCATATAGATATTCGTTATCATTTCATTCGGGATCTCTTAGAAGAAGGATAGTTGAATCTCAAGAAGATTCTTGGTTCGAAGAATCCGGCGGATATGTTTACCAAGGGAGTTACATCAGACAAGCTAAAGCTCTACAAGGCTTTAGTTGGTCTCTTAGAATGAGGATATGGGAGGGGAGCCGCACTGACATGAAAATGTTTTAGCACCGTCAAATCCAAAGTTGAAGAAAAGAAGAATTGAAGACAATAAATAAGTCTTCAAAGTGGGAGATTGTTAGTTAATTGAAGACTAATTAATTATTTTCTAAAGTTATCCGTGATATTTTATGAAAGGGGTTTCCTAAACCGGTTATAATTCTTGGTGGCCAAGTTTGTAACCTATATAAATAGGTAATTAGGCCTTGTAGAATTGTATTGTGTTGAAAACGATTAAGAGATCGGTGAGAGATTTCTTGTATAGCTTTTAAGGCTAAAGCTAGGATTTCGTTGTGAGAGCATATTGGTGAGGAACAAGAGACAAGGTTATCGTCTCGGGTAATTGTTGCGGTGTAACCAAGGGTTTGCTTGGATCCACACGACCTTGTAATCGTTTTTCTTCATAGTGGATTTGAGTTGGTGTGGATCAAAGTGGACGTAGACAATATATACACGTTGTATGTATTGGTCGAACCACTATAAATCTTGTGTCTTGTGAGTTGATTTATCTTTCTCGTATTTTCATAGTTGTTTGTGCTTGTTTTACTTATTATTCATCATAATATCTCAAGATCCGTTATTTCGCGGTTTTCAGTGATTTCCTAAGAAAATCCTGACAGTGAAAATATAAGAATGCCCGGTAAATGTCAGATCAATGCTTTTAGTGAAATTCTACTTGTTTCTTCAATTTTGAGTATCACACGCACATTTTGTTATTAAGATAACAAGAGTTTCGGGACATAAAAGGTAATCAATCATGATCCTGAATTTCAGATTCGTGCCCTAGTTCTGGTTAACAAACCTAAACACAGTACCCTGAGTTCTCCGCATTCTGCTGGTGTCGAACGGTTAAATTATATATCAACACCACAATCCTTTCTTTTATAACCTTAAACTCTTACCACATAACCTAATCCATGCAAAGCCAAATCTAACACGTCGAGGATGATCCAGAACATATCAAATGTAGACACATAGATTGTAATTAATAGAGATACAAATGCACAATTAATAGACTCTATATTATCATGTTACCTTATTTACCTTTAGGAGATTATCTCCTTTTACTTTGGCTATAATGACAAAATATATTATTGAGGTTTTATTATATGTTGAGGCCCTGGAGAACATTTCTCTGAGAGGGAATTATCATCAAATCCAAGATGGTATCAGCCACTCCTCGATCCTACTTCTTCTAAAAATCTTTGAAATCCATGGCAGGTGAAAAGAAATTCGTTCACCCGGCTTTTGCCATCAACAACATCAAATCTCTGATTCCAGTCATCTTAGATATCAAACAAGATGAATACTCCTCATGGGTATTTCTCTTCGATCTTCATCTTCAAGCTCAACGATTGTTATTTCTGATTGATGGTTCACAACGACCTACAGATATTGATGTCGATACTGAAAAACAGTTAGATGCTATTTGTCATCAATGGATGTTTTCTACCATGACCAAGGATCTTATTCTTACCATTCTCAAGAAAGGAAAAATCGCAAAGGAGATTTGGGACCATCTCAAGACACTTTTTCAAGAAAACAAAGGAAGCCGTGCCGCAAATATTGAAAGTAAGTTTGTAAATCTCAAGTTTTCTGATTGTGCTAGTGTTGATGATTATTGTGATAAACTTAAATCACTTTCCGATCGATTGAGTGACCTTGATTTTCCAATGAACGATGAACGACTGGTTATCCAATTGGTTAATGGTCTCCCGGAGGAGTACAACACCGTGGCATCCTTCATTCAACAGTCCATGCCCACGTTCGATGCTGCTCAATCTCAATTGCGTACTGAGGAAATTAGGCGTGCACAGCATTCACTCGCCTCTGCACCCACCGCACTTGTTGTTGCTGCTCCTTCAGACCGCAACTCACAACGCCCTCCTCAGTCAAATAATGGAAGAAGAAACAACCGTCCGCAGCAAACTGACAGACGTCCGCAGCAAACCCACAACAATGGATCAGGCCTAACTTCCGCAACTTCCTCAAGCCCACCGTTGCTTCCAACTCCACCAGGCCCACGCCCATACCTACAGCCAGATTATCAACAGTAGTGGCCACCTTACTGGGCCATTCCCCCATGCTCCTACCCAACTGCTCCTTCCTGGCACCGGCCTCCTTCTGTGAACCAGCGTCATGCCAGCTCCCCTGGGCGATCTTCTGGACGTAATCATGGCCAAGCTTACATTACTCTATCGACTGAACTTCTGCATCCCACAGACATTGTTGAGGCGTATAGCTCTATGCATTTACAGCCACCTGATGATGCTTTCTATATGGATACTGGTGCTACCTCGCACCTTACTGCCGATACAGGTACTTTACATAAAGTTCTCAATTCCAGCAATGTACGGTCTATTTTAGTTGGCAATGGCAATAGTATTCCAGTTACTGCTAGTGGAACTAAGTTCATAACCCTTCCTTCTCGTACTCTTCAACTCAAAAATACCCTTTTTGTTCCTGATATTATCAAAAACTTGGTTTCCGTTCGTAAATTCACTACTGACGATCATGTATTTGTTGAGTTTGACCCCTCTGGTTTTTCTATGAAGGATCTGAGTTCGAGGAAGATTATTCTTCGATGTAATAGTTCCGGGGAGCTTTACCCTATCACCAACTCTGTCGTGCCACCACAAACACCGTCCCAGTCCTCCCCCATTTCTCTTGCTATTTTTTCGCCAGATATTTGGCACAGCCTCCTTGGTCACCCCGGCAAGGCTATTTTAGATGTTCTTCGTACCAATAATTCTATTCATTGTAATAAGAATCAACATTCTAAACTTTGTCATTCATGTCAAGTTAGTAAACATGTTCGATTACCTTTCTATGAATCAAATTCCAATACTTTTGCTCCTTTTGATATCATTCACAGTGATTTATGGACCTCTCCATTACATGTTGATACCGGTTTTCGTTATTATCTTATATCACTGGATGATTTCACCAACTATCTTTGGATTTATCCTTTAAAATTTAAATCCCAAGTGTATGACAAGTTTTTGGAATTTTGTTCTCTTGTTCAAACCCAATTTGAGCGTCAAATAAAAAAATTTCAATGCGACATGGATGTGAATTTGACAACTCTTCTTTTCACACTTTTGCTTGTAATAATGGTCTAGTTTTTCGCTTCTCTTGCCCCCAAACCTCCTCTCAAAATGGCAAGGCCGAACGCATGATTCGCCGTGTCAATGATATCACCCGCACCCTTATGTCCCACGCTTCCGTTCCACCAAAATTTTGGATCTATTCTCTCCTTATGGCTGTTTATCTTCATAATATTCTTCCCACAAAAATCCTAAATTTTTCCTCTCCTATGTCTATTCTGTATCAACGACAACCAACATATGACCATCTTCGTACGTTTGGTTGTCTTTGCTACCCTAATCTCTTCTCTACAACTCCTCATAAACTTTCCCCCTCTCCACTAAATGTGTCTTCCTTGGCTTTCCTCCCAATCACCGTGGATACCGCTGCCTTGATCTTACCATAAACAAAATCATCATTTCTCGTCATGTAACTTTGACGAGAACGTTTTTCCCTTTACTGATCCTCTAACACCATCCGAAAATGAATCCTCTTCTTCCCCTCTTTATTCACCCTACATTTCCTACAATCTGCCTCCTACCAATCCTACTCCACAGCCTTACACACCACCTCACAGACGCCTTAATTCTCTCCACACCTGCCCCACAACAGTCCCTCCAGCTTCCGCCTCTTCACCTTCCCCACTACAGTCCGTACAACTGCCACCTCCTGCTCCCACTATTCCCCCCTACAGAACCCTGTCGCCACCTACAGTCTGCCTCTTCACCTTCCCCACTACAGTCCGCCTCTTCACCTTCCCCACTACAGAACCCTGCCGCCACCTCCTGCTTCCAAACTCCCTTCTACAGAAAATCGTAAAACTTCCTCACCTCCAACTATCACTCCCACTACTGTGTCATCCCAACACAGAACTTTATCGCCACTTCCTACTTCCAGAACCCTGTCGCCACCTCCTGCTTCCACTCTCCCTTCTACAGAAAATCGTCACACTACCTCACCTCAAACTATCACTCCCACTATAGTGTGACCCTCAGCCACAACACCTTCGGCTCCTCCCATACCTATAGCTCCTTCTCGACCTACCACTCGTGCCTCTCGTGGTATTTACCGCCTTATAAATCGTCTTAACCTTCATGTCCAAACCCTTTGTCATATCTCTCCTCTTCCTCGTTCCCACTTGTATGCTCTTAGTGGTAGGCATTTAAAGGTGTGAAAATAAGACAATAAATGGATGCCTACAGTGATACCTGCAAGTGCACAGGGTCAGTTGTAGCTTGTGTGCAAGAACAGGGTCATTCCACAGGGACTTGGGGTGTATTGAGGCATTCCTAAGCTAGTTAATCTAAATGCAATGAGTGACAATGACACAATGAAGCAAAGAGAGCAAAACAGGGCCTATACAAGGTGAGTTAAAGGTGACAGTGGCATATACAATGGTATGGTAGTGGCAATGTGGTAGTGATAAATCAAGACAGTTGCAAACCAAGGCCTAAGCCAAGGGCAATGACAGGGGAGCAAAACTACAGATACAAAACAGAGAAACAACACAACTAGGTTATGAATCCACCTTGTGACCTAGCCAGATAGTGTAATTCTATGTTAAATCCCTGTCCCTAATGGAGCTAGGTGAAGGTTCAAGCCTGCCTATGTTCCAGGGCGTACATAAATGGAATGGAAAGATAAAAAGCTTGCTCAACTGTTTACTCCTAGCATTGACTGTCTTTTGACAGCACAATCAATCACAAGCACAGTTGAGCACTAATTTCCTCCATTTCTCAATCAATTCTATTTACATGAATTATAACCTAACATTCCACCACTAACAGTGACTTAAGGCATCATCTCAGCCTAGCTATACACATACACATGTGAGCTCACATAACAGCAAAAAAAAAAACATTTACTAAACAGAGAACTACAAACTAACATGTGAACTAGAATGAAATGTGAATTAAAACATAAAACAAACTGAATTGAAACAAGATAAACTAAAACTGAATTTGGAATTAAAATTGAAAATTAAAATTAAATCTACAAATACAAAACAGGGAAGAAAAATCTACCCAAGAGGAACTGGCTAGTCCAGCCCTCATGGGGATACACTGGCTAGTCCAGAGATAAGCCTTTACATTACACCCACAGTCATATTTATACCCAATTACAAGTTAGGGTTCTTCCCAAAAAATCCCTAAAATCAAACATAAATTAGGTAAATTATTTCTACCTAATTTGACAGTACAAATCAGACCCATATCTTCTATAATGCTCCTCCATGCTTCTCCCTAACAGTAATTAGAGTTTACTCGAAAATCCCCAAATTAACTGAAATTAGGGTTTGGGTTTTTCTTACCTTGATGTGAAAAATCTCCTCAATTAGCATCGACCCATGTCTTCTCTGCTTCTCCTGGTGCCTTTCCCATACCTTGATTTCTTTTCTAGCTTCACCTAATTTCTCTGCCATGTCCATCAATTCTTTTTCCCTAATTTTCAAAACCCTAGACTAGGGGAAATCAGTGAATAGGAAATGATGGGCACGTTAGAGGGATTTGGGAGTGATGATGATGGTGTTTGTTGGCAGTTGGTGGAAGTGGTGGTTGTGGAAGTGGAGTTGGTGGTGATGATGGCGGACATGGTGGTGGTACGGGTTCTGCAGACGGGGGAAGGAAGAAGAGATGGAGAAGAAAGAAGAAGTCGATAGAGTTAGGGTTAGGGGGCGTTTGGCTAGGGGTATAGGGTGTTCGATACTTGGGTGTTAGGCGGGTTCAGCGAGGTTTGATGATCTGCGACAAGGAGCGATGGATGGGAAGATGGTAGGTGGATCCAACGGCGATACAGAGGTAAGCGTGGAGCGACCGTCGGATGAAGGGATGTAGCAAAACGGACGACCCAAGATGGAGATGGGCGTTGCGATGTAAAGCGGGGGCTTCAGAGTTTGATGTGCGATGATGGAGCGACCGTAGGATGCTGAAATGCTTCGATCTGACGGCTGAAATCCGAGACGGGCTTGGATAGTGGAAATGTGTTTGAGTAAGGGTTTTGGGCCTTGGATATGCCAAGCCCATATCTTCTTTAAGGACAATTCTTCTTCAAGACCATTCCTAGCCTCTTGGTTTTGTGCACAACGTTCTTCGCGGCTTCCTTGCGTAACTCCTCCCGGCTTTTCACTACTTTTCTGCTCTATTCCGCTCCGCAATTCATCCAAACTTTATTTATTACCTAAAAATATAAAATTAAGTAAGAAAAATATTTATTCTTGAAAACAATGAAAATACAGAATATGGGATAAAATGTAGAATTAATGCACAAAGGATGAGTTAAATGCCAACAAAAAGGGATAAATATATACAATATTTGGCACTCATCAAATACCCCCAAACCTGAATTTTACTTGTCCTCAAGTAAAACAAAACTAAGGAAATCCTAATTATACCACTGTCGCTGGTCTCTCGAATGCATTTAGCATATGCACTAAGCCTTTTGAACCACTAAGTGTCCCTAGTGGACGAGTTGAAGTCTCGTGAAGGTTTGCTTAGAACGTACCTACAAAAATCTAGGTCAAAATATAAGCTCAGATTCCATCAAATGTGACATGTGCAAGTCAGTTTAAGCTCACAGCAAAATGGAGATGTCAATCTAGCTATCCAAGGCACAATCCTAGCACTGATAACAAATAAAGACATGTGATAAGAGTGTAAAGTGTATCTACACATGTGTAAAGAAAGATCGGATGTTATGACTACTAATCACCAAGAGATAGTTTCTCAGGCTAAGAACCAAGGTCGAAATCTAGCTAGCTGTCCGGACTTTACGAGAATTGTGAATGAGTAGGAGGTGTTTCACAATTACTCGCGTTGTACATCAATGGCATACACCCTTCCTTGCTTATTACAATGAAACAACAAAATGACTCTTTACATGACTCTTATTTACATTGACTACTCTCTTTTATTTTTGGAACAAGAGAGGATGGAATTGAAAAATACTTGATTTTTTTTTTTTTTTCTGAATATATACATCGTTTTTTTTTTTTTTTTTTTTTTTTTTTTTTTTTTTGATAAGGAAACACTTTTGATACATATACAAAAGGAAACAAAAGATTACATGACACTTTGCAAGAGGTAGCCCTTTTTGATGCACCCAGTTAAATTCGATGGTTGTCTTTCTTAATGTAACCTCCACCTTCTATCCCAACCAACCAAAGAACAAGCTAGTCAAGTTTCGTTCAGTATTCTAAAGTGATTGGCAATCGTGACTTCCTATCAAACACCTTGAAGATCGAGGCTATACATGTATTGGTAGATCGTGCGCGTGCAAATTTCTTATCACTATGTGAATTGTGCTAGAATCAGGGTGCCTAAATATCTAGACTAAGACTCCTAATAATTACATATTTGCACAAGAGTCAACATTTCAAGGTAAATGAGCTCCATTTTTTTTTTTTTTTTTTTTCAATTTTTTTTATTTTCATTTTTCATTTTTTTTCAAAAAGAAGGAGTTCTTGTTTTCAATTATGGCATATTATCAAAGTATCTACTTTTCACCCCCAAACCTAAACTAAACATTGTCCTCAATGTTTCAAAATATGAACAAAATTATAATACAACATATGAAGAGGATCATGTTGAGTAGAGAAAAAGGAAAGAGAATACCCGATTTCGGCGAAAGCAAAATTAGAACTCCATTATTCAAGGCAAAAATCCAACATTTTTTAGCCGAGATCATATTGGATTAGCACTATATATACAAAAGAAACAAAAGATTTAACTAAGAAACTATCTACAAGAAAATTTGGTTTTTAATGGGATTGGACTTTTGGGAAAAATTTGGTTTTGTCGGGAGACATTTGGTTTTTAATGGGATAAGGAAACCAAGCCCACTGTTGGGTTTTGCGAAGCCCAGCTGCGTTTTTGAAAAACAGGCCCACTGCTGGTGAGTAAAGCTCACTGTTGTTTTTTGGAATTTTGAAATTTTGGCCCACTTGAACTTTGGTTCAGGCCCACAGTTCAGAAACAAGCCCAGGTAACAATTTGAAATTTGGGCTCTTAAATAGCCAAAGGTCGAGGCCCAACTGGGCTTTGAAAACGTTTTCTGTTTTTGGGTCAAGCCCACAGTGTAAATGTTTAGTTTTCAAATGGATGTTAAGCCCACAGTCCCAGAAATTTAGTTGGGCTTTGGCTAGCTACTAACTAAAATATGAGGCCCAACTGGGCTTTCAAAAGTTCAGTTTTCTTTAATTTAAACAACAGGCCCAAATTAATCTAAAACCACAAGCCCACAAGAAATTAAACAAACAAGCCCACAAGAAATTAATTACAAACCCAACAGAAAGATGGAAAAAATTATTACAAGCCCACAAATTAAAAATGGAAGCCCACAGGTTGGGTTCTCTTAATGGGTTTAGGCTTACTTGCTTAAGCACAGCCCAGCTGCTCAGTTTGGTTGCAAAAGCCCAGTTGGGCTTTGGATCATCCTAAGCTTTGGCTTTTCTGAGGCCCAGTTGGGCTTTGGTTCAACTTCTTCACCTTCTGCAGCTTACAGCCCAGTTGGGCTTTATCTTACACCAGCTGCAGCAGCTTCAGTGGCAGCAGCTTCACCAGTTCAGGGCTTTGCACCAGCAGCAGGGGCTTAGCAGCAGCAGCAGTACAGTTCAACAACAGCAACAGGCAGCAACAGGGGTAGTTCAGCAGCAACAGGCTGCAACAGCAGCCACAGAAGCTCAGCAGCAGTAGCAGGGGACCAGCAACACAGGCTCAGCTCAACAACAACAGCTGTAGCAGCTCAAGGCAAGCTGCACAGCACAGCAGCCTTTGAACATCAGCACAGCAAGGTACCTGGACAGCTCAAGGAGAAGATTAGTTTCTTGCTAGAAGCTAAGAAGTTCAGCTGCACTACACAGCAGCTACTAAAACAGCAAGTTACACTAAAATGCAAGAATGCAATGCATGATGAGTATGCTAGAATGAAACAATATGCAAAAGAGTATGCAATGATGCAAATGAACTAACATGCAAAAACAGCCAAGAAAAATTCAACACAACACAACCAAGTCCCCGGCAGCGGCGCCAAAAACTTGGTAGGCATTTAAAGGTGTGAAAATAAGACAATAAATGGATGCCTACAGTGATACCTGCAAGTGCACAGGGTCAGTTGTAGCTTGTGTGCAAGAACAGGGTCATTCCACAGGGACTTGGGGTGTATTGAGGCATTCCTAAGCTAGTTAATCTAAATGCAATGAGTGACAATGACACAATGAAGCAAAGAGAGCAAAACAGGGCCTATACAAGGTGAGTTAAAGGTGACAGTGGCATATACAATGGTATGGTAGTGGCAATGTGGTAGTGATAAATCAAGACAGTTGCAAACCAAGGCCTAAGCCAAGGGAAATGGCAGGGGAGCAAAACTACAGATACAAAACAGAGAAACAACACAACTAGGTTATGAATCCACCTTGTGACCTAGCCAGATAGTGTAATTCTATGTTAAATCCCTGTCCCTAATGGAGCTAGGTGAAGGTTCAAGCCTGCCTATGTTCCAGGGCATACATAAATGGAATGGAAAGATAAAAAGCTTGCTCAACTGTTTACTCCTAGCATTGACTGTCTTTTGACAGCACAATCAATCACAAGCACAGTTGAGCACTAATTTCCTCCATTTCTCAATCAATTCTATTTACATGAATTATAACCTAACATTCCACCACTAACAGTGACTTAAGGCATCATCTCAGCCTAGCTATACACATACACATGTGAGCTCACATAACAGCAACAAAAAAAAACATTTACTAAACAGAGAACTACAAACTAACATGTGAACTAGAATGAAATGTGAATTAAAACATAAAACAAACTGAATTGAAACAAGATAAACTAAAACTGAATTTGGAATTAAAATTGAAAATTAAAATTAAATCTACAAATACAAAACAGGGAAGAAAAATCTACCCAAGAGGAACTGGCTAGTCCAGCCCTCATGGGGATACACTGGCTAGTCCAGAGATAAGCCTTTACATCACACCCACAGTCATATTTATACCCAATTACAAGTTAGGGTTCTTCCCAAAAAATCCCTAAAATCAAACAGAAATTAGGTAAATTATTTCTACCTAATTTGACAGTACAAATCAGACCCATATCTTCTATAATGCTCCTCCATGCTTCTCCCTAACAGTAATTAGAGTTTACTCGAAAATCCCCAAATTAACTGAAATTAGGGTTTGGGTTTTTCTTACCTTGATGTGACAAATCTCCTCAATTAGCATCGACCCATGTCTTCTCTGCTTCTCCTGGTGCCTTTCCCATACCTTGATTTCTTTTCTAGCTTCACCTAATTTCTCTGCCATGTCCATCAATTCTTTTTCCCTAATTTTCAAAACCCTAGACTAGGGGAAATCAGTGAATAGGAAATGATGGGCACGTTAGAGGGATTTGGGAGTGATGATGATGGTGTTGTTGGCAGTTGGGTGGAAGTGTGGTTGTGGAAGTGGAGTTGGTGGTGATGATGGCGGACATGGTGGTGGTACGGGTTCTGCAGACGGGGGAAGGAAGAAGAGATGGAGAAGAAAGAAGAAGTCGATAGAGTTAGGGTTAGGGGGCGTTTGGCTAGGGGCATAGGGTGTTCGATACTTGGGTGTTAGGCGGGTTCAGCGAGGTTTGATGATCTGCGACAAGGAGCGATGGATGGGAAGATGGTAGGTGGATCCAACGGCGATACGGAGGTAAGCGTGGAGCGACCGTCGGATGAAGGGATGTAGCAAAACGGACGACCTAAGATGGAGATGGGTGTTGCGATGTAAAGCGGGGGCTTCGGAGTTTGATGTGCGATGATGGAGCGACCGTAGGATGCTGAAATGCTTCGATCTGACGGCTGAAATCCGAGACGGGCTTGGATAGTGGAAATGTGTTTGAGTAAGGGTTTTGGGCCTTGGATATGCCAAGCCCATATCTTCTTTAAGGACAATTCTTCTTCTTCAAGACCATTCCTAGCCTCTTGGTTTTGTGCACAACGTTCTTCGCGGCTTCCTTGCGTAACTCCTCCCGGCTTTTCACTACTTTTTTGCTCTCTATTCCGCTCCGCAATTCATCCAAACTTTATCTATTACCTAAAAATATAAAATTAAGTAAGAAAAATATTTATTCTTGAAAACAATGAAAATACATAATATGGGATAAAATGTAGAATTAATGCACAAAGGATGAGTTAAATGCCAACAAAAAGGGATAAATATATACAATATTTGGCACTCATCAAATACCCCCAAACCTGAATTTTACTTGTCCTCAAGTAAAACAAAACTAAGGAAATCCTAACTATACCATTGTCGCTGGTCTCTCGAATGCATTTAGCATATGCACTAAGCCTTTTGAACCACTAAGTGTCCCTAGTGGACGAGTTGAAGTCTCGTGAAGGTTTGCTTAGAACGTACCTACAAAGTTCTAGGTCAAAATATAAGCTCAGATTCCATCAAATGTGACATGTGCAAGTCAGTTTAAGCTCACAGCAAAATGGAGATGTCAATCTAGCTATCCAAGGCACAATCCTAGCACTGATAACAAATAAAGACATGTGATAAGAGTGTAAAGTGTATCTACACATGTGTAAAGAAAGATCGGATGTTATGACTACTAATCACCAAGAGATAGTTTCTCAGGCTAAGAACCAAGGTCGAAATCTAGCTAGCTGTCCGGACTTTACGAGAATTGTGAATGAGTAGGAGGTGTTTCACAATTACTCGCGTTGTACATCAATGGCATACACCCTTCCTTGCTTATTACAATGAAACAACAAAATGACTCTTTACATGACTCTTATTTACATTGACTACTCTCTTTTATTTTGGAACAAGAGAGGATGGAATTGAAAAATACTTGATTTTTTTTTTTTTCTGAATATATACATCGTTTTTTTTTTTTTTTTTTTTTTTTTTGATAAGGAAACACTTTTGATACAGATACAAAAGGAAACAAAAGATTACATGACACTTTGCAAGAGGTAGCCCTTTTTGATGCACCCAGTTAAATTTGATGGTTGTCTTTCTTAATGTAACCTCCACCTTCTATCCCAACCAACCAAAGAACAAGCTAGTCAAGTTTCTTTCAGTATTCTAAAGTGATTGGCAATCGTGACTTCCTATCAAACACCTTGAAGATCGAGGCCATACATGTATTGGTAGATCGTGCGCGTGCAAATTTCTTATCACTATGTGAATTGTGCTAGAATCAGGGTGCCTAAATATCTAGACTAAGACTCCTAATAATTACATATTTGCACAAGAGTCAACATTTCAAGGTAAATGAGCTCCATTTTTTTTTTTTTTTCAATTTTTTTTTTTTATTTTCATTTTTCATTTTTTTCAAAAAGAAGGAGTTCTTGTTTTCAATTATGGCATATTATCAAAGTATCTACTTTTCACCCCCAAACCTAAACTAAACATTGTCCTCAATGTTTCAAAATATGAACAAAATTATAATACAACATATGAAGAGGATCATGTTGAGTAGAGAAAAAGGAAAGAGAATGTCCACTACATCATTTTCTGGGCATCACTGTTACTCGTTCATCCACAGGATTATTTTTGTCTCAGTCATTATATGCACATGACATCATTGCGCGTGCCTCCATGACAAAATGTAATCCAGTGGCTACTCCAGTCGACACCGATTCTAAGCTCAGTGCTACCTCTGGCCCAGCTTTTTCGGATCCCACTCTATACAAAAGCCTAGCAGGTGCTCTTCAGTACCTCACCTTTACTCGGCCAGATATTTCATATGCAGTTCAGCAGGTATGTCTATTTATGCATGACCCTCGTGAGCCTCACATGCATGCCCTCAAGCGAATCCTTCGCTATCTTCAGGGCACCATCAACCACGAATATTTCCCTCGGTTTCCACTATTTCTGGCTTAATAGCATACTCTGATGCTGACTGGGCTGGTTGTCCTGACTCTCGATGATCGACATCTGGTTTTTGTATCTTTCTTGGTGACGATCTCATCTCCTGGTCCTCAAAGCGACAAGCAACTGTCTCTCGATCCAGTGCTGAAGCTGAAGATGAATACCGGGGAGTAGCAAATGTGGTTGCTGAGACAACATGGCTTCACAACCTTCTTCTAGAGCTCCATCTACCTCTACGACGTGCTACCATTGTTTACTGTGACAATATAAATGCGATATATATGTCTGGAGATCCTGTTCAACATCAGCGCACCAAACATGTGGAGATTGATATACATTTTTTTCGTGAACGAGTTCGTATTGGTGCCATTCAAGTCTTATACGTCCTCTCTGAGAACTAGTATGCTGACATCTTCACCAAGGGGCTACCTCGACAGTTATTTATTCATTTTCGTTCTAGTCTCAGCGTTTGTTCCTCTCCCGCTCAGACTAAGGGGGTGTAATAGACTCTATATTATCTTGTTACCTTATTTACCTTTAGGAGATTATCTCCCTTTACTTTGGTTGTAATGACAAAAGATATTATTGAGGTTTTATTATATATTGAGGCCTTGGAGAACATTTCTCTGATAGGGAATTATCATCAAATCCAAGAACAATAATGGTATGCACCTGCTCTTTGTCTCACCAGCCGTGGTCAATTGGCAGATGTTTTGGCACCCGTCTTCAAGAATAATAGGTATTCCAATCTCATTTGCAAATGATTTCAGATGGCTAATAGAAGGTTAGAGTAAGGAAGCTCACTCATTGATATTATCAAGTTATATTGGATTCTACACAAACAAAAAGGTAAATTACCACCTAACCTGCCTTGTCCGTTTCATAGGTAACAACTTCGTTAGTTGCCATATATCACTTGTTCTTCCTACCGAAAAGCTTGCTCACATGAACACTTGTATAGCGATTGGTTTCATTCATCCATTGCTTAACATTGTTAAAGGTCTCTTGTTCTGTACCACCTGGAAATGAAGACAAGACATTCCTATTTAACACTTATATGCAAGAAAATCTGATGATAATGGATTTCACAACTAAACTAGAGTAAAAAAATTACTCTCTCCTCTCTCACTCATTTTTCTTCTTCAACAAAAAACCCATCAAGAACAATCCTTCTATGTTCAGATCTAGTCCATTTCGGGCTGGATCTGAGCAGGTTTCTTCACCATTTCTTGTTTTTTAGGTTAGATAGTAGTTATAACTTAATTTTTATTATGTTTTCTTTTTATCTACACCATTATGGTGGTTTTATCTACTCTTTTGAGGTTATCTTCGCTTTAATGGCGGTTCTTGGTTATTGAATTGGGTTTCAAGATCGATAGTGATGCTCTCCAACGACGAAATATTCATCTTCATCGGTGATTTTTTTGACGGCGGAAGCTTGATCACTAGTTTCAAGAGATTTGAGCAAATCACTCCTATTTTGGGAGCATTTATTTCTAAAGAAGAAAAACAAACTAAATGGTTGGATTCTAATTCCGCGAAAAACCATTCTTCCTCCGATTTAATCGGATCATATTCATACTTGTATTTTTCTTACTCCGGTAATCCTTCTCTTTCTCTTGTCGGATTTCTCGGTATTGTACTTGTACGGTATGTTCTTGTTACTTTGTATTCTCTTATTTTCGATCTTAAACACATTGTAACCTTGAATTTCCATTAATGAAAAGGTTCCTTGTTTATCAAAAACAAATTTAAAAAAAAAAAAAAAAACTAAACTAGAGTAACTTTACAGTAATGCCATCTGCAAGTTAAAGTATGGAAGCACTCTTGATCAGCAGTGTCCCACTATAACAATAGGTGGAGAATATGTGCAAATTTTATTTATTTTTTCCTTTTAACTTTGAGTGCGCGGGGTTTCGCCCTGCGCCGTGGCAATTCATTTTTGATTTGGTGTGCGCTGGGCTTCACCCCACCCGTGAAGATGCATTTTTTATTTGGTGTGCACGGAGCTTCGCCCCGCCCCGTGACAATGTATTTTCTATTTGGTAGAGAAAATGTGGGGAAAATACATTAAATAAGTAGAGAATACGTTCATATTTTATTTATTTTTTTCTTTTATTTTCGCAGAATACATGTCCCTTTATATATTAATTTGAAAAAAAGAATCCTAATATAGTAATTACTCGATTTCCAAATTGAATTTGGACTTCCAAAAAATTTCAAAGCACAGTAAGTTAGGTTTTCCTTTTAAGCTTGTAATTTTTAAACCAATCATACGTTGCCAAGTGTCCTCACCTAAATATTTCCATGTAAGAATTCCAAATTGAATTTGGTTTCCTTTTTTTAATCTTTTTCCTATTCTTTTTAAATTTTAAACCAATCGTACGTTGCCAAGTGTCCCCCCAAAACGCTCGGTTCACAAAACTCAAAAGAGGCCTATTTCGACCAATAGGAAGCAAGGATTTCCTCACCGTTCAACGTGAGAGCTTTATTTTTCTAGGCCTTTAAGTCTTTAGATTGGAAAGTTTTGCTATGTGTCATGGGTGCATCTTCTATCGGAAAAATACTTAAAAGATTCCAATTTGTGGATGGCAGAAAAGAACGATAGACGTACATCAATATGGAACAGTATGATCGAAGTCAGAACAATCCTGGAGAACAGAATATTCTGGCATATTTCGAATAGGCAAAAAGTTAAGATATGGGATGATCCGTGGTTACCCAACCACATGGATCACCTTATATCAAGGAATATGTCGACATATTCTAACATTCAAAGGGTATCTGACCTTATAATCCCGGACTCAAACTCGTGGAATTTGCAACTTCTACAAGAAAACTTTTCCCCAGAAATCATTCAGCATATTACTTATATATTTCTCAATCCCGAAGATGACGATATTATTACTTGGTCATGCACTCCATCAGGTAATTTTTCTTCAAAATCATATTATCATCTTCTCTCCAATGATATTCCGGTCTCTTCATATTACATCCGGTTTCCATGGAAGAAATTTTGGTCCTTTAATAATATCTTACCAAAAATTCTTCTATTTATATGGAGAATATTAAATAATGGAATTGCAGTTAAAATGAATATTTATATATTGAACAATAAATGTAATGTTGCATGTTCTTTCTGTAAAGAGTGTCCGGAAACCATCTTTCATCTTCTCTTTGATTTCCCTCTGAAGAGAATGATTTTCAATAGTCTTTCTCTGATAATTGACTTAAATGGGTTTAATGAAAATATGAATGATATTCTTATGAGTTGGATGGAACAAGATATGGATTACAGCTTTATTCGCAGAGTCTGTGTTTTATGGAACATCTGGAAGATGAGAAACGATATGGTCTTCTCTGGGGTGGATTTTTATGTTAATTTAATTCTCAAAAGAACTTCTTATGATCTTAGTCTCTGCATGGTTAACCTTTTTGACGACATGGATAGAGAAAATATGAGTTCTCAATTTCATCAATGGACTCCCCCGAAACCTAACTATGTGAAGATCAATGCGGATGATGCCTTTGTTCCCAATAAAGGAGTTGCAGGAGCAGTGACACGAGATCATAGAGGTACTTTCTTAGGATGTGAACAACAAATTTTGGTGTTACTTCCGCAGTTCTGGCTGAAGCCATGGCGTGCAAACTATGAGTATCTTCGGCCAAAAGTGTATTAATTTGTGGATAAAGTAATTTTTGGATGAGATACAAAGAATGTTACTACAGACATCCTGTGATACAATCGTGATATTCCTTGGGGTATTTGTTCTATCATTCTGGAGATAAAACGTGAAGCTTCTTATTTTACGGATGCAAAATTTCAACATGTTCCAAAAGTTGTAAAATCAGTTGGCACGTTCGTTATGTCAGTTTGCAATGCATGATAATATAATCTGTAGGGGGAATCACGTTTCTCCATCATCTTGTATCTCTTCAAACCTCAATTTAATGAGGTAGTTTAGTAAATTGTCGGGCTTGTTAAATCCCGTCTTCCATTCGAAAATACAAAGTGCAAATACGTAACAATACTAAAAGTTTTTTTTCTTGGTTTTTTTTATTATTTGTCGATCATCTTCGAAAAATGGATGGAAATCCAAAGTATTATTAGTCAAGTATCCGATCCGGATAACTCCTCAGTTAATCTAAGCTGACGGACAAAGTAGATTCACTGAGATTGTCCTTATTGGTTTGAGTAAGTTTATTATTTCTTTTCCTTGTTTATTTTATCATGGTTAGAGCTTCTCCAATGGAATATATGTGAAGGAAAATGTCTAAATCCATGTAGGATAGACATTCATATTTTCTAAAAACTTCTCAAATCTTAACTTCTTAAACCAATGTGTAGATGAGGTGGCATAGTTTTGGGTAGAGGATGTCAAACCCAATGTCTAAAACTAGACATTCACTTAAAAACTATCTTCCCGTCCAACTCATCATTTTCCTATAAAATCAATGCAACAATAAATATAGAAATGATTTTAATCAATCATTAAACGACACATACTCAATAGAAAAGATTTATAATTTATGTGTTGGAGATGTTTATTTTTTTACTCCTCATATTTAGGAAATTATAACCTTATATATAAATTGGATTTCAAGAGGATGTCTTAACTGTGGTGCCACATATGAAACACGCACATCAACCATTGGAGCAGCTCTTAGAGCATCTCCAATACTAGGGGTGGAGGTCACCCTATGTGGAGGTCTAAATATCACATTTTTTATGGAGGCCTAATGTCGTATGCGTCAAAAATAAATTACTTTCTCACTACCCAAAATATATAATATAACAAGGGCAAGAAAGGATCGTTCCCACAGAGAGGACTAAGGTTGTCAACTTGTTTCGATTTCTTATATAGAACAAGGGTGGATTTTCTGATTTTATATAAAAACTAAACTAATATAAAAGCAAACAAAAGAATAAACACGCAAATCAAGGATGAGAAAATATTGGATAAAGGTTTCATCTTCAATTGTAAACAAGTATTTGAGTGTATGATTAGAATTCAGATTTAATCTCGTTTTATTAAAAGCCCTAAAGTATCAAGAGAAAAAGTTACTCCGTCAATTTCCTAAATTCATTAACAAACACATTAGAGCAGCGAATGTGAATTCTACCTAAAGAATAACCTAACATCCTGCGCTAATTAAGTTCAATTCCTAGGAGCACTAAGTTTCAGAAATAGGCTAATCAATGCAATTGTCGCACATTGTGCATGACAATTCGGACAAAGGTCAAACTCTACATGCGATCACAAGAGAAAATCACTACAATTCCTGACCATATTATGCTACTCGTATTCAAGATTATCGCTCGATGACAAACCCTAAAATAACTAATGGATGTGAGTCCAATTAATTGGCCACTCAACTAAACAAACATCTAAATCCTATCACAATACATCAATCATGTGATTATGAAGCACGGTAGAAGTTTGAACGATAATATTGAGAGGAAACTAATTCATAAATCAAATAGCATGCTTGTAAAATCCAATTACGTCTTTAACCAATAATAAAAAATTATCTACTCATATCAAAGGAGTTCATAACAAGAAGGAAGATAAAAACTATCATGTTGTAAACCCTAAAATAAAAGTATAGGAAGAGATAAGATAAAAAAAGGTAGAATTAGAGAGCTTATATAGCATCTCTGTTTGAGTAGGTTCCAAAAACTCGACCAAAGCCTGACCACATTCCAGCACACTGGCAGCCATAGCCCGTTCAATATAGATCCAAGCCTTCTTGCCAACTCGAGCTAACTCACTGAATCAACTCAGTAATAACCAATTCCTGCCGAGTTCTGACTGTTTACTGGTCATTTCCGGCCGATTACGCCATTTCCAAGTCTTTCCCTGTAACAGCCTAACATACATCTATCTTCCAATTCCTTGCAACATCCACCATTCTCCCGCATCACTGATTTGAAACTCATTTCAGCTCATTCAATCTCCAATTGCATCTCTTACCCCACTCACTGTCTACTGCAATCTCACCAGCTGCGACTTCCAACTGCACAACAAACAATCCACTGCAGTTTGAGGCTTTGAGCTACACAGCATCACAATAGTGTCACATTCATTCATTCCCTCAACAGTTCATGAGCTATTGTTTCTGTAACAGCAACCCGACAAGCAATCCACATAACGCTTCATTAGTAACCCACTGCTCTCCTATGCGACTGCAGCTGCAACTTCATTCTGCTGCTTCAGTTCAGCACCAATGCATTCAGCCAAACTCCTCCTGCAATGCCGAGCTCAGACCATTCATACAGTACTTACAGACCAGCCTTCCCTGCAACAGTCAATACCAACACAGCACCATCTTTTTCTTGTACTCAGCCGACGAGCAGCTCCATTGTTCCCTGCGACAACAACCACCTTGACCTAGCCATGGCAACTGCATCACTCAACCAATTCCCAGCTTCCATTCATCCTCTTAGCCCATGTAACTGCATTTTAGTCCACATTCCATTCTCTCCCTATAATTCTTGCTCATAACCAAACCATTAACCTCAGGTCCCTGAAATCCCATTCAGACACACAACCAGCTGCATCTCCTCCAGATTCTTGTCTATCTGCATCAGCCAACTACAGTTGTATCTTCTAATTCATCACCAACATACCCATCTGCTTTATACAATTTCCGGCAACCAACACCACAGGAGCAAACACAACTTTTCATCATCTGATTTCAAGAACTAACTCATACTCAAGTTCATATCTCATCTTGTAATCTCATCTCGACTTGTTCTTGTTCAAAACCTCAACTGATTAGCAATTGAACGCAAACCCTTAACAACAGCATCTCCTCAACATGATTTCTATCATCAATTCGAACAGAACCCATTCCTCTAAACTTTCTCAATCTCAGAATACCCATGAATCTCCACCAAAACCATGAATTTGTTCTTCTCAGCATCAGCAAACCCTAATATATCAATTATAAGAGCCTCGGATCCCCTTTTAGATTCGAACAACATCAGCTTATTCTTCAAAACCAACTGCAACAATGAGATCAAGAACCCATCTATCTCTTCTGTTGTTAACTCAGCTCCTTATCTTCCGCCCAAATTCCTCATCAAAATCACCTCCATGAACGTCTCCAGCTGCTGCAGAACGAAGAAATGAAAAGAAGAAAAAATGTGTTCTTCTTCAATTCAAGGAAATAACACTGGGAGATGCTGATGGCTCCCATGCTTCAGTTAAGGGCCACCCTGATAGCTTCTGCTTCATTCTCAATGTATGTCAGTTCTCCAGCACTGACAAGCTTAAAATCTGATTTTTCTCGTAACTTTCTCATACGGCGTCGGATTGACCTCATTCTTTCACTGTTGGATCCGTCTTTTCATTCTCTTCAATATGATTGAGAAGAATCCCTGGATTTAAACGAGTTCCACTTCATTTTAATCAAATGACTCCAAAACACCTATAAAACTCAAAAGCAAACATAAGATACATAATTCACACGAAAAGTAGCAAAGAAAGCATAAATAATAGATAAATATTAAGGTTTTTACGACACCTATCAAATTCCCCCACACTTAGACTTTGCTAGTCCTCGGGCAAATCAAACAAAACTTATTCTAAAGGATACATACAACTCCGTTTCGTCGAGGCTACGGTCACGCTTAGCACGTATAACAAGCCTTTAAACCCCTAGGTGTCCCTAGTGGACGAGTTTTAGTCTCGTGAGGGTTTACTATAGGTATACTCACAAAACCTACTTTTTCCAACTTACAAGTTCTCCGAAATGATAGCTTCCACGCGCTAAGAAGACATAAAGATTCTGCACATTAGTCATGAGAAGTTAGACATATATATGAATACAATCTCATCCTTAAAAGTTGAGAGGGAAATAACCATCCCTTATCGAAAGAAATCCAAGTTCGAGAGTGATCGAAAGTCTCAACTCTGCCTCCCAAGAAAGGGTTTTATGAAGTTGCTCTCAATAATAAACAGCTTTTTTATGGGTCGCACATGTGTCCAGGTAGGAATGAAGAGAGAATCCAGCGACACCTTGAATGGTAGGAAGGAAAAAACCCTCCGAATTGTTTTGAAAACCCACATCTTTTATCATTTTGAAAACCGTTTTTTATGACGATCTCTAAGAAAGGAAATCAACCACTTAACGAAGGTGGGAATATGCTTACTTACCTCGTTATCCGTTCGACGTGTAGTTAGCACCACTCTCACGGCATCCATAGAAACGTCTTCGGTCTTCAATCCTTGTCTTCATATTCGTCTTCGGTCTTCAACTCTTGATGATGAAATCTTGAACTTCGTAGAATCTTGACGATGTGATTCTTTCCTCTAATTCCTTGTTGCTTGAAACTTTATTATGAATACTTCTTCTTCCATTGGTTTTATTGAAAGAATACAAAACTAAAAATGAACCAAAATATACAATCACTTTTTCTTGTCTCTTTTTTCTTTCCTCTTTTTTTTTTTCTTTTTTTTT
Organism: Papaver somniferum; assembly: GCF_003573695.1. Taxonomy (NCBI): domain Eukaryota; kingdom Viridiplantae; phylum Streptophyta; class Magnoliopsida; order Ranunculales; family Papaveraceae; genus Papaver; species Papaver somniferum. The sequence continues at coordinate 2,120,665 of NW_020651082.1, read as the reverse complement.
TTTGATTGAGACAAGAAAAATAAAATAAATACAAAATGAAAAACAAAATAAAACACAACAAAAAAATCAAAACTAATAATGAACCTAATGAAATTTTCTCTTGTCCCTCTTTTTTTTTCATTTTAATTTTTTTTCATAAGGGACCTAGCATGTCCCAAGTTTTTTTTTTGTCCAAGAGAAAATAAAATACAAACTAACAAATAAAAATGCAAGTACAAAGGTCATGGTGTAAGTACTTTACCGCTTGATTCTTTACAACTTGTATGTCTCGATATCATAAACTTCTTAAACTCTCATCTTAATAACCTTCACTCTTGTACATAAGTCTTCAACTTGTAAGAATTTTGCTCATTGTCTTGTTGCTTTACTTGAATCTGAAATATGCTCATTTCTGTATTGTTGCTTGTAAACCTTGAACGTCTTCAACTTTCCTTCGAATTTGTGATTCTCCGCTTGTTGATGATGATGGTGTTTCTATGGACCTGTTGGTATAGAGAGAGATAAAGTGGATGGTGCTAAATGCGAACAAGATTACAAGTGTATGTAAGTTAGAAATTCTATGTCACCATCATGATTGATAAAATAGCTCTCAAGAGATCAAAGTAGTGCTTTTATTGGTGGGAGGTTGGGTATCTCACCATTCTACCCGGAGTTTACGTACGGTGACACACGCTCTAAAAGCACATAATTAGACACGTACAAAGAATTGAGGGTCGATGCCTCTCATGATGTAACATGGGTAGTATCCACTATAGGGGATCACAACTCTGATACCGGATTCAGATTGCACCTCATTTGCCACTGGCATGGTTAAATCTAACTTTAACTCTCATACAAGCAAGAAACCCGATCACGTTCTCTGGCATCTCTAAGTTTAGCCACTCTTGAGAGAATCTCGATGTAACCTTAGCGACATGTATACTATGTGACTCTAAACTAACTACAAGTTGGAGTTTTTCATGCACTAATTTACCAAAAAGTTGAAAAATCATGAAAATTTTACAACGGAAATACTTAACCACTCCCCCACACTTAAAATTTACATTGTCCTCAATGTAAATTGAATCGTCCAAAGAAAGTCAAGGTGGAAAATCTTATAATGATATGCGACAAGAAATCAGAAAAGTAAAAACAGGACAAGGAAAAACTAAAAATAAAAGAAGAAATACTCATCCCATGGGTTGCCTCCCATGTAGCGCTTGGTTTAAAGTCGTCAGCCCAACTTGCAAGACGAGTTCCCCATACACCAATAATCTGAAAAGTTTGGGATCCTTCCATGTAACCTGTTTTGCAAATACTCGCTTCACACAAATATTAGTACAAAAAAACAGAAGTGAAGCTATCGCCCCATAGAAGTTTCCCTCACACTTATTCTTTTCTACACTTGGAAGTGTATAAAGAACATAGAAATCAGGAACTTCTATGGTTTCTTCTTTGCAAACATTCATAGTATGAGAATCAAATATTTCTAATGGTGGATATCGAGAAACAAAGTCATTTAACAATATTCCCAAAGCACATATATTCAAGCCAATAAGAGGTAAAGGAGAAAGATTAATAGGCAAAGGGTTAGACAAACCTTGCAACTCTTGTGTTATGGTATCCTCTTCATCCTTAAAGAATTCAAGTGAATTACTTACCTCTTGCACATTGTGGTCCTCTATCAAACCTTGCACGCATTCTTCATCCATTTATGCCTTAACCAAAGTCTCGACATCAACATCACCATTACAATCATGTGCAATCTCAATTGGGTCTTCCACAACGTTAGTTAATTCGGTCACATTCTCAACATACTCCTCTTCGACTTCATTTTCAGACTCACCGAAATTAGAATCGTCGTCGGTTTCCCAACCTTTATCACGACGTTGTTTATGTTCCATACAAATGGTCCTACTAATTTCATCGACAATCTCTTCCGAGGCTCCATCATCTTCCAACTTGTATAATTTATGTGCAAGTTTTCTAACGTTCACACGCTTACCACCATTGGCTACAATAGGTTCTCTTTCCCGTGACTCTTCCCTTTGAATGGGTGAATGATCATAACTACGATCCAGAGTCGGGTAATAAAAAGTGTTGTAGAAATTGGTTTGTGCCACGTTCTCTCTATCACAATCAAGTTGGTCTAGTCTTTATTGCATGTCTTGTAATCCATTC